>NC_056626.2:91847739-92571072 GCF_002870075.4 Lactuca sativa
TGATTACAAAGTTCATTAAAATTAAATACTTTGTGAAGTTAAATACTTTGTAAAGTTATGGGATCTGTTAGTAGAAACACTAGTTTCATTAGTAGCTTAGCCATAAAGAGAGCCGAAAACGTTGTGAATTTGATGCGCCTTCTTCCACAACTATCTGACCCCTAGAGCAAGCTCATATTGCTTCGGTCTTGTATGGGTATTGCTAAACTTTTCTTTGGGTTGAGGACGTGCCAACCCATTCACATGGAGGAGACGGTGTTGCTCTTTGACAAAGGGTTATGCGGGCCGATTGAGGACATCGTGGTTTGTGGTGGCCCTTTCTTTGGTGACATACAGTGACAAATTGTTTCCCTACCCATTAGATTTGGTGGTTTAGGTTTGTACTCGACAGTAGAGGCTACCTCATATGCTTTTGTTGCCTCAATGACTTAATCTTGGGTGTTACAAGACCACATCTTACAGGATAACGACATATGTGGTATGGATTATGAATATGTTTGTGCCTTGGATTCTCTACGTTACAAGCTTCTGAGCATTGATTTTAGCAATTTCACTAATAAGGACACCGCCCCTCTGAAATCCAACATACATTAATGAGTCCCCTTTTTAGTAAAATTTTCCAAGATATGGAAGTGCATTTCGACATTAGTTTGGTAGAAAGTAGTTTTCGAGTGTTTACGAGCACCACATGCTCAATATTTTATTTTAAATATCCATATAGATGGGCTTGGCCAATATATGTATCTTTTGGAGTACCACACTATCCTTAAATATCGGCTCATGATCCCAATATTTCTAGCTGACGATATATGTTTGGTGTGACACAAGGCATGTTTGGACTCTTTTGGAGAGCATGCAGTTCATTTTAAAGAACTCTCTCGGGTTCAAATACCGATACAATATGGTTATGGATGTTTTGTTTGACATATTTAAGCGTGTTGGGGTTTCCGCCAAAAAATAGGCACTTATGAATTTATTGACTGGCCCGACAGAAGGAAGGTCGATCCTTAGATCGATTGACATTTTGGTTTTTGGTAGGGTTGGAGGGAAATACGCTTGTGTGGACCTTACACGAGTATCCCCTCTCGTGGGCTTGACGGTTGGGGGTTTCAAGGTGGGACATGCTACTTTAAAAGCTATCACATGCAACGTCACAAAACATGAGAAACTGTGCATGGAAAATCAACACGTGTTTATACCACAAAACACCTGTTTCCAGGTATTTCCATTTAAACCATTAGCATTTTAAAATTTTAGCAAATAAGCCCCTTATGTCGGGCATACCAACCTTGTACGCGGGGGGTAAGTCGGGATAAGGATTGTGGCAGTGGAGGAGTATAATGGGCGTACATATCGGTACGTTGGGCATACTCGTGCAGCTTCTAAAACCCTAAAATTTAAGGTTGTGTCCTCTATCTAAACATCTTAATTCCCTTGGACCTCCTTATGACCAACCTTCATTTCCTCCAAACCATAAAATCGAAACCCTAACCCTTGTGCGTGAGTTTTGGAGCTTGAGAGTGATCCTTGAGTATTCTTGATAAAGAAGGAAGATCATTCAAGAGGTGGTGGTGCATTCTAGCTTTTGGATCCAAAATCTACATCTCCTTATTCACCTTTTGAAGCTGTAAAGTTCAAACCTTGCAACTTCTTTCGATAGATCTTGTTTAGACTTGGATTTAAGTTCATTTGCCCCAAAAACCTTGATCTTTATGAGTTTGGATCACTATAGAGCATATGAGTTGTCCTTTTAGACATTTTACGGTGCTTGGAATCATAAAAATGTTACATTGGTCCTTTCCTTTCTTCCATGCATGAGTTATGGAGATTTTAGTGAAGTGAAATGTTATGGTTTTTGGATTAAGCTATCTTGTAACATTCAAAAATTAAGGTATTCCTTTTTAACCCTGGAAGAATTTTAATTATGGTTTTGAGTATTCTTCGTACGCTGGGTGTACATATGCGTACGCTTAGCGTACGCGTTCGGATGCATCAAGTGGCTTAAGCTCGTACGCGGGGCGTACGAGGTCGAGGTAAAAACCCCAATATTCAGACTTGTGACCTATTAAACGTCCTTAAGTCATTTGGACCTTATCCTAACTAGCCTCCATCACTTTCAAACGTCCTTAAAACCCTAAAACCTTTATGTGTGCCTCTTGAGCTTGTACGTGCCTTAAATACCTCATTTTTGGTGAACTAGCAAGGAGAAGGAAGTAGAAACAAGCCTTGATCATGGAAAAGCTTTTGGATCTTGCATTTGTTGCACCTTAGGAAGTGTGTGGAGGTAAAAAGCTCATACCTTGCTTTTGTTTATGATTAGTTGATTTAAGATTTGGTTTTGAGCCCTTTCTTGGTCCATGAATATTCTCTTGTGAGTTTAGGCAATTCCAGAGGCTAGGGGTGTTAGATCTAGGTCCCCTTGTCTCGTTTGAAGCATAAAAATGATAGCTTTATGGTTGTGGTGACTTATTACACGAGCTTAAGAGCTTAAAATGAGACTCAATGGATTAAGTAAGGTATTGGGTTCTCTCGTGTCATGCAAGGGCCTAATGTTTCCAACTTTATGCCCTAGGACCTTAAAAACGACTTAGATGAATCTGAAGTCTTTGTGTATTAAGCACTTAATGGATGTTGTGCTTTACTCGTTTATACGTTGGGCGTACCGATCTATACGCTGCGCGTATATCTGAGGAACCCAATACGCTAAGCGTACTTCTGAGGTACGCTGGGTGTACGCTCTACTGAAGGATTGGTCTTTGGTGGGCTTTTGGGCCCATTTGAACTCCACTTAGCCTTGGGCCTGGACCGACTGGGGTAGTTGGGACTTGGGATTTATTTTGGGCTATTGATTTCATGGTTGGGCCTTATTAGGCCATGTGACCCATTATAGTTTTAGACTTTGATCCTACGCCTATTAGTGAAGGAAAGACTTTTGGGCCACCATGGAAGGACTTGGACTTATGATTTTGGGCTTTTTGACTAGGCTGAGTTATAATACTAATTAGGGTTATTGTATGTTTGTGTAGTGTGAGATCGGACTGGTAGTCGAGCAACTATTGTTTTCAGACCGATGTGAGTATTCTCACTATACCAATTGGTCGAATGCACCAATGTCGGCCCATCACTTGATACAAGATTTCAATAGTCGAGTATGCAATGGTTTGTTATTTGGTATATGTGGACTTATGTGAAGACCGAGGGGAGCCTATGGCCCTTGGATGTAAGACGATGGGGGTACTCCATGACATTCTAGATGCAGACCATGGATGGAGTTCATGGAAAATCTATGTGTGTGTGTGTGTGTGTATATATATATATATATATGGCATTGTATGATTATATGTTTTGTGTATTTTGGGAAACTTACTAAGCATGTGCTTACAGTTTTGTTGGGTGTTTCAGGTACTTCTGGTTCTAAGGGCAAGGGCCCGACTTGATGGTGCAACATGCACTCTCTAGTATTTCCACACTTACTGTTTTAGATACTCTGATTTGTTGGATAATGAATTTATGTAATGGGATTATGGAGACACAAACATGGTTGAAATTTCTATTTATTAAATGAAAAAATGTATCTAAATTTTTGGGTTGTTACATATCTTTAGCCATGCAAAGGCATAAAGTCAGAGACTTTGTGGATTAGGACATCCTCTAAGGGTCAGATATAAGGTTAGAGTAAATGTCTTAATGATTAAGACATTAAAAATTGGATTTTGAGTTAAGGCCGTGTACGCTAAGTGTAATCCTAACTATGCCCAACGTAGCGTATTGCAAACCCGACCCCTCTTACCCTACGCTATACGCGCAACGTAGAGCTGTGTATGTCGCGTGTACGGCCGCAGTTGACTTTTGACCATTTGTACCTTAAGAGGATTTGTGAGATATTTTGAAAGGGAGAATTGTCATCACGGCCTCGACCTTGGCCGGATCGACGAGAATCCCGTTCTGGTTGACGAGGCGTCCAAGAAATTGCACCTCGCGCAACCAAAACTCACACTTGGAGAACTTGGCATACAAGCTCTCCCTCCTCAGGGTCTCCAACACCTCTCTCAGATGCTCCTCATGTTCTTCCCGAGTCTTGGAATAAACCAAGATGTCATCGATAAAGACTATCACAGACCGATCCAGCATTGGTCTGCATACGCGGTTCATGAGGTCCATGAACGCGGCAGGAGCATTGGTGAGCCCAAACGGCATCACCACAAACTCATAATGGCCATAGCGCGTCCGAAACGTTGTCTTCTGCATATCCTCCTCCCTGACCCTCATCTGATGATAACCCGAACGCAAATCAATCTTGGAGAACCAAGATGCTCCCTGAAGCTGGTCAAAGAGGTCATCAATCCTCGGAAGCGGGTAACGGTTCTTCACCGTTACCTTGTTCAGCTCCCGGTAATCTATACACATCCGGTGCGACCCGTCCTTCTTCTTCACAAACAGAATTGGGGCTCCCCAGGGCGAACTGCTCGGGTGAATAAATCCCTTGTCTAGCAGCTCCTGTAGCTGCGTAGACAACTCCTGCATCTCGGGAGGAGCCAACTGATATGGCGCCTTGGCTATCGGAGCCGCACCAGGAACAAGGTCAATCCTGAACTCCACCTGTCGCTCCGGAGGTATCCCAGGAAGCTCCTCTGGGAAAACATCTGCAAAGTCTCGGACCACCGGAACCTCGCTCACTGTCGCCTTACCCGCCTCCCGGGTATCCATCACATACGCGACGTATCCTGCGCATCCCTGCTGAAGGTAGCGCCTAGCCCTCGCTGCTGAACATACAGCGGGTCCATATTGAGGCCTCTCACCATGAATCACTGACTCTCCCCCACTTGGGGTCCTGACCCGCACTAGCTGCTGCGCGCAATCTATCACCGCCCCATTAGGGCTCAGCCAATCCATGCCTATAATCACCTTGTTCCCATGCAACGGAATGGGAACCAAATCTACCAAGTAGCGCTCCTCAAACAAACGCAGCACGCAATCTCGAAATACCATCGATGCTCGCACCGATCGATCATCAGCAATCTCCACCTCCAAAGGGCAATCTAACTCGCCTGATGACTCATGAAACTTCTTGCTAAGCGCAAGGGAAACGAATGATCGGGATGCACCCGAATCAAATAACACCTGAACTGGAAGGCCGTTCACATGGAACGATCCTAATGCATACATATACATACGGAGCTCATATCAATAACATAACATCATAAAAATAAAATAGAGGGAAAGAATCATACCCGTCACCACATCGGGTGCGGCGCGTGCCTCCTCGGTAGTCAGCTGAAATGCTCGGCTCCTCACCACTGGAGCCTCTGCCTTGCCCTGTTGGCCATCCGTGATCCGCAGGGTCGCTGGAGCTGGCGCCTTCACCGGCGCTGAGACTGTCAACTGGGGCAATTGGCCTTCTTGTGGCCCCTCTGGTTGCAGTGGAAACACAGCAACTCTGATGTCTGAATAACTGCTGTCGGAGCAGTGCAATCCCTGCTAAAGTGCCCAAACTTGCCGCACTTGTAGCAGCCTGATGATCCCTACCGGCACGCTCCCTCGTGCGTCTTGTCGCATTTCCTGCAGCGTCCCCGTCCCTGTTGGCCTTTCGGCCCCGCATCAAATCCCTTGGGCTTCTTCCCCGAAGCCCCTACTGACTGACCCTCTTTTGCCTTCCGTTTCCGGATGTGCTCCAAATCTATCTCCCTCTCCTTTACCCTGGCAATCATAGAGTCCAAGGTAGGGCAAGCCGAAAAGCTAACATGCTCCCGGATGTCAGCTCGTAGCATATCATGATAACGAGTCCTCCTCATGTCCTCGTCACCAGCATACTGGGGCACCAACAATGCCCTCTCCCGGAACTTGGCGGTGATCTCCGCCACAGTCTCCGTCGTCTACCTCATGTCTAGAAACTCCCTGGCCAGCTACTGAAGCTCGACAGCCGGCGCAAACTCTGCCCTGAACCTAGCCACAAAGTCCGACCAGGTCATAGCCTCGATAGCTGAGGCTCCCAACGAGTCACCCACTGACTCCCACCAATCCCGAGCTCGGTCCCGTAAACACCCTGCTGCATACCTCACCTTCGACCCCTCGGGGCAGAAGCTAGTCAACTGGGCAGACTCGATGTCTGCAATCCATCGCCTGGCAGCAATGGGGTCTTTCACCCCCATGGAAATCCGGCACACCACTACCCCTGAAGTCCTTGAAGGACAGTGTGCGAGATCCTGACTAGCTAGATGCCATATCACTCCTGAATTCCCGAAGGCGATCCTCCATCAACTCCATGATCCCTTCCTTGATCGACCCAAAGAGAATGGGGGTCGACTCAAGGATGCCTTTGGTAATCTCTGATGCGATGAACTCGCGTAGTCCCTCATCAACCGGCTTGGAACCTGATCCCGAACCTGACCCCTCTCCTGAACCGCCATCTACCGGCCTCGATCGAAGTACCACCATTCTGCAATACATCACAATAATCATTAGTGATACTGATACTTCCTGAGGGATCACAACTACTTACAAGTTCCCTGGTCTTATCTTGGCCTTCCTTGGTTCGGGTACGGATCCTCTGCTTTCAGTAGTACGGGCCCATACTACCTTCCACATCTATTCGTACCTTCTTCAAGGAATGCCTCGACTCCACCAGATCCCTTTCACTACTGCTGATCACTGCTATACTCATCTTAGGCTTGCCCTAGGGAAATCTCTAATTCCACTCTAACCAGTCCTCAGCTGCTGCAGGCCTCCTTGTGATGCCAATTAGCCATTACCCGAATACCATCACATGTGACGAGGCTCAGATAATCCTTTGAGTACCCGACTCGTCCCTACAACGGTTGGACTCAAACAAGGGCTGCGCACTAGGATCAAATTCGACACTCTAAGATTATTCAACCCTGATCACATGTGACGTGACGCATTCGCCTAATGGCTAACTCCCATTATTCAGAGTCCCATGTAGCACGAAGCAAGCAACATTCAGATAAGGGTAACAATCTCAATTAACTCTATCTACTTTCAGGAACTGAGCTAGCATTAAGTGCTAAGCTCATACTATCAGGCATAACCTAATCAGGCTATCCTACTTATTGTCTACTCAATATCTAGCATGCAATTTTCATACAACTGAAACACATAAAGCAGGCACATAAGGCATCACTCCTAGATCCTTAGTCCTATTCTAGCATGCTGTTCTACAAAAGCTGATAAACATAACATAAACTTGTATGGGTACTTTGGGGATACTTACTTGAGCTCGGCCGGTCGCGCACATCACATACTTCGTTCTTTCTCAAAACTCTTTTCTAAATTTTAGAAAACATTTTTCCTTTAGAAAATCTTTTAATCCCTCGATTTGAGTTCAGACACCCCCGAAGGTGTGTCCGAATCCCTCAAATCAGGGCTCTGATACCAACTTGTAACGACCCAATTTCACGACCAAAAATTTTGTTTTAAAACATTACTTTAGAAAATATTAATAACTAAAACATTGTTTGATCAAACCATAACACAAAGTGAACCATGTCTAAAAGCCAATTCATACACCCAATCAAAATATCAGAGTACAAATCCCAGTGAAGCTCGTAAATGCGGAAACCAAAGAGTGTGTGTGTGACATGCTGCTACCGCGCCGGCTCCTTTCCCCTAGCTGAGGAGATACCTGAAACCAAAACTGAAAACCGTAAGCACAAAGCTTAGTGAGTTCCCCCACCGCACCACATACCATAATCTCATAACATACATATATTGTCAGGCATATCTGGGTGCCCGACCTACCCCTTCGGTCCTCTCGACCGGACATTGCCTAGCATATCTGGGTGCTGGCTTCCCCTTCGGTCCTCTCGACCGGATACTGCCTAGCATATCTGGGTGTTGGCTCCCCCTTCAGTCCTCTCGACCGGATACTGGGAAACTATTCCTTCCCTCTACTACTACCACATAACAAATATCATAAGATCAGAATCTATCTATCATGACTGGGTATAACTACCCCTTCGGCCCTACCGACCGGGTACCTCGGGGACTATCTCCCCCTACTGTCACTAGCACATAGCATCATATCATACTAGCACATAACATAACACAGGTAGTAGTAATCCCTAGATGAATATCACAGAGACAAACATCTACATATAACTCCTACTAGTGGGTCGACATTGTGGCCGTAGACCCACCGCTACTGGAAGGTAACTCACCTCGAAGTAGCTGCTGATCTGATCGGGAACTGACTGCCTACTGCTGCTGTTGCTGCTCCGGAAATCCTCCGGCTGCAATTCCCACAACATACTCAATCAAACACTGCTCACTGACCTTTGGGTAAGATGACCCTTTTACCCCTGACCATGCCCTAAGTCAAAGTCAGAGTCAACTTTTAGTTGACCCGACTCGCCGAGTTGGCTTTCCAACTCGCCGAGTCACCATCCAAACGATTGTCCTGGATCCCGTTTCTACTCGTCGAGTTAGGCGACGACTCGATGAGTTTTCCTTCTAAACTGATATTCAAGTCCTTCATCCTACTCGCCGAGTTGTAAGAACAACTCGTCGAGTTCATCTTCATCCGATGAACACTTATGCTAAGACTTGCCGAGCTGTATGAACAACTCGTCGAGTCCATCTTCATCCGAAGAACACTTATGCTGCGACTCGCTGAGTTGTATGAACAACTCGCCGAGTCTGTTCTTGATCTAAGGAGATTGCCTTGAACCCGCCGATTCAGGGCATTAACTCACCGAGTTCCTCCAAAGATGAGTTTAGCTTCCGATTCACTGAGTCACACCCCGTGACTCACTGCTCACTCGACACTACAAAAAGGGCACAAACTCGGAGACTCGCGAAAAGACTCGCCGAGTCGTTGCCATGCACCCACTAAATACAAAGATTTGCTCGATTCCAGTCCATGCCATTCACAGATCTGGACTTCTAGTACACGAATCACACGTAAAGTTTCCAACTTTACGTGTGGATATTCACCAATATGAATTTCAGGGCTCAAAATGCCTCAAAAGGGTAGATCTAGGGTAAACAAGCAACATGGGGCCATAAAGCTAACAGATCTGAGCTCCTAGAGCTCAATCTTGCCTAGATCTAGAGGCCAATCGACTTATTACAAACCCTCAAGCATACACAATCTTGGAAATGGCTCAAAAAGGACTTTTATGGAGCTATAAGCTTAAAAACAGAGGGGAAACGAGCTATACCTTAGGGGAAACGTGGGAATGACACAAAGATGCTTGGCCTCCTTCTCCTCTTCTTGATTCCCTCTTCTTTTCCTTCAAAGAAACTTCAATAACACCATAAAACACTTCAAACTCATAAGAAAGCAAGGCTAGAGCGAGATACAGGGCTCTGAGGGTGAATGGGGGCTGGCTTGGGGCAGTTAAGTCGTTTAAATAGGGTGCAAACCCCCGAAACTTAGGGTTTCATCCAACAGTTGTGACTCGCCGAGTCCAGGATATGGACTCGCCGAGTCGCCAACTTAAACTTGTCCCGGGTCCCGCATCCACTCGGCGAGTCGGACCTATGACTCGCCGAGTCCAAGGCTAAAAGAAGGGAAATACTCAAATAAGATTTACGTACCAGGAACCGGGTGCTACAAATCTCCCCCACTTATTTTAGACTTCGTCCTCGAAGTCTGCTGCTCGATCCCGAAACAGCTCAGGATAATGCTCCATCATCTCGTCCACCGGCTCCCAAATCCATTCCGAACCCTTGCGGTGTTGCCATTGCACCTTCACTAATTCCACCCTCTTGTTCCTCAAATCCTTCGACTTCCTGTCGAGGATTGCGACTGGGCGCTCAATGTAATTCAGGCTGTCATCAACCTGAATATCCTCCAAAGGCACTACTGCTGACTCGTCCGCTAAGCACTTCCGCAACTGGGAAACATGGAAAGTGCTATGGATCTGGCTGAGCTCGGCTGGCAGATCCAACCTATACGCCATCTTGCCCACCCGGGCTACAACCATGAACGGTCCGATGAATCGCGGGCCCAACTTGCCCCGCTTCCTGAATCGAATGACGCCTTTCCAAGGCGACACCTTCAGGAGAACCATATCCCCGACTTGGAACTCCAAGTCGGATCGACGCTTGTCGACATAACTTTTCTGCCGACTCTGAGCAGTCTGAAGCCTGCTCCGGACCTGCTGGATCCTCTCGGTCGTCTTGAGCACCACTTCAGTGCTCCCCATGACCCTCTGGCCAACTTCACCCCAACATATCGGGGTCCTGCACCTCCGTCCGTACAACATCTCGAAGGGAGGGCGGTCGATACTCGCGTGATAGCTGTTGTTGTAGGAGAACTCGGCCAGGGGAAGATAGGTATCCCAGCTACCACCGAAGTCTAGCACGCACGCCCGCAGCATATCCTCCAGAGTTTGGATCGTCCGCTCGCTCTGACCATCCGTCTGCGGGTGAAAGGCAGTGCTAAAATGCAGACGAGTGCCCAACTCGTCATGGAATCTCTTCCAAAATCTGGAAGTAAAACGCACATCCCTGTCCGAGATCACCGATACTGGCACCCCATGCCGTGCCACAATCTCCTTGATATAGATGTCGGCCAATTTCTCGGCCGATATGCTCTCCTGAATCGGGATAAAGTGAGCACTCTTGGTCAATCGATCTGTTAAAAAAAGTTGATGATAAAAATGGCGATCTATTATTTTTTTAAATAGTGTATCTATTTCGCTAAATATTTCAGATAAGCTAAAACTTTTGATTCATTCATAAATTTTTAGTTTGTCAAGTGCATTTTTATCCACAAGTGAGACTAACATAGCTGATTTTGAACTTAATATGCACTTAAATTGTCCAATTTTTATTTTATTTGTTTCAAACAACCGACATGCAGAACCCAAATCTAACTATACCCCTTTCAAGTTTCAACACAGTGATGTTTAACATCCTATTTTCAACATAAAACTACAAGATTTGGGTTCTTCCTATTTGATATGTCATACCATAAGAACATCAAGAATATGGTATTTTCCAAAAATTCCTCGACATATATGATACATGTTCAGTTCACACTAAGAACTTTTAAATCTAACATCAAAACATCTTGGTACTTTGTTCCATACTTGTTCTAACTCCTTTCTTCTTCACATGCAAGCAACACGTATCTCTCACACTCTTTTGTCCATTCATGACATTTCCACATAAACAAGATGGCGTAAGAACTTTGATGGATTTCTTTTTAAATGCATGGGGCTGTGGGCTGTTATGGGCTTCACAGAAATGGGTTGATCGGGTCACTTTCCAAGAACTACGCCAAAATTTGATTCTCAAAACTATAATTAATCCATATATCGTATATGTATATGATATGTATATGTTCTAATTTATTGTTAGATAGTATTATTTTAATTTATTTTTCTTGGTTGAAAACCGAGTTTTCAATTGCGATGTAGTCTAAAATGATTGGTTAAGCTTGTAATTCTTGAATTGTTCTTTATATTATAATAATTTTGAGAAATAAGAATACGTGAATATATGGATTTTTGATGTATCTTGTAATTCTTGAATTGTTCTTTATATTATAGCAATTTTGAGAATATGTTAATATATGGATAAAAATACACACACATATATATATATATATATATATATATATATATATATATATATATATATATATATATATATATATATGAGAAAAGTGAATATACCCTTGAGGGTATATAAGCTTAAGTATCCAAATCCACCATAATACAATGTTTTGTTTGATATATTCATTATAATGTTCTTAAACTTCAACCCCTAACTTGATTTACTTTCAACATTTCCAAAATTTCACTATTATCTTCCTCTTACATTACATTTTTTTGTCGAACACTACTAGGCTATATATATTATAGTTAAAAATGAAAATTATGTAAAAGGACAATAAATGTGAAATTTATAAAAATCTTCGAAGTAAATCAAGTTAGAAGTTGAATTATAAGAACATTAAACAATTACAATGTATATATATGCTACAAAACGCCGTAATATAATGTGTTTGGGTACCTAAGCTTATATACCCTTAAGGGTATATTCACTTTTCCATATATATATATATATATATATATATATATATATATATATATATATATATATATATATATATATATATATATATATATATATATATATATATATATATATCACATGTTCAACAATATAGTGGTAAACTGGTAAAAGGTATCATGCCTCTTATCAAGAGCCCTTGGTAATATGTTTGATTATTCATTTAAGATATAATTTGTTGATTTTTAACTAATATACTATGTCAATGATTTAATATTGTTGTATTATATAGAAATATTGATAAGATGCCTAAAAAAATCAAATTATTCTTATCAAATGGCCTAATGATATGATTTTTTTAGAAGTATGGTGATTAAATATGTAAAAATATAGTGATCTAAAAGTGATAAATGAAAAGGAAGAAAAAAAAGCCATATTCTATAGTATTATATTATTTTTCCGAAAAAAACTTTTCAGTAATGTATACCAAGTTTTTGCTATTTTTATATTTTTTCTAAGTATCGACAATCCATCCTCAAATGAAAGTCTAATGATGCATTGTCTATAATTTTTATATGTATAAACAATTAAACACACAAGTTCACAAATCTACTCCTGTTTTTATGGATAGAAAATAATACCAATTTATTAAAACAAGAACGTTCAATTGTTTTTTTAAGAAAAATATTGTTTATGATTATGATATAACATGTATACGTATGAATTATTGGGGTATGAAGTAACGTTTTGACTTTTTTGAATGTCTTATACTTTGTGATTGATTATGATTTGTTCATATTTATCTAATGTGACGAGAAAAAAATAGTGATTGTGATAAGTTAAATATGTAATTTTCATACAGTAAAATAAGAATTTTAATTTTAAATTATATTAACCCTTCTCCTATCATTGTTCTTATCGACCATGCTTTTGGCTTAGTGTAAATAAACTTTGATACCATTTATATTTGTCTTGACCATGCTTTTGGCTTAGTGTAAATAAACTTTGATACCATTTATATTTGTCTTTACCAAGCTTAGGGTATCATCACTATTCATTAATACTACTATGCCCTTATTTTAATACTAAGGAAGACTCGTTCAATTGATAATGTTTACTTAGAACAAGAACTATTAGACACCTGGTAAAATAAAGCGTCTCTCCATAGATGTTGTAAATCATTAGCCACATCTTCATCCATAAAATATATTCTATATCTTATACATTATGTCACTAGGTGTAAAACTCATGTATTACATGAGTTAATTAAAAAACATTAAACATAAATGTAAATATTTAAAAACTTTGGATTTATAAGAAAATAAGAAAAATAATTAATTATTAAAATTGATTTTTTATCTTTTAAATTTAAATAAATAAACAAAATAAACTAATGAACTTTAATTTGAAAATTTTGAAATAAGAAGGTAAGTATTAATTTAATACTACATTTATTGTAATTATTATATTAAAATATTATGTGAAATTTATTAAAACAGAAAAACTCATAAAATGACACGTGGAAAAGAAATTATTTCAAAATAACCACAAAATGACATTTAATAAATTGAATGAGAATGTGACATATGACAAAAAAAAAACCTTCGTTTATTAGAGTAGAAGATTTCAAATTGAAATTATTTAAGTAAGTTGTTCAACATAAATAAAATAAAATAAAACATAAAACATCCCTAATAAATGAAATTTTTTTGCTGCTTGTCACACTCTCATATAATTTGTCAAATGTCATTTTGTAGTTATTTTGAATTTTTTTCGACATGTCATTTTATAAGTTTTTCTATTTTTTTTTATTTCACATAATATTTTAATGTAATAATTGCATTAAATATAGTAATAAATGGATATCTGTAACACCCATAAAATTCGAGCCAATTTAAAACTTCTTAAATCATTTAAAACTATTCAGTCATTACAATATGTTTTCAAAATAGTTTAGACATCAGAGTTCCCAGAAATCATAATCATCAATCGAGGAAGTGTACGGTCACGCCTTCTCCTTCCCGCGACCATCCGTTGAACCTGAAACAATAAACTGAAACTGTAAGCCTGAAAGCTTAGTGAGTTACCCCAAAATACCCACAACAATACCCATATAATCATAAACAGCATACTATGAGTCCAGTCAACCATCAGGTTGGAATGCCCTAGACCCTAAACCACCGGTTGGAATGCCAACATACTATGAGTCTAATCATCCTCGGGATGGAATACCCCAGGCCCACAACCAACAGGTTGGAACGCCCACATACTATGAGTCCAATCATCCTCGGGATGGAATACTCACGGCCCACAACCAACAAGTTGGAATGCCCAGGTCTATTGGCTTTCGCACAAAGCAAACAAGCCTCAACCGCCAAACAAACATGTGCACATATAACAGATAACAGTCTATAGACAGACAAACTGATCTAACAGATCATAACAACATATAACATCCTATCTACCAGGATACCGATCTAACAGATCATAGTAGCATATATCATCCTATCTACCAGGATACCGATCTAACAGATCATAACAGCATATATCATCCTATTTACCAGGATACCAATCTAACAGATCATAACATCATATATCATCCTATCTACCAGGATACCGATCTAATAGATCATAAAATCATATAACATCCTATCTACCAAGATACCGATATAACAGGTCATAACAACATATATCATCCTATCTACCAGGATACCGATCTAACAAATCATAACAACATATATCATCCTATCTATCAGGATACCGATCTAACAGATCATAACAACATATAATATCCTATCTACCAGGATACTGATCCAACAGATCATAACAACATATATCATCCTATCTACCAGGATACCGATCTAACAGATTATAACAACATATAACATATCAGGATAACAATCCGAAAAGGGTCAGCCTTGGTGCCTTAGACCCTTAAGTATAGTGAGGATAACTCACCTCGCAATGTTAGATCCGAACCAAAGAGTCGAACTCCCAAATCGCCGCCTCACCAAGGATCCCGAACTATCCAGATAATAAAACCAGGTCATTCACAACATAACAATCTTGACTAAGGGTCCACACAACTCATTAAGTCCATTCTTTTTATTGGGCCAAATCCCAATACCAAGTCCTTAACTTGAAAGTTCATTTGCAAAGCCCATTATTGGCCCAATTTACCAAATTGGGCCCAACTCCCTAATTGGGCCTAAATCCAAGGTCCAATATCAAAACTTGGCCCAAGTCCAATTATTAAGAGAGTCCAGCAAGGCCCAAGCCCAGATAGTACAAAAAAACACTCCAAACCCTAAACCCAAAAGACAAAAGCCCAACAGAGGAAGTACGCAGGGCGTACTCCTCTGGTACGGGGGCGTACTCGTCCAGATGTTGACCACCATCGAGGTGGCTGACCCAGTACGCTGAGCATACTGGATTTACATGAGGTTTCACCGAAACCCTAAAAAGTGCTTAATGGCTTAAGCACTTAAGCCCAAACTCCATATCCATCGACCAAATGTGCCATAAGACTATAAAGTCTCGAACTTTATCACTTTGAATGTCCATAAAGTTATTAACACATGGTCTTAAACCATTAAGACCTTGCCACTTCATGCATGAGACAAATCTAGCTATCGGGACACCATTTTTTTCACTTAGGACCTCTTCTAAGGTCTGAAAGGACAACTCATTTTGTCCAAAACATAACATGCACCATTTTGGGACTTTTGGGACAATACTGCTTCCATAAAGCTAAAATGACTAGATCTATCTCATACTAGAATAACGTTCCAAGCTTTTTACCTTCTGGAGCTCCCAAAACAGATGATGAACCAATATCCACAAGCCAATCTTCCATCCTTGGCTCCTTGATGCACAAGCTCCTTCCTGAAGGCACCTAAAACACACTTATTAGCTCAAGAATGGTCACTAGGAGGCTAGGGTTCTCTCAAGACGGCTGAGGGAGGTATGGAGGCTGAAAGGGATGGGAGGGTATGGATAATAAGGTGCTTAAATACTCCACAAACCCTAAAAGTTAGGGTTCCATCCTGGCACACGTACACCCAGCGTACCACATGTACGCCCGACATACTACTTGAGTTTCCAAACTTACCATTTTGCCACTAGGGCCTCCTTTTGCCATTTCCTTTTAAATCAAGGGCCAAAATGACCTAATTAGAATCCGAGAGATGAATTTGAAGCTACTTGAAAAATGGGATGTTACAGTATCAATGTAATTAAAAAACTTACCTTTTAATTCTAAAATTCTCAAAATTAAAGCTTATTAGTTTTATTTATTTGTTTATTTAAATTAGTTGCTTAAATTTAAAAGATAAAAAACATTTTTATTATAATAATTCATTATTTTCTTATTTTCTTATAAATTCAAAGTTTCTTAAATATTTAGAATTTTATATTTAACTTTTTGTTTTTTAAGTTAAACCATGTAATACATGAGTCTCACAACTAGTAATTTATATTCATTATATTAACATTAATTTGAAACTTATACTCACTAAGTTCCACAAATAAATGTAAAACTTCTTAATTATTTAATACTCTTTATTTATTTATTTTTAATAACAATATAACAAAAGACACATATAATTTATTAAGCATCACCCTTTGCTATTTAAAGGGTTAATAGAGAATGTCTACAATTAGGATGGTTGATAAAAACGAAGTCATTGATTTCAAAACAATGATACGGGGGTACAAAATGTTATTCTTATTAAGGCACAAAATGTCAACTAAATTGTTGCTTTTTTTTCAAAGCAATAATAGAAAGAGGGGCGTACTAAACCCACTACGTACCACACCACCGGGCGGCTCGCCTGAATGCCCAGTCTTTCTCTGCCGTCAACTCGACGTCGTCGTCACCTGCAAGATAAGGCCAAAAACTTGACTTTACTAACGAAGCAAGAAAATCCCTTTCTATCTTCTTAGTCAAGCGCGCTAGCTGCAATCAAACATACAAAAGCTTTGGAATATTCTTATCGGGCACTAGAACGAAACCCGTTCTTACCACAAATTCATAATATGTCTGTCATTACGTGTGACTATCTCCACTATAGAAAGAAAAAAGGAAAAAACTCAATTTTCAGCACGAAGAAGTCTTTCTTTTTCTAAAAGCATAAGTAGTAAACATTTTTTACTAGGGTTCCCATACATGCAAACATACAAAAGAAAACCAAACTAAGATAGTTAGCAAAAATAGGATTTCATTCTTTCTATTCAATAAATATCTATTCCCGTAAATCAAATAGACTAACAATGTAGGCACCCGTATGGCCCATTCTCTTGTTTGTTAAGTGAAGCCCATCCACCATCTATGTTAAGGAAAGGCGATCCATCCACCAGCCCCAAAGGTGATTAATCCATTCCTTCATTCTTAGGAGGCGGGCTTTCTTACCATTAAGTCGGGTGGTGGCAAACAAAGATAGGGGAAGGATGAACATTGGATACGAGACTCTCTTTCTCTCTGCAAATGCATCCCATTGAGACTTCGATCTCCCCCTGGACAGGATCTTCCAACCTTTCATTCATTTCTTGATCCATCAACCTGAGAGCGAAGCCCTTCAACTTTCTCTTTTTGCTACTAATAATTGGGCTTCCCTTCACCACAAGATGCAAAATATTGGAAGAATCGCTTGAGAGACCGTCCGCCCAACCTTCAGATATTCCCGGACTCGCTTTGAACCAAAGAGATGATGCTTGATCCGAGTATGCTACTTGCATAGTAGATCCAACCATATCAAAGCGTGGGAAGGTTTGCAGATCACATCAACAATCCTCTGCAAAATAAGAGGTGGATCAAAGGGCTGCAAAGTAGATGAAATTATTCTCACAGCATCATCCACATTGTATCATATCCCTTATGACATCTGAATTTTCCATGAAGGATATGGGTGATTTATCATATTTTATGGGTATTGTTGCTACTCGAGATGACAAAGGTCTCTTTCTTTCTCAAAGACAATATGCGCTAGAGCTTCTTGACATGGTGAATAAGTCAAACTGCAACCCATGCAAAACTCCAACTGACACAGTTGTAAATGGACCACACGGGGTCTCCAGTTTTTGACCCATACGCTTTATCGCAGTATGGCGGGTGGACTTCAGTACCTCATATTTACCCATCCAGACTTATCCTATGTTGTGCAACAAATATGTTTATTAATGCACGGTCCGAGAGAACCATATTTTAACGCTTTAAATTGCATTCTTCGCTATGTTCGTTGTATTGTTGACTATGGGCTCCAACTACATCCCTCATCTACAACGGGCCTTGCATACTCTGATGCTGATTGGGGGGGGGGGTGTCCCATCACTAGACGCTCCACTAGTGGTTACTGCTTGATCCTTGGCGACAACATCTTTTCTTGGTCCTCAAAACGTCAGCTAACCGTCTCCCATTTTAGTGTGGAGGTGGAATATAGGGTGTTGCCAATGCGGTAGCCGAGACATGCTGGCTACGCAACCTCCTTCAAGAACTCCATTCTTCTCTATCCAAAGCAGCCATTGTCTACCGTGACACGTCAGTGTTGTATACTTATTGTCTAATCCAGTTCAGCATCAACGCACGAAACACATTGAGATGGATATTCACTTCGTGCATGATAAGGTTGCCACATGTCAAATCTGTGTGCTTCATGCCCCATATTCTTTTCAGTATGCTGACATCTTCACCAAGGGTTTGCCTACATCCCTCTTCACCAGTTTTCGATCTAGTTTGAGCGTTCACTCTAGACCTCCCGCTCAAACTGCAGGGGCGTATTAGTGTATATGTATTTTATGTATTGTATAGCCCTTTTATGTGTACTATATTATTGTACTTACAACCCATTGGAGCCCAAATGTATTGTATATATTATGATGATAAATAAAAGATCTTGATGGGAAAATCATCTTGTTTCAAAGGCACCTACAGACACCTGGGCGGTATTCACGCATAGGGTGCCTTTCCACCTCAGCTTCTATGTGTCTTCTAAGCCCCCATACCGTAAATCCTAACAATAGAAACAACAACAACTTTAAAGCCATGAGATAAATCAAGTTTTCTTACATTCTTCACATAATAAGTTTAAACCTTATAATGGATTCAATCTTTGGCAGCCCTCATTTTAATTCCATTCTTACTTCTAATTTTATGGAACGTCTTTGCCATACTTATCTTAGCAATATCATCCAAAGAATTAAAATGCTTGTAAAATCCAACCCTATGCTCATTGTTAATAATTGGAGCAAAAAATATCTAATTCCTTGGCTATACTCTGATTATAATGAAGAGGAAATGGGGAAAAATACGAAGTACCAAAGAGAGGTTTAACCAAATGTTCCTTATCTAATACCTCATTAGAGTCGATACATCAACCATGAGATCCAAAATTGAGACTGGTTCAGAAGGGTTAGTGCTTAAATCTGACACAACACCTTGTTTTACCATTGAATCAACATTGCTAGAGATTTGATTAGAGGGAAACGAGGCAAGATTTAGTTGATTGGGGGGGGGGGGGGGATCAATTTGCGCACAATATGGCGGCAGGTCATCTAGATGAGTATGTGATAGACTTGCAAGTAAACTCAAACAACACCAAATACATAGGATTTCTCAAGGAATAGTTGCGACTTATCTAGAACAAAAGGGAAGCCAAAGGAAGATTTGGCGGCCAAATGGTGGATGGTGGTGGTGTGTGTAGTAGTATAAAAGTGGGTAGGGTAGGAGGGTTATATTATTTTTTTATTAATTTTTCTTTCTATAATTGAAATGAAATAAATTAAAAAAATTGCAAAATAAAATGATAAAGGGTAAATAAGTTGTTTTATGTAGCTAAGGAACATTCATGCAAGTTTTAGAAACCATATAGACCACATTCATCAAAAAGGTTAGCACAAATTAAATTTGTGACTTTTGATAAAACATTAGGACCATTTCATAATTTTGTCTTTGATTTATTTTTAGTATTTGATTATAATCATTACCGATAAAGTATGCTTTTAGCTAATATTCTTAATGGTTAAATAAAATTATAAAATAAAATGTATATAAACATAAAAGTAAAATAAAATAGAGCAATTTATAACCCTAGCTATTTTGCCTAATGACTTTACAAAAAATAGCCAAAATTTCAGACTTTTCACAAAATAGCCACCGAAACCGCAGATGAGGCCATGTCATCTGCGGTTTTGTCACCTCGTCTTGGGTTTGGTAATAAATCGCCTTCGGTTTCGTTAAATGGGTTATAGTTTCATGTTTCGTCTTTGTTTTCCCAGTCTATTAGCCAATTATATTTAAACCCTAAAATTTTTGTAGGTCATTTTTTGCACTCAATTGTTTGGAATCTTCTCTAATGGCTGAATAACTCAATAATGTTTTAGTTGCTAGTTATTTGTAGAATCTTACGTAGAAGTTATTTGAATGTTGGTTGTTTTTTTTTTCATCGAAATTCGGAAATCTAAGATGAAACCACAAACGATACCATATGTGGCATTGTCATATGCGATGGTACAAGTCTGCAATGCACATACTTTGCATTAAAGAGTTGTACTGCTGCATATGGCAATGCCATCTTCGGTTTTGTTCTTGGTTTCATTTTGGATTTTGTTGTTGTTGTATATGTAAGTGATGCCTTAATTTGTCCTCGATATAACGAAATGAAATATATTGCCTATACAAGTTCAAAGATCTTTATAAATATCAATTATTTTAATGGTTAGATCAAATCATTGATATCATCATAAGGTGGAAAATTTGTCAAAGTTATATTTTTTTCGATTATTTGAGGGTCGTTGATGAATAAACTATAAGATAATAGATTGTTTGATTAATAATGAGGGTTAAATCTCATATAAATAGGGTTACATAAGTGACCTAACCTAAACCCTAATCACCAACATCCCCCTCGGACAGTTTGAGCAAGAAGAGACGATTAATATGGAAAACCAAAAACATAAAACACAAGACATAAATGAAGATAAAATGTAGAAGATGGAGGCCGACAAAGATGAAGAATTGGATGCATCGACGGTAGTGACAACAACAACTGGATTTGCAAGCAGCAGAGAAAATGGTGGTGGCAAGCGGTGACTAGATCTTGAGGTGACGAGGACTTCATCGATTAGAACTAGATGCAACGATGACAAGGAAGAACTGATGTCTAGTGAAGTCGGCGCTAAAAGACGCCAGAGAAGGCAACATAGGCTACGATGACTGTTTATAGGAGATAAGTTTTCTTTAGGAGGAGAAAGAGGATAATAAGATTGAAGAAGGGGGGAAAATTTGACAGAGAAACACCTCTGACAACTATTAGAAAAGGTCTTCGGAGGTGGAGTGCGGCGGTTACGAGTTGTAGTCAACCATAGGATTTTACCTTAGAGCTCTAATAGCATATAAAATAATAAATTGTTTAATTAGTAGTGACAGTTAAAGCTCATATAAATAAGGATGTATAAGTGGCCTAACCTAAACCCTAAAGGACTTGGGCCAAAACTCTAATTACTAAGATAAACACTTTTAGATTGACTCTTTAGAATACATAACTCCAAAATAATAGAGGGGGTAGTCACATTTGGATCGGGTGTCGTGGGAAGGAAAAAAGATACAACATATATGGGAGACTTCCAATTGATGCAACCAAAACCCGTTTTCGGTACCAGATGTAATGATAACATAAACTCTTTATTTTTCTCCATAAAAAATCAATTAAATTCCCTTGGGTAACAACAAAAATAATTAATATAAAACTGAATTCGAGGTGAAGAAACCGCATATGAGATATGCCCACCTGTGGTTTCATTCTTTGGCATCCAAGGAACAAAGAACAAACGAAACCGAAGATGAGACGAGATGAAACCTAAGATGACATAAGCCATCTGTGATTTCATGGGGAAAAGTGATTTTTTTTCTGTAGAGTACGATGAAACTGAAAGCGAGTTAGGCCTCGTTTGATACGTATCTTTCCAGGTCGAAACAAATATTTCTGGCTGAATGGACCGAAAATACTGTTTGATTTGCACCAAAGAAGGGGTCTTTCCCAGTAAGATATGTCTTTCCCAGAAAGCCCAAAAATCATATATTTCTGGCTGAATGAGCTGGAAAGACAATTATACACCAAACCCCGCCTCTTTCTTTTTTTTATTGGATTATTAATTTTTTTAAATTTATTTTTTTATTGAATTACAACGTATTACTTTTTTTCATCATTCAGCACAGTCAATTACAAAAAGTATGGTTTCTTTCCCAGTCAGAAAATTTTCTCAGACAACACTTTCCCAGACAGAAACTATCAAACGGGACCTTAGACTCATCTGCGGTTTTACTGATTATTTTTGACTAGTTGCTAATTTTTTGTTATTGTTTACAAAATAATTAAAGAAAAAAAGGCTAGATTTATAATAGGCTCAATAAAATACAACAACAAAGCTATTTAACTCATAATGAATGAAAGTTCGAAACCTAGAGCCAATAATAAACATTGTAATATTTCTAAAGGATAATCGCACAGTTATTATCAAAGAAAAAGATATCGATTATTAACAATAATTTAAATCCAACCAACTCTATTTTCCTTAACAATAATTTAAATCCAACCAACTCTATTTTCCTTAACCACGAATCCATCGTTTCATCACAGCTGATTGTTAATATTAAAATTATTTTGTCTAAATAAATTAATTAAAACTATATTTTTGATTAAATTTATATTTTAAAACCATTTATTTGTGGACAACTGGACATGATAATGTAATTCTGTTTGCCGGCTGTGGGTAACCGCGTTTGACATGCGTCAACTGTGAAAGTCATAAACAGCCGAAAAAATAGAACAAACTTACCACGATTGACTCCACATTTCCACCTTCACTAAATCTTCACCGTCCATCCACTCTACTACACGTGTCAACATCTGAACCTCAATACACGACACGTGTCGCATCCCTATTCGGCCAATCACATAGGATTCCTGTAACCGTGTTGAAGAAGAAAAATTACAGGCGGCCGACTCAAAACCGACCAAACCCACCACGTCAGCAAAACCACAACCTCGAAGCTTCCTCCAGCAAATGACACGCTCACACGTGTCCTCTATTTCCAACGGCTACTTTTCCCGTACTCGAATATAAAACACATAAACGTGAAAATACAGAATAGTTCGTCATTTCCACGCACTTCAAAAGAAAGAAAAAGCAAATTCGATTATATTATCTTCATAACAAAAAACCCTTAAACCTCTCCACAACATTTGCAGATTTGGTGTTGTTTCCCTCTGAAGAACATCCGTTACAGCAATCCCAATTTACGACAACAAGAAATTAGGGTTCATATCCCCCATTTCAAAACAAGGTTCGTTCATATAATCCCATGTTTCCATTTGATTTAGGGTTTCTTCTTCTTCATTCTGTTCGCAGTTCTGATCTTTTCTGATGGAATTATCAGGACTAAAATGGCATTGGGTAGGAGTTACAGCTTAGGGTTAGTAAAACGCACGAGTTCATTTGGTAGGAAGAGGATTCTGATTTTGAACGAAATGGATATCGATTCTATCGATACGATTTCGCCCACGAAGAAACGATCAATGGGAAACAGTTTTAGTGCCAGTAGATCGTTGCTGGAAGCTCTCCCTCAAGATATTCTCGTAAGTTCCCGTGATTGAAGACTGCTTTTTTAGTTCGAATTGATCCCAAATTTTCAGGGACTGATGGTGTTTGTGTGTGTTTTTGCAGATTAGGGTCTTATGTGGTGTAGACCATGATGATCTGAAGAGGCTGTTTCATGTATCTAAACCGATTAGAGAAGCTGTAAGTTCGATTCCCATTTCAGAAATGATCAATTTGATTATTGCGTTTCATAAATAGGATAAATACAATAAGTATAAGGCACATTCTTAGGATATTGCTTCTAATTTCTATATTGATTAATGTTTACAGGCTATTATAGCAAAGAAACTGCATTTTGAATATAATACACCAAAAAAGGTCCCTGCTTTTCGATCCACCATAGAACCATCATCACTTGAGTTTGATGAAATTGGAGCTCCAAGACAATTGAGAGTAGCTCGTTCTCGATTGGATAGAAAAAAACTGGCTTCCATTTCGGTTGCCTTATTTACTTCTGATGCTGAAGATGAAGTGTTTTCAAGGAGGAATTTGTAGAAAGTATCTACTTTTTTGTAAATAGAGAGGAAAGATAGAGAAGATGATGTTGTTTGTAAAAGCAATTTAGGGTTCTTCAATTGTTCCATTGAAGATTATGGGGTTATGTGCTTGTACATTTAGGAAAGAAAGCATAGACACTAGTCAGTGTAGTGATATTTATGAAGATGTAATTGATTATTGTTGGTTTTTTGTTAAAAACCAAATCTTTACTTCAATGTAATATATGTTTTCCACTTCTTTTCTTATGATATACTATTTATTTTTTTTGGAATTGTATATGCACAAATTTGGTCTATCATTTTTTTGTTTGTGATTTATCTTCTTATTGGTAGTAGTGAGAGGAGTAAGCAATTGCGTTTTGCACTCATCTTTTTTTTTTCTCAAGAAGAAATATGAACATGAAGTATTCAAGGGTTTTTGATTCTTGAATTATGATGGCTTAGCCATGTTGACTTGTTAGGAATTTGTTTGCAATCAAGATTTATCACAAAAGCTCATAAAATAGCTTTTGGATTATAAGTTTTTTTTTTTTTTTTTTTTTTTTTTTTTTTTTTTTTTTTTTTTTTTTTAAATAAAACTTTAAACTCTTACTCCCAAATTTGATTTATTTTTGAAGTTACAAACTCAAAATTCTTAACAGAAAACCCAAAATGATTTGTTAAATATAAATTAAAAAGTGAATCGGTTAAAAGACAAACATACCCTTGATGTAAAGTATTTTCCATGATCATGAGTCATGAATAACATGGAGTATTCATTGATGGCCCAACTTTATTTTTGTTATATAAACTTTGAGCCGATTGTATTATTAAATTCAGTCGACGACGACATATCAATTAACATCAGACTTCAGTTAACTGCCAATAGGCCTACCATTGATGACGGACTGTTCATTGGTGGCCCAATATTTTTATGAAAGCCCAACTTTAACCAACATCAATAAATATTTTTACTAACTATGACCTACATTAAACTTGAGATAACTCAAAGTCTCAAACTTATATATATATTTGATATGTACTATTAATAGGGATTTATAAGAAAATCTACGATGTGAAGTTTCGTTATATGTCAGTAGCTTTTTACTAGAAGTTATAACTTTTATTTATATATAAATGTTTGACAAGAAAAGATTTATCTTCTATATATTGACTGTTAAAATGATCGGATATATCCTTATAATATCAAATAACTATATTGGAGTTTATATGATGGATGATGTATGATTAGCTATCATGTATGTGTTAACTGTTGTTACATAAATGTTTCTTGATTGGCCCCTTTGAGTGAGAAATCTCTCAACACTTGTCTCTATTTAAAGTACCAAAAAGTGCCCCAAATGAATACTTGAATTTAAAGGCTTATGCAATGTGCCCATCTCTCTTCAATTATTTTCTTTATATCACTTCTATTTTACTATTCACTTTCCAAACATGAAAATGCCTCTCTTTTTCAACAACCATATGACGCTTTACTTGTCACATTATGGAAAAGGAATGACATTAAAAGATTGTCACTTTGTACACGATACATATATAAAAAATAATTTATTATGATATGTACATATTATGGTGTAATTATTCTTCAACCTTTTTAATCCATAAGATTACGAATGGATAACACATCATTTATCAATAAAGTTGTATGGTCACCAGGATTTTTATTTGCAAAATAAAAGCTTCCATGCTTTTTCCATTATATCTTTTGTTTACTGTGCTCCTTCATAACTTTTGAAACCGAAAGTAATATAATTTATAATATAATTCATTTTTTTGGGTTTTTTTATAACAGTTTTATTAAAATAATGTATGGTTTTATGAATAGGATGATAATGGTTCGAACTAACTCTAATGTGAACAGGGTAATAATGTTTTTAGTCATTGAACATTTATAATTTCGTTATTTACAGGATTGGTCCTGAAGATTTAAATATGACCAAAATGCAAAAATGGTCCCTGTGGTTAGTCATTTTTTGTGGATATGGTCCAAACCTTTTAAAAATTGGATTTCTGGTCCTTATTGAAAGGTTTGTTTGTGGAACAAGTCCCTGGGGTTAACAGCCGTTTGTTTGTGGCTGTTAAACCCCTCACGTGCATTGCACACGAGGGCATAAATGTCTTTTTACTTGAGGGACCATTTTTACGATTCCTGAAATAAACCCGCTTGTTACCATCTTAGCGCCATATTACACACAAAATCACAAAATATTTAGTTATCTCTTTCACTTCCATCTTCTTCGTCATTCGTTTTGAACGCAAAAACCCTAATCAAGATTTGGTCCAAGGTGTTTACTTGTTTTTGATTTTCAACTATAAATGGTGTTCGTAATGTGGGCGATTAGGCCAAAAGGCGAGACGTATGACATCACAAATGAATATGGTTAGTTTCACTTATCCTCTGTTTATGAAATTTTGTTAGGTTTCTTGATGATCTGAAGAACAGAGCCAAAAATACAAACATCTGATAATTTCTTACTTAATGTTTTTTGTATCTTGGAGGTGGATATGACTGACTTTAACCTCAATCTTGATAAGGATTATGGTTGTGTTCAAATGGATGGGTTTCATACCGGGGTTGGGACAAATGATGAACATGAGGACATAGAAGTCATTGACAATGATAGATGGGATTCTTTAGATGAAGGGTCAGAAGATGAAAGGAAAAGAAGATGTGTTCTTAAAAATCTGGCTAAGGAGAAAAGATGCAGTCTTGGCAATGTCCATAAGGCCAGTTTTTATGTTGGGCAAAAGTTTAAATCAAAGAAAGAATTGAAAGAAAAAATTGACATGCACGCACTAGAAACTAGGAGGAATTTATATTATAAAAAGAATGACAAGCTTAGACTTCGGGCATTGTGTAGAGGTGTAGTCCCTGTCATCAATGCAAGTGGGGTGGTGGGCCTTAATACCAAAAATAAAAGCAAGGGCAAAGAGGTAAATTCAGAAAAAGTAAACTGTAGTTGGTTCCTTCATGCTTCTAGGTCAAACACAGAATCTCCCTGGTTTGTAAGGACATTAAATGACAACCATACTTGCCTTCAAAGTAAGAAGATTAGAGCTTGCACTACTACTTTTATATCCAAGCGAATCATGGACCAAATCGACACGAATCCAGGGATTCCTCTTCGAGCATTGCAGGAACAACTTCAAAAGGACTTCGAGGTTGGTGTTTCTATTGACAAAGTATTCAGGGCCAAGGCTATTGCAACTAAGATCGTGGAGGGTGACTATACGAAACAATATGAGATCTTGAGGGACTATGTCCTTGAATTGCAAGCAACCAATGTTGAAATAACTGTCAAGATTGATGTTTACAGTGAACAAAACCCATCAAACCCAACGAGGAGGTTTAAAAGAATCTACATTTGCTTAGGTCCCCTGAAAAAAGGTTTTAAGGCTGGCCTCAGGGATCTTTTGGGTTTCGATGGTGCGCATATGAAAGGACCATTTCCTGGGCAGGTTCTAACAGCAGTTGGGTTGGACTCTAACAATGGTATTTACCCCCTTGCTTATGCCATTATTGAGACAGAGAACAAAAGTAGTTGGGTATGGTTCTTGCAGTGTTTAGGAGAAGACTTGGATCTTGGTTCAAACTCTAACTTTACTTTTATCACAGATCGACAAAAGGTATCTCTTTCTTACTTGTATTATTAATTACTTATTATTATATAAACTAAATACTTAATTTTTGTTATTGTTTTAGGGTTTAATACCAGCAATAGCCCAACTATTCCCATGTGCTGAGCATAGGTATTGTCTCAGGCACATACATCAGAACATGAGAGTGAAATGGAAATTGAAAGAGTACAAGGATCATTTATGGAGATGTGCAACTGCAACCACTGTACCTGCATTTGAACATTGCATGAAAGAATTTAGCAACTATGACAAGGAGGCATGTGAATGGCTTAGAAAGATTCCTCCAAAACACTGGGCAAGAAGCCATTTTACAGGTACATAAATTACCATAAATTACTATATGTTAAATGTGCACTTGTACTTAAAACAATATGTTAATTTTTTTAACAGGTAGAGCACTCTCTGATATACTGTTAAACAACCTTTGTGAGGTATTTAACAACAAGATAATAGAGGGAAGAGATAAGCCTATCATAGGTTGTTTGGAGTATATTAGACAATACCTGATGAAGAGAATTTGTAATGTTATGAAGGTGATGGACAAGGAAAAAGGGCCTTTAACACCCACTGCAACAACCATATTGGATGTAAACAAGTCTCATGCATCACATTACATTGCTAGGTGGAATGGGGGTGAGAAATACCAAGTCACTGGGGCATGGCAAGATCAACATGTTGTAGATGTTAGGAACAACACATGTACTTGCAGGAAGTGGGAGCTAATAGGCATCCCATGTAAACATGCCATTGCAACCCTTTATGAAATGACCAAGAACTCAGAGGATGTTGGTGACATTTACAGGTGGGTCAATAAGGTATACTGGTTGGATACATGGAAGAGTGCATATTCCTATAAGGTAGAGCCCATAAAAGGAAGAATAATGTGGCCTAAAAGTTTGTGTCCCACCACACTTATCCCTCCAATACATCATAAGCAACCAGGTAGGCCTACAAAGAAGAGGAAGAAAAGTGAGGATGAAAAATTGAGTCAGAGTCAAAGAGGGAGTCAAAGTCAGAGTGGTACTCATGGTGTAAGTCAGGATGAAGGCTGTAAAGTGGGTCCTGATGGAGTTCAAAAATTAACAAGGAAATATGTCAGTGTAACATGTGCAAAATGCAAAAACAAAGGTCACAACTCAAGGACATGCAAAGGTCAAGGAGGTGGAAGTTGAAGATCAAGGTTGTGTTTGTTTTGGCAGATGTTATTTGCTACTTTTGGAAGTGTTTTGATGTTAAAAAACTTATGACTTATGGTTATTTTGGTTTTCATTAGTATGATAAGTATTAGAGCATATATATATATATATATATATATATATATATATATATATATATATATATATATATATATATATATATATATATATATATATATATGGTTGCATATTTTGGGATAATGTAATTGCACTATATGCTTGTAGTCTATTATGTAATTGCAGCCTTGGTTATTATGGTTTTTGGTTATTGTTGTTTATTATAACCATTACAATCAATTATTCACATTAACCTTTCTTTCACCTTACAAAAACTACAAAGAACCTTACAAACAACATAAGCAATTCCATAAAATTCATATTTATATCAGGAAGTCATTTACTACATAAACAAGTTACTTTGACCTTACAAACAACTACAAAGAACCTAGGTCAAAGTACCAAAAACCATTAATCCACCAAAAAACCACACTTTTATCGATCTTCAACAAAAAAAACCCACCCCATTGACCTATTACCTAAACCTAAACAGACCTTATGAAAAAAATCACAAAAAACACCCAACTAGCCAACAACATGATCTTTAGAGCTGTGCACCAAGCTTGCATTCAGTTCATATTTCTCAATAGTCCAGGAATAATGACTTTACACCTTTCACACATGGGGGGATCAACCCATCCGATGAAACGACAAGCAGAATCCTTCAAAAAAGGGAAAATAACAAATGTTATTTGATTACAAATCAAAATGGGTGCAAACGAATTTCTTTACCTTTTGAGGGCAAGCATAGAAACGTCTGCCTGGGTTCTTCGGTGTCCATGAGCATTTAACAACAACAAACTTACCACAAAAACAGAGAACCATCGTGTGATTAACTGACACCCCGACCGTTAACAAAGAGAGATGAGAGAAGGAAGAGAGAAGGAAGAACAACTTGAAAGTTGCAGAACAACGTTTGAGGAAGAACTTGAACGTTGGGGAAGTCTTTATATATTATTTCAGGAATTGTAAAAATGGTCCCTCAAGTAAAAAGACATTTATGCCCTCGTGTGCAATGCACGTGAGGGGTTTAACAGCCACAAACAAACGGCTGTTAACCCCAGAGACTTGTTCCACAAACAAACCTTTCAATAAGGACCAGAAATCCAATTTTTAAAAGGTTTGGACCATATTCACAAAAAATGACTAACCACAGGGACCATTTTTGCATTTTTGTTTTTAAATATTCTCAAATGCTCTGGAAGAGTCAGAAAAAAAAAAGAATTGTTATCGTTATTATAAACTTTTTATTTTTAAATAAATATATATACATATATGATATAATAAAAAAATTGGGCCCAAAAAAAAATTGAACTGCAACTGTCCACTTTGTTCATCCTTCAACGCCACCTCCTATGGTTCTTTATCAAAAAATAATATATAAGTTTGTTGATCATTAATAACAAATATCAATAATTAAGTAAAATATTATTTAACAATAACAATAATATTAGTGATTTATTAACCAAATCCATATAATATATTATATATCGAACTACAATCGACACATATTAAGTTAAGAGTTTGCGTAAACTCAAAAACAGAAGTTTTTGATAATTTCATATTAAGTTAAGAGTTTGGTCCATTTTATGTGTTACAACTTAACATTTAGTTTTTTTTCATTATACACAAACTTTTCATGTTATATTAGCCATTACTTTTTGTTTCCAAAAGCTTAATTTTAAGTCATTTATTTGTCGATTTATATCGATTTTAATTATCAAAATCTGTTGTATGTGTTGTATTCCTAATAAATAAATAAATTTTAACATTACTTGCATTCTATGATAAATAAATTTCAACATTACTTGATGATGATGATGATGATGATGATGATGTTTATTCATTACTTTTTTGCTTCGGTTTTTCACTTCTACCAACAAATCGGCCCAAATAAGTTGAATTTAATTTTTTTCTAAACGGACTAAACCAAATCAAACTGATATGATGATTTGAAATCTATCAGTATTCAAATCATACTAAGATAATATGAAAACAATGAATACCATACAATTACAAACTAAATGCAAAGCACCTAATTTCTTTTGACAAGTTTGAGTAAAAGCTTCTTTCCTTTATTCTGTGGGGTGAGTGTCCAACAAAAGGATGTCTTGGCCTTTTTGGTAGGGTCATGTCACTTCTTCCCACCCGAACACATCATGTGCTTCTAACTTTGTAAGTTGAGGTTTTGGTATGGGTTGGCCCAACTTCTTATCTTTTTTTCTTTGATTTTTATTTTATAAAATTATGAAAATTAGTATTTCGTTACAGAGCGTGTTACGACAGAGAAGATAGAGAACATTTTTATAAAGTGTACCATAAAAATATAAACAAGATTTCGAGCCAAATAATTATATATGGAAGAGGCAGACAAAAATACATTTTAAAAGTGGATCTTGAACGTATTAATTTTATAAGTTAATACTACAGTAAATACTGTAAAAGTTTACAACATTAAAATAAAAAGTAATATTAATAAAAATGAAAACTACAAAATTACTTATGAAAGAGACCAAAAATATAACTTTAAAATAAAGTAAATGATCAAAATCGTAACTTAAAAATACCAATAGTTTAGCATTACGAAGGATAAAGCTGTTTAATAAAAAAATTTGGGAAGAAAATGTAAATATGAGGTTTTTTTTTATTAAGCAAATTTGTTACTTTTAGAAAGATGCTTATTTCACAATTTATATTATATTCAGTAAAACTTGTATATTGATTTCGACTTAGTCGATTGACATTAGTAAAAGCAAATGAACAACGAATCTACATTATCTTTGTTATTTAATAAATATATAATATATAAAATTAAACACAACATTTTTTTTTCCAAATTATAGTGCAAATTCCAATTAAGAGAAAATACTGATTATCATGGTATTAGAGTCTAATTCCCAATCTCTCATACTTTCTTTTCTTCCTCTATGGTCCTACATATTTCTTCTCATTTTCACGACCTAAACAATAATGTCCGTTAACCCACCACCACCTCACGCCAAGGCTTATGACATCACCAAATGTGAAATCATGGATACCGAATGGCGAAAAATTGACAATATATAGAAGCTTTGGCTATACGGTTTAATACCCCAATATCTTCGCCCGACTATCCTTAAGAAAGATGCAACGTCTCAATAAGTGTGGCATAGTCTTGAAAATCTCTCCAAGTCAACAAAGAAGCAAAGTCTATGCAACTTGATACAAAACTTTAGACCATCTCCATGTGAGACTTCTTGGTTCATGACTAGTGTATAAAGATAAATACATTACAGATCTTTTCGAAAGCATTGACGAACCCATGTTTGACAAAAGCCTAGTTATCTATACCATCAATGGCTAATCAAGTAAGTTTGATTACGTTGCAAATATTGTATGTCATCGGCCTCCTCTCGTATAAACGTCATATCTTGGATAATTTGGTTGTTACTTGGATTGAATTGGAAAAAGGGGTAGAAGAGGTCAAATTTGCTAGACTGATAACTCTCCTTGATGGTCTTAATACATTCTTTAGTTTAGAGCATACTTAGGTTTGGATAATGAATCCAAATGGTGTGTTTTTGGTAAGTTAAATGGAATGATTGGACAATGATTAATGTTAAATGTTTTATTTCGTAACACCAAGTTTTAGGTATAATTTTTTTGTGGTTTTGAAATTTGAGACTTAAATTATAATATTTTTTGGTGGCCACGATGTGGTGATGATAGCACTACGACGTCGCGACACCTATTGGAATCGCTCCTTCCTTTAGGGCGCCACGACCTGGCGGCCTACTTTATTAAAAACTCAAATTTTGGAGATCAGTGCCCTATTTAAGGGATGTGATGGTTAGGGTTTGCACACCCTCGACCTCCATCACCTCCGTTTCATCCCAAGAAAACCTTAGGCTCCATTTTTGTGTTCTTGAAGCTTAAGTGGTGATTTTTGGTGTCTTATAGGAATAGAAGGTGTTCCTTGAGCATAGATCCAGCAAAAAAGTTCCTTCATCACCTCATTGCACATATTCTAGACCATTGGAAGTCTTCAAGTTCCAATCTTTAGGTGTTATTCTTTTAGATATAGGGTTATATGCCCTTTTCTCATAGTTTGGGATTGTTTGAGTGGATGGATCCCATAAGGTTGGCAACTTTATGGATCCTTGAGGTCCCATTGTATTTCCTTGTTCCAAATCTGAAGTAATATAGAGTTTTGATCACATGCTTGAGGTTTTGATATCATTTTCTCCATTTTTGTGACCTAGCTTGAGAAAGACATGCATTAGACATGCATGTCTATAAAACAATTAATTTGATCACTCATGGGGTGTAAGAAAGTCATCTGGAAATTATGAATGGTTAGCTTAAAGGATTAAGTGCTTAATACATTAAGCTAGTTAGATCAATTCCCAAGATGTTGAGGGTTAGCCTCCATGATGTGGCGATAGGTAGTCTTCACGACTATTTTTTCGTGAGGTCACCAGGACGTAGAAAATACTTTGCCACAATGTGGTGGCTAGGTGATGGACTTTTAACCGTTGACCTTGACTATTGAATTTTTGACCAAGTTAACTTTTGGCTAACTTGAGGGGTTTTGGGCTGTAGTTTGAGGATTAGTCTATGTTTGTTGTATAGGTGACTCATAGTACCAGTTCTTGGATTCATGTGAGCTGTATTATTTGTCTTCTAGACTGCGAGGTAAGTTTTCTCACTAGACTTTGTACTTCAGTATGTATCTTTGTATGTAGGATGTTGGTATGATGTAGTGATTTGTTATGGTTACCTGTGTTTGCTGGTTATTGTTATTTGTTTGCATGTGTTAACATATTATGGTTGGGTTGAGGCATTCCTGCTTTGTGTTGTAGTCCAAGATACCCATGAGGTCCAGGTCTACTATAGGCCTCGCGAGGCAGTCTAGTTAGACTGTAGGCCTAAGGAGAGTGGTTCAGGTGTACCGTAGCGGTCCAGTCAGGCTGTAGGCTCATGTGTTCATGTATTATATGTGTATTACTATGTGGGGTATTTTGGGAGACCTCGCTAAGCTTTGGCTTATAGTTATGGATTTAAATGTTTCAGGTACATCATAGGATTGGGGGAAGGCAAAGGCATGATCATACACATCATCCTGTTCATTTTTTGCTTGAGAGATGTTATTGATACTCTGATTTTTATGATTATGTTTTGAAACAATGGTTTAGATACTTTATGGTTTTTATGGAAATGTCTTTTGAAAATTAAAAACTTTTAGTATGGTTTTTAGGATGTTACACATTTGGTGAGTGTGATTGAATCGTATCCCTCTGTCTACTCCTTTGACACATAGAGTTGTGCAAAGTGTGAAACTACTTTTATCCATTTTGTAATTCCTTACTAGAAGAAATTGATCATTTTGTTGTTCTCCTTTTTCTCATTCAGTTTGAGCTAAGGTGTTTGTAACATCCATAATTTCAGGTATTATGTTTATTCTTTTTATTTCAAGTTTTGTGGAAGAACTCGGCGAGTTGGTGCGTAGACTCGCCGAGTAGAGACGCGATTTCTCACCCGGATTAATGACCGGACTCGACGAGTCGCATTGGTGGACTCGGCGAGTCCGTGCTGTTTAATGAAACCCTAATTTCTTGGGTTTGGGACCTATTTATAGGGCCTTATGGCCGTCATTTGTGCTCACCAGCCCCCAGAGCGAAACCCTAGTGAGCTTGAGCGTTTGGAGTGAGAGAAGGAGCCATTGTCGACCGTGGAGGTGTTGTCTAGCAAGGAAAAGGAAGCTATAGCCAAGAGGAAGCAAGAGGGTTAACTTCCTGAAGATCTGAGGTCCAGAACATCACGTTTGAGGTACTATTTTCGAACCATTTTCTGTTGTGGTGATGTTCATGTTGATTTAGGGCTTATTGAGCCCTTTTTGTGACTAGATCTAGTGCTCCCATGGTCCCTTAGCGAGTTAGGTCCTGGATCTGGACCCATGGAGGTCCAGAGTGCCTCTTTGTCCAAGCTTTATATGAGTCTATGGAGGTTTTGGTTTGGGATCATTGTATTTGAGGATAAAACACCATTTATGAGCCAATATGTGTGATATGAGCGCCAAGACATAAACTTTACGTGATAAATAATCTTGGAAAGACTGGATCTATGAGTTAGAGGAACATAACTGACCTCAGAAGGTCGTTTGGGGTTGTGCATGGAATGCACTCGTCGAGTCCATAGGCAGACTCGACGAGTTGGAGCGAGTTGTTCCGTGTTTTCGAACCAGGGGTTGAGTAACTGAGTTGGGTGAGTGACTCGGTGAGTCGGAAGGGATTCAGAGGAATCGGGTCCCCGTAGGGACTCGGCGAGTCCACGCTAGACTCGGCGAGTTGGGTTGACCGTTGACCATTGACCAGGGTTGACCGGTGTTGAATTGGTAGAATTAGTCAACCATAGTTGGTATAGTGTTAATTAGAGATATGCTTGTGTTATAGGAGGATTATAGCTCGGGAGATTGAGCACTAGTGATTACCGGGATTTACGAGTTACCGAGATACGCGAGGTGAGTCTTCTCACTATACTTTACCTTAAGTAGGTAATTAGAGTTATGTGATACAGTGTTGTATGCTATATATGTGTTATGTGTTGCACTACATTATTCTATGTGATTTATGCTGTGCATGCTACAGAGTTAGAACCGGAAGGTTCATAGAGATAGAACCTGAGGGTGCATAGAGTTGGGTGCACGGACCCAAATAGTTATAGCCTTGAGTGGCTAATATGTGTTATATATATATATATATATATATATATATATATATGGTATTTTGGGGAACTCACTAAGCTTTGTGCTTATAGTGTTTGGTGTTATTTGTTTCAGGTACTAGTGAGGATCGCGGGAAGGCGCCGGCCTGATCAGTACACACGGGATTTTTATGCTATGAGATCTTGGGATTGTTATATGCTATGAATTTGAGTTTTAAACAATGATGTTTTTATGAATAATAAATGAATTACGTTTTTATAAAATGCGAAAAATTGTTTTGAAATTTACGATGTTACAGTGTTGCAATAGGCCACTCTAGGTTTCATGCCTCCTTTGTCGCTATCCAACATGCTCCTTCAGATCTAGCCAACAACTTCCTTCCAACCTCAAAAGGTGAATCTCAGTGTTTCCTTATTAAGGACAATCCTATGGTTTTTATGGAAAGCTCTAAATACAACAATTTTTAGGAATATTAAGTTGGACGATCTCAACTTGGTGAGAGATATTATGTTGTAACACCTAATTTTCACGATGTTCTAATTTCTGGACATCGAGCCATAATTTGATCGAGTAAAGATCTTAGGCTTCAAAGTCATAGAGTTTAGACCCTATCAGATATTGATAACGTTGATTGAGTGATTAAGGCCCTCAAATTGAGTTTTGAGACAAAGGGTAAAATTGGAAATGTGATATTTTGAGTTTCTTGCATAAATTAAGGATTTTAGTTTGATATGTTTTTAGTCAAAAGTAACTAGATAGAATTGTGGGACTCGTCAACTCCTTTCTGTGCATATAAACATCGCTAAAAATAGAGTTGAAATGAAGAAGTTATGATTGTTTGAAGTTGAATTGGAAATTTAGAATTTTGCCCTATGTTGAGCGTAGGAAAACCCTTACGTTGATCATAGGTAATGAATATTAGATGTGAATTTAATGACCTACACTAAGCGTAGCCACTACATATCAAAATCATAACCTTAAGGTTTTGACCCCTATTTAAGGGCTCTAACTTCTTGGGATCCTTCCTATATACGGCCTCCATCACCTCATATCATTCCTTGAGAAACCCTAGCCTCCTCTTGCTTGTTTTGAGCCTTGGAATCTTTTGTGAGCTTATCTTTTCCAGGGATGGTCCAAAGATTTCGAACGCCCTGTACAATTTAGTAAATTAATACGCCCTAAAATTTTAAAGATCAAAGAGTTGTATGCTACTTTCACTTAACTTGTTTAACCAATATTTATTCATACTTGATGTAAGTATCGAACAGTTCATATGGTGTTTTTTAAAGTCATATGATACAACAAGGATAAGCAATTACATACTTGTTATATCTTCTTCATTCAATAAAGGAGTTGTTGACACCACCAATATTTTGACCATTTAGTTTCTCCTGAAAAAGCTTAAGCATATGAAACTACTCATTAATTCCATATACGGTTCAGCCTCTAGAAGTTATACTTTTTCATTTTAGTTGTAATATTCATAAGTTCAAATATCAGTCAAAATAATACACAAAAAAACTTGGTTTTATTTAAAACCTATAAAAATATGAAATTACAACTGTAATAATAAAATTAAAAACCTGTTTCTAAGACCTTCAAAAATACCTATAAAAATCATCATAAATTAAATACTACATCAAAAAGATAATGAATTATCTTATCATATATGAATCAGAAAGAAAGAAAATATAAAATTCTTTGTACCTTATGGTTTTTCAAAAATCAAGCTGAATTTGAGCTTTTGGGATATGTTTTGCTTATGATTTTCGAAAACTTAGAGTGTCAGATCTAGTAGGATATTGTGGCTTCTGATTCAATGAAATGCTTATGATTTTAGTGAAGAAAGAAGTAAGATGAAAGAAATTCAAAGTAAATTTATTGTTTAATGCTCTAATATTAGTGATAATACTTCTGATTTTGGAGAAGAAAGAAATAAGAACAAAAATATTAGAACCTAAACCTGATTTTAAACAAAAAAATAGAATCGTTACTTACTTGCTTCTGCCATGATTTTAAACCCTTAAATAGTAGGCATCATTAATTTTGCTCCATATGTTCAAGAATCGAAGCGTTTCCCCCCTCGACTTTTTGATTTCCCTCTTGTGTCCGTAAGTCTCTTCTTCCGGTGATAGGTGAGTAGTAACGTTAAATTGACCTAATATTGGCCTAATATGAACAAAGGAAAAAAATGGCCCCTATGTTGTGGTGGTCCATGTTCTTAAGAACTCCTTGAACTCCCATAGGTCCGGCCCTAATCTTCTTCATTTAATGGTTAAATCTTGAAGAACAAGGTGATTGTAAAGTGCATGGAAGAGGGGTTCAATTTTAGATCCAAAAAGGTTGCTTCATTCCTAAACCATGGTGAGTAAAAAGCTTCTAACTTGCTCATTGGTTTCATAAATATTGTTGTTTGTCATATTTGTCACTTTGTGGTCCCCCTGAGTTTGTGTTTTGGGAGTTGAGACAAATCCAACACCTTTTGAGCTATATGGAACACTCTTGGGACTTTTTGGACTTGGAAATTTATGCTATGGTGCTTGCTCTTTAATCCATACAAGTTGTGTTAGCATTTTTGGTTATTTTAGTGCATAATTTTTGATCTTGCGTTATAGGAGTGTCTTAATGAGTAAAGTTGGAAACTTTATCCATTAAGACATTTTAAAGGTCCATATTTGAAAGTTTGAAGGATTGGTTTTCTATATTAAGATCTTAATAGAGTTTTTGGACTTCTGAGGCTACACCAAGCGTAGCATCCTGTACGCTGAGCGGAGGAAGGTCCTCTACGCTGAGCGTAGAGCAGTATGCTACACTAAGCGTATGTTAGTTGAGGGTTGACCATTGACTTTTTGACCAATGTAACTTTTGGTCAACTGTGTTGAGATCTAGTCATGGATAGGTAAAATGGTCTTTTCACCAAGGAAGATTAGCTATGAACCAAGACTTTTTGGGAGTTAGGTTTTACCTTAATTGTTAATAAGGGTTTTATTATGTGTTTAGCATGAGGAGAATTGATGTCGTTAGCTCGAGTGTATGGTTCATCTTGTCTTCAGATTAAGGTAAGTTTTCTCACTATACTTTATACTGGAGTATATGTCCTTGTGTTCAAGATGTTGTTATGTTGTGGAGTTATGTTAATCTGGTAGATCTGCTATGATGTAGGCCAACAAACCCGGGGGCAATCCAATCTTGTGCTGTGGGACCAGGGGCAATCCAGTCTTATGCTATGGGCGCCAAGGCAATCAGGTCTTATGCTATAGGCCCGGGGGAAATCCACTTTTATGTTGTGGGCCTGGTGTGCGTGCATTTTATATGTATTATTGTATGAGGTATTTTGGGGAACTCACTAAGCTTTGGTTTATTGTTGTGGATTTAAATGTTTTTCAGGTACTTATCGGATTGCGACGACGTGATTGTACATGCGCACATCAATGGTTTTATGATTCAATATTCCAGATCGTTTTCCTTATAACTCTGATTTTGAATTATGGTTTTTGAACAAATGGTTTGACTTGATGTAACTTTATAAAATGGTTGTTTATTTTGTTTTAAAAATGAAAAATTTTATTCTAAAATTTGGGATGTAACAAGTTGGTATCAAAGGCCTAGTTTGAGGGATTCGAATGAACACTCGTGTGATTCCAAATTCAAACTAAGGAATTGATAAAAGTTTTTATAAGTTTTTTGAAAAATAACGAACTTAAAAGAAGATAGGAAGATGTGTTGTTACAGTCACCCGGAGCTCATGGAAGTGGTCTCGCAAAATACCCATACTGGTTATATATCTGTTGATACGAGAATATTTAGAAATGCATGCTAGTGGATAGACTAAGGATCTTTATGAATTCAAAATAGAATTTCATGATGTATGATGCCTAATAGCCTAGGGATTCCATGTTATGCTATATGAAACTGACATTATTACTGTAGTTGTTTAGTGTATGCATTATGGTTGTACATAACTAAGATTCTATAGCCTGAGAATGTTTGGTTTAGCCTTATTTCATGTTCCTTGTCTGGTTGAGGACTTAGGGTATAATCAATTATTCGACTGTCTATCGAATCCGGTGTTATGTATGATTAGCATACACAATGCGTCTTTAGAGTTAGCAAAGGTTTCATGAGTTGGGGTGGATTGTTAGAAGGCCAACAATTGTGAGGATTTGATAGTTATTATTGAGAGAGTAAGTATAAGTAGTATGTGTACCCTAGTTGCTTTGGGCCTAGTGGCCCATGTAATCCACGAAAATCCTTCGAGACAAATATGGTTTGGTGTGGAAGGTAGTATGGGCCCATACTATTGGAAGCACATGACTTGTACGCATATCAAGGAAGTCATGAGTTATGAGGGATCAATGGTTGAGTAGTGATGTGTTAGGGTATAATGTGATTTTCTAATGTGTTTCGGTTTAATTTCGGTATGGTATAACACCAAGGTTAGTTATAGCCCGTCCTCATGTTGTCAGTCTTTTGGTTATGGTTGGTCTGGATGAGGGTGTAATTGGTGCTTGTTCGGCCCAAGTAGCCATGACATTTTAGACCCGAATGGTACATATTTGTGCGGGTTAGTTGATCTTAAGTGGTTGAAGACCTTGTTTGAAGTAGTGCCAGTTTGAGTTGTGAGACTCATGTAAGAAGAGAATATGATGGTCGACCCGAGGATTGTAGCCTGAGGATGGGTGGTCGGTAGATAGGTGGGGTGTCATCCTCTACGACTGAGTTATGTTCTTCCAGCCTCCCGTATTTGAGGGATAAGGGACCGGTGGTGTGTTAGTAGATAAATGGAAGAAAGAAAGGTTGTTCTCCACATCAGTTTTTGCTGTAAGGGGGAATTGTTCGGTTTTTGGTGAATCATTTGTTGGATTAGTGTCTAAGTCCATAACTATAATTGGTATGTACTTGACCCGACTCGGCATGGTCCATTTAGGTTGCATGGCATCGGAACATTTGGATAGACCGTTTGTGAGGAGAGGACATTTGTGACATATTAATATATTATAAGTTCTAATATATTAATATGAAATCATGTTATTTAATTAGTATTGATCAAGAATTAATTTGGACTTAATTTAGTGATCAAAAGAGACTAATTAAATATATGGGGATTGATTGTGTAAATCATTCATTGTTATATATGTGGGCTTATGATCCATGATTCCTTATGTTGGGTTTAACCCATGTGGTGACCCATGGATACTCCATGGAGGTTAAAACCCATGAAGCATAAGGAATGGGTAAAGTCATGAGTTACATGGTGTAACCCTAATAGCCACACTATATGTAGATGCAAAATTGTAAAAGTCAAATATTGTGTTTGTATAGTTTCGCATTTTATGTTATTTTACTAAGTCATATTTGTGCGAAGTGTAATGTTTAGACTTAGTATATTTTTTGTACACTCATGTTCCCTATAAATAGGGACTGAGGATAGAAGTAGAGGATAACTTTAGTAAACGCAAACATCCTTTCTGCTTGTTCTGTAATCAGTCTTCATCAATATAAGATCTGATTAATATTTACTCTTCGTGTTCTAACTCTTTAATCACTCAAATCATATTTTGCTTTCGTAAATCTCGATAACAATTCTCTTCAATTGGTATCAGAGCAGGATTCAAACTGTATCGATCTTATTTTCGTGTTAGAATGATTTGCTTTTTGAGTTGTAACTTTACTCAAAATTTTCCGCGCATTTTGGTTTTGAAAATCAAATTAGATCTTCAGATTTGAATTGATTCTGTCTTTGAATTGTTTAGTCGAGTAATCGATCAGTGATTTGTGATCAATTCAATTGATCAATTCTCAATTTCATCAAGTTTTTCAAGCTTTATGAAAATTTCTATGTTCATCAATGGCGAACTTCAACATGAATACAATGACTTCCTTCTCTCACTTGCTTGGTTCCTCAACCAAAATTCCGATGTTAATTCCAGAATACTATGATCAGTGGGCTGATAGAATGGAAGATTACTTAAATGGAATTGATGAAGAACTTTGGAATTGTATCGATGGAACAGTGCAAGCTCCTGCTAATGTTCAACCAATTGGTCCATCTGCTGCATCTGCTGAAGTTGCTGATCAAGAAAAACGGTTGAAGAATAATGAAAAGAGGTGCGTGAGGGAACTAAGAGGTGCTCTTCCTCATGTGGTTTATAATTACATTCGTAGTTGTAAAACAACAAAGGACATCTGGAACACTCTAAAAGAGAAGTATCAAGGTAGCGAAAAGACGAAGATCAACTCTGTGAAGCAATGTCTAGTTGAACTGAAGGAATTCAGACAAAAGGATGCTGAAACTCTTGAAAATTACTATGATCGTCTGAATGAGCTCATGTTTCGCTGCAATAGGTATTGAATCACTAGGTCTCTCATGGAGTTCAATTTAACTTTCATTATGGGTCTTCGCAAGGAATGGCGAAGTGTGAGCATGATGATTAAGAATCAACAGAGCTTTGATACCACTCATTTGAATGATCTCTACAATCAACTGAAAACACATGAAAGTGAAGTTTCAGAAATGTATGAAGAATCAAAACAGAGTATTGGAGGTCCTTTGGCTCTAGTTTCAAAGGTATCTGAAGTTGATGTGAATGAAAATGATGATTCAGATAATGAAGGATTTTTGATGAATTCGGATGATGAAGCTGTGGCATTCTACTCAAACAATAGAGTTAAGAAATTTTTCAAGAAGCCATTTAATCCAAAAGGAAAGGCTACTGATGCGAAGAGTGGAGTCACAAAAACTGGAGGAGAGGAGAGGAAGAAATTTGAGAAAGCTGATGAGAAACAAAAAGATGCGAAAGAAGTGAAGAAGCTGAAAGGTGACTCAGGAATTTACTGTCACTACTGCAATGGTGCGAATCACTTCGCAGCCGATTGCATGCTGCGAAAGAAAGAAGAGAAGAAGGAAAAAGTTAAAGATGAAGCATACTATTCTGAAAAGATTGAAGAGATACGTGCTAAGACCAAAGGAGTGTCTCTGGTTGCGAAAGGTGAAACTGATGATGAAGAGAGTGGTACGTATCAGATCTGGTCTTCAGGATCTGATGATGAGGAAATGAGGCATCCTACACATGGAGCAATGTTCGCAAGTTTTGAAGATTGCGAAGAGGATAACTTTAGTAAACGCAAACATCCTTTCTGCTTGTTCTGTAATCAGTCTTCATCAATATAAGATCTGATTAATATTTACTCTTCGTGTTCTAACTCTTTAATCACTCAAATCATATTTTGCTTTCGTAAATCTCGATAACAATTCTCTTCAATTGGTAAATCATATAAGATCTGATTAATTTCAGGGAGGTGCTTCGTATCCAAATCCACAGACAAATCACCCATGACCACCAAGGTACGTCTTATACTTGAATCTTTTAATATTCCTTTATCTGCTTATGATGCTGAACTCACTTCATTTGATGATACTGTGGCTTATTTTGATTTTGTAATTGTGTCTGCTAGTACTGAAGCTCAAAAATTAAATATGAAACTAGGAGAGACACGAAGAGAATTATAAATAAAAAGAAGCAGAGTAGACAAACTTGAATTACAGCTCAAAAATGTAGATTGTGATAGGAATAATCTTACAAATGATGTTAGGTTGTTGCTAGCACAAAGGAACATATATTGTAATTCTGCCAAACGATTGTATGCAAAATTAACTGCTTTACATCATTCTTCTAACATTAGCAAAGAACAACATACGAAACTTTTACCTTTTCTTGAGTATGAACGTGAAAAAGTTGATGTCGTTTCTTATGATTGCGAAAGTACGATTGCTCAATTTGACAAAATACCTGATGATAGATATCCATATGGTATTGTCAAAATTGAAGAATTTCTGAATGCTGATGAGTTGGTTAACATTGTCAATGAAAGTTTGACAAAGAGTGAACAAGTGAAAATCTTAAAGAAAACATAAACTTCATCTCTTGCATCTCAATTCAATTATGCTGATATTGATGACAATTCAGATAATGTGAGTGAAATCAGTGAGATAGAAGAGGAAGAAGAGGTTGATTGTTCTCAATTGTCAATCATTAATATCACATCTAAGATCAAAGGTAAAGAAATTATTGTTGATTCGATAGTAGAGGATGAAATTGATAAACCTTCAACTTCACAACATTGTAAGTTTGATAATGTGGAAGTTGAAAGCTGGAAATCTAATGATAATGAAGAAAACAAAGAAGAAGTGAAAGATTTACATGAAATACCTCCACGAGTTGTGGTGGATCAAGTGTTTGAGAATACAAAAGAATTTGACAAAATTTTAAATGACAAAGGCGCACATTATTTGGAAACTAACACTGTGGTATATCCAAATTTTGTATGCACTGATAAAATCATTTTTCCAAATCAAGTTTTTGTCACTACTGGAAATGCTGAGAAAATTAATCCTAAATTCAACAAAATGATTGAAAAAGATAATCTAAGGTCAACCACTGAAGGTTTTTTCGCAAATCAAAACACAGAAGAAAACAATTTAACTAAAAATTCTTATGTGTTTCAAAAACAAAAATCATTACAAAAATGGGTGGTTAAAGGTGAAAAACCAAACAAAGTTTTTGAAAAAGTTGAAAAATCAAAGGCTGAAGTGAAATTAAATTCTCATGAATTCAAATTGATGGTTGGAAATTATTCAACAGAGAATAATGTTTCAAAAAGAAAAGCAAGAAAAATAATTTTCTGGCAAGTTGTGTCTAATGATAAATCAAAAGTTGAAAAAGAACAAATTTCCAAACCAAAATCATCAAAATTTCAAAGCAAAAATACACAAACAGATACAAGTTTTCACAGACCAATAAATTCTGTTGACAAAATTCCATATGTTCGCAAATATGACAACAATAGAAAATTTGAGACTTTGCAAAAATTTGTGAACAATCAAAAGTTTCGAAATGTTGACAAATTCACGAATACATCATCACCTTTGAACAATTCCAACAAAGCTAAAGGGGAGTTTTCACCAAAACAACCAAATTTTCCAAATCCTTCAATTTCACAACCAACCAAAGTTTCATATTCAAAAGGAAAATCTGATGTCAATACAATCAATCGTTGGCTTGAAGGAAAAGACAGAAAATATCAAAGTGGGAAGTTTTCAGAGCAACAAATCAAGAATGCATTTGACAAGTTCGCAAATAACTCTTCCACTGCTAGTTCATCATCTCATTATTCGCAAGTTCCAGTTCAAAAATGGAAACCAGTTATCAAAAATGCGAATGTTGTGAAGGATAAGATTACAATAAATGGAAATCCAAAACTATTGAACGACTATATTTCAATATCTAGATCTGATGATGTTGATATAATGGATTCTGTCACAAACTAAGTGAAAACATGGTTCCTAAATTCAAAGAATTTGATTCATTCTACTAATGATGGACCCAACAAGTCTTGGGTTCCTAAATTTTTCCAATAAATGCAGGTGATGTGTGAGGAGCAATATGATACGAAATGATATATTGATAGTGGTTGCTCTCGTCATATGACTGGAAGAAAGGAAAACTTGCGAGATTATAGAAGCTTGGAAAATGCTGGAGTAGTCAAATTTGGGAATAATCACAAGTGTCAAGTTAAAGGCTATGGGAAAGTCACAAATGGAAAATTCACTGTGAACAGAGTTGCTTATGTTGAAGGACTTCAACATAATTTGATAAGTGTGTCACAACTTGTTGTTGGTACTGGAAACCAAGTTGTATTTAATGAAGAAGGAAGTATCATTTCAAATGCGAAGTCAAATGAAATACTTCTCAAATCCAAAAGATATGGTGATATATTTACACTGGACATCAAACCAATTGTGGGAAAACCTGCTGTGTGTTTACTATCAAAAGCATCTAATGATGTCAGCTGGATTTGGCATAGAAGATTGTCACACTTGAACTTTCGCAATATTAACAAACTTGTCACTAAAGATTTAGTTCGAGGGTTACCTATACTAAAATTTGACAATGATTCTCTGTGTGCAGCTTGCGAACAAGGAAAACAACATAGAAAAGGTCATCCAATTGTGATCGATTCAAAAATTGTAGAACCATTGGAGCTTCTTCACATTGACTTATGTGGACCGTCGACTGTTGCTATAATCAATAAAAAGCGGTACATTTTAGTTATTGTAGATGATTTTTCTCGATTCACATGGGTATTTTTTCTCAGGTTAAAATCTGAAGTTGCTCAGACGATGATTGATTTTATCAAAAAGATTGAGCTTAGTCTGAAAAAGAATGTTCGCAAAATTAAAACTTATAATGGCTCTGAGTTTAAAAATCAAACTTTTGATTCTTTTCTCACAAGCAAAGGCATTTCGCATAATTTCTCATCACCATATACTCCGCAACAAAATGGAGTTGTTGAAAGAAGAAATCGATCTCTATGCGAAGCAGCCAGAACCATGTTAACATATGCGAATCTTCCTCAATATCTTTGGGCTAAAGCAGTTTCAACTGCATGTTATACTTAGAATCGATCATTCATTCATCGAAGATTCAATGTTACTCCATATGAAATAATCAATAATAGGAAACCTAATGTCAAATTCTTTCATGTTTTTGGTTGCAGGTGTTTTATCATGAATCTCAAAGATAATTTGTCCAAATTCCAAGCTAAAGTTGATGAAGGCGTATTCTTAGGCTATTCGCACAATTCAGTTGCATACAGAGTGCTTAACAAAATAACCAGAAAAGTTGAAGAAACTTTCAATTTAACGTTTGATGATTACTATCTTAAACAAACGGATAGTAAATTTGAAAATAAATCAATACTTGTTGATTCAAATACTCAAATTGATAATTCTGAAATAAATGACTTTGATTATGACTTAATTTTCGGAATTCCTGACAGCGCAATTGAAGCGGAAAATAATGCTCCTGATAATCAAACATCAGAATCCTCAAAACATACCGATGATTCGACAATTACTACAAGGTCCATAACTTGCGAAAGTATGCCTGATGCTCGTATGGCGGGGGAGCATACGAGTATCCATGAAGATTGTCAGCCAACTTTCGAGAGGGAGAATGAAATTATGAATCATCAAGTTGAGGGGGAGAATTCGCAAAATCAACAGGAACATCATTTTGAGGGGGAGCATGATGAAACACAAACAATTAATCTTGATGAAAATGATGAGTTTCATGAACTAAATGATAATTTTTCTGTTGCAGGATCTGAAAATGAAGATATATATGAAGATGCACCATCGAAATTTGATCCTAATTTTCCACCACTTGAGAAATGGACAAGAAATCATCCAAAAGATCAGGTAATTGGTAATCCACAAGATGGTGTGTTGACAAGAGCTCAAATTCGTGCGAAAAATGAGGTACTGAATGCGAACCAAGAACTATGTATGTTTAATGTCTTTATTTCGAAAATAGAGCCAAAGACAGTAAAGGATGCTATGGATCACTCAGATTGGGTTGTTGCTATGCAATCTGAACTGGCTGAATTTGAACGAAACAAGGTTTGAAGATTAATTTCTAAACCTTCTGATGTTTCAATTGTCGGATTAAAATGGATTTTTAAAAATAAAACCGACAAAGATGGCAATATTATTCGTAATAAAGCTAGACTAGTGGTTAAAGGTTATTCGCAACAAGAAGGAATAGACTATGAAGAAACATTTTCACCTGTTGCAAGACTTGAAGCAGTTCGCATATTTTTAGCTTATGAAGCTCACAAAGACTTTGATGTTTATCAAATGGATGTTAAGTGAGCATTCTTAAATAGAGAACTAGAAGAAACAGTGTATGTTGAATAACCACCAGGATTTATAAACGATGAACATCCTGATCATGTTTATATCCTAGATAAGGCTGTATATGGATTAAAACAAGCACCAAGAGCCTGGTACGCAACACTTACAAATTTCTTGAAACAATCTAAATTTAAACAAGGATCAGTAGACCCCACATTATTTCGCAAGAAAGTTGGGAATCATCTAATGCTTGTTCAAATTTATGTTGATGATATTATTTTTGGCTCGACTGACCCAACATTGTCAATTGAATTTGAAAATATAATGAAAAGTCAGTTTGAAATGAGCATGATGGGAAAAATTAATAATTTTCTTGGTTTGAATATAAGACAGAACAGGGATGGAATCTTAATGAATCAAGAAAAATATACGAAGAACTTGCTTGAAAAGTTTGGAATGACTAATAGCACGAAACTAAGAGTACCAATGGCAGTAGGAACAAGACTAACTCCTTCGTTAGATGCTCCTGCTGTTGATTTAACACTTTATCGAAGCATGATAGGGTCTTTATTGTACTTAACTGCAAGTAGACCTGATATTATGTTTTCGGTTTGCAATTGTGCTAGATATCAAGCTAATCCCAGAGAACCTCATTCGACTGCAGTGAAAAATATTTTTCGCTATCTTAAGGGAACAGTTTCGTTAGGACTTTGGTATCCTTCGAAAACGGGGTTTTTCATTCAAGCTTTTTCAGATTCTGATCTAGGAGGATGTACTTTGGATAGGAAAAGTACTAGTGGTGGATGTCAATTATTAGATGGAAAGTTGGTGAGTTGGCAATCGAAGAAACAAACTTGTGTGGCTATATCAACTGCTGAGGCTGAATACATTGCTGCTGCTGCTTGCACATCGCAAATTATTTGGATTCAGAGTCAACTTCGTGACTATGCAATAAACATGAAAAAGATTCCTTTGTATTGTGATTCACGAAGTGCAATTCGCATTTGTCATAATCCAGTACAACATTCAAAGACAAAACACATTGCTCTTCGATATCATTTTATCAAAGATCATGTGGAAGATGGAAATATTGAAATTCATTTTGTTAAAAAAACTGAACAACTTGCTGATATTTTTACAAAACCTCTTGATGAAAAATCATTTGTTAGAATTTTGGCAGGTTTGGGGATGATTGATGCGAATTCAATTCCAAAAACACAAGCATGAAAGTGTCGTTCAGCAGTTATGAATCGAAATTGTTCAGATGTTACTGTTCATCCAGAGGCTTCGCATGGCTTCGCATACACATCTTTTCGCATTTGCGATCATAACAACTAAGGTTAGGTTTATGATTTATTTTGTAGTTTTTTAATTTTTGAAAAATCAAAAAAAAAAATCCAAAAAGATTTTATGTTTATTCATTTTTGTTTTTGAAAAATTAAAAATCCAAAAAGATTTTATTTTGTTATGTTTTCAATTTTGAAAAATTCAAAAATCACAAAAATAATTTTGTTTTTTTTGTTTTTTTTTTTAAAATATTGTGTGCTGAGAATTTAGTACAGGGCTTAATGCGAAGAGGTTATGCTTAGGTGTTTCTACGGGAAGGTATCAATTTTTTAAAACTAGTTAGGGTGTCCCTAGAAGCATGCTGCTGTATGTAGACCAAAAGCCTCAACAAGACTCTATGTGAGAGAAACGAAAGCCTTAATGAAATTATCACATGAAAATTTCTTCCCATAAGGCTTATATTCGCATAAGTCCAAAGAGCTACCTTACTCTTCTCAAATGAGTTAAGAGTTTTCTGTTTTGTCCATTATAACAGAGGTACACTTCGATTCTTAACCAATCTTTTTATACCAAACAATTCTTTCAATCCAAATTTACGAAGAGATTTGTCCTTGAGGTCTTTGATCAAACCAATCAAAACCTAGACAAATCACAAGTCTGTGTTTATGATCTAACATCATGAGACCGTGATGGAAGTGAAACCCAAATATCATAAACATTAAGGAATTGACGGGGAACATCGTTCCAGATTTTAACAAAACCTTTGTTTCAGTATCAAAATTTCGAAACTCCAAATCATATTCAATTTGCATGAGTGGTCTTGATCAAACATTCGCAACCCACGATGTTTGTTACCCAAAAAGATCCAGAACAAATTTTTTGAATATGATTTCTGTGTGAGTTTTATTCACAAATCCTAGTCATGATAAATATTTTCAAAAGCCAACTTGTCACTGACTACACTGGTCAAACAAGTAATTTCATTTACAATTTCTCACCTTATGTTAAGGTTGATATGTAATGAAATTTGAAACCAACCAAAAATATCTTTTAAAAGAAGCCCTTCGATACTTATCTAAAAGTATTCGATTGTAATTCACGGGAAACTACACAAGCTGTTGATTGTCTCTCTTGATGATTAACGAAGCAACCTTTGCCTGGGGTTTAACTACATTCATGTCAAATTGAATTTTTGACATCACAGAATTCCAAATTTTTTTTTTGTATCTCATCTTATTCTGTTGACACAATGCACACACGAAATCCTTGAGGTTCTGAGTAAAACCAACCCAGGCTGATGATTTCGCAAATCTGGCATATGACTTCACTTTTCATCCCAAAAGTGAAAGAGCCTTGCCTCCATGCGAAGGGTTTTAACGGTTCAGATTCTATAACGGGAAACTTGATAGGCTGTGTACTCAAGATGGTTGGTATTCTATCCGGTTTTCAAGGAGATGGGACAGTTACTTTTTACAGCATGGTTATCTTTTACAGTAATGATCCGATTTTCAAGTTTCCACATCGGATAACATTAAATGCATCCCGCTTTAATTTCAAATCAATTTTGGGTAAACTATAAAAGGGGGATCAAGAACACTATATACGGTTACGCGAACAGAACTCTCACAAACCTCCAAAGATTCAAACTTGTTCAACTTCATCTCTTTCAAACCCTAACAATGGCAGTCACTCAATCCAACACTGATGAAGTTCTTTCTCAATCCCTGATGAAAATCCAAAGCACCAATTATCAAGTTGTTCCAAATGTCTCTTCTTATCCCGAAGAATTGAAGATGCTCATCGTTGCCCTGAAACGATCACCTCTGTCGACTGCCATGTTTAGTTCATTCTCCGTTCCGATGACATGGTTATCCTTGGCAACTTCAATAGCATCATACAACCATACTACTGATGTGATAACCTTCAACCTGATAAACAACAAACGGGTAAAACTTTCCAAGAAGATGTTTGTTGAATTCTTGCAGATTCCGAACAATCCTCCATTTTTCAAACCTGTTAACTCTCAAATCATTCATATGTTCAATGAGATGGGCCATCAACCAGAGCTTGAGAAGATAAGTGACTTTCGAAAGTCTAGGTTGCCATGCATATGGAATTTCTTATTTGGAAATTTTCTCCGATGCTTAACAGGAAGAACAGTTGGACTGGATAGAGGGAGAATGGAAGTCTATGCCATGGTTATGGGCTTGTACTACGATATCGGTGTAGATTATGCAACCCAGTTGTGGAAGGAATTTGTCAAGAGTCAAGAAAACACAAACTCTGAAAAAGGAATTTCGTGTGCAAGGTATTGGAGTTTGATTCTAGAAAAGGTGTATGAAAGAGAAGGGATTGCTGTCCCTGAGGATGTTGAAGTTGCTGAATTCTATTTATATCAATTTCCGAAGGTCGTAGAAGATGATGAGGCAATTTTTACTCATGTTGCTCACATTCCAGATGCGATGCTTCGCAAGGTCTCTCAAACTCACAAGGTCTTGGTGAGATATTTGAAAACAATTGATCAATCGGTGCCGACTGGAGTGTTATTAGAGGTTGCTGCACCATCAAAGAAGAAGAAGTCCACAAAGAAGGATGCGAAAGGTCCATCTTCACAACAGGCTCAGGATGAAGATGTTCATATTGAAGAGACTTCATCTCAATCGAAGGAAGAAACAATACCTTCCAAGTCTGGGGTATTGAAAAAGATTCGTAAGACTGAGGTGAGCAGTAAAGGGGTTACCATTCGCAGTATTCCAGCTTCGGTCTCTCCAGGAAAGAAAAGGCAAAGAGCTGAAGATGTTGCGAAAAACATGCAACGTACTCTAACAAAAAGATGGAAGTTGGTGGTTCGCAACGAATCATCTTATGAAGAGATAGTTCCAGAAACTCCACCGGTGACGTCTACGGTAAATGTTTCCTTGCCAATAATTTCCATTACCCCTACTTCGCAAATTTCTACCACAATACCACTCACCGAACCACTCGAAATAGTCACTACCAAATCAGTTTCTGAGGAGGTACCTATTTCTGATACGGTTGTCAACGTATCTGATACGGGGGCACCTATCACGAGTGTTGAAACCACATTACCAATCACCTTACCAATTTCTTTACCACTTGTTTCCTTTCCATCTACAACTCTATCCACAACCTCATCAATTTTTGATCATCCACTTCAAAATCCATTTACAACCCTTTTTCCCTCATAATCACCAGAAACTCCTCAACCTTCGCAACCTTTATCTAATGATGAAGTTGAAGGAGGAGCCTTTGGAGGTGTAATTGAAGACATTCATTTTGATTCAGAGGAGGAGGAAATTCCTGATCATATGCTTATGATAGGAAAACAATTTAAAATCCTGAATCATAAGCTGAATGCTATAATTCAGTCGCAAGCTGATTCTGGCAGGTTGTCTTCTATCTCAGCAATGGAGGTTGATATAATGCTCAAGGGTGCTGAGAAGCATATAATGGAGAAGGTTGATCAGTCTGACAAAAATAATGAGCTTCGCATTAAAGCTCAAGGGAGTAATTTCTCTTCGGTGGTCCAAGATTTGAAAACTGTTGCAAAAGAATGTCATGTTCTCTTTGTACAGGATGTGAAGAAAGTTCAGGAAGATGTCAACTTTAAGCTTCAAGAGTTGAAAACCGAACTTGCGAAGGAGCTCAAGGATATTCATTCTCACAATGTCGAAGTTCAAAAGAAGATTGATGATGTTTCTTCAAAAGTGCAAAAGGTTGTCGATGTTCCTATTCTTGAAGCTAACAACAAAGAAGCCTAGGAGAAGTTTGATCAGGTGATCAAATTGGTGACTGAGCTCAAAACGATGGTTTCACAATCTTCATCTACACAAATTCTCACTCCTGAGTTCTTGTCTCTAAAGGTTAATACTTTAGAACAAGCAATTCAGAAAGCTCTAGCACCAATCGCCAATTTTACCTCTTTACTTCCGAAGAGTGCCCCACTTGCTTTCATAGGGGTGCAAGGGGGAGAGAAGAATTTAAGTAAAGAGGAGGATGCGAAGGCAGTGGGAAAAGTTATATCTACCCAGCTTAATACTATTCTTCCCATACTTACGAAGCCAATTTCCTCAACTACAATAACCACAAGATCGATTGCCAAAGGAGTTTCTTTTGGGGAAAAAGAAGGAGGTTTGAGTTCAAAACCTCAAACATATGTAGTGGGGAAAGGAAAAGGGATAATGTATGAAAAATCGAAGGAGGAGAAGAAAGCTGAGGCTGAGGCAGAGTTGGAGAGAATGAGACAAGTACAAAGCATCATGAGGCAAAGGGCAAGTGATCCTCCCACGATGAACAAAGGAGATCCTGCGAAGCTTTACTCTTACAAAACCATTGAGTCAAAAGTTATGGGGAGGGAAATGTATGAATTCGAGAAGAAGCCAAAGAGAAGTTATGATATTGCGAATTCAGACAACTGTCAGCTAGATTTTCCAATCAATGAAATGCTCTTCATTACTGCTCAGTACAAGATTAGCGAGAAATTTGATAATTGTGATGATTATATACACATGAAAATCAGATTTCATGCTGTATTGGGGAAGAATCCGGATGAAGTTTGGTCTTTGATGAAGATCAAAAAGGTGCTAACAATCAAGAAAGATGCGATGTTTGAAGACATGCTTCAAAATTTTCGTTACTTTGTTATTCGAGCAGATAACAAGCAGTATGACTTCACTGTAGCTGATTTTCTCTAATGAACTGCAATGATTTGATTCAAGTGGCTATGATTTTGAAGCATATGGAAGAGAATAAGCTCAAAGGCTCTGAGACTGAAGTGTTCAAGATAGACTTCGCACATGTTAAGACATACATCGACAATTACTTCAATTGTTTGGCTCTTACTGATGAAGAATTGGCGAATGTGTTGGGAAGAAAAGTGAACATTCCTTGGGAAGAAACCTTATCTCAGTCAGCATTATCTTAATATGTTGTTGGGGAGATATGCCTGAAACCTTTCCGCATGGTGTTTTCATGAAGAGATACGAAGGGGAAGCCTAAGAAATTCTTGTTTAAAGTATCTGAGGTGGAAAGATATACTTCTTCGCAATATACGTACTTGATTGTTCGTATGAACAACTGCAAGAAGAACAATGAAGGTGACAAGAAGGAGCTCAAGAAGGTGATGTCCTGGTATGGAGAAGTGCGAAAGACAATTCACTCTACTGTTCAAATGCTTATGGACCGAATAGCTTCGACTGTTTACAAAGGGGGAGATTGTAGATGCAAAATTGTAAAAGTCGAATATTGTGTTTGTATAGTTTCGCATTTTATGTTATTTTACTAAGTCATATTTGTGCGAAGTGTAATGTTTAGACTTAGTATATTTTTTGTACACTCATGTTCCCTATAAATAGGGACTGAGGATAGAAGTAGAGGATAACTTTAGTAAACGCAAACATCCTTTCTGCTTGTTCTGTAATCAGTCTTCATCAATATAAGATATGATTAATATTTACTCTTCGTGTTCTAACTCTGTAATCACTCAAATCATATTTTTCTTTCGTAAATCTCGATAACAATTCTCTTCACTATATAAAGACCCCATTGGTTAGTGAAATTGGCACTAGTGTATACACAAAAAGGCAAGCCGATTTCTAGAGTTAATGTATCTCTTATCATGGTTATTCCAAGTGTTGATGATGTTGTGTGAACCATTTGAGGTGTCACATTTGAGGCACTAGGCTCTTGAGCTTCATGGAGTCAAGCTACTTTAAGAGGTATGTATTCTAACTTGTTATATTACCCAAGTATCTAAAGATTGTATGCTAGATAGGGTAATACCTTGGAATATTCATATTCGCATGTATAATAGAGAAAACATAAATCCAAGGTATTTAGGGTTGCATGTACACTTAAGAGTGTTATACTTGCAAAATTGGTTGAAAAATCAAAGTTAGTTGCTGTCTGCTCAGCAGAATCGCCGAGTCCAAGGCTAAACTCATCCAACTCGCCGAGTTGGTTCATGCACTCGACGAGTTGGACCCCCAGACAACATATCTTCGACTGTTTTGGCTAGAATTGGACTAGGAAAATTACCCTAAGCTGTTTTTCAACTTATAAACCTGTTTTTGGTGTGGTAATATTCATGCTAATGCAATTTCAAAGATAATTGTCAATAGATTCATGTTTTGTATTAGTTTAATGGTTAGGCTAATTACATGAAAAAGTTTGATTGAATTATCTTGTTCTTATGAGTTGCTTAGATTAATAGAAAAGTTATGTGAAATTGTTGTTTTCAATCCAAATTAATCTAAGAATTGATTCTAAAATGTGTTTTTGTAACTTGTCCTCAAGTTATATGAAAAGTCACATTTAAGATTCATAAAAGTCATAAATATTTCCATAGGTTATGAATAAAGAAAAATCATATTCTTTTAATAGTTTAAAGTCTTCCATAACTTGTCCTCAAGTTATGGAACTTGAAGAGTTTTTTGAATTAAAACTAGTTTAAACACATAAGTTATGGAATTGAATAGTTTTGAATAGCTTCAAAACTTGCCTTCAAGTTTTGGAATTTGTAAAGTTTTCCCTTTTAAATACTTTAATTCCAAGTTAACCCCTTAGAATTTTAAAAGTTAAAATTCAACCCTTATACTTTATAGTATTATAAGTTAATAATATATATATGTATAAGAGCAAGTCAGTCTTACCGTTAGTAGGCCTCATTCACGAAGTCGGTCTATAAGGGGGGTATAAGGTTACTGCCTATAAAATGGCAGTTTAATGGGTGTCCACTCTCACCCACCGCTTCCTTGACTGGTGGAGGGTCGTTAGCCGAACGGGTAGGACAAGGACTAAAATTATCCCTTCATTAAAATTATTAATGATAAACATAAATTAACTAAACCTTTTACAAATTCCCAATCTTGGTTACTTTAGGAAAATGTGAATTTGGTGCTAACCCATGAAATTATACTTTGAACTTTGCTTAAGTTGGTTAGTGGAGCGCGTGTAGGTAACCGGCACACTAGCTGGATTTAACAAGGTAGGCAAATGGTAACTTAATGTTTATCATAGTAAAGGTGGAGCGCATGTGGTTAACCAACACGTCGATTGAGAGGTAAATATTAAGGGTACCAACTATATTTGCATGGTTATTCACACCTTGTTTTGTGATCCTCCACATCCCAGTCACAAAATTTGAGAGGGCACAATCGAGATTGAAACATGCCATTGAACAGTTCAATGAATCTCAATAGATCTAGGAGTTTCAAATCCAAGTAAAACCTAATTAAATTATTTTGTTTTCATGGTGGAAATTGGTGAATCGTCATTGGCCTACCTTCAAATATTTTATAGCTTGGGTTACGACATCCCTCTTCCAAGTCATAAAAGTATTGTGTTGGGTCCTAGCCTTAATATTACATATTGGGTGTTATATTAAGGACTTTAAATCAACTATCTTGAATATCTCCCAAAATATGTCTAGTTCAGACATATATGATCTTCCCAAATCTCTTGGAACTTCACTTCCTCCACCTCTTCCAATTATTTTCCCTAACCCAGAAGTTCAAGGTCACTCAAGCCCTAATGGCAAGCAAGGTCTATGTGTGCTCACATCTTGGAGATGAAGTCACATATTGACAAGCCGGGAGAGTTGGGTGTCAAAGTTTTAAGAAAGTTTGTTGTTCGATCACTTTCTAAGTCACATAATGAGTTACCTCTGGGACTACTATGTAGAAGACTATGACATGACCCTTAATGATCTTATCTATTTGCTTGGTGCTGCTGAATCAGAAAAGATTTGGAGCACTGGTAGAGAAAATTTGATTAAGAAGATCAACTTCCCAGACTTCAATGGACATTGACAATGGAAACATTCGATATCTGGAAAAGCCTTCTCTTCCCAAGGAAAGGGATTGACCATAGTCAACTCGGTTGACCAAATGGTAAAGAGAAAGGCAAGTCTGCGATAGTCCCATGTACCATTCCCAAAGAGTCCATATGTTTCTCTTTCCAAAGGAAGGGGCATTGATTGCGAAGCTGCCTATTTACCTGAAAGATCATAAGGTTGATCAAGTCAAGAAGTTTGACTCTACTTTAGGTAAAGTCCACTATCTAACTCTGTTAAGTTTCTATTATGAGATTCTTATTACATGATGTGACTGGGTCACATGTTGATGTTTGAAGAATCAAAGAAAAGTGAAGAAACTTAAAGGAAGTATATGTTGATTCTGATCGCGAAGATGGATTTCGATCGCATGGTTCGGTGATCAGAATTTTGAGCTGTTGCTTAGGAGTTATGATATATTGCTTAGGAATAGATAACAACAAGTTTTTCATATGCTTTTGCACTGTAAGGATAAGTGTTTCCGCAAAGCTTTAAAATAAAAGGAAAAAGGTTTGATTCCGTTTATTCTAAGTATCCTTACAATGGCATTTGTGAAAAATTGTGGCTTATATGATTCCATTGATAGCAATAATGGAAATATGAATTTGATTCTTTTAGTTGTCGTAGTGTCTAAATTTACCAAATAAGGAAAGATTCTCATCACCCAAGTTTTTTAGTTGGGTAGAAACTTGGAATCATACAAGTTGTATAGTATGATGAATGAGAATTTTCATCTATGGAAAACTAAGACTAATATCTTGTTCACATGTATGTGCGAGTCAAGTGAAGGACTAAGGGATCGAGTACACATTCTTGTGCACTGGTCAAGTCCATCACAAAAGATCGATAATACTATTTGTCATGATTTACTAAAGTTTAGTAAATATGGTTATACTTACAAGTTTACGTATAATTCTGAAACATTGGAAAAGTTTCGATGTATGGCAGAAAGAATGAAAAGAATCAAATTCGGCAGAAGGATAAAAGTTTCTCAAATCTGAAAAGATGGGAGAGTACTTTAGTATCATGTTCTGTGATCATCTTAATGATTAAAGAACAATATCACAATTGGTCTTTTAAGGACATCTTAGTGCATTCTTATGGCTAAGAAGAGAAGTCATGAATTGTTGAAATGGTTAAATCTAAGAAGATGAGTCATACTTTGTTCCAAAAACAATTCTTAGAGTCATACTCCAAGATTGTAACTTGAGTGACATATCTTAAAGAAAGGTTTATAACACTTGTCAAATGTAAGAGTAAAAGTGTCCTACTCTTGTGCATTTGAAATTGGTAAGTTGTGATGTTTTGGATAAAACAAAGACCAACTAAGGCCAATTGTGTGGAGTGTTTGTCTTGAAAAAGAATCCACACTATCTCTTGAATATTTGACAAGAGAGTCTTATATGTCAAGAGGACAATTGGAGTCTTAAAGATCTTGAAAAAATTTCAAGATCTAATCAAGAATAAAAACATGTAGTTTGACACTAGCACACGACATGAGGTTTATAACCTATCGTGTTGACATATTTCTATTTCTATGCCCAGTCCGGTTAAAGTTGGTTTTGCATATGAGTTCTGAGAGTTCTCAATTGGTTGCATAACAACTTGGAAGGAGTGTCAGCCCCTTGTGCTGCCAGGTGGCAAGAAGTTAAGACTGCACAAGTTCAATCCATAAGATTTTGTGTAACGCCCCGTTCCTAAGAGTACCTAATTGTGAGTCCCCGGGATTTAAGAGAAGTGGTATTTTGATCTTCTTGTGGGAAAAATGGAATAATGAGGGCCAAGTATGAAGTTTGGGGACTCGCCGAGTACGCCCAGCGCAAGCTGGGATTACGCCCAACGTAATGGAGTAAGTGACGCGGGTGCAAGGTTGAGTACGCCCAGCGTACTAGAGGTACACCCATCGTACTCTCAGAGTTCTAAAACCCTAAATTTAGGGTCAGCCACTATATAAGGAACATGTTGGTGCATACCCTAGCCTCCATAAGCTCTCCCTTAACCCCAAAAACCCTAAGGTAGCCGTCCCACCTCCTTGTTTGGGTGTGTTTGGTCTTGGAAAGCTTGGATTAGCAAAGGAGAGCATAAAGGAAGAAAGGAGAAGTTGTCAAGGAAGGAGAGAAACGACTGGAGCTTATAGATCTGGGAAGACATCATCCTTTGGAGCCTATTTGAGGTATAAAGCTTCTTGCTTGACATTCATATTGTGTAGATCTATGTGTTGTGAAGCTTTGACACCATTCTTGTCCCAAAAGTCCTCATTTTGATGCATGTTTTGAGTTGGTCAAGATTATCTGTCCTTTCAGACCTTTGGAGAGGTCTTGAGTGAGAAAAATAAGGTCCCAAGGGCTGTGGTTGTTCCTTGTGTGAGATATGTGGGTCTTAATGGATTAAGACCTTGGATTAAGAGATTTATGGACGTCCCAAGTGATAAAGTTTGAGACTTTATGAATCTTAGGCATGTTTGGCCTAGGGATCTGAAGTTTGGGCTTAAGAGCTTAAGCCATTAAGAAGTTATGGGGACTTAATGAGTAGCAAAGTTACGCCCCGTGTAACATGTGAGTACGCCCCGCGTAGCGAGTTTGTGCCCCTATCCCCTGTTGCGAATCAGCAGGTACGCCCAGCGTACCAAGGAGGGTACGCCCAGCGTACTCCCTCTGTTGGGCTTTTCATTTTGGGCCTTAGGGATTGGGCTGTTATTTGGGCTGCTGGATTTTGGGTCGTGACTGGATATTATGGTTAGAGTATTTGGGGCCCATTGGTTGTTAAGGATCATGAGTTTAGGCCCATTTGGTGAGGTGGGCCCAATTTAGTAAATTGGGCCAATAATGGGCTTTGTTTTGGACTTCTGGACTTTGGGCCATTGGTGGGCTTGGGAGCTTACCTAGTGTTGGGTCGGATTGAGTTAGGGGTAAAATGGTCAATTTACCCTTAGAAGAGTATTGTGCTTGGCCTAATGTTTATTTGTGCTATGTTAGCTAGTTCGGGATTTTCGGTGAGTCGGTGATTCGAGAATCTGCTTCTTCAGTTCAGAGTTTCGGCAGTGCGAGGTGAGTTATCCTCACTATATCAACAGGGTCTAAGGCACCAAGGCCGGCCCTTTATCGGATTGAGATCCAGGTATTGTTGTTATGTTATTGCTTTGATATGTTTGCATCCTGGTAGTTAGGATGGTGTATGTTAGAGACCTGGTTGAGGTCGGTATCTTGATATGTAGGGTGATGCTATGCTAGTGACCGGTTAGGTCGGTATCCTGGTTAGGATGATGATATGTTATGTGATCTGTTTGATCGACTTATTGGCTGTGAATTGTTATATGATTGTATGTTTATGTGCACATGGTTGATTGGACTGGAGTTGGGTTGAGGCGGGTCCTGCTTTGTGCTGTAGGCCAAGATACCCAGGGCGGACTGGTTGTCCCGAAGGCCCAGCAAGCGGTCCAGATAGGCTGTAGGCCCCAAGAGGGCGGACCAGACGTGCCGAGGCTCGGAAAGTGGACCAGGCCGACTGAAGGCCCGGTGCGGGCGGACCAGTCATACTGTAGACTCAGAGAGTGGACCAGGTGGATTGAAGGCCCGGTGCGGGTGGACCAATCACTCTACAGACTCGATGTATATGGCTAGACTCGGAGGGTGGACCAGGTGGACTGTTGGCCGGTGCGGCGGACCAGTCACACAGTAGACCCGAAATGCATGGCTGTTCTGTGATCGGATATGATATGGCATGATATCCGTGTATGGTATATGTGGTTGGTATTTTGGGGATATCTCACTAAGCTTTCGAGCTTACAGTTGTGGTTTAATGTTTTTCAGGTTCTTCAGGAGACCGTGGCAAGGCGAAGGCGTGATCGTACCGCTCCTCATGTTTATGTTGTGATGTGATTCTGGGAATACTCTAAATAAATTGTATTGAATACCTTTTTGTAATAAATTAATGAAATCGGGTTATTTTTGAAAAGTTTAAATTGGTTGGAATTTTTCGGTCGTTATAGTTTGGATTTGTCACTAACCTTGTCTTGTGATTATGGTTTTGACAAATTCACATGGATAGGAACAAATACACCATAAAATCTAAGTGTCATAAGGTGTCTCTCCGATTCATGAAAATGAAGGTGAGGAAACGCTTTCACTAAGTAGATTTTAAGGAGATAGCATATTTTATATTTGCATTCTCAAAGTCGTTAGTGGAGCATGTGTGGTTAACCGACACACTAACATGGACTTGTGAGGAATGGCAAAGGTCTAAACAATTGAGACTATGATTACGACATCCCTTTTCATAGTTATGAAATTATTTAGACACACATGTGTGCTATCTAAGGAAAGGTGTATGATTTTGATTAAGTTTTTTATTTTATCAAAGCATCTCGTATCCAAAGTCTGAACTTTGGTAAGAAAGTCAATAAAGTATTGATTTCTAGAAGTCCAGTTGATTTCTGAGTACATGTGAAAGCTAGTGGGAGCACTTATGCTAATAATCATCATGTTAGTGGGAGCATGATAATTATGATAAAGGTTGTAATGTTAATTATAGAAAAGAAAAAGGTTTAAATTGGGAAAAAGTTGTTTTGCTATAATTAAGGGAGAGAAAATTATACTTCATCTCAAATCTATAAGCTTAGATCGTGAGTTTTTAATCAAATTTAGTCAAGTATATATATGAATGTTATGTTGGATTGGCTCAACATAAGAAAATTCTATATATGGGTACATTATTTGCGTTCTAAAATTCGATTATGATTACGTCATCCCTTTTCATAATCTGAATTATGAGAACTTGGCAAATAGAAATATTGTAGCAAAAGGACTGGTCTAGTATCATGTCTTTATGTGAGACATCATGAATCGTGTCCCATATGCTTCAGATATAGGATCGATTGCATGTGCTATAATATTCATCCTTTCTAAAATTTTCCAAATGCCTGGGGCATTAAGAAGGGAAAAGATCTAGAATTGGATATGACTAAAATAATTAAGCAATTGTCGAGGACAATCTAAGGTTTACTAAAGATTGATTGCTCAAGGACAGTTGGAAGTATAATGTTAATTTTTGAAGGACCATATTGACATATTCTGAAAAGAGGCAACTCTTGTTCAGGAGTGATTGTCAAAATGGGAATATGGAGTTGTTCCCATAGGTGGAAGTTATTCATTAAATCTGTGTAAGATTAGGAAACTTAATGCAAGAAGAATGTTCAAAGGCAATGAACTTTGAATATGAGACTTCGGTTCCATGGAGTGCGTCTCCATTGGAATACTCTGTAATGTATGTTGACAAGTCTTTGTGACTTTGTGCATAATCATTACAAGAGGACCAATGCGTATAAGTTTAGAATCTAACAGATTTTAGTAAATGACAGGAATTTGGAATTCTTGCATTCGCGGTAATGATTTGGGATTGTGAAATGAGAATCATTGGAATTATGTTCAATCGATCTATTTCACAAAGTAAAGATTATAGAAAAACATAATGTGCATACTTGGTGTATGGCATGACTAGTGTTTAGAAAAACATAGTGTGCATACTTGGTGTATGGCATGACTAGTGTTTAGAAAAACATAGTGTATATGCTTGGAGCATGGGAAAACTATTGTTTTAATTCAAGTATAAAGTTGATAGTTTGAAACAGTATGCAATGAATGATGGGTAATCAATATGGTGATAAATAAAAGGTGTTTTATTTATATTCATAAGTTCTGAGACCATATTGGATTCAATTGTTCTTGTGCTTCACTTTGCATGTTTTGACTTCCAGAATAACTAGGTCGTTCTTCCTGAATGACTAAGTTATTCAAACCATCCACAGTCGGTCATATGTTGGAAGTAGATATGAATCAAGACTGTCATGGGTTGGCTTGTAGAGGTCTAAGATGTTGGACAAAGTGGTGCTACAACACTCATGAGTGCTCACAAGTTCTGAGTATTGGATTCAACCCACGCTCATTTGAATCACTTCATGGATTTTATCACGAGTGATCATGAGACAATAATATCTTATCTTCTTCAAACCTAGAGATATGAGTTGTTACTATGAGTTGTTTATACATTGATTACATGAAAACACGTTGGTAACTCGATGTTATAAAACGTGCCTTTGTGTATGATTCAACAAGTAGTAGAACAAGCCATATGAGTTGAAGTTTATCCATTCCTTTTACCTTCGGGATAAAAGCGATATATGTGGGCCCCTCGATGATTTAGTGATGACACCCCGAAGTGCTTGGCCAAGCCAGGACTAATGTGATTTGTTCAATTAGTCTGTCATCATAAATCGGAAATCGGGAAACAACAAATGGACATAGAGAATGATTTTAATCAATGTCTCAGTCCATATGATATCTAGAATGGAGGAATATATGATCCCTTATATAATGGACAAGTCATTGACAACGGTCAGATTTCATCGACAAGGTCAGAGTTGACAGCGGCTTTTGAGAGCTACGATTGCCAGTTGGTTTTTGAAGTCATACGCAATAATAGCCTTAGACTTATCCAAGTGGGAGACTGCTGGAGTAGTGTCTAATTCCATAACTATAATTGGTATGTACTTGACCCGACTCGGCATGGTCCATTTAGGTTGCATGGCATCGGAACATTTGGATAGACCGTTTGTGAGGAGAGGACATTTGTGACATATTAATATATCATAAGTTCTAATATATTAATATGAAATCATGTTATTTAGATAGTATTGATCAAGAATTAATTTGGACTTAATTTAGTGATCAAAAGAGACTAATTAAATATATAGGGATTGATTGTGTAAATCATTCATTCTTATATATGTGGGCTTATAATCCATGATTCCTTATGTTGGGTTTAACCCATGTGGTGATCCATGGATACTCCATGGAGGTTAAAACCCATGAAGCATAAGGAATGGGTAAAGTCATGAGTTACATGGTGTAACCCTAATAGCCACACTATATAAAGACCCCACTGGTTGGTGAAACTGGCACTAGTGTATACACAAGAGGGCAAGCCAATTTCTAGAGTTCATGTATCTCTTCTCATGGTTATTCCAAGTGTTGATGATGTTGTGTGTGTTGGGTTTTGAGCATTCTAATACTCCTAAGTGTACATGCAACCCTAAATACCTTGGATCTATGTTTTCTCTATTATACATGCAAATATGAATATTCCAAGGTATTACCCTAACTAGCATACAATATTTTGATACTTGAATAACAAACTAGATAGAAATACATACCTTGTTGATGTAGCTTAGCTCCATGAAGCTTGAGAGCCTAGTGCCCCAAGTATGACACCTCAAATGGTTCACACAACATCATCAACACTTGGAATAACCATGAAAAGAAGACACTTCATGCTCAAATTGGCTAGCCCTCATATAAGTATCACTAGTGCCAATTTCTTGAGCTAAAGGGGTCTTTATATAGTGTTGCTATTAGGGTTACACCATGTAACTCATGAATTTACCCATTCCTTATGCTCCATGGGTTTTAACCTCCATGGAGTATCCATGGGTCACCACATGGGTTAAACCCAACATAAGGAATCTTGGATCATAAGCCCACATATATAAGAATTAACGATTTTCACAATCAATCCCCATATATTTAATTAGTCTCTTTTGATCACTAAATTAAGTCCAAATTAATTCTTGATCAATACTAATTAAAAAAACATGATTTCATATTAATATATTAGAACTTATAATATATTAATATGTCACAAATGTCCTCTTCTCACAAACGGTCTATCCAAATGTTCCGATGCCATGCAACCCAAATGGACCATGCCGAGTCGGGTCAAGTACATACCAATTATAGTTATGGACTTAGACACTAATCCAACAGTCTCCCACTTGGATAAGTCTAAAACTATTATTGAGTATGTATTTAAAACCTAACTGGCAATCGTAGCTCTCAAAAGCCGCTGTCGAACTCTGACCTTGTCGATGAACTATGACCTTTGTCAATGACTTGTCCATTAGATAAGGGATCATATATTCCTCCATTCTAGATATCATATGGACTGAGACATGGATTAAAATCATTCTCTCTGTCCATTTGTTGTTTCTCGATTTCCGATTTATGACGACTGAGTAATTGAACAAATCAAATCAGTCCTGGCTTGGCCAAGCACTCACATGTATCATCATTAAATCATCGAGGGCCCCACATATATCGCTTTTATCCCGAAGTTAAAAGGAATGGATAAACTTCGACTCATATGGCTTGTTCTACTACTTGTTGAATCATACACAAAGGCACGTTTTACAACATCGAGTTACCGAATGCGTTTTCATGCAATCAATGTACAACCAACTCATAGTAACAACTCATATCTCTAGGTTTGAAGAATATAAGATATTATCATCTCATGATCACTCGTGATAAAATCCATGAAGTGATTCCAATGAGCGCGGGTTGAATCCAATACTCAGAACTTATGAGCACTCATGAGTGTTATAGCACAACTTTGTCCACCAACTTGGACCTCTACAAGCCAACCCATGACAGTCTTGATTCATATCTACCTCCAACATATGACCGACTGTGGATGGTTTGAATAACTTAGTCATTCCGGAAGAATAACCTAGTTATTATGGAAGTCAAAACATGCAAAGTGAAACACAAGAATAAATGAATCTAATATGGTATCAAAACCTATGAATATAAAAAAAAACACTTTCTATTTATCACCATACTGATTACTCATTATTCATTGTTTCGGTGTTATTAACTTTATACTTGAATTAAAACACTACATGTCCTATGCTCCAAGCATGTACACTATGTTATTCTAAATAATAGCTTTTCCATACACCAAATATGAACTCTATGTTTGTCTATGATCCTTTTCTTTGTGAACTTAGATCAATTGAACATAATTTCAATGATTCTCATTTCACACTCCTAATTCCTTACTACAAATACAAGAATTCCGAACTCTTGCCATTTACTGAAATCTGTTAGATTCTAAACTTATATGCATTGATCCTCTTGTAATGATTATGCACAAAGTCACAAAGACTTGACAACAAACATTACAGAGCATTCCAAAGGAGATCAACTCCTTGGAAACATCCATCTTGCATTAAGTTTCCTAATCTTACACAGATTTATTGAACAACTTCCACCAATGGGATCATTTCCACATTCCCCTTTTGACTATCACTTTTGAACAAGAGTTGCCTCTTCAGAATATGTCAATATGATCCTTCCAACAATTAACACTATACTTTCAACTGTCCCTGAGCAACCAATCTTTGGTAAACCTTAGATTGTCCTCGACAATTGCTTAATCATTTTAGTCATATCCAGTTCTAGACCTTTTCCCTTCTTAATGCCCCAGGCATTTGGAAAATTTTAGAAAGGATGAATATAGCACATGTAATCGATCCTATATCCGAAGCATATGGGACACGATTCATGATGTCTCACATAAAGACTAAACCAGTCTTTTGCTATAATATTTCCATTTCTATTTGCCAAGTTCTCATAATTCAGATTATGAAAAGGGATGCCGTAATCATAATCGAATCTTAGAACGCAAATAATGAACCCATATATAGAATTTCCTTATGTTGAGCCATTCTAACATGAAATTCATATATATATATATATATATATATATATATATATATCCTTGACTAAATTTGATTAAAATCTCAATCTAAGCTTTTAGAATTGAAATGAAGTATAATTTCCTCTCCCTTAATTATAGCAAAACAACTTTTTCAACCCCTGCAACCTCACAGATTGAAACTTTTGTTTTCTATAATTAACATTGCTAACTTGCAATACTTATCATAATTATCATGCACCCACTAACATGATGATGATTAGCATAACACTTATGCTCCCACTAGCTTTGACATGTACTCAGAAATCAGCTGGACTTCTAGAAATAAATACTTTATTGACTTTCTTACCAAAGTTCAGTTTTCTGATACTAGATTGCTTTGATAAGACTTTATCAAGAGCTATGAAAAGGGATGTCGTAATCATAGTCTTAATTGTTTAGACCTTTGTCACTTCTCACAAGTCCAGGTTAGTGTGCTGGTTAACCACACACGCTCCACTAACAACTTTGAGAATGCAAATATTACAATTTCTATCTAGTTAAAATCTACTTAGTGAAAGTGTTTCCTCACCATCATTTTCATGAATCGGAGTGAAACCTTATGACACTTAGATTTAATGGTGTATGTGTTCTTATCCATGTGAATTGTCAAAACCATAGTCACAAGACAAGGATAATGACAAATCCAAACTCATATGGACTGAACTCAATCTTAATTTCTTGCCATCTGGCAGCTCAAGGGCCTGCCATTGCTTCCAAGTTGTTATGCAACCAATTAAGAACTCTAAGAACTCATATGCAAAGCCAACTTTAACTGGAATGAGCACAAAATATGTCAACATGATAGGTTATAAACCTCAAGTCGTGTGCTAGTGATAAACTTACAGGTTTTTATTCTTGATTATCCTTTCAAGATCTTTAAGACTCCCACTATCCTCTTGACAAATAAGGCTCACTTGCCAAATATTCAAGAGATAGTTTGGATTCTTTATCAAGACAAACACTTTACACAATTGGCCTTAGTTGGTCTTTGTTTTGTCCAAAACATCACAACTTACCAATTTCAAATGTACAAGAGTAGAAAACTTTTACTCTTACATTTGACTAGTGTTTTAAACCTTTCTTTAAGATATTTCACTCAACTTACAGTCTTGGAGTATGACCCTAAGACTAGTTTTGGAACGAAGTATGACTCATCTTCTTGATTTGACCACTTCAACAATTCATAGCTCCTCTTCTTAGCTATCAGAATGCACTTTGGGAATGAATTGTGATAAGGTCTCTTAATCGTTAAGATGATCATATGACATGATACTAAAGTACTCTCCCATCTTTTCAGATTTGAGAAACTTATATCCTTCTGCCTAATTTGATTCTTCTTATTCGCTCTGTCATACATTGGAACCTTTTCCAATGTATCTGAATTACACTTAAGCTTGTAAGTGTAACCATATTTACTGAGCTTTAGTAAATTATGACGAATAATCTTATCGATCTTTTGTGGTGGACTTGACCAGTGCACAAGAATGTGTACTCAATCCCTTAGTCCTTCACTTGACTTCACATATACATGTGAACAAGGAACTAGTCTTAATTTTCCAAAGATGAAAAATTCTCATTCATCATGCTGTACAACTTGCATGATTCCAAGTTTCGGTCCAATTGAAACTTGGGTGATGAGGATCTTTCTTTATTTGGTAAATTTAGACATTACCACAAATGAAAGAATCAATTTCATATTTCCACTCTAGCTATTAATGGAATCATATAAGCAACAATTTTTTTCCCCTCAAATGCCATTGTAAGGATATTTTAAAATAAATAAAATCATCATTTTTTTCTTTTTATTTTAAAAACTTTGCGGAAAAACTATCCTTACAATGAAAAATAGCATTAAAAATATGTTGTTATCTGTTCCTAAGCAATATATCATAACTCCTAAGAAGTAGCTCAAGAATCCGATCTTCAAACTATATGATAGAAATCCATCTACGCGATCAGATTCAACATATTCTTTCTTTAAGTTTCTTCATTTTTCTTTGATTCTTAAAACATCAACATGTGACCCAGTCACATCATGTATCAAGAATCTCAGAATAGAAACTTAGCAGAGTTAGATAGTGGACTTTACTTGAAGTAGAGTTGAACTTATTGACTTTAACATCCTTAGGTAAAATTTGGTAGCTTCGCAACTAATTCCCCTTCCTGTGGCAATATAAACATATGGAGCCTTTGGTAATGGTACTGGTACTATCACAGACTTAGCTTTTCTCTTTACCATTTGGTCAACCGAGTTGACTATGGCCGATCCCTTTCCATTGGGAAGAGAATGCTTTTTCTGGATTTCCAGTGTCATCATTGTCAATGTCCATAAAGTTTTAGGAAGTTGATCTTAGCAAATAGATAAGATCATTAAGGGTCTTGTCATTGTCTGTTTCATAGGGGTCCCAAAGGAACTCAGTATGTGACTTAGAAAGTGATTGAACATCCAACTTTCTCAAGACTTTGACACCCAACTCTCCCGGCTTGTCAATATGTGACTTCATCTCCAAGATGTGATCACACCTAGACCTTTCCTTGCCAATAGGGCTTAAGTGACCTTGAACTTGTGGGTTAGGGAGAATAATTGGAGGAGGTGGAGAAAGTGAAGTTCCAAGAGATTTGGGAAGATCATAGATGTCTGAACTAGACATCTTTTGGGAGATATTCAAGATAGTTGATCTAAAGTCCTTAATATAACACCCAATATGAAATATTAAGGCTAGGACCCAACACAATATTTTATAACTCGGAAGAGGGATGTCGTAATCCAAGCTATAAAATATTTGAAGGTAGGTGAATGACGATTCACCAATTTCCACCATGAAAAACGAAATAATTATTAGGTTTGTAATTGGATTTGAAACTCCTAGATCTTTTGAGATTCATTGTAACACAATGGCATGTTTCAATCTCGAGTGTGCCCTTCAGGTTTTGTGACTGGGATGCCGAGGATCACAAAACAAGGTGTGAATAACCATGCAAATATACTTGGTACCCTTAATATTTACCCCTCAATTGATGTGCCGGTTAACCACACACGCTCCATAGATACTATGATAAATATTAAGTTACCCTTTGCCTACCTTGTTAAATACGAGTTAGTGCGCCGGTTAACCACACATGCTCCACTAACCGACTTAAACAAAGTGCAAAGTGTGATTTCATGGATTAGCACCTTATTCACATTTTCCTAAAGTAACTAAGATTGGGCATTATAAACAACATTTAGTTACTTTATATTTATCATTAATACTTTTAATGAAGGGAGAATTATAGTCCTTGTCCTACCCGTTCGGCTAACGACCCTCCACCGGTCAAGGAAGCGGTGGGTGAGAGTGGACACCCATTAAACTGTCATTTTATAGGCAGTAACCTTATACCCCCTTATAGACCGGCTTCGTGAATGAGGCCTGCTAACGGTAAGAATGACTTGCTCTTATACATATATAAATATTATTAACTTATAATATTATAAAGTATAAGGGTTGAATTTTAACTCTTTAAAATTCTAAGGACTTAACATGGAATTAAAGTATTCATAAAAGAAAACTTTTTAAATTCCAAAACTTGAGGGCAAGTTTTGAAACTATTCAAAACTCTTGGATTTTCATAACTTATGAGTTTTAATTAAAGCTTTAAAACTTTTAATGAAGAGACTCTTGGACATCCATAACTTGAGGACAAGTTATGGAGCCATAAAAACTATTTATAAGGAAAGACTCTTCATTTTTTGTAACCTAAGGCATTTTTATGAGTTTTTAAGATTCATAAATGTGACTTTTCATATAACTTGAGGACAAGTTACAAAAACACATTTTATGAACAACTTTTAGATTAATTTGGATTGAAAACTACTAACACATATTTTTCATTAATCTAAAAAATAACTCATAAAACAAGGTAACACAAAAAAAAACTTTTGGATTCCATAACTTATGGAGTTTAATGTTTCTTTTATGATGAAACTTTTCATGTTCCATAACTTAAGAACAAGTTATGGAATTCTTTAAAACATTAAGACCAAATTTTGTAACTCCATAAAAAACTTTGAATCAATTTTTTTAAAAACCTTTTCATATCCATAACTTATGGAGGTTTAAAAAAACTCTTTAGATCAAACTTTTAAAACTAATAAAATAATCACATTATTTTATCTTTTACTAAATTTGACCTAATTCAATTCATATAGCAAATGATTCAAATTTTACAAATAATTAGTTTTTCACAAAAACAAGTAATTATCTTAAAATTTGACAAATGTCATGTTTTTTTTCCTTTTTTTTTTCAACTTTGAAAATAAAACATTTGCATTAATATAACTGAAAACAACCAATGGCTCTGATACCACTGTTGGGTTTTGAGCATTCTAACACTCCTAAGTGTACATGCAACCCTAAATACCTTGGATCTATGTTTTCTCTATTATACATGCAAATATGAATATTCCAAGGTATTGTCCTAACTAGCATACAATATTTTGATACTTGAATAACAAACTAGATAGAAATACATACCTTGTTGATGTAGCTTAGCTCCGTAAAGCTCGAGAACCTAGTGCCCCAAGTGTGACACCTCAAATGGTTCACACAACATCATCAACACTTGGAATAACCATGAAAAGAAGACACTTCATGCTCAAATTGGCTAGCCCTCATATAAGTATCACTAGTGCTAATTTCTTGAGCTAAAGGGGTCTTTATATAGTGTTGCTATTAGGGTTACACCATGTAACTCATGACTTTACCCATTCCTTATGCTCCATGGGTTTTAACCTCCATGGAGTATCCATGGGTCACCACATGGGTTAAACCCAACATAAGGAATCTTGGATCATAAGCCCACATATATAAGAATTAACGATTTTCACAATCAATCCCCATATATTTAATTAGTCTCTTTTGATCACTAAATTAAGTCCAAATTAATTCTTGATCAATACTAATTAAAAAAACCTGATTTAATATTAATATATTAGAACTTATAATATATTAATATGTCACAAATGTCCTCTTCTCACAAACGGTCTATCCAAATGTTCCGATGCCATGTAACCCAAATGGACCATGTCGAGTCGGGTCAAGTACATACCAATTATAGTTATGGACTTAGACACTAATCCAACAGTGTGAACCATTTGAGGTGTCACACTTGGGGCACTAGGCTCTCGAGCTTCATGGAGTCAAGCTACATCAAGAGGTATGTATTCTAACTTGTTATATTACCCAAGTATCTAAAGATTGTATGCTAGATAGGGTAATACCTTGGAATATTCATATTTGCATGTATAATAGAGAAAACATAGATCAAAGGTATTTAGGGTTGCATGTACACTTAAGAGTGTTAGAATGCTCAAAACCCAACATCATTTTCGTCTTACAACAAGAGAATATTCAAGGCTTAACTACTCTTTTGGTCCGGTGGCCTAGGTGAAGGCCATGCTATAAGTCAGATAGGTGACACAGTTTTGAGCAAATCGGGTGTATCCGAGAAGGGACGAGATGTTCCGATTCGGAAAGGAGAGCCCTATTAAATGTTGAGTTTATCGAAGCTTCTATTTGGGAACCTGCAATGGATTCTTGAAGCTTCAGAGGATCATAATGTTGTGGGAAAATTCTTCAAATGCAAGTTTTGGTTGCGAGAAGTTCAGTTTGTAAGGTTCCTTGTCAATTTAATGGTATTCTGATCGATTTTGCAAGGAATGAGGCAGCGATGTTGGGAAAAGTTTTCGAGGTATCCATCTGAGATTCAGAATTTCCTTAAGATTGGTTAATTATTATTAGAATGATCATCTTTTCTTGCGTTATTCATTCTGAGAGTCAAGGTTGGTATGTATCTGGTTGAGCCGGTCTGAGGCTTGGATGTTGAAGACGTCAGATGCTGATGATGTGAACCCTAAGTGGGGGAGAACTGAGTGTTCTATTTGGAGAATCATTGGCCAATGCGATTTTATGGTTTCACCACAATGGATCAAGGGAATCTACCATTCAAGTGGGCGAGGTTTTTTTTAGGGTTATTGTTGCAAGCAAGAAGGAAGGTAGGCTACCCTTAAAGAGCTCATGGTTAGGAAGTCCTCTCATTGCATTATCGATGGTTCGCTAGAATCCTTGCTACTCGGGAAGAATTAGAAGATTGGCCAGATCGATGTGTAGAGAAAGTTTCCATCGGGTTTATGTCTTCCAAGACGCATGTGTTTTCCTCACAATAGAAAGGTGCTGGATAAGGAACTCGTTGTGGTCAATAGTTTCTTTTGGAAACGCCAAGAGTATTGAGAAATGAGTGGTTGAGTCTCTTAGGTTGGTCATCAGATATAAAGGAAAAGGTTGGCTCGCAATATAGGTTTGTTATTTATGGTCATGTGTGGATTGTAACGTCCCAAAAATTTCATTTTTAATTATTACAAAAACCATCCTTCATAACATATCCATAAACCATAATAAAATCAAGTATGATCAAAACATCCAAATATATCAGAGTAAAGTAAAATACAGAACATCTGGTGTGTGTAGTGTGATCACCCCGAGCTCTTCCCCTTGGATCCGGAAGTACCTGAAACATAAATTGAAAATCGTAAGCACAAAGCATAGTGAGTTCCCCAAATTTCCACATACCATACATATTAAACATATAATGGGCCCCACCCATCATCGAGCCCTACTCGGAACAGATCTTTCAGAAATATGAGATGGGCCCCACTCGACATCGGTCCCCGCCCGATATACATATAAACATATAAAAACATGCAAAAATACAAAGATAAATAACATAAAATATACTCATCCAGCCCCGCCCGATATACATATCAAATATCATACATACAAGAGTCACGCAGAAAACTAGCATACTAATCATAATAAACCATGGGCCGACATTGGTGCGTTCGACCCGCCAAGTACAGTGAGGACACTCACATTAAAATCTTGAATCTCTCAGATAAATACTCAGACTGCTGATCCGGAAAAATCCCTGCGCTATCACCACCAAATAATATCCGATCAATAACTGGGTTACAACCTAAAATTGGAATCCTAGTCCAATTGTCCAACACTCGGGGTAAAAGACCATTTTACCCCCTCCTAAATTGGACCGAAATCCGAGGCCCAATCCAAAAGCACCAAAAAGCCCACTTAGGCCCATCTTCCTAGTTGGACCTAAAACTTGTTATGGGCCTAATTCTAATAAGGCACAAGGCCTAGCCATGGCCCAAAATCAGAAGGCTAATGGCCCAGAAGGCCCAACACTCTTCTAGCCCATAAACAACCCAAACCAAGAAAGTCAAACAATGTCAACGGTGGCTGAGTACACCCGACGTACTTAGGTTTACGCCCAATGTTCTACAAGGACTCCCAATACACGTATCGTACGAGCTGGGTACGTCCAACATACTACCAAGCGAGCCAATATTAGGGAACGGGCAGCATACACTCATCGTACACTTACGTATGCCCAAGGTATGTTCCTATTTAGCACTTTTCCATTAAGTGCTTAATACTTGCGACCAAAAGCCCAAAATTCATATCCAAGTCTTATCAAACGTCTTAAGCCATAAAGTCGTGAACTTGGATCCTTTGCATGGCTCAAAAGTACCCAAACCTCAATTTTAGCATTCTACTTCCACCGTAATGACCTAAACGCATGTATGGTTGATCCACAACCATCAAGACGCTAAGTTTATGGACTTAGGATATCAGAAACATCAAGAGAAGCAAGTCCTAAGTTCTGGAATGGAAGGAATCCACTAGATCTCATGATAATGAGACCAAAACTTCATAAGGACTAGATCTAAGTAAACAAGGAGCGAGTTCCAAGCTTTATATCTCAATGAAGCTGGAAATGATGTGAGAAATTTGGGTCTACAAGCCCTCCTTTGATCATTGCTCATTCTTCCAACTTCTTCTTCTTCAAGTCCCACTGACACACAGTAAAACACACACAAGAAGGGTCAAATCTCTTCAAAAGGGGCTAGGGTTTCGAAATGTGACTCAAAGGGCTTTAGAGGTTGAGAAATGAGAGATCCAAGGTTCATAATGTTGTACGCCTCTCGTACAACAAGTTTTCCGTAAATGGCAAAACAGACCTATGGGGACCAAATCTGCAAAGAATTAACATACTAAGGGTAAAAAATAGATATATCTCGAGTCGGGTGTTACATGGACGGTTGTTGATATGTCGACCAACTTCGGAGTTCGGTATGTGTATTTCCGCATACGAATTGTTCAACAGTTCATAGGATCATTGCATCTAGTTATCGATCCTTTTCTGATTAATTAGTTATTTTATTCCTTATAGGTATTTTTGTGACAACCCAGATAATACGTCACGTACCACCATTAGTATTTAACAATAGGACATAAATATGTAATAAGGGCAACCTTATAACCATCCGATATATTTTAATATATTTGAATCCATCTTCCTTAATTACGTCAACCATTAGGCTAAAAAAAGTGTGCAAAAAGCCACATCACTTTGAGAGCAGGTTAACATATTTAGACTCCTTAAGCCACCGCGATTCCAGAAATATAAATTACACAAGAATTCAACACAGTATGGGTAAGATATGACACTTATAGTAAATAAATATCTATCATACTTAAAAGTTTACGATGACGAAAACTATAAAGAGATTGGTTGACTTTTGGAAAAAGTCACCAACTAGGAAATCATCGTACTACTTAAAGTAGGAATTATGAGGCAATGAATGCCAAAAATGGAATCCATATGAGAGAGTTATTACTTTTATAAAATCATAACGGTAATAAAAACTCATTGAAAAACAAAAGTCAGAACCAGACAAAACGACCAAAAGGAAAGTTGTAGATGATGACGAGACCTACAGAGATATATACGAGTCGTTGAAAATGAAGTTCGTATGCGAGAGTTATTGAATTTCAAAGTTCATAATACGTCACATGCACTCGCACACAGTTTGTCGCGTGCACCTGACAGTCGGTATGTCTGGATATGGAGTGACATGGCACACAAAGAGGACGACATGTGGCAACATCCTACAGTTCATGCGTATTTGCATGACGCTGTAACGCCCGATTCCCATTTAAATTTATTAAAATTCTAAGTGTTTATTCATTTTGCATGTTGGCCAATTACACAGGGAGTAATTAAGGTATGTGGGGCGTACCTTGTCGAAGCTTGGGCACAGGGTTTTCCGCCTAGTATGCTAGGCGTACCTATGGTATGCAAGACATACTCGAGTCAGGGGAAAACCCTAAAATTTAGGGTTTGGACCCTAATTGAGCACCTTATGACCTCAAGACCTCTTCTATCATCAGCCTCCTTCGTCCTTAAGCAGTTCCCACGAAACCCTAGCCCCTTTTTAGAGAGCATTGAGTCTTTTTTGTGTTTTGGTGTGTTTTTGGTACATCTTGAAGAAAGAAGACCCAGTTGGAGAAGCACTTGTTGATTTGAAGCGTGTGGATCTAGAATCTATTCACCTTGATCATCCTCTTGGCGGTATAAAGTCTCAACCCTGTTGAATCATTTCTTAGATCTAGTTAGTTTAGGGTTTTTGGCATATTTTGGTCCCTTGAGTAGATTCATGTGAGTATAAGTTACTCCAGAAGCTTAGGATAGTAAATCTTGATGTTTTTGAGGTCCTTAATGCATAAAAATAGCATCTTGATGGATTTAGCTCAACCATGCAAGAGTTGATCTTCATATTATGGAGTTAGAAGTTAAAAATGGGTTTTAGTCCTCCTTGAGCCATGCAAAGGCATCATGTTGATGATTTTGTCATTTAGGACGTTTCCCAAGAGCAAGATCTATGATTTGGACGTTTGGAGTTAAGGCATTAAGTGCTTAAGGTGAATCTTGTCCATCATGGGAGTATACGAGGCGTACATATGTGTACACTCAACATAATGCTTTCAACACTCGTTCTTTCCCCTTGCTATTAAGGTCTGTACATGGGGGGTAATGGTGGTACACATGGGGTACTCACCAGAAGGCCTTTTGGGCCATTTGTGAGCCTTGGGTTTTTTGGCCATTCTTGGGCTTTAGATCTTTAGGGGTTTGGGCCATTGGTTAGATGGGTCACTTGAGAGAAGAGTAAAATGATCTTTTACCTTAGCATGTTAGATGATAATTTGGGCCATTTATTAAGGTATATTACCCTGATTATTTATTAGGGTTAGTTTGAATGTGTTTAGTTAAGGAGCCATCGTACCAGCAGGCTGTGTGTGTGATTGTTCATCATTTGATAGAGGTAATTCTGCTCATAGTGTTTTGGTTGGTCGAATGCACCAATGCCGACGCATTGATTATTGTTATTAGAATCATAGATGTTCGTGTGACTCTTGCATGTATTGTATGTGTTTGTATGTATACCGGGTGAGGCCCGATGCTAGGCGAGGCCTGATGAGTGTGTTAGGTGGGGCCCATCGCATGTTACAGACAGATCAGTATTAGGCGGGGCCTAATAGCGGTCAAGGCCCTATGGATGTCGGGCGAGGCCCATATATGTATGGTATGTGATATTTTGCGGAAACTTACTATGTGTTGTGCTTACGGTTTAAGTTTATGTTTTAGGTACTTCTAGCTCGAAGAGGAAGGGCCCGACCTAACTGTAATGCATCCACCCATGTTTAGCATATTTATGATTTTGGGATTGTACTATGATAACTATTTTCATGTTGGCATACCTTTTAATGGTTGATAAGAGTATTTGATAGATTTTGGTTGACTTAAAAATGCAATTTTTTATTCATGATTTTTGGGATGTTACAAGTGCTCACTCCAAAACTGGCTATAAATAGCAAGCTTTAGTAGACCAGTTTCCTTACCCCTCTCATCCATTCTCTCTCTACCTTGATTTGGATGCCACTTCCCTGAGCGCCTATCGAAGTACTGACTTGTGGTTTCTACCCTACACCAACGTTTTCATAACTCACAGGAGAGTTCAAGGCCCTATTTTCCCAAACTTTTCGGATTGGGGGGGGGGGAGAATACATGTTTAAAATTCAACTTTACATAATTATTACTAACTGTAGTTAGATAATTATGCTTATAACATTAGGATGATATTATGCACGGTAGATACTCTTCTCAAATGCTTTAGCTAATATTATGCCTAGTTGTTATACCGTATCAAAATGATAGATAAGATCATACCTAGTTATCACGCTGTCCAATTGCTAGGAAACGTTGAAACTCGTTATGATAGCCACCTCTTTGGATAAGCTTAGTACCTAGTGTTACTATGCCCAAATACCCGGCTATGTGAAACACACTAGTTATATATATATATATATATATATATATATATATATATATATATATATATATATATATATATAATAAGTAAACCTATATAAATACAATGCGAATATCAACATGATCGACCAGGGGAGGTCCCTATAACAAGAGTTAGATGAGACACGATTCATCAACACACTGATAGATTTTCAGCTAGCTCCCGACCTATAATCGTTAAATCTTAAGTGAGTAGGAGAGATATGTATATATTTATATGTGATTGACACTCCCACGTGTGGTTACTAGCTAGAAACTGAAGACAAGTTGAAGTAGACATAACTTTCTAAACACGTATGTGATGTCCGATGAAGTGTCGTGGTTTTCAAGATCAACAATTATAGCTCGATTATAGGAACTCATCATAACTTTGTTAAAATAAAACTAATTATCTTAGATTACTACTGGGATCCAATCTAAGAAAGTAGTAATAGTACACACAAACTTGAGAAAGCAAGTTTAGGATAAACATGATAAACTAAAATACCCACACTACACTTTATAACCATAAACTTATGGAATCACCAACGTTATGTTGACCTTTCAAAACCACATGTATTATCAAGAGAATGAACACTCGCAAAGGAGGAGATAACCCCGATGATGTAGCCCAGAGTCTATGTGCTTTGCTTTTGTACTTAGATTTCGTGACCTATTTGTACCTCGAACAATTGTGTAACATATTTTATTTAATGAATAAATAGTAACGTTGTTTAATATATCCAATGTATTACTCAATGTATATCGTTGGACTAAATCCCAACATCCTAACCTTGCAGCCTGACGCTGCTGCTGCCGGCCAGGGGTGTGACAGATTGGTATCAGAGCTTCAGATTATAGCGAACCAATAATTCCTTAGGAAATAGAACTATAATCTAGGGCTACACTCTGACAAGGTTTAACCCTTTTAAACCTAATAAATTAATAAGTATTAAATATTAATTACCCTACTTCTTGACTACTTATGGGAGAGATGACTAGTTTGAACTATCCCTTGGGTTGTTGGATTTTAGAATGGCTATATGCTAAAATGGTCCTACCCTCCGGTACTTCTCACCTGACCGATCCTTACTTGATACTTTTGGAGTACAAAACCCTAAAAATTAATAAAATACACCCAACCCAACAAAGATTTAAATATATATAGTGATATAGATACGCTCATATAAGTATACTTACTACCCACCAACATGAACCCACGAAGTTGCAGCTAATGGGTTTTATACAAATAATCCTATGTGTACATGCAACCCTAGCATTAGATCTATGTTTTCACTATTAGATACACAACATTATGAACACATAATAAAACTCTAATGTTGATTGCTATTTTCGAAATTAACCAAGAAGGTTAGATTACATACCTCTTGTTGTTATATTGTAATAACAACTTGAATCTTCAAACCCTAAGTCTTGAAAGCAAGCACCACAAGTGTAATGCCTCTAATGGCTCACAAACACCACAAGCAATTGGAGAAGATATAGAGAGAGAAGGAGAGGTATAAAATTCATCCCTAAGAAGCCTTGGGAAGGTATGGACGAAATCATGAGCCAAAGGGGTGTTTATATATGTGTAGAGATAGGGTTTCAGTCCTTATCCTTATCTAGTTGCTTGCCCACCAAGCAACCCATAAGATAAGCCTTGAATCCTTATCATAGACGAATTCTAAGGCCTTATCACCTTAAATTCGTCCATCCTATCCTTAGGATAACCCTTACCCTATTTTGTAACTATCACATAATTACAATTCAGCCCCTCTAGTTTAATTAATTACATTTGATCACAAAATTAATTCTTAATTAATTATTGACCAATATTAATTAAACAAATATGATTTCTACTTTAATATATTATTCTTGTAACATATTAATAAATCATAATAACCTCTTTCTATATTATTTCTCCAATCAAGTTGCTTTGGTGAAGGCAACCCAAAAGGACCATGCACAATCGGGTCAAGTACTTACCAATTATGGTTACAGGCTTAGACACTAATCCAACAGTCTCCCACTTGGATAAGTCTAGTAACTACAAATGTAAGTACACCTCGATTTGCAATCGTAGCTCTCAAAGACGCTGTCAAACTCTGACCTTATCAGTAACCTGTCTTTCAGATAAGGGATCATATATTCCTCCATTCTAGATATCGTATAGACACGAGACATGGATTGAAATCATTCTCTCAGTCTATGTGCTGTTTCTCGATTTCCGATTTACGACGACCGACTAATTGAACAAATCAAATTAGCCCTAGCCCGGCCGAGCGTTTATGTTTGTCATCACTAAATCATCGAGGGGCCCACAGATATCGCTTTTATCCCACTTTGAGTAAAAGGAACGGATAAACTTCGACTCAATGTTTGCTTGCACTCTCTCACCAAATCACACACAACAATAAGTTTTATAACACCGAGTTACTGGTGCGTTTACATATTATCAATGTGCAACCGATTCGCAAGATACAACTCACACATCTCGGTTTCAAGAATACAAGATATTATTGTCTCACCAATCGCTCGTGATAAAATCCATGAAGCGATCCAAGTGAACGTGGGTTTAATCCAATGCTCAAAATCATATTCATAAGCACTCATGAACGTTGTAGCAAACCTTTGCTATGTCTAATACGCTTTAGACAATCTACAAACCAATTCATGACAGTCTTCATTCATACTTACTTCCAACGTATGACTGACTGTGGTCCGTTTGAATAATTCGATTGTTCTTAATAAACTCAATTATTCTGGAAGTCAAAACATGCAAAGTGAAACACAAAGATAATACTAATCCTATATGGTCCCAACCCTTGAGTATAAACAAAACACCTTTATCTAATCACCATATTGATTACTCATTATCTATTGTTTAACGTTTCAGATAATCAACTTTATAACTTGAATTATAACCACAATTGTCCCATGCTCCAAGCATGCACACTTTGGTTTTCAATGGTCTATTTCTTTGTGAAATAGATCAAGTGAACACATTTTCAATCATTCTCATTTCACAAATCCCAATTCTTTATCATAAGCACAAGAATATCAAATTCTTGTCACTTATAGAATATGTCAAATTTTAATATTTTATGCAATGATCCTCTTGTGAAGTTACAAAATCACAAAGACTCAACCATCGAAATCACAAGGTAGTCTATCAAAATAGTTACAGAACAATTCCATATATGTGATGTCTCTCACTCAAAGTACATTCTTTGAACATCCTTTTGCATAAAATTTTCTAATTTAGACACAAATTCTTTATTTCTAACTCCCATTTATGGAAACATTTCCATATTTATTATATGACAACTCATTCTTAATAGAATCTTATCTATTCATAATGATGTCGATATGGTCCATTCAATGCCATACTTCCAACTACTCACAAGCGACCAATCCTCGGCGAGCTTTGGATCGTCCTTTGATAGTTGTTTAATTATCTTAGTCAAAACCGATTCTTGTCCTTTTTCCCTCTTAATGCACTAGACATTTGGAAAAATTTAGAATGGTCAAATATTATAGCATTTGCAATCGATCCTATACCCGAAGCGTATGGGACACGATGCATAATGTCTTACATGAAGATACGATACTCTATCAATCTTTTGCCATAACATTTTATGTGTCACGTCTTACAATTTGAACTATGAAGAGGGATACCGTAATCATAATCAAAATTTTAAGAACACACTATGTATCCTTTGACTAAATTTATTAAAATTTCTCAATCTAAGCTTTAGATTATGAAACGAAGTACAATATTCTCTCCCTTAATTATGGCAAAACAATTTTTCAACCCTTACGACATTGCAAAGTACAACAGTTGTTTTCTATAATTAATATTGCTAACTTGCAATACTTACCATAATAATCATGCTCCAACTTACATGATTATTATTTCTTTACCAGCATAACACTTATGCTCCCACTAGCTTTGACATGTGTTCAGAATTCAGCTGAACTTCTAGAAAACAATTTCTTAAGTTCATATTTCTAATACTAGATGCTTCGATAAGACTCTATCTAAGCTTCTTAAACTCATACACCTTTCCTTGGACATCTCATATGTATATGTCTAAACGATTCTAAGACTTATATCAATAAGTCTAAGATGTTCAGACCTATTTTCCATTTCCCACAATTCGAACTATGAAGAGGTATGCATTAATCAAAGTTGAATTTGAGAAAACCAAATCACATGATTCCATCTTCAAAATCACTCTTAGTGAAACCGTTTCCTTACAATCATTCTTATGGATGAAAGAAAACTTATGACACTTAGATTTTATGGTGTATTCATTCTCATCCATGTGAATTTGTCATAACAATAATCACAAGATAATGTTAGTGACAAATCCAGACTCTTATGGATAGAACTTGTTCTTCTTAATTTCTTGCCATCAAGGGTCCCACCATTGCTTCCAAGTTATTTAGCAGCTCACCCCTTCATTTCAATGTACTTTCCATTGAACAAGGTGCCTTGCCCCTATACAATACATTGAGAACTCGTAGAACTCACTTGCATAATTAACTCAATTCGGAATGGCACAGACACAAAATAGTGTCAACACGATAGGTCGTAAACCTCAAGTCGTGTGCTAATGTTGACCGATAAGGTTTATTCTTGATTTGTTCTTGAAACCTTTCAAGACCATTAAGACTCCCACTGACTCCTTGACATATAAGATTCCCTTGTTAAGAAACATTTCTTGACAAACAAATATTCAAGAGTTAGTGCAGCCTTTATCAAGACAAAACTCTTCACATAATTGGTCCTAGTTGGTCTTTGTCTTATCCAAGACATCACAACTTACCAATTTCAAATGTGCGAGAACAAGAAAACCTTTTCCAAGTTCCACATTTTATGAAAGTTATAAACCTTCTTAAGACTTGTCACCTAATTCACAATCTTGGAGTATAACTCTAAGACTTGACATTGGAACGAAGTATGATTGACTTCTTGATTTAACCATTTTCACAATTCTCATTTCCTCTTCTTAGACATACAAATTGTACTAAGAATCACTTAGAGGATCAATTTGAGATATGGTTCTTAATCATTAAGTCATATCATAAAACACAATAAAAGGTACTCTCCCTTCTTCTTAGAACAGAGAAACTTTTATCTTTCTGCCTACTTGATTCTTCTTATTCGTTCTGCTATTGATTGAAACTCTTTTAATCAATTATACTTAATCTTATAAGTGTAACCATATTTACTAAACCTTTAGTAAATCATAATGAATATCTTGTCACTCTTGTGGTGGACTTGATCAACACACAACTTTGTGTACTTGATCTCATAGTCCTTCACTTGACACTTTGTCAACGACTAGTCTAAATTTCCCAGATGTGGTAGTTTTCATTCATCATGCAATACTTGTTGCACGATTCCAAGTTCCTATCCACTTGAACCTTGGGCGATGAGAAACTCTCCCTATTTGGTAAACTTTTGACACTTCCACAAGTAACCTAATTAAGAATCAAATCCATATTGCTAATAGTAGAAGTACACAAACATCAATTTTTCATATATGCCATTGCAAGGATAATCAAATAAGATAAAATCCAAAATTTATTTTATTCATCAAAGAAGCGGAAAACATGTCCTTACAATGCAAAATTCAAATGAAAAACTATGTATTCAAATACTCCTAACAAATCTATCATAACTTCCTAAGCTCAAAATCTGATCTTCGAATCCATGCGATCGTAATCCATTTCTTCGTGATCAGACTCATCTTGCTGTTCCATCAACTTTCCTTTCTTTTCTTTGATCCTGAAAAACATGCAAATGTAATCTTATCACATTATGTATAAAGAATAGGAATTTAATGGAGTTAGATAGTGGTTTTTGTACCTGAAGCAGAGCCACACTTCTTGACTCTTCCATCTCTTAGACTCTTCGGTTCCTTTGGGCAGCTTTGTATCCATTTCCCTTTCCCTTGGCAGCGGAAACATGTGGCCTCTCCTAGAGCATCCACAGAAGCATGGTTGGTTGAATTTCCCAACAAATATGCTCCATTGCTTTGCCAAATCATTTCTGATTCAGCAGCATTGAGCATGTAAGTTAGGTCAATGAGGTTTTCGTCATGATCCATCATATAATACTTTCTTTTGAACTCATTATATGATTCATGGAGTGACTGCAGAACCCAGTTCACAGCCAACTTATCCGGGAATGACGCACCCAACATTATCAACCTATCGATGTGTGATTTCATTCCTAGAACGTGAGCACACACGGGTTTACCATCTTCATGCTTCATTTCCAATAGGGCTTTAGTGACATTGAACCTTTCAATTCTTCGATCTTGTGGGTTAGGGAGAATAATTAGAGGAGGTGGAGGAAGTGAAGCATGATTTCTTGTTCCTCGATCGAATCGTGGAATATCATCTTCATGTGGAAAGCTTGTTCCACGGGATTTGGGAAGACCATAGCTGTCGTACTTTGACATCTACAAAATGGGAGAAAACAAATTCAAGTTAGTTGATTGATTGAGTCCTTAATAAATCACCCAAATGAGATATTAAGTCTAGGACCCAACACAATACGCCACAACCTAGAAAAGGGATGCCGTAATCTAGTTGCGGAATATTTGAAGGTAAGTGAATGACGATTCACTAATTTTCCACCATGAAAAGCGAAAAAGAAATTTAAGTTTTAAATTTATGAAAACTCCTAGATTCTTTGAGATTCATTGAACATTTCAATGGCATGTTTAAATCTCGATATGCCCCTCTAGTTTGTGACTGGGATGCCGAGGATCACAAAGCGGGTGTGAATAACCATGCAAACTTACATGGTGCCCCCACATGTTACATTCATCTATTCGATGTGCCGGTAAACCACACACACTCCACCGAACTATGACAAACATTGAGTCACCCTTTTCTACCTTCGCTTAGAACCATTTAATGTGCCGGTAAACCACACACGCTCCACTAACGTCTTCGCAAGGGTACAAAGTGTAATTTTCATGGAATTGCATCAATTCACTTTTACCTAAGTAACTAAGATTGAGAATTTGTAAAACATTTAGTTAATTTTGTACTTCACTATACTTATAATGGAAGGTTTTTGTCCTATCCTACCCGTTCGGCTAACGACCCTCCACTAGTCAAGAGTGGGGTGGGTAAGAGTGGATACCCATTCAATCTCCATTTTATAGGCAATTTCCTTAAACACCCCTTATAGACCAGCTTCGTGAATGAGGCCTACCAACGGTAAGACTGACTTTTACTTATACATATATATAATGTTAGACTTTTAATGTTATATATAGTATAGGGTGTGTTTTACACTTTTAAAATACTAGGTGGTCAAATATAACAATTATACTTTTAATTGTAAACCAAAACTTTTGTGGATTTATTAAACTTCTTTTAATTATACACCTTAATTAATTAATAAAACCATAAGGGTGTGAATTGAACTTTTCAAAACAATACTAGGGTTTTAGAATTTAACATTCCTAAATTAAACTTTTAATCAACTTTTAAATTCCAAAACTTGAAGGCAAGTTTTGAAACATTTCATAACATTAGGGTTTAGAATTTAAATATGCATCAAAATTAAACTTTTAATCAAAATTTAAATTCCAAAACTTGAGGGCAAGTTTTGAAACTTTTCAAAACAATTTAGTTTTAATTTCTCTTAATTTTTTTTTGAATTTATGACATGTGAATTAAAATTTTAAATATTAAAACTCTTGATTTGATAATTATCTTGAATTAGACTATTAATTTAATTATTAGATCATAAGGGATTATCTAACTCACGAGGATAATTACCATTTAGGCATTTATACATTTAAGATATCCTAATCCCTTAATTATCTCTCTAGATTTCGAAATTATGGTTAGGATAATGCAAAATCTATAATTACCATATATAACAATTAGAAGATAATTACAAGATATGGGATAATCCAAATCCCTAAAATTTAGGATCTTATCTTGGGGAGGAGGCTAATTTCGAAAATCAAAGGATTAAAACAAACCCTAGATTTCGAAATTTAAGGGTTTAAGGAAAGGATTTGAAGATCTTATTCAAACTCTTGCAAATTAGGGTTTGCAAACCCTAATCTCGAAAAACCCTAGCCTCCTAGGGTTTATTGGCAATAAACCCTAATATGTCAAGTTCATACAATTGAATAAACTAATTGAAAACAAGTTAACCAAAGGCTCTGATACCACTAATGGATTTTATACAAACAATCCTATGTGTACATGCAACCCTAGCATTGGATCTATGTTTTCACTATTAAATACACAACATTATGAACACATAATAAAACCCTAATGATGATTGCTATTTTTGAAATTAACCAAGAAGGTTAGATTACATACCTCTTGTTGTTATATTGTAATAACAACTTGAATCTTCAAACCCTAAGTCTTGAAAGCAAGCACCACAAGTGTAATGCCTCTAATGGCTCACAAACACCACAAGCAATTGGAGAAGATATAGAGAGAGAGAAGGAGAGGTATAAAATTCATCCCTAAGAAGCCTTGGGAGGGTATGGACGAAATCATGAGCCAAAGGGGTGTTTATATAGGTGTAGAGATAGGGTTTCAGTCCTTATCCTTATCTAGTTACTTGCCCACCAAGCAACCCACAAGATAAGCCTTGAATCCTTATCACCTTAAATTCGTCCATCCTATCCTTAGGATAATCCTTACCCTATTTTGTAACTATCACATAATTACAATTCAGCCCCTCTAGTTTAATTAATTACATTTGATCACAAAATTAATTCTTAATTAATTATTGACCAATATCAATTAAACAAATATGATTTCTACTTTAATATATTATTCTTGTAACATATTAATAAATCATAATAACCTCTTTCTCTATTATTTCTCCAGTCAAGTTGCTTTGGTGAAGGCAACCCAAAAGGACCATGCACAATCGGGTCAAGTACTTACCAATTATGGTTACAGGCTTAGACACTAATCCAACAGCAGCTTAGGATTTTAAGTCAAAAACCATATTTAGAGTTGGTATAGTACAACAACAATACCATAACTAGACCTAGAATGCGCGACTAATTTTATTATGGTTCGACCGATGCACGACCGAACTCAGATACGTTAGTTGGCAATCTAAACACTTGAGGACTTCTGGATTGGATGCATAAAAAGGATTTTATACTCAGAGGCTTCTTTTAAATAAATCTACATTTGGGGATTTCCGACACAACAAAATCTACACTCGAGGATTCTCTACCCTAGGAACCAGTGACTTACGACATAGTAAGAGAACTCAGGAGTTACGTGTACTATCGATTACATACTTATAATTGGATATTATACAATATTTAATAGATCTTCACATAAATCATAAACATATTTCCTGTTTGACATCTTATGTAGGTTTGCCCGAGAGTATGGCAGGAAATGGATCATGGAGTGCAACTTCCTTATCAGAGGAGGATCGTGCGATACTTGATACCTCAGACCCTATCGATTTCCTAGAGACAGAGGATGGTGATGAAATTGAGCCTGATTATACTCCTGATGAGCACCTGTCAGAGCCAACCCTTTCACCACACTACACACCGACTGAGCTAGAGCTTCTCAGTTCCGAGTATGAGCCCAAAGAGGACGAAGAGGACAGTGCCACCTCCATGAAGATCTCACCACCCCGCCTCAATCCTTCACATAGATCTTATAGGACACACATGGGTACTCGGGTTAAGCAGACCCCGAGGAAGACTACTATTACTCTCTCTCTCTCTCTCTCTCTCTCTCTCTCTCTATCGGAAGAGAGCAACATCCCCACCATTATCACCACTGCCAATAAAGAAACCATGTGGATACGCCACTTGGATGCCTCATGTATGAGCCTGGATGCAGTAGGAGGATATCAGATCGCGGTTCGAGGTGGGGGAGTCCTCTACTGCACCTCTTCCTACCCCAGACACTCCATTCAAGCAGGCTATCTCTCTTCTAGTACCACATACCTCCCATCACTTAGATCACATTGGAGCAATGGACTCTGAGATCTTCTTATTAAGGATGACCCTGATGCAACTTATGGAGCGGCTACAATACTTGGAGGAGGAGAGAGACGTGGTGGAGATGAGGACCCTACTAGTACAGGATCAACTACAGGAGGTGAGTGATGTGGCCCACTTCCATCACCAGGTGTTAGAGGAGGTAATCAGCCAAACAGACATATTGGAGCTCCATGTGGAGAGGATGGACTCACGAGTTTCTCTTTTTGGTGTATGGTTAGAGTTTGCGTATAGACAGTTAGTTCAGTTGATGGCCCTCTTTACAGTGTACTGTAGATTCTAGTTTTCTTTTGTTTTGTCCTAGCAGGATGGCTAGGAGGGATATTGATTCTTTTTTGGGTTATAGTACTCGGGAAAAGATCATACACACATGTTTGATTACCTCAGAGCTTTTCCTATTCTAACCACCCCTTGTTTTGATAACTTTGACATGTTATATGATGTGTATTATACTTACATGGTTGCATGAAATCTATGTTGTTGTGGTATTATTGTTTCCATTAACATTAACACTACTACACCATGACTTAACCATGAGGGTACAAACTTACTAATTTTGAAGAATTAACTCACATATCGACACTAACTTTAGGAATCTAGAAATGGCACCCCAAGAATTACTAGATCTAGCCAAGTCTTCGAGCTGAGCAAGATGCTCAGTCTGCATAGATTAACCCACCTCTAGATCACGTGGGTATTGAGGCAATGGTCAAGAAAAGGATAGCTGAAGCGCTAGCCACACTTACGAGCAATTGCCACACAAACTCTGGTATAGGAGCGGGAGGAGAAAGCTCCCAAGTAAACCAGCAAGGTGCTTAAAGGATGTGCACCTACAAGGACTTTACAAATTGCAAACCTAAAACGTTCTATGAGGATGAGGGATTTGTAGGCGTTACTTGATGGATAGAGAAGATGGAGTTTGTCTTCAAGATCAGCTCTTGTGCCGAGGGAAGCAAGGTTAAGTTCGCTGCTTGCACTCTCATGGACGCAACCATGTCTTGGTGGAACGGCCACATCATGACCATGGGTCTCGCAAGTGCTAATGCCCTAAATTGGGAAGAACTGAAGCATATGCTCATCGAGGAGTATTGCCCTCAGGAAAAAAATTCAACAATTAGAGCAAGAAGTGCGAAACTTGTTCATGAGCGACACCAACATCTTGACCTACACCAACTGGTTCAACGAACTCACGACCCTTTTCCCAAACTTTGTGAAACCTGAATACAAGAAAATGGAAAGGTATATATGGGGATTAGTTCAACCCATTCAGGGGTTGGTCACGACCTCTTGACCATCGACATACGATAGTGCCAAGAGGTTGGATTACAGCCTAACCAAACAAGAAATAAGAAAAGGCACGTTGGTCCAGAAGAATGAAATGCCAAATTCAAGTGAAAACAAGCGAAAATTCTGAAGCAGATTCAAGGGTACCCCTAAGCAAGCTCCTAGCAAGAGACAAGAAACTGTCAGGGCATATGCCATCAGTCCAACCCCGACATCGGCTGCAGCCCCCATATTACAAGGACTATACGTGGGAAAATGCCCCAAGTGCAATTTGTGTCACTTCCACCACTCTAGTAAATGCATGCATTGTATCAGGTCCAATCGCAGAGGGCATATCGAGAAATACTGGTGACAGCCCGTGACTGCTCCTACCATCACAACCAACCCATGGATGGATGCCTTGACAGATAACTGAGTCTGTTTTAAGTGTGGAATAACTATGCACATAAAAAGGAACTGACTAAAGCTGAGGAACAAGTGAGGAAACGCCTGGGGAAGAGCGTTTGTGATTGGAGAAAAGGATTCTATTCAGGACCCCACCGTAGTGACAGGTAAATTTCCAGTGGAAAAATCTCCTTACTGATTAGCCCTTTCGGAAATGAAAGAGTTGTCCAGTCAACTTCAAGAGCTTTTAGATAAAGGAGTTATAATAATGAGTTTCTCACCCTAGGAAGCCCCAATGTTATTCATCACGAAGAAGGACAAAACCTTCAGAATGTGCATCGATTATCAAGAACTGAATAAGTTTACAATCAAGAACAGATACCCACTCCCAAGGATTAATGATCTATTCGATAAACTCCAAGGATCCAACTTTTACTCAAAGATTGATTTAAGGTAAGGGTAGCATCAACTTCGAGTACAAGAAGAGGACATCCCAAAGATGATAATTAGAACTCGCTACAGACACTTCGAGTTTCTAGTATGCCTTTTGGCTTAATTAACTTCCCATAAGTCTAATGAACCGTATCTGTAACCCTACCTGGAGAAATTCATGATCATATTCATCGATGATATATTGATATACTCACGAACAGAGGAAGAACATGGCCAACACCGTTGAGGCATTTTTGGAGTTATTACGGAAGGAGGATTGTATGCAAAATTCTCGAAGTGTGAATTTTGGATCTGGGAAGTACGCTTTCTAGGACACATGGTTAGCGATAAGGATATTCACATAAATCCTTCTAAGATCAAGGCCATAAAGATTTGGGAAGCACCCACAAAGCCAAATGTAGTGCGTCAATTTCTAGGATTGACAGGCTATTAAAGGAGATTTATAGAAAATTTCTCAAAGATAGAAAAACCCCTCAAGACAATCACACAGAAAGATGCGAAGTTTGAATGGAGGGAACAACAAGAATCTACGTCTCAGAAGTTGAAACACATGCTATGTAGTGCGCCAATACTTTCACTTCAGAAGGAATCAAAGACTTTGTCGTATTTTGCGATGCATCACATCAACGCATGGGATGTGTACTTATGCAAAAAGATAAAGTGATCGCTTATGCCTCGTGCCAACTTAAGACTCACGAGAATAATTATACCACCCATGACTTGGAATTAGGAGCTGTAATTTATGACTTAAAGATCTTGCGACACTACTTGTATGGCATAGAGTGTATCATATACACGGACTATAAAAGTCTTCAACTCATCTTCAACCAAAAAGAACTCAACATGAGACAACGAAGATGGCTTGAGCTGCTAAACGACTACGAGTTTGAGATTCGATACCACCCTGGCAAAGCTAACGTAGTAGTCGATGCCCTAAGTAGAAAGGAGCAAGTAAAACCCCGTAGAGTGAAAGTGCTCATTCTAACAATTCAATCAAAACTTCCTGCCTAAATTTGAGAAGCTCAAGTAGAGGCACTTAAGTAGAAAAACAAGACAGAAGAAGGCTTACAGGGTGTGTAGAAATAGTTCGAGTCTAAGGAAGATGGAATCTTGCGTTTCATGGATCGAATTTGGGTACCAAAATTTGGGAACATTAGGAGCCTAGTGCTGGAAGAAGCTCACATGACAAGATACTCAATTCACCCAGGATCTGATAATATGTATCTTGACTTAAAGAAAAGGTATTGGCGGCCGAACTTGAAGGCAAAAACTGCCACCTACATGAGAAAATGCTTTACTGCAACAAACTAAAATACCCGAGTGGAAATGGGACCAAGTTGCCATGGAATTCATCACAAAACTACCCAAGACGCCTATCAGTTACGACATGATTTGAATAGTAATTGATCGTATGACTAAGTCTTCCCATTTCCTACCCATTAAGTTAACGGACAAAATGGAGAAATTAGCTAGGACTTATGTCAAGGAAATAGTCTGACTACACGACATACCTACATCTTGTAGGATTTTGAGCATTCTAAAACCCCTAAGGTGTTCATGCAACCCTAGAAACCTTGGATCTATGTTTGACTAAGATACGTGCAAAATTGATTTTCCAAGGTTCATAATCCTATCTAGCATACATGGGGAACTTTTAAACATGAAAGTAAGCTAGAAAACATACCTTATAGTAGTTTGGATTCCATGAAAAACCTTGTGAGCCTAGCACGCCAAGTGTGATGCCTGAAATGTCTCACACAACACCAAATTGTATTGGAATGACTTGAGAAAAATGTAGAACACTTCTAAAATCGGCTTACCCTCACTATTCTTTCTTGGTTGCCGATTTTTGGAGCTTTATGTTTCTTATATAGTATGTTACAATTAGGGTTACACCATGTAAACCCTAATGTGACATGACTCTTCATTTCCATGATCCATGGGTTTACACCTCCATGGAGCATCTATGGAGCATCATATGGGTCTTAGCCCAACTTGATAATCCATGGAGCATTTAGCCTACTATACAAGTATAGATGATTTACACAATCAACCCATATATTTAATTAGTCACCTTTTTTATCACTTAATTAATTCTAAATTAATTCTTGATCAATGCTAATTAAATAATATTATCAATATATTAGGACTTATAATATATTAATAAACCATAAGTGTTATTTCTCTCATTTTAGTCTATCCAAATGCATGATGCCATGCAACCCAAATGGACCATGCCAAACTGGGTCAAGTACATACCAGAAATAGTTATCGACTTAGACACCTTATCCAACAGTCTCCCACTTGGATAAGTTTAATAACTATAACTGCAAGTATGACTTCAGGAACCGATCAACAATCGTAGATCTTTCAAGGTCTCTCAGAACTGAGATGATGATGATACGCCATTTAAGATAAGTGATCATATAATCCTCTGTTCTAGACATCATCCGGACAAATACATGAAACAATGGCTTACTTATTATCCAGCAGAGTGTTTCTCGATTTCTGATTTGTCTGACAAAGAACTTAATTGAACACATCAATTTAGTTCTGACCGGGCCCGGTATAATCATCGAGGGGCCCAAATAACGCTTCTAATCTAAGAAGGAACAGATAAAATTCGACTCATATGCTTGTTCTACTACTTGTTGAATCACACACTAAAGCACATTTTATAACATCGAGTTACCAAGGTGTTTTCGTACAATCAATGTATAACCAACTCATAGGCAACAAGTCATATCTCTAGGTTTGAAGGCTTATATGATATTACCGTCTCACAATCACTCGAGATAAATTCCATGAAGTGATACCAGTGAGCGTGGGTTGAATCCAATACTCAGAACTTATAAGCACTCATGAGTGTTGTAGCTATGTCCAACATCTTAGACCTCTACAAGCCCATGACAGTCTTAATTCATACCTACTTCCAACATATGACCGACTGTGGAGAATGTGAATAATATGTAATACATAACATAAATATTCTGGAAGTCAAAACATGCAAATGAAATAATAGTAAACGATTGACAAAAGATAGCAACACTTTACTCATAAATAAATACAACTTTTATTCATCATCAAATGTCAATTACACTTTACAAATTTCAGAGCTATCTAACTACTAAAACTAATATCATCCTTCAACCCTATGCACCTCACATGCTGAAGATGCTTAACCCTACCCAGTCCCTTCGTGAGGGGATTTGTTGGGTTCTCATACGATGATACCCTCTTTGCCACGAGGAGTCCTTCTTCTATTTGATGTCTGATGAAATGGTATTTTCTGTCGATGTATCTGGATCTCCTATGATCCCTTGGTTCTTTCGCTAAGGCAACTGCACTTTCAATATCACATAAAATTTCCATAGGCTCCTTTATAGCTGGTACAATTCCAAGGTCTCCAATGAAGTTCTTCAGCCATATTGCCTCCTTTGCCGCCTCGCTTGCTGCTATATACTCTGATTCACAAGTTGAACCAACGACTATCTCCTTCTTGGAACTTTTCCAAGTAATTGCTCCTCTGTTTAAGGTAAAGACCCAGCCTGACTGAGAGTCTAAATTATCCCTATCAGTCTGGAAGCTAGCATCACTATACCCTACAACTCTCAAGTCATCACTCCCACCGAGGGTAAGGACCCAGTCCTTAGTCCTCCGCAGGTACTTGAGGATATTCTTTATCGCGGTCCAGTGAACCTTGTCAGGATTCCCCTGATATCTGTTGACCATGCTCAAAGCAAATACTACATCAGGACGAGTACAAGTCATACCATACATGATCGAGCCTATAGTAGAAGCATAAGGTACTCGACTCATTTCTTCTATCTCAGCCTCGTTACTCGGGCTCTGAGTCTTACTCAATTTGGCGTTACTTTGGATGGGTAACTCTCCTTTATTGGAATCTTGCATGCTGAACCTCTTTAGCACCTTATCCAAGTAGGTACTCTGACTAAGTCCAATTAATCTTTTACTCTGGTCTCTCAGAATCCTTACCCCTAAAATATAGGCAACTTCTGCAAGGTCTTTCATAGTGAAACACTTCCCAAGCTAGGACTTAACTTCTTGCAGAGTTGGGATGTCATTTCCTATGAGTAGTATGTCATCCACATACAGTACCAAAAAGCTAACTATACTCCCACTAGCCTTGACATATACACTAGATTCATATTCACTCCTCGAAAAGGCAAACTCTTTGACTTTCTCATCGATACAAAGATTCCATCTGCGAGGTGCTTGTTTCAATCCATAGATGGAAACCAGCATCTCATCACTGATAAGTGTCTCACCTTCCGCAGTAATATGGAAACCATAGTAGTGCTCAGGTGAATTCCTAACCCTTGTGCAACGCCTTGGAGGTACAGACTCGTCAATTGGATCAACATGAGTTTCCTCCTCAGGTTGACTGCTAGGGTTTGAAGTTCCTTCACCACTTGACTCTTGAATTTCTTCGAGGACGATTTGCCTCCCACTGTTTCGTTGGCTTATGAACTCTCTCTCTCTCTCTCTCTCTCTCTCGAAAGACACCCCTCCTTGCTACAAAGACCACATTCTCACTGGGTCTGTAGAAGAGGTAACCAAAGGATTTATGTGGGTAGCCGATGAAAATACACCTCTCACTTCGAGGTTCGAGCTTATCGTGAGTCTCACGCCTCACGAAAGCCTCGCAACCCCAAATCTTGATGTGGTCTAGATTAGGAACTTTTCCAGTCCACATCTCATGAGGAGTTTTGGCAACTTTCTTTGTAGGTACTAAATTAAGAATATGGGCGGTAGTCTCTAAGGCATACCCCCAGAATGAGATTGGTAGCAAAGCTCGACTCATCATGGAACAAACCATATCCAACAAGGTTCGATTACGCCTCTCAGCCACACCATTCAACTGTGGTGTCCTGGGAGGTGTCAATTGTGAGACAATCCCACATTCCATAAGAAAGTCAAGGAACTCTGTACTAAGATACTCACCACCATGATCGGATCGAAGCATCTTAATGTTCCTGCCCAACTGATTCTCTATTTCCTTCTTGAACTCTTTGTATCTTTCAAAGGTCTATGACTTATGCTTGATTAAGTAGACATATCCATATCTACTATAATCATCTGTAAAAGTCACATAATAACGATTAGCATCCCTTGTGGCAGTTTTGAAGGGTCCACACACATATGTGTGCACTAGATCTAACAAACCTTCACCCCTTGCCCAAGAACCAGTAAAGGGTGACTTTGTCTTTTTTCCAAGTAAGCATGATTCACAACTATCATTTGACTTTAGGTCAAATGACTCCAAGACTCCATCCGTTTGGAGTTGGCCTATGCGTTTTTTGCTTACATGTCCAAGACGACAATGCTATAATGATGTTTTATCCAAGTTATTATTATTAGAAAAATCAATACACAACACATTATTTCCTAGGTTATCTATAATAGACACAGCTTCATACACACCATAACAAGGTAATGCTTTAAAATAAAGAACATTATTAAAGAAATCATTTATTCCACCAACTTCATTATCAAAAGAAAAGGTAAACCCTTGTTTGTACAAAGCATGAAAGGAAATAGTATTTCTTTCCATTTCAGGCGAGTAACAACATTTATTCAAGTCTAATGTAAACCCACTACTTAGCAACAAAGAATAAACTCCAATCTTGGTGACAGGTAAAGATTTTGTATTCCCCATGATCAAGTTTATCTTTCCATGCTCCACATTCTCACTTCTTCTTAGTCCCTGCAAATCAGAACATATGTGAATTCCACAACCTGTATCAAGGACCCAAGAGTTAGAATAGGGTGAGTTATTATACAATATTGTGTAAATACCTGCATGGCTGAGTTTTACTTTCCCATCCTTTATGTCTTACTTGTACTTTGAGCAGTTTTGCTTCCAATGCGACTTTTCATGGAAATAGAAGCATTCAGCCTCTTTTGGGTCAGAAGAAGGAGTGACAAAACCTTTCTTGGTTTCACTTGAAGGGGAGCCATCAAGGGTCTTACCCTTGGTACCCTCCGAAGGGTTTTTCATCTTTTTCCCTCAACTTTTCCCGATTTTCAGGACAGGGCGGAGCTTGGAGTAGGAGTAGAAGTGGTAACAACCGACTTACCTTTAAGACCTGTTTCAACGGTCTTTAGGAGTCCTTGAAGCTTGTTGAGGGTAACTTCCTCTTTGTTCATGTGGTATGTCATGTGGAATTGATCATAACACAATGGTAAGGAGTGGAAAATGATATCTATTGCTAACTCCTCAGGGAAGTTCAAATTAGGCTTCAGCAAACGGTCCACATACCTTTGCATTTTTTGCATATGGCTCGTGATGGGTTCACCATCCTTCATCCGGGTTGTTATCATGGAGGAGATGATTTCATATCGCTCTTGACGAGCACTCTGATGGTACCGGTCCATCAAATCTTGGTGCATCTCAAAAGGATAGTAGTCCTCATAGGACTTTTGGAGCTCGGCTGTCATAGTGGCCAACATGATGCTTGCCACTTTGGTAGCATCTCTTTCATGTGCCTCATATTCAGCGACCTCCTCAGGAGAAGTAGACGGCTCGGGTACCTTAAGCTCCTTGTCCTCATACCGAGTGGCCATCCTGATGTTCCTGATCCAATCCATAAAGTTGGATCCATCAAAGATGACTCTCCCACAAAGGTTCATGAGAGAGAAGGAGCCGGTAGGGTTTGAGCCAGAAGCAACATTGTTGGAAGACATCTGAAAAAGAAGAAAACAAGTTTAGATTAGATATAAAGATAGTCGTTAATAAAACACACAAATATAATATTAAGGCTAGGATCCAATCACAATATATTATAACTTAGAAGAGGGATGTCGTAATCTAAGTTATAACATATTTGAAAGGTAGGTGAACGACGATTCACCAATTTCCACCATGAAAAACGAAATATAAATTATTAGGTTTTTTAATTGGTTTTTAGAAACTCCTAGATTCTTTTGATATTCATTGAACTTTTCAATGACATGTTTCAATCTCGAGTGTGCCCTTCATGTTTTGTGATTGGGATGCCGAGGATCACAAAACAAGGTGTGATGTAACCATGCAAACTACTTGGTACCCTTAATGTTTTTCACTCAATAGATGTGCCGGTTAACCACACGTGCTCCACCGACCTATGAAAAACCTTAAGTCACCCTTTGCCTACCTTGTTAAGTCCAAGTTAGTGTGCCGGTTAACCACACACGCTCAACTAACGACTTAATCAAGGTGCAAAGTGTAATTTCATGGGTTAGCACCTTATTCACATTTTCCAAAACATTTAGTTACTTTATAACAATCATTATACTTTTAATGAGAATTTTTAAGTCATTGTCCTACCCGTTCGGTTAACGACCCTCCACCAGTCAAGGAAGCGGTGGGTGAGAGTGGACACCCATTAAGCTGCCATTTTATAGGCAACAACCTTATACCCCCCTTATAGACCGGCTTCGTGAATGAGGCATACTAACAGTAAAACGATTTGATCTTATACACACACACACACACACACATATATATATATATATATATTATTAACTTATAATATTATAAAATATAAGGGTTGAATTTTAACTTTTAGAATTCTAGGGGTTGGAATTAAAGTTTACTAGATGACTTTACATGTTCCAAAACTTGAGGGCAAGTTTTGTAACATTACAAAACTTTTCAATTCATAACTTATGAGTTATTGTTTATTAAAAATGAAGACTCTTCATTTTTTTTAACTTATGTGTTCTTTTAATGGATTTGTTACAAAGTGACTTTTGGTTATTCATAACTTGAGGACAAGTTATGGACTCCATTAAAACACATCATGATCATGAATTAACTACCTATCAATAGCACATAACTCCTATGATCTTGCAAGAACTCATAAGAACATGAATATTCATATCAAAATTTCAAGAACATATGAACACATATAAACATGGAATTTTGATATTAGCCATTGTAAATGGATTAGAACAACCATTACACCATCTAAAACAAGTTTTAAAATACCAAAACAGTTTAGGATAATGTTTCTAGTCCATTTCCAGCAGCAAAAATCGAAAATCTGCACTCTGTCTGGCCAACTCATCGAGTGCAAGAACTGACCCGCCGAGTTGGTTGAAGACACGCTTGGACTCGTCGAGTCCCCCCATGGACTCGGCGAGTCCCCTATGCAGACAGCAAGAATTTTGACTTTTTTTATAGCTACTTTGCATTAAGTATCAAACAAACAAGCCTAGGCTCTGATACCACTATCAGATTTTGAGCATTCTAACACTCCTAAGGTGTTCATGCATCCCTAGAAACCTTGGATCTATGTTTGACTAAGATAAATGCAAAATTGATTTTCCAAGGTTCATAATCCTATCTAGCATACATGGGGAACTTTTAAACATCAAAGTAAGCTAGAAAACATACCTTGTAGTAGTTTGGATTCCTTGAAAAACCTTATGAGCCTAGCACCCCAAGTGTGATGCCTCAAATGTGTCACACAACACCAAATACTATTGGAATGACTTGAGAGAAATGTAGAACACTTCTAAAATCGGCTTTCCCTCACTATTCTTTCTTGGTTGCAGATTTTGGGAGCTTTACGTTGCTTATATATTGTGTTACAATTAGGGTTACACCATGTAAACCGTAATGTGACATGACTCTTCATTTCCATGATCCATGGGTTTACACCTCCATGGAGCATCCTATGGGCCTTAGCCCAACTTGATAATCCATGGAGCATTTAGCCCACTATACAAGTATGTATGATTTGCACAATCAACCCATATATTTAATTAGTCATCTTTTTGATCACTTAATTAATTCTAAATTAATTCTTGATCAATACTAATTAAATAATATTATTAGGACTTATAATATATTAATAAACCACTAGTGTTATTTCTCTCATTTTAGTCTATCCAAATGCATGATGCCATGCAACCCAAATGGACTATGCCAAACCGGGTCAAGTACATACCAGAAATAGTTATGGACTTAGACACCTTATCCAACACATCTATCATATTGGAAAGATACAACTGATTTATGTCCCAGTTCTGCAAAACAATGCAACGAGCATTAGGAACCCAACTAGATATGAGTATAATCTATAACCCACAGACAGATGGTCAAAGCGAAGGACCATACAAACCTTGGAAGATATGCTTAGAGCATGTATGATAGATTTTGGAGACGTATGTGATACTCACCTACCGTTGGTTGAGTTCTCCTTTGACAATAGCTATCACACGAGTATAAAGGTTGCACCATTTGAAGCACTTTATGGTAAAAAGTATCATTTACCGTTGTGTTGGGCAGAAGTCAATGATACCCAGGTAGTGAAACTACATGCAGGGAACACTTTGCTAACCGGACCGGAAATCATTCACAAAACCGCCAAAAAGATCATGAAAATTAAGGAATGATTAAGAATGAATCGTGATCGTCAAAAGAAATACATCGACTTTTGACGAAAACCACTTGAATTTTAAGTTGGAGAAAGAGTCGTGGTAAGAGTATCTCCTAGGAAAAGAGTTATACGATTTGGAAAAAGCGGCAAACTCAACCTGATATACATAGGACCTTTTGAGACCCTTGCCAAAATAGGCCCAGTAGCTTATAGAATCGCTCTGCACCAAGAGCTCAACATCGTGCACAATGTATTCCATGTGTCGAACCTTAGGAAATGTTTATCTGAAAACACGGTAGTTGTACCTCTCAACGAGATCGAGATTGACACAAAACTCAAATTCGTCGAAGAACTAGTCGAGATCATGGATCACGAAGTCAAGAGGCTTAAACAAAGATGCATTACCATAGTCAAGGTGCGATGGAGCTCTAAGCGAGGACCAAATTAAACATGGGAATGTGAAGATCAAATGAGGAGAAAGTATTCCCATTTATTTGGAAACACCCCAACCACACGTTCAATTTTGGGACGAAATTTATTTTAACTGGGGGAGGCTGTGACAACCCAAAGAATATGTCACCAATGTATTACTCAATGTATATCTTTGGCTTGAATCCCAACATCCTAACGTTGCACAGCCTGGTGCTTCCATCGTCGGCCAAGGGTGTGATAATTTGGGAGTCGTTTGAGGATCTCCAAATAGTAATAATTGAAGGTCGATTGGTCCTTCGAATGTGCATCGACTCTTAATCATAGTCTTTTCAGTGGTATAACTAAGGTTTATGTTGTGTGTACCCTTGTTGGTTTGGTTGAAGAATGGTGAGTAGAGGAAGTTCGAATGCTTCAACATCATAAGTAATCTTCCAAGTGTGACCTCGAGTCTACACATGGTCCAATTCTGGAATGCCATGTCAACAAGGTTGGTGTTTGGATTGATTCGATCAGAAATATGGCAACAATATGGAAAATTTTGGAATTCTTCTCAGAATTTGGAAGTTTTATTGGTTTGATTGCACATTGGTGGATCTATGAAACTTCATTTAAGTGTGGGATATTGTTTTGGTTATTAAGAGAATGTTTCTATTAGCGGTTGAGGTTCGTCGTTTTGCTCGACCCACTGGTACTTCACCCTTTGGGTAATTTATGTTAAAAAGGAACAGAATCAGCCTGAAGAGCATTGTGTTTTCCCTTGGGAAGTGTGAATTATTGGCTGTGCAACATATAAGGTTTTGTGAAGTATAATTGGATTGAGTGTAATAGCCTGAGCACACTCGGTTTGGCCTTATGGAATAATTCTTATTTGATTTATTGCTTTCGATTTGGGTCAAGTGTTCAACAATTTATCTTATTTCCTAGTTACATGTGAGCATTTTTTGTCCGATGATGCATCAATAACAATTTATACCATGGAAAGGTTGCGTGTTATAGAATGGTATGTGTCCTGAGATTGTTGGTAAGTGTAAGGTGAGATGTTGACTTGGTTCCTGCAGGTTGGTAGGATGATAGCTATGTGCCTATAGGCCCACCGAGTGTGGGTCGGGAGTCTTCATGTGTGTCTGATTAGGTGATGCCAAGAACGGTAAGGAACCGTTAACTTCTCATTCTAATGGTTGGATGGTGTCTTGACGTGTAATGAACCATCGTGGATTTTACTTATGTGTATTGGGATAAGAGCTGTGTCATGGAGATCCATATGTTTGGTTTTTTGGTCCTTGGAATAGTTGGGTATTTTGACCAGTATGGAAATACTATTGATGACTCAGTAGCCGATGAGTTTGGGTCGGGCTTTGGTACGACTGTGAATTGTTGGAAAAGTCACGGTTGTTTATCGGTAGTTCCCCGTGGTGTTTTCCTAGTATATCTTTATTCTTTGTTGCAAGAATGGTTTCAAGTTAGTAAAGTTGCTAGTGATGGAGTTCATTGTATGAATCTAGGATGGCATTTTAGATGGTTCTACCCTGAGCATATGGGGGTATGTATGTCGCCTGAGATTTTCTTCTGGATTGACCACTGTTACACTCATGGGAGTTGTGGGATAGTGATGAATTGTCAGAAAGTCAAATGTGTATTTGAGAACTTTTAATCGATTTCTGAATTTAGGATGGGTTGAAATTCCTGATGTAAATGTTTTTAGTATTGTTATGCACGGTTTAAGGATGTTCCAAGTCATAGACTTGGGGTCAGGATGACGTGTGGATGATCATCAACCATTATGTATGTCCCTGGAAAGTTAGATTAATGGATTCCCGATTTTGTAAGGCATGAATCGGTTCAGTCACAACTTCGAGATTTTCCCGGTTTGAGTAGTTTGCTATGAGCGAGTGGGGTCACACCATTAGCGGAGAGAGAGATAGTTGTTGCAGTTGAGTGTTTTCAAGTGTTTGGATTATTTTTTGGCATCGGTTGGGTTCTGCATGGTCTCTCAACTTTTCAATTTTGATGTGTTGATGTTATGAAGTGATGGGAGGGAGCATGTGAATTGTGTTAGTATAGTTTCTAGGAATTCTAACCGATTCATATTTCAAGGACGAAATCCAGTTTAAGTGGGGGATAATTATAACACCTAATTTTTGTGATGTTCTAATTTCGGGAGATCGGGCTGGAATTTGATTGAGTGAAGGTCTTGGGATTCAAAGGAATAGAGTTTAGACCATATCATATATTGATAATGTTGGTTAATTGATTAAGGCCCTCAAATTGTGCTTTGAGATATAGGGTAAAATTGGAAAGGTGATATTTCGCGCTTCTTGCATGAATTAAGGATTTTAGTTCAATGTGGGGCACGTCAATACCTTTCCCTACATATAAAGATTGCTAAAAACGAAGTTGAAACGAAGAAGTTATGATTGTTTGAAGTTGATTTGGAAATTGAGAATTGTGCCCTACGTTGAGCGTAGGTAATGAATACTGGAATGTGAGCTTAATGACCTACAATGAGCGTAGGTTATGCTACGATGAGCGCAACCGCTGTAGACCAAAACCCTAACCCTAAGGTTTTGATCCTACTTAAGGGCTCTAACTTCTTGGGATCCTTCCTATGACCAGCCTCCATCACCTCATATCATTCATTGAGAAACCCTAGCCTCCTCTTTCTTGTTTTGAGTCTTGGCATCTTTTGTGAGCTTATCTTCTCCATTTGATGGCTGAATCTTGAAGAAAAAGGTGTTTGTAAATACATGGAAGAAGGGTTCAAGCTTAGATCCAGCAAGGTTGCTTCATTCCTAGACTATTGTGAGTAAAAAGCTTATAACTTGCTCATTGGTTTCATAGATCTTGTTATTTTACATACTTGCCACTTTTTCGTCCCTTGAGCTTGTGTTTTGGGAGTTGAGACAACTCCAATACCTTTTGAGCTATATGGAACGCTATTGGAACTTTTTGGACTTGGAAAGTTGTGCTTTGGTGCTTGTTCTTTAATCCATACAAGTTATGTTAGCATTTTTGGTCATTTTAGTGCATAAGGTTTAGATCTTACTTGATGGGAGTGTCTTAATGGGTAAAGTTGGAAACTTTATCCATTAAGACATTGTAAAGGTCCGTATTTGAAAGTTTGAAGGGTTGGTTTCTATATGAAGAGCTTAATAGAGTTTTTGGACTTTTAAGGCTACGATGGCGTAGGAAGGTCCTCTATGATGAACGTAAAGCAGTATGCTATGCTAAGCGTAGGTTAGCTAAGGGTTGAACGTTGACTTTTGACCAGTTTGACACTTTGTCAACTGTATTGGGATTTAGTCTTGGATGGGCAAAATGTTCTTTTGCCCCAAAAAGGATTAGTTATGAACCAAGACTCTTTGGGAGTTAGTTATTACCTTAATTGTTAATAAGTCTTTTATTATGCATTTAACATGAGGATACTGGATATCATCACCTTGAGTGTGGGGTTCATCTTGTCTTCAGATCAAGGTGAATTTTCTCATTATACTTTGTACTACAGTATATTCATTGTGGGTAGGGTGTTGTTATGTTGTAGTATTCTATTAATTTGGTAGATCATCTATGATTACATGTATTTGCTTGTTATTTTCATTGATGTATATATCGGCATAATGCGGTTGGGTTGAGGTGGTACGACTTTGTGTTGTAGGCCAACAAACTCGGGGGCAATCAAGTCTTGTGCTGTGGGCCTGGGGGCAATCCAGTCTTGTGTTGTGGGCCTGAAGGGAATCCATTCTTGTGTTGTGGGCTCGGGGGCAATCTAGTCTTGTGTTATGGGCACTGGGACAATCCAGTTTTATGTTGTGGGCCCAATGTGCATGCATTCTATATGTATTGTTGTATGAAGTATTTATGGAACTCACTAAACTTTGACTTACAGTTGTGGATTTATATGTTTTTAAGATACTTATCGGATTGCGAAGGCAGGACTGTACACGCGCACATCAACTGTTTTATGATTCAAAATTCCACACCATTTTCCTTATAACTCTGATTTTAAATTATGATTTTTGAACAAATGGTTTGACTTAATGTAACTTTATAAAAATGGATGTTTATTCTATTTTAAAAATAAAAAACTTTTATTCTGAAATTTGGGATGTTACATAAGCTTTGCCTTTTATCATAGATTAAACATAGGGGTAAAAATAGAAGTTGGAGCGAATTAGTTTTTTTTTTTTTTTTTTGCACAACACATACATACAGAATAAGAATTAGGACGATACACAGAGAAAAACTTCTTAAAGTCTACCCAGGCACGCTTTTTCATTCATCTATTTAGGCTCGACTAGGAACACATGCTTTAATTCTACTCTACTCCTAATTATATACTTTTGTCCACGATGTGACTTAAACCATCAACTAGTTAAGTACATTCTATTACGAAAACATTAATTTTTAATACTGGAAACTACCAATCGTTACTAGAAGAGACGCTCACATTTAAAAAGGACTGATGATGTGCTATTAGTTATTAATAATTAGATTATGCATACATTTTTATAATTTTATTTGATGGTTTGATTGACGTATCTTTTGTTATAACGCTTGTACTGTGTAATTTCGTCTAACATCTTGATAGTTTTCTACACTTCTTTCAATAAATTCGCATTTTTCAAAAACATAAAATAAAAACAACCATTGACATTAATCATTACCTAAGGTTGCTCGGTGTCGTGCTTAAAACACCGCCGGTAATCCGATGTGTTCCATTTTCCTGCCGGTAAACACCGGCCCTCTCACCCATTTACACCGCTGGTTAAATGTTGGCGATAATAGTGTACCGCTGGTAAACATTTAAAAATTTGACCGTTGGGTTTGGAGACGTTGGGCAACGAACATATTTGATTTTATTTTATTATTTTTTTCATCTGAACACTATATATATATATATATATATATATATATATATATATATATATATATATATATATATATATATATCTCACAATTTATTCACTCAAACTTATATTTACCTTCTCTTTTTTTAAAAATTCCGTCACAAAAAATGGCAAATCCATTAGACAATTCTAGGTTGTTACTAACCGTTAGTCAGACTGTTGTTAAATCGTGGGAATCGATTATAGACACGGTGCTAGAAGAAGAAAAAGAAATCGAATCTAGGCCACCTAAAACTCGGAAGATGCTTCTCAGAGATCGTTAGTGTGCAAACACCCGACTAATGCATCATTACTTCAACGAATATTCTATTTATGGAGAATACTTGTTTCGATGTTGATTTCGAATGGTGAAATATTTATTCCTCCACATAGTTGGTGACGTTACTAACATTTCTAAATATATCACCCAATGACGGGATGCAAGGGGTGCAGATGAGTTTTCAAAAATACAAAAATGCGCAGTTGCAGTTTGACAATTAGCTTATGGTTCCGTTTCTGATGCGTGAGACGAATATTTTCAAATGTTGAAGGGGTAGATAGGGACAGTTTGGATGAGTTTTGCAAATGCGTTGTAACTATTTACGGCCCAAGGTATTTGTGTAAACCAACTTTCACTGACGTTCAATCATTATATGCTCATCATGCTAGTGTTCATGGACTTCCTGTGATGCTTGGGAGTTTGGATTGTCTTCATTGGGCATGGAGTAGTTGTCCTAATGCATGACAAAGGCATTTTACACGGGGTGATAAAGGCCACCCCACAGTCATACTTGAAGTTGTTGCATCATATGATATTTGGATTTGGCATGTGTTCGTTGGTGCTCCCGGTTCAAACAACGACATTAATATTTTAGACATGTCACCCATATTCAATGGGTTTTGTGATGGTTATGCGCCTAACTGTCAATTTCAAGTGAATGGAACAACATACAATTATGGGTATTATCTTGCGGATGGTAATACCTAGAATTTGTTGTGTTTGTGAAAAGCCTAACATGTCCTTTCCAAGAGAAGGCTAGGAAGGATGTCGAACGAACATTTGGAGTCTTGAAGAAGCGTTTGCACATACTACAATATCCGGCACGTCCTCGATCAATAGAGAATCTCGCTCGTGTTATTTATGCTTGTATCATTTTACATAATATGATTTTAGAAGACAAGCATAAAATAATTTGTCAGTATCAACCAAATGTCGATGCATCCTCTAGTGCAACAATACCACCTGGTTACATCCCATGGCGTGCAAGAAGAAGGGCAATACGTAGGCACCACATCCTACCTCGTAAGTAAAAAATCTAAAAAATGTAAAATCTTATGTGACACTTAAGTAACAACCTTTTACTATCGGTAAAAAAGACACCACATCCCCTGGCCTAACTAAAATATCTTAGATTAGATACGGAGGAAACTCATAAAAACCGGTGCACATATTTCGAGATGCTCTATAATCATCGGCGACATTAAAAGAGACCATGCTTTTATAAAATATGAGATGAAATTGTTTATCACGTTACCTGAAAAACTTCCATGTGCACAACGCGATTTTGCTTATTTACATTTTCTTCTATGACATTTAAGTGCGGACCCATCATTCTAAGTGCACTATGCTCAACAAACAACTGTCTTCTTTTTATGAAAGTTGTTTAATTTTTTTTATAGATATATACTAAATCAGAAGAATTAATTCTTTTTGTTGAATATTTACCATAAAAGTGTCTTAGTTTGTTTATAAATAATTAGGTTACTGAGTAGTCAATATCAAACAAACCCACAAATAAAAAGACACCTTTTGCTATCACAAAGTTGGATCATCATTGATCAATGGATGTGCACAGTACATAAACAATGAAAATGGTGGTCTATGGCACGACACCCCTTACCCCACCCCGCACTACCACGTGACCCGATTTTTCTTCAAACTTGCGCAACTCAAACTCAACTGTATACACTACCAAATGCTCCAAAATTTCCAATCAATAATGTGATTGTTTTATGGAAGATTTTCAAATTATTGAAATTGGCTTTTTTTTTTTCTAAGAATATTAAGTGTTAGACAACGTGTTAAGGCATGTTAGGCCGGAGGAAGTAGTGCCATTTTTATCATTCCATTCCCTGCCATGTAAGTGATATGTCATTTTTTACCACAAAAGTGTGGTTTCTTGCCACATACTAGCAGTGATGCCAATTTTTTTTTTTAACAATTTACTTTAAATAAAAAGTTCATTTTTAATAAAAAAACATAATATTTCATTACTTCAAAATAAAAAAAAACATTACATTCTATTATTAAAAAGCTAGAAATCTTAAACCTACACACTAAAAAAACACACACATCAAATAAGAAAAATAAATACCAAAATTAAAATAAAATATACCACATGAAGTCTTCATCCGAGAACTCATCTTTCGAGTCATCAAGGGGATCTAAATTGAGGTTAATGTGTTTAATCTCGTAAATGTGTTCCACCAAGTTTATGCGAAAGTTGTGAAATGTTTCAGTGCTATGTATCTGTGCTCTCCTATCCATGTACACGTCGCCACCAATTTCTATTGGTTATGTCTCGAGGATGATTTCATGCTCGTCATACGTACATATCTCTCTTTCTTCACAGGGGTAGATCTTTTCAAGGGCTAAGGGGGGCTGTGCCCCCCCCCCCCCCCCCCTTATTTTTTTTGGCATAAATAGTCCCTATGCTTTAATTTTATACATATTTAGTCCAAAAATATAAAAATTTGACTATGGCCCCCCTGTTCACCAATTTTTATACAAATTATATTTTCGGCCCCCCAAATGAAATATTGAATCTCCGCCATTGTTTCTTCATGTTCAATAATCATATTATGAAATATTATACATGTATACATGACTTCTTCAAGTTTTCCCTAGCTGAAATAAATTGCTGGTTTTTTTTTTTAGTATGTACCAACATTTATTAAGAGTTCTAAAGGCTCGCTCAACATACTTCCTAGCTCTTTCTTGAGCTCTCTTTAATTTTTTTTTGTCTAGAATCATGTGGACACGAAAATGATTTAACTAACACAACATACTCATGATAGATCCTATCCTGATCCTATCAACAAGATCATAACCATACTTATATGTCGTTCCATGCACTTGAAAAGATGAGTCAAGTGCAGATCCATCATATATGTTGTTAAATACAAGTGAATGATTAATAACATTGATGTAGTTAATCGAACCAAGGGAACAAAAAAAAGCATGTCAAATCCATAGATCATGTGACGCCACTGCTTCAAGTATAACCGTTGGGTGACTATAATCCCCTCGGGTAAATTGACCATGATGTGAGGTAAGGTAATTCTCCCATGCCCAATAGAGACACTCTAAACTTCCTATCATTCCATGAAAGCCATGTCTACTAGCATGATGAGCTTGCTATTGTAAGATGTCATTGCATGTAGGCTTTAAATATTTTGGACCATAAAACTGAATCACATTTTTGCAAAAAAAAAAAAAAAAAAAAAAAAAAAAAAAAAAAAAAAAAAACTGGAGAATATCTCGTGCGGTCCAAGCGGACATCCTAAAACTCTCGTCAAATGCATTAGGCGTGATGCCATATGCTAATTGACGATGTACTGTTGTGAATTTTTTTAAGGGAGTGAAATCGGATGTACCTATAGCATTGGGACGTTGTTGGAAAAAACTACACTCTCTCATTAAATCTTGGATTATACGTTCATATAAAGGTTTGAACATTATGAAACGTCTTCGAAAGTAGTACCCTTGAAAAGTGGCATTTTCATGAAAGTAGTCATGTATCAAGCGTTGTTGGGCATCTTTACGTTTTTTGTGAATATATCTTCGCGTTCTCTGTTGAGGACTTTCGGCTGCGTTCTTGCATAAAGCGTCATACATTTGCTCCGCCATTTGAGCACAAGCAACAACAACATCAAACATAAATTGAAATTCTTCAGAAGACGAACATGATGACATTTTCTAGTGATTTTGAGAGAAAAAGCAATATAAAGATATACAAATTTGATTTTGATTTGAAGAAATAAGGTGTCGAAGTTTATTATATATATATATATATATATATATATATATATATATATATATATACACACACACACACTCGACATTTGACCGTTCAACGGTCTAGGGAAATGAGAAAACAAGCAAAAGTTGTGCGGCCAAATTTAGTCGTGTGTGGAAAGACTGCATTGAAAACCGCATAAAGGGGGGGGGGGGGTGTTATAACTTATAACACCGATTAAGGAAATAGTCAACATGTTATAACACCACTAATTTTCATGTCATAATTTCTTTTCGATTTATTTTTTAATATTTATAAAAACAAATGCAATTTAATTAAACATGTTATCTAAATAAAACCTAATTTATTTAATTAAACATAACATTTAAAAACTAAAAAAACATTACAAGAATGAAAAAATAACATTTAAAAACTAAAAAAAGTACAATACAAGATGAAAAAATATATATTTTTTACTAAATTCACTATTTTCATATTCTTTACCATCGTACATATAATCCGCCAAGTCTTCTCGAAGTTGCCTTTGTTTTTGTGCGTCTTGAATATCAACGACTCTATGTAAATATTCGTTGTCCCTGACTGAAATTGCACGTGTTTGGGTTATGTAGGCATATATTTCGCAATATTTTATCATTTATCTTCAATCACCATGTTATGCATTATGATACACGCATACTTAATATCTTGTAGAGTTCCTAACTGATATGGTCGTGCCGCATGTTTAACTATGTGTCATTTCGACTTTAGAACTCCAAAAGGACGTTCCACATCCTTACGTGTCCCTTCTTGTCTCCTCTTGAAAAACTTGTCTCTTGGTTCTACTGGGTGTCGAAATCCCTTCATGAATGTGGAATATACAAGATATATTTCATCCGTAAGGTAATACCCAAAGTTATATTCATTTTCATTCACTGTGAAAGGAGCATCTGGTACCTTTCCTGAAAAAATACCGTTGAATATTGGTGACTGATCAAGAATGTTGATGTCGTTGTTGGAACCTGCAACCTTGAAAAAAGCATGCCAAATCCATAAATCTTAGGAAGTAACAACCTCAAATACTAATGAAGGCGTTCCATGATGACCACTTGTATACTGGCCTTTCCACGCCATGGGACAATTTCTCCATTTCTAGTGTGTGTAATTAATGCTTCCAAGCATACCCGAAAACCATATCTTTCTTCATGTGCCACATATAGTTGTTGCATATCATTCAACGAAGGTTTCCGCAAATAAACGCCACCGAAGGTTTCAACAACACCTCTTGCCAATCTGTACAAACTTTCTCTTGCAGTTCTCTCAGACATTCTAATATAATCATCAATAGAATCAAGCGACTCCCCTACAGTCATCAACTTAATTGTCGCAACACATTTCTGCAGCCCTGGGAATCCTCACTTACCATTAGCATCATATGTAACACTGTGATTTTTCATCCATTTTTTTTCTTTTTATTTTAACCACTTTTAAATTAGAAAACATTTGCAGAAGCCTTATATTGTTTATTCAGAAAACATCACTAATGTTACTTATTTCAAACAACCATTTAAAACCATGTTCTCAAATCATGCCAATAAGTTCTCAAAAGTAGTATAATGAAAACTCAAGCAAGTGTCCTAAAATGGTATCATACTACGCATAGTAACTACCCAAAAAGTGCATCCCAACTCACCATGGTCTCACTCCTTCTTAATTTCCTGTACCATTCAAAGCAACATGACAAACATACAACATAACAAGTGTCAGTATCAACACACTAAGTCAATCCAAGTACAATGATATAGAAACATGCATATTTCATACAATTCATACACACATACACACAACTACATTTCATGTTCTATACCAAACCTTATACTATTTTTAATTACACATTAAACATGTTGGATTAAGGCGTCTAAACCAATAACTAAATTGGTATATTCTTGAATTAGAAGCAAAGTCCTTTTTGGGTTGCCCTCAAAACTAGTATTTGGATAGAATGACTTTTAAATGAAGAGGCTGAATTGTTGCTTTATTATATGATTAATAAATTGGAATAAATAGTTTATTAATATATTATATGATTAATATATTGATAATAAATAATAATAATTAATTTGGAATTAATAAGAAATTAATTGGAATTAATTTTGGGATTAATTGAATTGATTAAAAGTGTAGAGACTGTTTGGTTATTTATTGAAAGTTGAAACAAAAAAACTCTAGAACCCCATGGGATGGAGGTGAATGAAATTTGGCTAGGAATAACCTAGAATTTTTGTTCACGAGGCTTAGGATAAGGAGATAAGACAGCTTGGTTATTATATTAATTAATCTGGGCCTTATCCCAAAAACCCTAACTTTGACCTCAAGTTTCTTTCAACTGTATAAACCCTCCCGGGCTCTTATTATTTTGTCCACTCCTTCTTGCCTTCATAGAGCCGAAATTTTGCTCAAGCATCCTCTCACCTCAAATCTTCTTGCTACTAGGGTTTTTGGTACAAGCCATTAGAGGCATCCGTTCCTTTGGTGCTAGCTTTCCAAGATTTTGAAGAAGGATTCTACTTTGATTATTTGCAATAATAATAAAAAGGTATGTAACCCTAATTTGACGTGAATTTAGATTTAATAGCCTCTCTCCTAGGGTTTCTTGTTATTCATAGTTAGTTGCTATCAATAGAGAAAACATAGATCCTTTCTAGGTTGCAGGTGAACTTAAGGGTTTAAGAGTTTTTCCGCCACATGAAAATTTTGTTCTATAGCCTAGAAAACCTATCAAAACCTCACCCATAGTAATTATTCTTTAGACTCACCAAACTATTTACTTAGCATTCTCACCATGTGTAGGGTCTAAGACACACTAACCTCCCCATAAGACCTCGTTCACTACTAACGTGACCTGACGACTCAATGCACCAAGTGAGGCATGAATCCCACATGTAACATTGTCTATGGTTTTTCATATTCACTACTCCGACTACAATCAAGGCCTACATCGTTTGCGAGTGATTCAAACGATACTTCTACAAACATACCTCCCACTCAAACATGATGTTTGTACATGGCATCCAAGATCATTAACATCATTCCAACCCCACATATTGTGACCATTTTTATTGAATGGTTACCTAGAAAACCATTGGACCTGACAGTGGTTACATCTCTCTGTCTCACCAAAAATGTCCTTACAGGATATGCACCTAGACTTAGCCTACTAGCCACTAAATATATATCCCATTATTTTAATGAGTTATACATGCAACATTTTTACCTCGCCATTTATAACACTACACTTTAACAATCTCACTATTAAGCATTTTACATAGCAAAACTCACCAATTAGTATTTATCATGTTAAAACTCACCAAATAGTATTTTAGCATGAAAAAAATCATCAAACAGCATAAACATGACAAAAATCATCAATTATTATAACAAGACATATTTAGTGTAAAAATATTATCTCAAAGTTAATGTTAATAGCATAACCATTTTCAACATATATTTTTCAATATTTTAACAATATATTTTTAACTTGCATTGCACAACACACGCGAATTCATCTAGTTAATGTATAAGAGTAACCATTTTATTTGAAAATTGACCGCTCATGAATTAACAAAACTTTTGAAAAGAGCTAATAAGGTGATTTATCAGAAAGTTTACATTTATCAGAACTTGCTACCTCACAAACACGTAAGGTACATTCTCATGATTCTTGTGGTCAATTTTCTTATAAAAAGTCAAAACCTAATCGTCTTTGTATAAGAGACTTCCAAGTATGGTTATTTTAGGGAATATATCTGATTTAGACTGTTTACCGAAATTTGTTAAAAGGAACAAAAGTTTGCTTTGATTTATATTTAAACATTTATTAAATTATTCGTAATCTAATGTGTTGTGGCTACTTCGATTGAGAACCAAATTGCTATGTGTGTGATATTTTTCTAAAAATTCAGATCATCTTTCTCTCCAATGTGTTAAGGTTGCTTTGATTTTGAAGCACATTGCTATATGGTAGGATATTGATTAGGGTAAATAGCACAAAAGACACTAAGTTTACAAAAAAAAATCTAATTTGACACTGTGTTTTTTGTCTCAATTTTGACACCGTGTTATTGATTTTTTCCTAAATCTAACCATATGACGTATTACAGATGGTTAACCTGTTACCTCCCCCAATACCTCTTGTGAGTCATTGTCCATGTCATCAGGTTCATTAAATCCTTTGTTTATTCATCCCCTTCCCCTTATTTAACCTCCCAACAAAACACAGTCACACTCAAGACAAAGTTTTTCTACCCTTATTAACTAGTGTTTACACCGTCTGTAACTTCGAAGCTTTTGTACCGACGATAGCACAATCATTCGACGAGGAAACCACAACCTAAGAAGAGGAAAACACAACCGTCTGATGGAATGGAAATGGGACCATATTACGAATCTGATTTTGAAGAAAGTGAATTTGAATCAGAATCGGAGAGTGAATCAAAAGGGGGATTGAAGAGTTGGATAACTGTGATGCAGATGAACACATGAGTTCTCAAAATTTGAAGGCTTTATGATTTCTGCAATGTTCCCGTTTACAATGAGAGGGAAAATGTTGATGATGAAGTCATTAGAGAAGAAGGTCTTTCGGATAATGAAATAGAAGATGACGAGGATGAGGTTGATCAAGATCCAACCCAATTTAGTGTTCATGACCCTTCTGTTCATTGGAAGAAAATGGAACCACATTTGGGTGAAAAGTATGCTAATTAAACCGAGTTAAGGTTTTGTCTGACTAACTATGCAATGCATAATGGTTATCTAATTAAGGTGACAAAATTTTCTATTACAAGGCTTCAAGAAAAATGTGGTTTAGACAATAAAGGCAAGAGGTGTACCTTCAAACTGTGGGCATCCTGGATGAACAAAGAAAAATCATTTCAAATTAATAGCCTTACTAGTAAGCATATTTGTGTTAGTGAGTACAAGCATGCCATATTGGTTAATCCTGACTGGATAGCCAAACAATTATAGAAAAAATTGAGTGCTAGAAAAAAAATGAAAGCTGTGAAAAAAGAAATTAAGAAGAAGTTTTTATGCATTTTGTCTAGGGGACAATGCTATAGGGCTAAGAAGAAAGCACAAGATATTTTAATTGGAAAGTTATCAAAGCATTGTGCTCGTATACGGGAATATGGAGGAGAGATCATGAGATCAAACCCTGTTAGTACAACAAAGGTTGGAGTTGATATCAAAGAAGATGGTAGAAGTGTATTTAGAAGATTCTATGTATGTTTCAAGGCTATAAAGGATGGGTGGATTAGGGGTTTCAGAAGAGTCATTGGCCTAGATGGTTGTTTTCTAAAAGGCCAATGCAAAGGGGAACTACTCACTGCAATAGGTAGGGATGATAACAACCAGGTATAGCTAATAGTTTGGTTTGTAGTTGATGTTGAGAATAAGGCCAAATGGCTATGGTTTATAGAGTTTCTTGTGGAAGACCTTGGATTGCAATTTGGTGAAGGGTTGACAATAATTTTTGATCAACATAAGGTAAGCATACTCTTTTTTTTTTTACTCTTTTATCTATGTTACTATTTTTTGTATGTTTACACCTTTTTGTATCATGTAAGGCAGTGTGCCAGACATGTGTATGCCAACTTTAAAAAGGGTTTCAATGGGATTGATTACAAGAGACATTTCTGGGCAGCTTCAATGGCAACCACAAAGTCATCTTTTATTGTGACAATGGAGGAACTCAAAGAAATGAATGGGAGTGCCTATGACCACCTCATGGCAAGGAACCCAAAAAGTTGGAGAATGGCATTTTTTAGTATATGAATCTATAGAAAATGGTATATTAGAGAGCTTCAATTCAGTAATTCTAGAGGCAAGGACTAAACCACTTCTTACTATGTTGGAAGAGATCAGAATGTATGTTGCGGACAGGTTTTATAGGATGTCTACAAAGCACTTAACATAGAGGGAAGATGTATGTCCTACAATACTGGAAAAGATGGAGTTGTGGTGTACAAATATGAGGTAACATTATTGACTAAGGTTATTTAGTATTCAAAAAGATTATTCACTAACATGTGTTGCATGAATTATAGGTTGTGGGGTGTTGTAGCTAGCGAGACACGTGTATTTGAAGTGGGGCTAGAATTTGAGTCTTTTTAGGTGGATTTAGGAAAACAATCCTATACTTGTAGACTGTGGGAAATATCTGGGATTCCCTGTGTCCATGCATGTGTAACTATGAACCACACACAACAACAACCTGAAACACTAATCAGTTCATGGTTTTCCAAAGAGAAGTTTGCAGAGACTTACAAAGGCAATATGATGTCTCTAAATGGTAGTAAAATGTGGGCCAAGACACCGTTTGCCAAACCATTGCCACCATCTTCAAGGAGGATGCCCGAAAGACCTAAAACCAAAAGAAGGAAACATGTCACAGAGAAGTTAAGGTCTGTGGGAGGAACAAAGATATGCTAGAACTGGTAGGAGGAAGGGCATAACAAAAGAACCTGCAAGAATCCAGGCAAGCCCAAACCTCCAAAGGAGAAGAAAAAAAGGTAGGCCAGTGACTAGGGATGAGACAATAAAAAAACAACAACACCATCTAAAGGAGAATGAGTCAGCAAATGGATGGAAAAGCAAGGTGTCACAGTCAAAACCAGGCAAGCTTTAATATTTTTATCAAATCTTTAGTGTCTACTATTGTTTTAACATGATTATTGTTTTATTAACAGGGGAAAGCAAAGGCATCTCAACCCATTAAAGGGATGAATGAAGGTAGTAGCATGGACATTAAAGATGAATGGCTGCAAGATGTTATGTTGGTTGAAGATTTCAAGGAGGATGAACATGCTAGATAGTTGCTTGCATCAGGATACCTAGAGGATGAGGTGTATCATGTACTAAAAGAACAACAATTGGATGTTGAAATTTTGGCTGAAGAAGTTCTAGAGGTTGAACAGGTTCCACCTGTACCTGAACAACTTCCACCTATACCTCAAGTTGATATTGTACTAGAAACAGAGGATGAAGGCATTGCTGATATACCACCATCCCAAAGATTGTTGAGAACAAAGAGGCCTTCAGAGAGAATTGCTTTAATTCAGACTGGAAAGAAAGTTGTTGGAAAGAAGGTTGTTGGTCCAGGTTGTAGTAGGTTGGACCCTGTTTCTTTGGAGTAGATTAGGGTGCACAAGGTTAAGGGTTGATGGGCAAGGTTTATGTTAGCATTTTTTGTATTAAGTAATGGGTACCCTAAAGTAATCCCCTTTTTGTATATGGTACACCCAAACACTACCCCTTTTGTAAATGGGATGGGTAAAAATTGGCAACATGTATGGCTTTTGTTGGTAACAATTTATGTAATTTTGATATGGTGTTTATGGACATCTTTTAGTAGCTGGTAAAAATATGTATAGTATTGGTAGTTTGGTCCTTTCTGTTTTGTTCACTAGTTTGTTACATAAAGTAAAGGTAGTTTGGTCCTTTCTGTTTTGGTCACTAGTTTGTTACATAAGGTAAGGGTAGTTTGGTCCTTTATGTTTTGGTCACTAGTTTGTTACATAAGGTAAGGGTAGTTTGGTCCTTTATGTTTTGGTCACTAGTTTGTTACATAAGGTAAGGTTAGTTTGGTCTACTAGCATCATATAGTATCATACTTGCAATTCATAGTCATAAACATATACATATCAAAATTGGTCAACATTGGACGATACAAACTTCAAGTTAATACATCAATACATACACACAAAAATGGTCAACATTGGACCTTAATCGACATTAATTCATACTTAAAGACTTACCATAACTTCTTCCTACTTATGCCTTATACACCATCCAAATCAAAATCCCTACCGCGACTAGTAAATAACAAGCAAACCAAGCACAACCCTAACAAGAAATACCAAACTTATCTCACCATGATGTGTAACACCCGGAAACCATAAGGCTAATTATGGAAAGATAATATGCAAATTGAAAGTTTACTCGTCGAGTCCAAGGGGGATAACTCGATGAGTAGAAATAAGTTTTTGGGACGCGGGTTGAGAAACCAACTCGACGAGTTGGGGAGGACCAACTCGAAGAGTTGGTATGGGTTTGGGAAACCCTAGATTCAGGGTTTTGCACCCTATTTAAGCATCTTAATCTCCACTTTATGGCCTCATTTCCAGCCTCTAGTGTCCAAACCCGAATCCACGAAACCCTAATGCTTGTGAGCCATTTTTGAGTGAACCTTGTGTGATTTGAAGCTTGTAGAAGAAGAAGAAGCTAGAGGATTCCAAGAGAAGATTGTAAATCCAGAAGCAACATCCCATCCTCATCGTTTTCTGGTAATCAATCCTCTAACTTGTCTAGTAGTCTCTTAGATCTCCTTATTTCACATTATGAGGGTTTTTGGTCCAAGAAGCTTAGCCCTAGGGAAATGGACATCCCAAGTGGCTTATCTTTCAGATGTGGGATCTAGAAGGGGTTTCATGGCATAAAGGTGCAAAATTTATGACCATGGAAGCCCCATGCAAGCTTTAAGGTGCTGTTATGGCCTTTTAAGCCCCGAAAGGCCATGCATGGAAGGAAAGCCTGAGATTTTACGTGTTCAAATGATGTTTAAGGCCTAGATCTATGTCATTATGATTTAGCTTGGAATATTATGGATTTTTGGACAAAGATCTATGTACTAAAGAACTAGGGTTTTAGCTAAACCCATTAAGAAGGACTAGTAGTGGGTAAAATTGGAAACTTTACCCTTAAGAAGGCTCTTTCAGTATGTAGAAGGAGTATGGAGCTTTGATCTGGAGAGTAGAGGCTTAATCTGTTAAGATGGCCCAAACAGACTATGGGACTCGTCGAGTCCATAGAGGAACTCGACGAGTTGGGTCGTGATGTCCCGATCCAGTTTAAGGTAAAACTTGACGAGTCTGTGAAGGGACTCGACAAGTTGATTCACCAAATCATGACTATGAGTAGCCAGGGAACTTGCCGAGTCAGGGGGTGAGTCGACGAGTTGAGTCGTAATTTCAGGATTCTGATTTATAGAACTCGACGAGTTGATGGAGCAACTCGGCGAGTTGAGTCAACTCGGGGTGTTGACTTTGACTTTGACCAAGCATTGACTTTGATTCCAATGTCGGGCGAGGCCCGAGGAAGGTTATTACGTATGTTTCCAAACTACGGTTCGATGTCGGGTGGTACCCGAGGAAGGAATGCATGTTTAGTTATACTTTTTGTCTTTGTGATACTTGTATGTACCTGGTAGGGAGGCGAGTATGGGCGGGGGCCCGTATCTCATCACTAGCTGAGTGTGGACGGGGTTCCATATCTCATTATTAGCAGAGTAGGGGCGGGGCCCAAGATAGGCAGGGCCTTGAGACTAGCACTTATAGTGTTGTGTTTGTCTGTTATGTACTAGCATGATTATATGTTATTGTTTGTATGCGTATAGCGGGCTGGGACCAAAGACAGGCAGGGCCTAATAGAAACATATATGTATACCGAGCGAGACTCGATGCCAGGCAGGGCTTGATGTCGGATCCGTCCGATGTCGGGCGGGGCTTGAGGTAGCAGGCTAGGCCCAATGTATGTTGATATGTGCTTATTTGTATGGTATGTGGTAGCTTGGGGAGACTCACTAAGCTTCACGCTTATAGTTTTCAGTTTTGGTTTCTGGTACTTCCACTAGCTAGGGGAAGAGCTCGGGATGACTACATGACACACACCACAACTTTTAGCCTAGGATGATTTACTCTGATAATTTGATAAATGATTTTTATACAATATTTTTTTATGATGATTTGAGATACATGAATTATGATCTTTATTATGATGTTATATGAATTTTGGTTTTCTTAAATGAATTTAAAACGAAAATTTTGGACTGTATTTTTGGGATGTTACATGATGAGGGTTCGCTTTTCCCTGTCCAATGCTTTTTTTCTTCTTTACCACAACTTCAATCAGAAGTACCTTGTACCATGGACTTACTTCGCCATCATACAATTCAAAGTAGCCACAGTCTTCAATTTCATCAGGCCAGTACATGCACCCAAAGTATCTTCTACCAGGATTCTTCTCACTTGTTGATATCTCCATTGGGGCTGCTAGTCCACAGTAGCACGTCCTGGAGGGACCATTGTTTGACTTGTTTACCCCACTTGTTGATCCAGCTAATCGAGACGACAACACCATTGTACAATCCTTGTGAAGAACTGAGAAGAAAAAGTGAAGATCGATTTAGGGTATATAGGTAATAAGAGTTGAGGCTGTTAGGGTTCATTTATAAAGGCTCAACTGCTATGTAGGATCTAAGTTGGATGCCATATAAGCTAATGGCCTAGTCAGCAAAGTGAAAACCGGTTGAACTGAAGGCAACCGGTAATATGGTTACATTTAGGAAAAAATCAATAGCACGGTGTCAAAATTGAGACAAAAAAATAGTGTCAAATTAAATTTTTTTGTATAAACTTAATGTTTTTTGTGCTATTTACCAAATTAATTAGGTTGTTTATTTGGATGGAAAATACAAATATTGGCGGATTGCATAAGAAATATTGGATGCTGTAGTGCTTTCGACTCAATGGGTGCTATGAAGGTTTTGCCAATGCATTAGAGCACCCGGTATGGGTCTCGTTGAGCCTCAACGAGGCTGATGTGGACGCCCAAAACGGCGTTGCATCTCGTTGCACACCACCCCTGCTTCTCGTTTTGGTGTTGTTCGTTGCTCCTCGTTGCTGGCATAACGTCCCATAACGCAAGTTTCTTTCTTTCTTCCTCTTTCTTTTCTCTGTTTTTCTTATTTTTTTCTTCGCCTCAACGAGGTTAAAACTGGGAATACCATCCCCTCAAGAAGTCATGAAGAGTTGCAGGTGACGTGACAGCGTTGTGGATGGGAATTGGTGTGACCCATACCCAATGCTCTTATTATTTCATCCCAACAAACCGAAGAAGACCTTTTACTTTGGAAAGAAATATTTAATCAATAGTATTTTTGGATTTATAATAGAAGCATGAAACATAAAGTAAAGTAGATTAAGATAACTTCAAAATCCAACTCTAACTTTGTTTTCTATATAATATATTTTTTTATACAATCTTCTACCTTTCCAAAAAAAAATCCCAATTAATGATTACGAACTCTACGGAAAAAAATTTATATGACACTCTTATAATATACGAGTTATGATCCTTATATGAGTTGGTATAGATTTATATGAAATGGCAAACACATTTTATTTTTATTTTGTGTCACCTTTGTTTTCTTCTTTGATAAAGACCAACAATTTGTTTTTGTTATTAAAGTTGCCAACAAACAAACCATACATGTTTTTTTTTTCTTTCTAATTTTTCTTTTTACAATTTTAAACTTAATGTATTAATTAAAAATTAAAAATTATAGGAATTGGTTCCGATATAATACATTCGGGTCTAGGGATTAGAACAAGTGAGATATCTATAGTTGCATAACCATGTTTTAGTTCATAGTTTTTTTTTTTTTTTTTTTTTTTTTTTTTTATTTTCTTTTCTAACTATTGCTAATTGTTTATAAAATTTACGATGCTCTAAAAAAAATAACATGTGTTTCAAACCTTACAATAATAATAATTTGTGTCGTCAAAAATGCCAATAAAATTTCCGTCATTCAAATAAAAAACAACAACAAATATGCATTCGAAGCCTTAAAATAACAATAATGCTCTTATTACTTGGTTTATTAGTCATCAGCGGATTTAAGTGGTTTTCAGGGGGTCCTGAGCCACTATTCGATTTCAGCTCGTTAGTGAAGTATTTTATTATTATTATTATTATTATTATTATTATTATTATTATTATTTGTATTTGTATTAAAGTACACTCTCTATAAAAATATAAAAATATGTGTCACTACTAGTTTATAGGTCCATAAAAAACATGGTGCTAATACTGCTGTAAGTTCTTGCGTCCACCACTATCGGTCATATAACAAGTATGTAGTTTTTCATTGTAGGTTTATCAAACTACTCCTCGATTTTTAAAGCTTAAAATAAAACTTCAATTTTATAAAGGGAATAATTTTTTTTAAAACGGAAACACTTAAAAAAACATGTTTAATAAATATTTATATTTTTTCTTAGAAATAATATTAATTGTAAGCTATAATTTATAAACTAGATTTCAATATGATGGTTCTTTAAATTCAATAAGGTAAATTTTCATACACAATAAACGGAATTTGTATTTTAGTTAGTCTTATGTTTCCATCTTATTTTATAAAATTTTAACTACATTTCTTGTATTTGTGTTCTTTAAATTCAATAAGGTAAAATTTCATACACAATAAACGGAATTTGTATTTTAATTAGTCTAATGTTTTCATCTTATTTATTTTTTTTTTTATAAATTTTTAGCTAAATTTCTTGTATTTGTATTTACATTGTGTATAAATAGAAAACATAAAATACAACAATCATATAAATAATTATATATTGTATAATTTACCTTATTAAAAGCATACTAGCTTCAATATTCCATGCCTTGCTTTTACGCACTCCCAAAAGGCTCTCTTTTATCTCATCACTACACATGTATATAACTCCTTTTCCTGCTCCATCACTTACTAAACTTCTCCTTCAATGGATTGCTTTCCTATCATATCTTAGAATTCCAATAAAAAGCAATGGAATTCAATTCCATTCATCATCTATTTCCCAAATTATCATCTCCTTGCTCACATCCTCTTTTCTCCATCATTGTAACTCTTTACACCTTAATTCTTCTTTACATTCCATCTTTTTTCATATCAATAGCTTTATCTCCTGTTCTTAATTCCACGGGAATCATACTCATTTCTCTTCTCAGATTAGGTGTGAACAACTTAGAAAAAGAATCAAGAGTTTTAGATTCCAGTGACAATGAGAGATTGGCAAAGGAATCCAACTCTTTGGAATCAAGAGTTCTTGATTGCAACGACAACCATTCCAACCTTATTTCGTATTCAAAATTTGCTCCAGAATCTAAATCTTTGGAATCAAGACTTATCGACTTCCTAGCCCAAAACCAAACCCATGCAGAATTTGATCCTGAATCTGGTTTAGACTTGGAATGCAATGAAACCCATGTGGAGTTTGAGCATAACACGAGATTGGAGTCCAATTCCATGGAATCAGTGCAAGCGATTGAAGAAGGAGGGCCTACATACGAGCCTAAATCTGTTTTAGACTTGGAATGCAATGAAACCTATGTGAAATTTCAGCATGATATGGTATTGGAATCCAATTCCATTGAATCATCACAGGTGATTAAACAAGGGCCTAAATACGAGCCTAAATCTGGTTTAGGCTTGGAATGCAATGAAACTCATGTGAAGTACGAGCATGATATGGGATTGGAGTCTAATTCCATGGAATCAACACAACCGATTGTAGAAAGAGGGTCAACATACGAGCCTAAATCTGGTTTGGAGTTGGAATGCAATGAAACCCATGTGGAGTTTGAGCATGACATGGGATTGGAGTCCAATTCCATGGAATCATTACAAGCTATTGAAGAAGAAGGGCCAACATACAAGCCAAAATCTGGTTTAGACTTGGAATGCAATGAAACCCATGTGGAGTTTGAGCATGAAATGGTATTCGAATCCAATTCCATTGAATCATCACATGTGATTGAAGGAGGGCCCACTTACGAGCCTAAATCTAGTTTAGACTTGGAATGCAATGAAACCCATGTGAAGTACGAGCATGATATGGGATTGGAATTCACTTCCACGGAATCACCACAAGCGGTTGAAGGGGGGCCAAAAATAATGGAAACGGGTGGCAAACAAATAGATACAACAATGGCGTTTCTTGAATGGAACATGAGAGCACCATTGGAGATCATATATGAAGCATACGAAGGAGAAGAAGAAGATGATGAAGAGAGTAATGAAAATCATGAGGTTTCCAATGATAAACATGATGTGGGTTACGAAAGATATCCATCTTTATTGATGTATTATCCGGATAGTGAGACAGATAGCTCCTCAGATGGCGATTTCCCCATGAATGAAAAGTGGGAAACACATGAAAGTGTGTTCTTCAAATGGGAAGATGAAGAGGAAGAACGGGAAGAACTTATTGAGATCTCATTAGATCATTATGGGAAGAGAAGTATTGAATGTTGTCATGTTGAGGAAGATAATTTGATTGAAATTGACCTTTTTGGCACCAGAAGTTGAATTTTCACTTCTTCAACTATATACAGATAATAGGTACAATTTCGTAAAAAGTAGTAACTAGAGTTTTAAACTATGGTACTTTTTTTTATAAAATAATATCTGTTTTATAATGGTGAAAATAGAGCACTTATAAATATGATAAAGAAAGGTTTTTGACAGAACTGTTTTTATACATTTAGTTTTCCTAATTCTTTTGAAGTCATTATCTTTTTTTGGTTATCTATTTGTGCATATTGAATAGATTAAATCTTCTTTTCAATTTTTCTTATTAAAACAACTCATTTCATTCTTGCATTCAGATTTTAGTAACTATCTTTAATTATGTACATAATTGGTATTCTTTGTTGTATTCAACTTTATTAAGCTTTAATTGTTATGTTTGAACTGTTTCATTGTAAGAGATAACATATGATCAAAACAGTTGATATACAAACTTTGATAGTAATAAATAATTTCAATAACAAAATAAAATAAAAAAGTCAATGAATGATATCTATATAGGGAAAGCGTGTTACTTAAAACATAATAATATGTGGACTCTGCAAAAAATTAGTGTCTTGGAATATCACATTTACAGAAAGCCAAGTGATATGTTTCCCATTAAAGTTAAAAGAATGGTCCATCCCATGTTCCAGAGGTCGTTGTGACTAAACTACCCTTTAGACATTTTTTTTAGATAAGGAGACGTCTCTAAATATTATTAAAAGAGAAATCTTATGACATCATCTAAAACAATCTAGATCGTTGATTGTGTTTTCTTTATAGGTTTTACACCCTTAGATCAATTTGCTTACGTCACCTTAATCAAACAAGAAGTCAACCCGTTATATTTGAAAATTAAATGTAGGAATTGAATGAAAATGATACTTGAATTTTTTCCAAACTTACAACTACAAAATTGGGTCCTTATTAATGTAAACCTTAAATTTAGGCTCTATTTCCATTCAAAATTGTTTTCCAAATATATTATATGTTGAAATCTCGGAAACTATTAATTTCAAATTTCAAAAGTTTCGGATATTATTACGAACCAATACACTTTCAAGCATGATATCTTCTATTTTAAGTTTAAATGAGATTTCAATTGATTACCTGTTAATTTTCATCATATTGACTTGTATATATATATATATATATATATATATATATATATATATATATATATATATATATTTCAAACCTTTTTAATAATCGATTTACACAAACATTATGTCATAATTCTTCCGCATAAAACAAATGCAAAAAAAACTTCAACCTTCCCATCTGTCTGATTAGTCGAATAAATGTATGTACTTCTTCCTTAAATCCTTTTAATCTGTATGTTTGATATTGTTTTCGAATTTATATGTTTTTACTCATTCGTATGGTTCTTTGTTGAATACTTATAATTTGGATGTATAATGATGTTTTTAAATTTTTTTTGATGTTGTGTTTGGTTCTTGGTTCCATCTTTTTAATCGGTAACTATGATCCTATTTTCGAAAACAGTAAACTCAATGTTAAAATTAGATGTTATATATAATGAAACTATGATGTTACATGTGTGTGTATACCTTTGTAAAAAATCAATAGACATGAGAGGACATGACATAATATAACAGACGGGTTGTACAAAATACATGAACGCCCTCATTAGAAAGTTTTTTTATGTCTTCGGTAGTAACAGAATAAGAATAAGAAATATACATTTTCAACAATTGACGTGAGCTTTAAAGTTAAATATAAGCATGTTGTGAAAGATGAAAATAGGCTCCCGTATTCTTTGTTCAAAAAGAATCGGTATCATACATGGGCAGGTAAGAATGCACGGTATAATAGAAGTGCGTACTCAACTAGAGTCATCATTTGACCCTGAAATACCAAAAACGCCCCTCAGAACCTTCTAAAAAAAATCAAGTATACTCAAGTACCAACAATGTAATCTACTCTAAACTTAAGTAATATATATATATATATATATATATATATATATATATATATATATATATATATATATATATATATATTTTGTTGTTATGCTATATGTTTTTTAGTTTTGGTTCAAAGGCAAAATGATCATTAAAAAAAACTAACAGCTAGGTTGTTAAGTTAGGCAATCATAAAAGTTTTATGAAACTGTGAAACAAGGTCCAAAAACTACAACCTAATTCTTTTAGGGACCAAAACCGAAAAAATCAACTAAACACAGGGATCAAATATGTAAATTATTAAAAATAAATGAAAAAACTTTTGTTTATACTGAATCCCCCCCCCCCCCCCCCAGTTTTGAGGTCATGGTAGTGGATTGAGGTTCATCACTTCTGCCTCTAATTTGCACTTTCCTCTATAGTAAGAAATGTTCTTTACTACCACTGAATCATTTCTTGCACGTTCAAGATCTATTAATATAATCTCTGTTGTATTTCAAATTCAATAACAAAAACTGTAATTAATTAAACTTTCGTTGAAGTTAATAAATTATAAATTTATCTCACTTCCTGCTCATCCAAGTTTTCTCATTGCTATAGCATCACGAAGTTAATCATATCGCATATTTTTCTAAATAAGAAACACTAATATTAACAAAAGAAGCTATTTAATTTCGTTAATAAAGTTGAATTAAACAAATAAGTAAATAAATAAATAAGAAGAAGAAGAACCTTGTATTACCACCATATTTTATGTTTGGCTTCATCATCATATTTAAATCCTCCCATAATTTGAGGCATTGTGATTAACCAAAATGCAACAATGTTTGGATCTTTCATGCTATCAATAATATGCTAAAACACAAAAACAAATGTTTTGAAGTGAGATAATTGTTAAAAGAGGAAAAGGGGTAGAAACGTAATTGGCATTTACCTCATAAGGGTTTTTGTTTTTTCATTATGTTGTAAGGTTTGCATGGAGGCTCGATAATCTGCAAAGTAAATAAAACTAAGAGGGTGTTTCTTTTTTCCTTCATTAAACTCTATAATGAATGACTATATGGATAAAGTATTCTATACATAAAGAGTGTAGATAAAGATGGAAAATAAAACGCAATTGTTTATGAGAAATCACAAAAAATAAGAACCAAACCTAGGAACCAACATCGAACAAAAACCCTACTTTCTTTACTTCAAAAAATCAACGTACCTGCACATACTCAAAACCATAGAACGAATTTCACAAAAAAAATGTTATTTCATAAAAAAAGGAGTCTGAAAAAAAAAAAAAGATGGTGGTAAACCGAAGAAGGCATATCAAAATCGACAAAAAAAACGAAGATATAAACATAAATGATGGACCTGATAAATGATTTCTGTCATATTATCCTAAAATAAAAAAGAAGCCATCAATGAATCTTAACATTGTCGATGATAGTGACAATAACTCAGATTAAGGAAAAAAAGGACATGATATTAGAGATGAAGTGGAGGGAGATGATTAGCTTCGTTGCAGATTTATTGGTTATAGTTTCTTTATATCTAATATTATGGGGTGTTTTATGTGGTTCATTTTGAAGGAACATAAATAAATTGCTATTTTTTGAAATAAACAATTATATTTCGCAATATAGCCATAAAATAACAATGTATTTTAAAAGTACATTGTCAAATATTGGATTATACTTGTGTAGACCTATTTTCACGTATGGTTGGCTATGTATAGTTGTTTTCATGTCACAAGTAAAAAAATGTTTAAAGATACTTATATGTGACAAGCAAGGTCATTGAACTAATAAAACAAAAAATGTTGTCTATAAATAGGTCCTTCAACACTATATATATTTACCGATTTTAGTGTAATTTCTACTTATTTCAATAATATCAATAATCCTGTTTTTTATAATTATTCTATAATATCTATATAAATTTGTATTTTATTTATGTGTTCCCCGCGTTTAACATGGGTCATAATCTAGTTTAAATTATATGAAAAAGTATTGCGCCCTAAAATATCCACATTTGGGCTGAAAGAACTTGAAAGAATAGTAGTGATTTTTTTCCTATTGGTAAAGAAAGGAACTAAGAGAGTAACGGTGATAAAGAAAATGAAGATCTTAGTAAGGTAAAGCGTATAAAAGTTACTATATTTAGAAAAAATGAATATTATGTTATTTTTGTTACAATTAAGTTTTGACGAAACTGCAAAAATGGTCCCTATGGTATGTATTTTTTTGGAGTTTTAGTCAAACCCCATTTTTTTGGATTCTTGGTCTTTTTAAGCTAGTTTTGTTGTATTTTTGGTCCCTCTGAATACTGAAATCATTGTAATACTCTTGGTATTTTTTTTCATTTTTTTTTCATTTCGTCTTAAATCTAATACTGATTTATTTATTTTAATAACTAAAAAAATAAGAAAGGGCCCACCCTCTCTCTCTCTCTCTCTCTCTCTCTCTCGAAAATGAAAGTCAAATTCCTCCACTCACTTATTCTTCCCTAGATTTCTATGCTTTCTCTCACTACTACCGACGTTCCCCTTCTCCGACTGATCCATTCTCAGTTTGTTCTTAAACATAAACACACACCCGGTTTTACATAAAAACACACGCCATATGAACCAAAATGAAGATGAACACAAGAGATCTGAAAAAAAATGAACCCAAATGTTCAAGAACTCAAGAATTCAGATTCAAGATGTTTGTTCTTCAAGGATTTTGCAGATTTTCACTTTGATCATAAACAAAAAACACATACATACAACAACCCTTTACAGACATCGATCGAGCTTTACCCCCAACAACCATTTACAGACATCGATCGTCGAAGTTTCACTTGGTTTTGGTTTTCATACGGTCGTGTTCAATTGCGAGTTTGAGTTTGGTTTTTAGACGGAGTGTATGAAGGGGGGAAGAGTCTGAGTCTTGATCTTATTGGTCATCGGAAACTGGGTCTGTTTGTGTTGATGGGTTGATGTTATTGCAGAGGGAGGTGTTAAGGCGTTTCTTGGTGGTGGTGGTGGTTCTGTTTGTGTTGGGGATGGATGCCACCACAGAAGATATGGGTAATCAAAATTGGGGTTTACCCTCATCGCCTCCCTCGTCTTCATCATCTACAACTTTGATTTTCCTTTCCAACCTGTGACTCCCCCCCCTATGATTAGCTAGTTTAACCTCTCCAACCTCCGATTTCCTCTTCAATCCTTAACGCCTCCATCACCTTCATTATCTTCAACTATGACACTTCCTGCTTCATCATACTCTAAAAATCACATATGCTCACCAAGCTCTTCATCTAAGAACGATGATCCATATAGTAGTGACAAGATCTGGTATAACATGTGTGTCAAAATTCTTGAAAGAGATAAGAGATTATTGATGTTGCTGAGGCTAGATCTGATCGATTTTTGTGTTTGTTTAAGTAAATGTTCTAAGGATTATACTTGAAAACTCTTCAAGGTTTGAACGATTTTAATGATTCTGAAATATAATATGTATAGGAAAACATTTTGATGAAGATGATGTTGATACCAGAGAGAGAGAAAGAGAGAGAGAGAGAGAGAGAGAGAGAGAGAGAGACGTGAGCCCAAATTAATTAACTATTTTCTTTTTCCTTTAAATTAAAATGAAAAAATATAAAAACTATATCAGAAAGGGCATTTTAGTCTTTTCAGTTTTTCGAGGGACTAAAATCACAAGCAAACATGATCAAAAGGACCACGAAGCCAAAAAACCGAGGTTTTGACTAAAACCCCAAAAAATTGCATACCACAGGGACCATTTTTGCCATTTTGTCTTAAGTTTTTTAACTTTTTGAAATATTAACTCCTTAACCGATCAAATCAATTTGTTTTTTGCTGACTTGTTAGACTTTAGTAGCGTAACATGTTCACACTATATTATTTAATTATTTGACATTGACATGACATGATAACATATAAAAATTGAAAAAACATTAGTACAAAAGACTCTAAGACTACAGGTGTGGGTGTGGTAAAGGAAGGTGTGGGTGTGGTAAAGGAATGAGTATTCAACTTTGACATTTTTTTGTTCCACATGAACATTATGGTTTTCAATTTTGGTTCAAAGTTGACTATATCTTTTTGAAACCATATAAATATATATATATATATATATATATATATATATATATATATATATATATATATATATATATATATATATATATATTTCTTTTGGAATCGTATAAATATAACGTTTTACGTTTGAAAATTATATACTTTTATGTAAACACAAGTTTTTTATATTTAAACCGTAATGTTATGTATAATATGTATTATTTATATTAGAGTAAATTACTGAAATCGTCCATATGGTTTGGTCAAAATTGCACGTTTGGTCCCTAATTTTTTTTTTGCACTCGGATCGTTCCTGTGGTTTGATTTTGTTGCGTTTTTCGTCCCTATGGTTTGGTAAAAGTTGCATGTTTGGTCCCTAACTTTATGTATGTAAGGGACGAAGAATGCAACAAAATCAAACCACAGGGACGAAAAACGCAACAAAATCAAACCACAGGGACGATCCGAGTACAAAAAAAAGTTAGGGACAAAACGTGCAATTTTAACCAAACCACAGGGACGATTTCAGTAATTTACTCTTTATATAGTAACTGTATTTTTTTTTATTAAATACACAATTTTAATATAGAATATGAATTGTTACTTATAAATATATGATTTAATATGGTTTAATTGCAAATAAATGCATCAAAATATGTCACACCCCAAAACTGGAACGGCGGAAACGTTCTCGGGTGGATGACGTCATGTCAAGTATCACAACATATGCAGTATAATAATCAAAGTACAACAACCATTGCATTAATAATAGTAATTTTACATGGTTTACATTTCACTGCAACATCAAAGTAATACAAGGAATAATATAGATGCAGCTCGGTACTAGGTTGTCCTCACAAAAGCTCCCGGGATATACTTGTCTATCGCTGACCTGAGAATACAAGTTATTTTGAAAGCGAGTATCAGCATTTTTATAATGTTGGTGTGTAATGCCCGGGTTTCAGAGCTAAGTATTTTTAGACAATGTAATAGTCTAGGTCAACTATTGTAACTCTTTTTGAAGTAATAAAGATAAAATATTTGAGTATTATGTGAATTATGTGTATTTATGTGCTTATTATTTAATTATAAATGTATAATTAATAAAGAATAAAAATAAGCGTCAAAATTAAAGTGTGAGATAAACCCGATATCTTCATATAAAGTTGTAGTGGTTGAAACAAGGATTCCGTGGATATAAGGAACGCCGAAATCCGAGTTATAACGAAGAAGTTATGACCCGTCGAAGTTTCACGACAGAACCGGCACGATACCGGGAAGCGTAAATAGTGAATTTACGATAGAGCAAGATTTAGCCTTAGCGCCCTAAACGAAATTCGTAGAATACGTTAAACTAAGAACATCAATAAAAAGAACCCCCAAATCTGACTTCGTATGAAGAAGTTATGATTTTTCGAAGTTTCGGATTAGCAGTGTACAGCCCGAAATTCGAATATTAGATCGATCGGTTTTTAGCCGACCCGACCTGAACAAGAATCGAAAATCTCGTTAAGAGTAGCGTAACGAGAAAAAGATGGGCGAAAGCGGACGTCAGATGAAGAAGTTATGAGAATTTAACGGACCAATCCTGTCCTGGCCTGTTAATAATATAAAATTTAAAATCAAGTCAAAATTAGCCGACGGAGTCTAAACGAAAGTTGTAGAGTACGTTCCCACCTTCGCTTGGATATAAAGAACGTAAAAAACGGAGCTCGTATGAGGAAGATACGAATTTTTGAAGTTGCAACTCAAATTTACGAAACTAGTGCAATGGGTGATGACGTGGCTCGATCAGGGCCGTAGCTTGCTGATCACGGTATGGTCTTCGGATTCGGACACCTGGCATCGCTATGCCTCGCGTACGATAGGAATCCCCCGCGTCCGAGTACGCCCCGCATCGGAAGAAGGCTACACCCAGCGGACTTCGGATTGAGCGGTTCCGGAACATGCCACGATGACACATCCGAGGAGCGCCACCTGTTGTCCTTATCCGAGCCACTACGCCCAACGTAGGTCCGTGGTACACCCAACGTACTGAGGCCTCGCAGGCTATAAAAGGGGGCCGAGGCAGCTTTATTTTTCACTCCAAAAATCATTCTCTCTCTAGCTTCTTTCTCTCTCTAAGACCCCAAATCACCCCTAAAACCCTAGATAAACCCCCTAGCTCCCAAAGGAAGCCCCGAGGCTCCCGGAGTCCCGAGAAAAAGAGTCTTTCGGTTTCGAAACGCTGCTCCAAATAAAGTTCCGATTTTCGTTAAAATCTGTTGTAAGTGAGCTACGCTTACGCAATTTTTAATATAGCTTTCAAATAATTATAGGAATGTTATTAGGTCCTTGAAATAATTATTTGGGCTATTATTATGAGTTATATTAAGTGTTATTTAACACTTATATAACAATAATAATAGTCAGACTATTAATTTACCGCGGTTGACGTTAGACTAAACCCTAGTGGTGTTGATACTAGGTTTTATCGAAGGAAAATTGTTTTAAGAGTATCAAAGCGTTGTCCGAGTGCTGAGTCACCACCTTTCAGGTGATTGCATAGTTACTTTCAGCTTACACATAGATATGAAGTATTTTATATAAATTACATGCTATGTGTGCATATTATCTGAATACTTGCTATCTACGCTGGATGAACGTTTTTATACATGTTTTCAATGATTTAAACTGTATATGTATTTTATATCTACGAAAATGTTGGGGTAAAACATGGGTAGATGTAATAGGTGATGTGTGATAAAATTATGAGAGGCCTCGATGTTGATGTTGTTGATTCTGTCATCTAGCAGAGTATGGATGACGACCACGGACTCTTCTAGACAGTCCAGTGGAACGCTACCAGGCTCGCAACCTGTAGGTGTTTGTGAACGATGTGTTCACCGGTGTACTTCATCCCCCACATGGTTGCCTTTAGGACATTTATTGCTAAGGAATCCCCTTAGCAGTAGTGTCCATCCCGATGATGATCCTTAGGCTAGGTCCCTTATGATAGGTGTTTAGGGACGTAAAGTGAGGATAACGGAAATGTGTAATCGGGTTATTGTTGATTGATGAAATTAATAAACTTATTTATTGTGGGTTGAAAACCCTATGTGCTCACCAGGCTCCCCAGCCTGACCCACTCAGTTTCTTGTATTACAGGTAGTGGCACATGAGCATAGATGTGATGTTTTGGGATGAGGGATTACGGATATAGGCCTGTAGTTACGAAATAATGTAGTAAGGCTTATATTGTACTGTTTATGATTTTGATCTGTATCAAACATGACATCCCAAGTCTGTTAATGAAATACATTTCCTTGGAAATGCTTTTGATAAATCTTTATCATATTTTGTTTTGGGACAAATTCCGCAACACTTTTATTTAAAATGTTACTCTGATTTTCAAACAAAGCATAAATAAAATCGGTCTTTTATGGCCGTGAAAATGGGGATGTCACATGGTGAGTCCATAAGTATTTAGTGTCATTTGTATAAATACACATTTTTATTCAAAATAACTTCATAAAAGATAGTAGTTTAGAATCTACGGTATATTAACGTCCTTTCCAGAAAATCCTATATTTTCTAAATAAAAGCAGTCTTCTACCAAGACCCGACAGACTTATGTTTTTAAGGAGTAGTTTTCCTTAAATTACTATCATTACCAAATACATAATTGACTTTAAAAGAGTAATGAGAAAATCATAAGTGAAAATATTAGGGGAAAATAATATATATACCTCAGCAGTAACACTGCTGACTAAAACAAAAGAAAACATAGACTCCAGGAGAGTATCGAATGAATGATACGCCTGGCTCAGTCTAACAAAAGGAAGTATAAACTCCAGACAGTATCGAATGAACGATACAGCTAGCAAAGTCTAAAACAAGAAAATACAGACTCCAGATAGTATCGAGTGAACGATACAGCTAGCAAAGTCTAAAACAAAAAGGGTGAATGTGAACCTATATGTAACCATGCTGATCGACGATAGAGCATCCGATGACCCTCCGGGTCACGCTTAGAGGTAGTGGAATTATGTCACCCATGGGCCTTACCGGCACGGACTGTAGCTAGTAGTCTGGGTGTGGGAGTGTCAGTCCCATATAATCTATACACATGATGTTCGCTCTCCTTCCCGGAGACTCTGGTTACACGGCGTTGGCGCAATGAAGCGTCGTAGAGGGAAATAGTGTGTCACATTCTAAAGTAAAAAAGAGAGAAAGATAGAGAGAAATAGAGATAGAGATAGAGATAGAGATAGAGATAGAGATAGAGATAGAGATAGAGTCTCCTAACTATTCCTATAATATTTACTAGGGTTCCAGAAACATGAATAATAGAAGGATGCATGTACTACTCAAGGCGATGAATTGGCTGAGAGAGAGAGAGAGGTTTTATGTCCATACATGTATACATGATATATAATTAATGTTTAAACGACCTTCAGACGGATAACCGATACCCACCAGACCACATCCCAATGAGGAAAAGGAAATAGGGCGAACCAGCCTTCCTAAGTCCTTTAACCATTATTTATATAATTATACAAATATAGGCATGCATTTAACGAAATAGAAGCATAGAAGAAAACTTTGGTAAAACCTTTGGATAACCTTTACAAATAAGAATTTACGACTTGATGTCATTTTTGTAAAACAAGCTTTGAAAACGATTTGATAAAACAGTTTAAGTGAAGAAAACCTTTGGAAAACCTTTAACAAGAAATTACGACTTGATGTCTCTTTAGTAACCAAGCTTGAAAAACCTTTGGAAAACCTTTGAAAAACCTTCAGAAAACCTTTCGAATACTTATGATAATCTAGAAGAGAAATTTATACTTTAACAAGAGTGAAAGCGAGATTGGAACATCTTAAGCTGGATAAAACAGTTAACATGCAAAAATCTATTTTGCTTTACATTTATTAATCACATGTGATTTATCTAATAACTGTACAGTTCAACTTGTATTCCCCCCTATAAAAGCAGTTAAAATCATTTAAAAGGTTAATTCAGGGGTATGAACTCACCTGCTGCGGGTGGATCGGACGGAGGTGTCGGTTGAGTGCTCGGTGTCAAGTAAAGACTTGAACACAACTTAATGACCTAGCAACATATGAAGACATACGTTTACATATAATTAGTGAATATTGTTGGATTAGTGTCTAAGTCCATAACTATTTTGGTATGTACTTGAGCCGATGGTGCATGGTCCTTTTGGGTTGCCTTCACCAAAGCAACTTGATAGGATGAATTATGGAGAGAAAGGATTAAATATGATTTATTAATATATTATGGGAATAATATATTAAAGGAGAAATCATATTGTTTAATTAATATTAGTCAATAATTAATTGGTAATTAGTTTTGTGACTAAAAGAGATTAATTAAACTTAAGGGACTGGAATTGTAATTATAAGATAATTGCAATTTGGGCTATGGATTGTCTTAAATTAAGGAGTGGAGGAATTCTATGGGGAAGCCCATAAGGAAATCGTCCAAGGCCTTAATTAAAGGAGTCTATGGGTTGCTTAGGGCTTAAGCATCCAAATTAGGGTTTCCTTGTTAGATAACCCTAATAGCCTCACTATATATAGATCCCTAAAAGACCAAAAATGCGGATAAGCTTTATTCTAGGGTTAGAACATGTTTTGGGCAGCCTCCATCCTCTCTCCTCTTCATCCTCTTGCTTATGGTGTTTGTGAACCATTAGAGGAGTGACAATTGTGACTCTAGGCTTTCTAAAGGCAATACAAGGAGATTTGGGATTGTTATTACTACATAACAATCTAGGTAACATCTTAAACCTATTCTTATGTTAATATGATTACTTGATTGCTAGAATTAGGGTTTATAGTCTTGGATTACTTGCATGTACAATAGAGAAACCTAGATCCAAGCATTAGGGTTTGTATGAGCACATAGGATGTTCTTATGACCAAAACCCATCAACTATAACACTAATTAAACACGTATAAGCATCCTAATGTGCAGAAAAACACTTTGGTCAAGTGCTAGGAGGCTATTGGCTTACAATAAGGGAGTGTATGGCCTAGTTAGGGAGTTTACTCTTCAAGAGTAAACTCTTTATGGAGATTTCGGCCCTAAGACCATATCCCCATGAGTTTACGGTCGTAAACTCATGGGTGGTGTGTTCTTGGATGCTCAAAGGTCTTACAACACTTGTAGAATTAGGCTAGGTTGAATTCTAGGGTATAGGAAGGGGTTAAGGCTCCCAATGAACCATTTAAGGGAGTTCACGGCTGTAAACATAGATTTTACGGCCGTAAACTCTCACTTGGTCCTTCAATTCCTGATTTAAGCTCTTAAATGAAAGAATATAAGGTTCTATGAATTATTCCAAGTCAAAGGGGGAAGTTAGGGCATCATTTGGCCTCCTTGAGGGATTTTACGGCCCATGGACCAATCCTTGGGGGGGGGGGGTTTACGGTCATAAACTCCTAAGTCCATAGTTTCTTTGATGCTTAATGCCCCTACTTCAATGGTGGTTGATTCTAGACATTTATCCAAGCCATAGGAGGTGTTTAAGGGCAAATTTAAAACCTTAAATGGTGTTCACGGCTCATGAAGAGGGGTTTACGGTCCAAGAGTGTTCTTGGGCCGTAAACTCATGTTTACTCCTCATATGTTAAGATTTTGGTGTTCTAGGTCCTTTCATGTAAGCCCCTAAGTCATAACTAAGCTCCATAAGTGGTTTGGAAGGGTTTTGGGGCTTTAAAACCCCATTTATGAGTGTTTGCGGTCCAAGAGTGTTCTTGGGCTGTAAACACATGATTATGAGGGTTTTGGGTGATTTAAACACGAATTTGCAGGTATATCAAGCTAAACAACAAGGTAGGATAGATTACTTACGATTATGGAGCTCGAAATGGGCGTTTTTGGATCGAAAACAACTTGTAGAGAGAGAGAGAGAGAGAGTAGAGAGAGAGTGTGAAAAGGGTGTAAATGAGGTTTACTCACCCTTATATAGGGGTTTGAGTTTGTGGCCCTGTGGAAATCTACCCGATACTGACGTTAAACGGAGCTTATGGTCATACCCGATTAAATGGTCGTAATTTGACTTGATTGTAACTAAAATTTTTCAAGGGAATATTGAGGGTGTTTTACGTGTTTCTAATTCGTTTGGACTCTCATGAAGTCATAATAAAAAAAAGTCCCAATTTAATTAACCTAATCCAAAAAGGTTAACGGAACAATTTAATAAAGCGAGTTTTATTAGCGGAAAAGAGTTTACTGTGACGAGATAAATTTCAGGTTGTCACAAAATACATTTTAAATGTCATAAAAAATATGCATTCCTTGTAATATCTTTGGTAATTGAGTCATTCATGATTGATGGTTGATATGAAACTTGTTGATTGACCAACTATATAGTTATATTTTTTTCCACGTAACTTATATGTCGTTCCAAAATATAGTTATATTTTTATCCACATTATTATTATATATAACCTCACATTTTTTATATTGTGAAATTTGTTCGAATTTTCTTGTTTTATTTGTATTTTATGTTAGTAAAAGAGTTAGTGAATATCACTTATAACTTTGATATTTCAATCATCATGTGTGAAAATATTTTTTTTAAATTTGTAATTTCGACCATGTAATACATGGAGTAATATGAAACAAAATTTGGGATAATGCAAAAAATCTTTATTAAGATTTCATGTAATATATATATATATATATATATATATATATATATATATATATATATATATATATATATATATATATATATATATATATATATAACAAATGGTAGTTATTTTTGGTTATTTAGGGAAGAAGTTGTGTATGTTAGGAACCAACACGACAATTGAGATATTAACGAGACCCTTGAAAACCGCCAAGGCGATACCCTTTGGAACCCCACTGGCGCAATCCCCATACTCTCGTGTTCTCGAGATCGCATTAGGTCATGAGTGTGTACTCAACGACTCTAAGATTGTATTAAAATTCAGTAATGAATTAAAAATATGGTTACAATATAAATAATACATATTTATATATATATCATTAAGGTTTAATTGTAAAAAACTGGTATTTGTACAATAAAAAAATGGTTTTTAAATGTAATTTTTTTATACAACATTGACAATAGTTGGAAAAAAATAATGTTGGATTTGGAAGAGAAAAATAGAGTGAGAATTGAAAGAAAATTGAAAACTTAGTGTTTTACAATATTAACACATCATCATGTCATGTGAGTGCCACATAACCAAATAATACCATATCAACATGTCATATAACAAGGACTCCACGTTAGCACGCTATGTCAAAGAGGGGTTGATCGGTCAAATGGTTCACATTGTAAAAAAAAAAAAAAAAAACTTAGAAACTAAATTGTAACAAAAAAACAACATAATATAAAAATCGTTTTTTTTTAAACATAGCAATTTACAACTTACCCAACGTAGTCGAAATCTAAGTTTTTTTTTTTTTTTTTTTTTTTTTTTTTTTTTTTTTTTTTTTAACTTTTTTATAGGAATAAACATATCATTATTATAATAAAAACAACTAGTTTATGAATAGTATAGTTGTAGGTTTTAGATTTTGACCATAATAATTTTATATGTTGGTATATTTGTGTTTTATAGAAATAGCCAATGTTTTTCAATAGTATATTCTTTGGGTTTTAGCATTTGGCCACTAGAATTTTATATGTTGGTTGGTTTGGTCACTTTGTAATATAATTTACAAAAAAAAAAAAAAAAAGGTCAATGTGCAAAATTTTTACAGCTAATGGTCCGTGTGTTTAAAAAAATTAGAAAAATAGTCTCTGCCTAATAGAAAATTTTGTAGATTACTCCTCCCGCATAATAGACATTGGCACTTATCAGTTTGGCAAAGGCAATTGGAATTTATTGACACCTCTGAGCCAATTTATAGTTGAATATAATAATGGAAATATTAGATGTTCTTAATATGAGTGACATTTGAATAAAATAATTAAAAGCGAATATGTGAACAGATGGATGTGGGAAAAATTAAACATTTGGGAAAAAGGAAATAATATGGTAGTAAAATGGCTGATTTTTATTTGTGTATGTTCTTGTAGTCCACATATGAGAGGTAGTTCCACAATCGATATATGAGAGGTACATCACAACACTCTCGTATAACTGAAGATGATACCTGTGACATCCCCAAAATCTCGGCCAGTATGATAAAATAATATTTACCAAAGCATTTCATCAAGAAATGTATTTTCATTATATAATCAAAACTCGGGATGTCATGTTCTGATACAGACCATAAAGCATAAACGATAACATTACAAGTTGTTCAACAAATATATACATATACATACTTGTAAACAAAACAACTTGATGATTCATCCATCTTATGCCCTTGCGCCACTTCCTGTAATACAAATAAAACTGAGAGGGTCAGGTTTGAGAGCCTGGTGAGGATATAGAGTTTTCAACCCACAATAAATAATTATATTTAATTCCACCAACCAACAATAACCCAATCACCCATTCCCGTTATTCTCACTTTACATCCCTAAAACAACTAACACAAGGGACCTAGTCTTAGAATATTTCATCGGGGCGACAACACATGCATTCGGGGGTTTCCCGACAATATATGTCAAATAAGGCAACCATGAGGGGGATGGAGCACAGCGAATGAACACCCAAGTTCATTAACACCTACATGTGGCGAACATGTTAGCGTTCCACAGGACTGTCTAGAAAAGTCTGTGGTCGTCATCTAAACTCCGCTAGATGACTGAATCAAAAACAATATCGAGGCCTCTCATCTGTTTATCACACGTCAACTATCTACCCATGTTCTACCCAACATATTAGTAGATAAAAATATATATTTGTATACATAGTTTAAAACCAGTATAGTATGTTCAATCAATACATATTCCACATAACAGATGTGGCACACACACATAACACGTATTTCATAGAGAATAAATCAGATCTATGAGATAGAAGAAAGTGAATATACATTCACACATATAACAACAAAATATACACATAACACGTATTTCGTATAAAATACTTCATAATTATGCGTTAGAAGAAAGTAACCACACACTCACTTGATCAGAAGATGATCGGACAGCACTACGACTTGTAGAAGTAGTATTCTTCGGTAGATCTTCACAAAAACCGGGCTCCTCGCGGGCAGAGCTTCGGCTCGGGAATCGTACTTCTTGGGATCTTCGGGGCTTTGGGACTTGCTTCGGGGCTCGGGAATGATATCGGGGCTTTGGGATAATTCTTGCACGAAAAACGATGCAAAAACGCGAGAGAAAGGGAAGAAATGAGCAAAGAACTCGGCTGCCCTCGACATCCTTTTATAGGGGGCTGGAACTTCGATTTACGTTGGGCGTAAATCCTAGTTACGTTGGGCGTAACCTGGATAGGATCGCTGACTCCCCCCCCTTCGGATAGTATCGGTATTTTATATTTAAATTAAATATCGAAAATATTTAATAAACTTCAAAAATCCATATCTTCCTCGTACGAACTCCGTTTTCGACGTTCTTTATATTCACGCGTAGGTGAGACCACGTTCTACAACTTTCGTTATAAAATCATAACTTCTTCATTTTGACTTTATTTTTATTATTTATTTTTAGTAGGCCGGGACAGGAAAACTCCGTTATAAAATCATAACTTCTTCATCCGACGTCCGTTTTCGCCTATCTTTTCATCGTTTCACTAAAATTAACGAGATCTTCAATTCTCGTTTAGATTGTTGCGGCTAAAAACCGCTCGATCTAAAATCGAGTATTCGGGCTGCATACTGCTAAGTCGAAACTTCAAAAAATCATAACTTCCTCATACGAAGTCAGATTTTGGCGTTCTTTTTATGCACACTCTCGGTTTAACAAACTCTACGACTTTCGTTTAGATCACTAAGGCTAAATATCGCTCTAACGTAAATTTCACTTTTTACGTCATTCAGCGTTGTCGGTTCTGTCGCGAGACTTCGACAGGTCATAACTTCTTCGTTATAACTTGGATTTCGGCATTCTTTATATCTTTAGAATACTTGTTTCAACCACTACATCTTCATGCAAAGATATCGGGCTTATCTCATACTTTAATTTTGACGCTCATTTTATTCTTAATTCATTAAATTATAATAATTAAGAAAATAAACACATAATTCACATAATACTCAAATATTTCATCATTAATACTCCAAAAAGAGTTACAATTGTTAACCTAGACTATTACATCAATGATAATGCCTAGCCTGGAAACGCGTGCGTTACAATACCTAATGGTGGATCCAAAAACATTCTCCATTTGGGGGAGTATAACAATGTAACATCTAAAAAATCAGAACCAGTTTAAACTTTTCAAAACAACCCATATACTAATAAAAATGTTTACAAAACCATTGTTTCCCAAATATTATTTAAAACTAGAGTCTCCAAAGATCAACAACATAAAAATCAGGATGTGCACGGTCACGCCTTCGCCTTTCCACGATCCTCAAAAGTACTTGAAACCATAACCAAAAATTGTAAGCCAAAGCTTAGTGAGTTCCCCCAAAGTACCACCACACAATACACATATCATATACAAACAAGCATGCTTGGTCCGATCAGTCATTAGACTGGAATACCCACGGGTCTACAGCCATTGGGCTGGATTACCCCTGGCCCAATTAGTCATCAGAATGGAATGCCAATATACAACAGGTCCACTCAGTCATCAGACTGGAATACCAATATACAGTGGGCCACTCAGTCATCGGACTGGAATACCCTCAGGTCTACTTAGTCATTGGACTGGAATATCCACGACTTGTTAACTCACGCACATAGCAGTAATGTCTCAACCCAACACAATATGTCGACATATAATACATAACAAACATAATCAACAAACAGATAATCATGCAACCGTAAATCATAGGTAGTCCTACAGATTTACCGGTCTACGCATATTGGCAACTATCATATAATCATATAGATCTATCCCATACTTAGCATATCATAAATCAATGTATAACAATATATAAATCCAATGGGCCGGCCTTGGTGCCTTTGACCCGCAAGTACAGTGATGAAAAGTCACCTCACAGTCTGACAAAAAGTTAAACTATAAATAGATCCAACTACCGGCTCTACAAGTCACCTATCTAACAGATAGAGACCAAGACTCAAATTTTGCTCAAAATACCCAAAATACCCTTACGTCAAACTTGGTCAAATTCAAAGTAAAAGTCAACGGGTCAAGAAAAGTCAACCCAGACTGAGTACGCCCCACATACACGCGATCCAGATCGGGGCTCCCTTAGGCGTACGCCCGACATTCGACAAGCAATGCCCAACATATGCGATGTCTTAACAACTTCATTTTGAGGACTTATTTCCTTAAGATACTATGTACAAATCTCAGTATTAGTCCCAAATGGAATCCCAAACCATAAAGTTTCCAACTTTAAGGTTCTACATGTCTAAATCAAACCCAACAACAAAACCCTAACTTATCTTAACTACTAAAGCTTTATATGACTTGCATGAAAGAATCTCAGGTTCTACGATTATATTTTTTATGACTCTAGTCTTGGAAATACGTCCAAAAAGGATAGCCCAAACGTTCTATAGCATGCCATACACAAGAAAAAGGCCATATTTGGGGACAAAAGCTCATATTATCATAATGCAAGCTAGATCTAGCAACTTAATCATAAAGGTGAGAATTTTTTACCTTATGGAGATGGAGAATGATGCAAGACTTCCAGATCCAGGATTGCTTCTAGCTTCTAAGGTTCAACAACACCTTCTTCTTCCTTTGGAACACACAAAAACACACTCAAAGGTCTCAAAATGCAATAAAGGGGGCTAGGGTCTGCAAGGAAACATCTCAAATGATGGAGGTTGGAAGTGGGTGAGGGGATGGGACATAAGGTTGAATAGATAGGGTCCAAAACCTTTGGATTAGGGTTTGATTCCAGACGAGTTACGCCCAACGTACGCATGGTACGCCTTGCGTACGCCAAACGATGCCATTTTTCATTAGAGGTACTTACACCTAGCGTAAGTGCCTTTTGCTCACTTTTACAAAAATGTCATGCCATTTTGCAACCTTTTCCGTGAACAAGGGCTAAAATGCAAATAATCTTCATACTTAAGATTAACTTTACAAGTACCTTATCATTAGGATGTTACAATTATCCCCCACTTGAACTAGACTTCGTCCTCGAAGTCGGCCGTCATGAATAACTCATGATAATGCTCCCGCATCTTAGCCTCCAGCTCACAGGTCCACTCGGAGCCTCTCTGATGTTGCCACTGAACATTTACCAAAGGTATCTCCTTGTTGCACATGACATTCATCTTTCTCTCCAATATAGCCATCGGCCTCTCAATATAATTCAGGAACTCATCGACCTGAATATCATCCCAAGGTACCACTGCCTCACAGTCTAACACACACTTTCGCAACTGAGAGACATGGAAAGTGTTGTGGATCTGACTGAGCTCACTCAATAAATCCAACCGGTAGGCCACTCTTCCTACCCTGGCTATTACATAGAATGGTCCAATATACCAGGAACCCAATTTCCTTATCTTCATGAAGCGTATCACACCCTTCCAGGGTGAGACCTTCAGTAATACCATATTGCCAACCTGAAATTCTTACTCTGATCGGCATCGGTCGGCATAAGTCTTCTACCGACTCTGAGTTGTCTATAATCTCTGCCTGATATGCTGAATAAGCTCCATGGTTTGAAGGACTACTTCGGTCCATCCCGTGACCCTATAACGAACCTCTCCCCAACATACCGGGGTACGACATCTCCGACCATCCAAGAGCTCAAAAGGTGGGGGACCAATGCTGGAGTGATAGTTATTGTAAGAAAACTATGTAGGAGGTAGATAGGAATCCCAACTCCCACCAAAATATATGACACAAGCCTGCAACATATCCTTAAGTTTTTGGATGGTCCGCTCACTCTGACCGTCGGTTTGCGGGTGATAAGCAATGTTGAAATGTAGCCTCGTGCCAGTTCCTCATGGAAATTGTGCCATAATCGAGAACTGAACCAGACATCTCGGTTTGAAACAATGAAGACCGAAACCCCATGACAAGAAACAATCTCCTGGACATACACATCGACCAACTTTTTCGGCCGAAGAGCTCTCCTGGATGGCCAAAAAGTGGGAACTATTGGTCAATCGATCCACGATGACCCATATAGCATCAAAACCCTTGGCAATCTTCGGCAACATGGTGATAAAATCCACGGTGATCTATTCCCAGTTCCACATGAGAACCTCCAAAGGCTACTTCTTGCCATGCGGCGTCGGATGTGCGACCTCTTATGACACAATACTTTGTTCATAAGTAATATAACAACTATTAAAACAAATAAATATTTTGAAACTAAACATTTTTTCAATTATTTTTTATATATTTTGTGTTTTTGGATTTGTTTTGATGTGCATTTGATATTTTTTTTTAATTTTTGAGGGTGAAAGTGTAACTTTATCGGGTTTACACGCGGGTCTTCGGGTCATCATCGACCCGGTGTATATATTGCTCAGCTTCTTTGTATTTGTCTTATTATTCAAGATTAGAAGCAGATGTTTCTTAGCTTTCTCCCTCGTTCTCTCAAAATATCTCTATTTAGGGTTTTTGCTCACTGTATAGATTAAGGTTCCTCATAGATCTCATATGTTCTTGTGATGTTTTAGGTTAGATTGAGTGATACATTTAGAGAGTAGATTAGGTGGTTTTGTAGTGAGGTTTATTTTGTAAGTACATGAAAACCTTTTGGTTCTTTTTCCTATAATGATATAAGAATCGTTGATGTTGGGAAAGTTTTTTTCTATATTTTTCACATGGTATCAGAGATTTTGTGCTCTGATTTTCTTATTTGATAGTCTTCGGTGGTTTGACTGCTTTTCCTACCCGAGAGGTACAATCTGTCTATTTGTTTTGTTGTTTTTTATGGTTATTGATCTCCGATCATCTTGTTCTATACTGTCTGGGTTGATTTAGGGTTTCTTGTAAAACTCTGAATCGTTGATGTAAACTGTGAAGATATAGGGTTTCTGGTTCTGATTTAGGGTTTTCTGTGTTGATCTCCCTAAATAGAAACTTCTATTTCTTTGCCTTTTCTGTTAAGTTCATGGTTATTTCAAGTATTTTTTGTCCTTTTATATCCTTTGAAGAACTTGTCTCTTCTTGTCGATCGTTGTGATCCGTCTACGATCGGTCAATCCTTGGTTAGTTCTGAAATAACTCTCTAGGTATCAGATTTCATCACTGATTAAGTCTAGATGGAACAGAACTAAGGGAGCGGATTTGTTCTCTGTAATATAAAATTTAAAAGTGGATAATAGGACCTTTGTGAGTGTTCCTTGTTCCTTTCTATATATTCTTCTTAGCTGTATATGTGGGAGATCCTGGTGTCTTGAGTACACCAGTTATTTGTTGTTTTATTTTTTGTGTTTTCTTGACTCTGTTCTGGTCATCCTAGACCCCAACATAACATGGTGTTCATCTGGATTTTGGCATTACAGAAGTTTGTTTTTAGGTTTACTTGATTTCTTGTTGTATTTCTATGATTACCTTCTTTCTTGTCTGTTACGATGACTGGCCCTGTTATTGAATCTTATAGTGGAGCTAAAACTGAATCTGCGACTAATTTTGATGATCCTCTTTATGTTCATCGTTCTGATAATGCTTTCACTAGCGTGATTTGCTTTAACTGTTAGGAACTGAAAATTATAGGATATGGTGTAATTCCATAAAACTAGTAATGATCCTATTAAAGAAGCTAAATTGGTACGAGATAATGCCATTACCTGTTCTTGGATTCTTGGATCTATCTATGAAGATCTATATGCTAATCATGGTTGTTCTGGAAGTGCTCAAGAAATATGGGCTAATTTTTGTGAAACCTACCATAAATCTGATGGGTCTGTTATTTTTAATGTGAATCAGAAAATCAATTCACTCACTCATGGTAGTTTATCCTTATCTTATTACTTTAATAAACTTGATTCTTATTGGAAAGAATTTGATGCATTAACTAATCTAACTGAATGTTTTGGTGAAGCTGCTAATAGTTTTAAAAACCATTCAAAATTGATGAAACTAATGCAGTTCTTGAGTGGTTTAGATGAGTCTTATGGTTAGGTTAAAAGTCATATTTTATTAACAGAACCTCTTCCTTTTGTAAGAACTGCATTCTCCTTAGTTTCTGGAGAGAAGTCTAATAAAAAGCATGGGTCGGATTTACTAAGATCTAATAAGAAAACTTAGTCTTTCGCGTTTGTTTCCAAGTTTGTTTTTTCAAAATAAAATTAAGTCTACATGTCAAGTTCCCCCAATCTAAGAACTATGGCCTCAAAGGTCACCCTATTGAAAAATGTTTTAAACTAATTAGATATCCTAATGACTATAAACCAAAATTTGAGTCTAATAATCAAAGAAAAAGATTTTTTTTTGGTAATTATGCTTCTGGTTACCATTCCGAGTCCTTTATATCTAGATATAATGATAATCTTTCAGATTGTCATTATCTTACTAATGAGCAATATGCTAAGTTCCTTAAGCTCATTGGTGAGAACAAGCAAGGATTGGATGAAGCATATGTCAGTGCTCAAATGGCAGGTATTTCATGCAATTCTTTTCCTGATTCCAGTTTTAATAAATAGGTTGTTGGAAAATGTTTTAAACTAATTAGATATCCTAAGCACTATAAACCAAAATTTGAGTCTAAATAGGTTATTGACTCTGGAGCAAGTCAACATATGATTAGTTATGAGTCACTTTTTCAAGATTCTATTGATATGTCTAGGTTGAACCTAAAGGTCAATCACCAAAATGCTTCTTCTTCTCAAATTAATAAAATTAAGAATTTACAATTATTAAACTCTCTTACCTTGTTTGATGTATTTGTTGTTCCTGATTTCAATATAAATCTTTTATCTGGTCATAAGTTATGTAATGACAGTAAATGTGAGGTTGTTTTTAATGAACACAATTGTTGTGTTCATGATTCACAGTCTAAGGGGACAGTAGAGACTGTTAATCAATTTGGAGGACTTTATTATCTTGATCCTATCATTTCAGGTAATAAGTCCTCTATTACAAAATAATTCTTGTTATGTTTCTAAGTTTACTTGGTACAGTAGGCTTGGTCACCCCGCAGATCAAGCCTTGAATGTGCTTAAAAATAAACTTAATTTCAATAATGTGTCTTTACCTCCTTGTGAAGTTTCTCATAAGTCAAAATAAACTAGAGACTCCCTTTCTAATAGTGAACATGTTACCAAGTCTTTAGGGGAACTTTTTCATCTAGATGTGTGGGGACCATATCGTGTAGAGTCTATAAGTGGTTATAGGTTCTTCTTGACTATTGTTGATGAATTTACTAGAGCTACTTGGTTTTCCTCCTTAAGTACAAAGAAGAAGTTTATCAAAGTTATGTCACTTTTTTAAAATGTTAAAAAATCAGTTTCAAGTGAACATTAAAACTATAAGATTTGATAATGGAACAAAGTTTACTAATTTTCGTGTAAAAACTTTTAATGAAGATAATGGTCTTGTTCACCAAACTTCTTGTGTTTATACTCCACAACAAAATGGTATTGTGGAGAGAAAACACAAACATATTTAATGCTACAAGGTCTCTTCTTTTTCAATATGGAGTTCCATTGAAATACTGGGGTGATGCCATTCTTACCTCAATGTTTTTAATCAATAGAACTCATTCGTTTGTTTTAAAAGATCTATCTCCTTATGAATTGGTTTATAAGAAGTGTCCAAACTTTGATAATCTTTGTGTGTTTGGATGCTTGTGTTTTTCTACAAATTTGAATAATAATGATAAGTTTTCTTCTCGAGCTGAAACATATGTTCTTTTTGGGTTATTCTTTGGAAAAGAAAGCGTATAAGGTTTTAATTCTCGATTCAAATTCTATGTTTATTTCCAAGGATGTCAAATTTTATGAATCAATCTTTCCTTTCAAAATGTAAAGTCATATTGTTGGTAAGTGTAACACCCATAAAAAAATCAAAAGAAATTTAAACTTTCTAAAACCAACCCAAATTCACAAATTGTTTACAATCATAGTTTTCAAAACATTTTCGATATCAAAGTCTCCCAAAATCATAAGTCAAAACATGAGGATGTGTACGGTCACACTTTCTCCTTCACGCGGTCATCTGAAGTACCTGAAACATAAACCAAAACTGTAAGCTAAAGCTTAGTGAGATACCCCAAAGTACAACCACACACAAACAAATAACCTATACAATAACAGCATGTCAGGTCCAATTAACCATCGGGTTGGAATACCCCAGGCCTAGTCAACCATTAGGTTGAAATGCCAATTCACTCTGGGCCCAGTCAACCATCGGGTTGGAATACACTATGCCCATCAACCATTGGGTTGGAATATTAATATACAACGGGTCCTGTCATCCTCAGGATGGAATAACCTCAAGCCCATTCAACCATCGGGTTGGTATACCCCTGGCTTGTTGGCTTATGCACAAAGCAGTAAAGCCTCAGTCACCGACCAAATATGTGCATATATAACAGATAATCATATAACAGTCTACAGACAGTCAGACAGATCTACAAATCACTAAGCATAACATCATCATATATACCATGATAACGATCTAACATATCACTACAACATAATAACATACATAACAGGATATCAGATCCAAAGGTCCGACCTTGGTGCCTTCGACCCGCAAGCATTGTGAGGAAAACTTACCTCGCAACTGGACAAAGCTGATGAGGTCTCAACTCCATCAAAATCCCAAAATTTCCCAAAATACCCTTAAGGTCAAACTTGGTTAACGTCAAAGTCAACTAGTCAAACCAACTAAGTCAACCGAGTCAACCCAGTCGAGTTAACTCAACCGAATTGACCTAATGTGAGTACGCGAGGCGTATACCGTCCTCACATGTTGACCACCATCGGGATGGTTGACCTCATATGCAGGGTGTACTATGAGTACATGGAACGTACTCCCCGAAGTCCAAAAATCCATTAAGAGCTTAATGGATAAAGCTCTTATGTCTGTAATTCAGATCCATGGCTAAAATACTCTAAAGAGTCATAAAGTCTCCAACTTTATGACTTAGCATGTCCAATAAGTGCTTAACTCAAGGTCTTATTCCATTAAGACCTTCTAAATGATGCATGAAGCGAAACTAACCATTTGGAACCCATTTTTATGACTTAAGACCCCTCATAGGGTCTGAAGTGACAACTTAAAGGTCAAGAACATGTCATGCTCAAGATCTAACATTTTGGGACCAAAAAGCTTCATAAAGACATCCAAATCTAGATCTATATGCTAGAGGGATAGAGTTGCAATCTTTATACCTTAGAAAGGTTGCAAATGATGTAGAAACTCCAAATTCAAAATGCTTCACTCTTCCAAGATGAGCTTGGCTTCCTTTCTTCTTATTCTAAGCACAAAACACACACTCTTAGGCTTGAAATAGCTTCTCAAGGTGAACTAGGATTGCAAAACGTCTCAAGGGGGTGGAGGCTGATGAGGTGAGGGGAAATGAATCCATAAGGATGTTCAAATATGAGCTAAACCCTAAAAATTAGGGTTTCTAAATCTGGCAAGTACGCCCAACACACACATGTACGCATGGCGTACTCTCCCAAGGCTTAATTACGAAAATGCCACTAGGGCTCCATTTGCATAGTTTCTTGAACTTAGGGACCAAAATGCAACATAATTAAATTATAGGGTTGAAATTAGAAGTATCTTATCATCGGGATGTTACAATATGTCTAACGAACACTCTAATGGGGTTGATCCATTTTCCTATGATGAGCCTGGTTGTTCTGAATCATCTTTTGATGAAAGTTTTCCTAGTAATAGTGAGAGACTGGATCATCAGTTAGATGGTGCTAGTTATCCTTTAAACCTAGATATAGCAGATTCTACTCAGGAAAGTTCAGATACTAGTCCACATTTTGAGGAGTCCTATGTGCCTTTATATGTTAGGTATGGTCTTGATTCTTCTGTCATGGCTGAGAAAAGTAGTCCCCTAGATTCTCTATCGGTCGGTCACCAATGTGCTAGCAGAGAGTCACACCTTCCTTCTAGGTTTAGTGACTACATGATAGAAGGCAAATATAAATATGGGATTGAAAAAACTCTTAATTAATCTAGTTTGTCTACTGAAGGTAAATGTTTTGTTGCTAATCTTGATAAAACTGTGGAGCCTCAATAATGTTATGCAACTTCTCTTAATCCTGAATGGGTTAAGGATATGAATAAATAAATGGAAGCACTTTATAGGAATAACACTTAGATAATAACTAATTTACCTAAAAATAGAAAACTTGGAATAACACTTAGATAATAACTAATTTAACTAAAAATAGAAAACTTGGAATAACACTTAGATAATAACTAATTTACCTAAAAATAGAAAACTTGTTGGTTGTTGTTGGATTTATAAAATTAAGTACAAAGCCAATGGGGAAATAGAAAGATATAAAGCCCATCTTGTAGCTAAAAGGCTACAATCAGAGAGAAGGAATTGACTATGAGGAGACTTTTGCTCCTATAGCCAAGATTGTTACAATTCGTATTGTTATCACTTTAGCTGTTAATTTTTGTTAAAATTTGTATCAGTTTGATATAAATAATGCTTTTCTGTATGGTTCTCTTGAAGAAGATGTTTATATGGTTTTACCTCTTGGGTATCATAGTAAAAATGATAAAAGAGTTTGTAAGTTGTTAAAATCTATATATGGTTTAAAACAGGCTCCATGAAAGTGGAATGAAAAATGCTGGGAAGTTTGTTATAATTATGTTAGTTTATGTAGATGATATAATATTGATAGGAAATTGTGAATTTGAATTAGTAAAGTAAAATGTTTTCTTAAGTCTCAATTTCTTATAAAAGACTTAGGGAAGTTTAAATATTTTTTTGGATATTGAAGTTGTTAATATTCCAAATGGTGTGTTTTTGTCCCAAAGAAAGTAATGTATGGAATTACTTCATGAATTCGAAATGTTGGGCTGTAAGCCGGTCAAAACTCCTCTTGAGCCAAATCTTGTTTTAGATAATAATAATAATAATAATAATAATAATAATAATAATAATAATAATAATAATGATGATGCTTTACTTGAAAATATAACAGATTTTCAGAAACTTATTTGGAAACTCATCTATCTCAGTATTACTAGACCATATATTACATATTATGTTCAAGTATTAAGTCAATATATGCACAAACCCACTAAGGCTCATTTACCGGTTGCTTTAAGGTTGTTGAAATATTTTTAACATAATCCTAGTAAGGGTGTTAGTTATTTGAAATATGCTTTTGATTCTCTTGTTTTAAGAGGGTTTTCAGATGCAGATTGGGCAAAAATGTTGTTCTCTAGAAAGTTTATTAGTGCTTATGTTGTGTATTTTGGAAACTCTCCTGTTTCTTGGAGAAGTAAGAAACAAGCTACTATTTCTCGTTCTTTTACATAACCAAAATATAGAGCTCTTGGTTCATTGTCTTGTGAGTTAATTTGGGTGATTTTTTTTGTATGATTTGGGGTTTAAGAATGTTGTTCCTATAAATGTTTTTTGTGATAATGAGTCAACTATCAAGTTAGTTTTGAATCATGTGTTTCATGATAAAACAAAGCATTTTGAAATTGACGTTCATTTTATAAGAGAACAAATTTCAAAAAGAGTTATTAAGTTGATCAAATTTAGTAATTCTAATCAAGTAGCGAATATTCTTACTAAATCTTTTGTGTCTTCTTAACATGAGATTCTTAGTGAAAAGTTGTCTGTTTGATCATTTTTCTTTAAAATATTAGTTTTACAAAATGATTAATTTGAGGGGGTCTATTAAAATAAATAAATATTTTCAATATATTTTCAAACTAAACATTTGGTCATTTTTTTTTGGATATATTTTGTGTTTTTGTATTTGTTTTGATGTACAAGTGATATATGTTTGATGTTTGAGGGTGAAAGTGTAACTTTACCGGGTTCTTTATTAGGTTTACACGAGGGTCTTCGGGTCATCCTCGACCCGGTGTATATATTGCTTAGTTGCTTGTATTTGTCTTATTATTCAAGATTAGAAGCATACATCTCTTAGCTTTCTCTCTCGTTCTCTCAAAATATCTCCATTTAGGGTTTCTGTTCACTGTATAGATTAAGGTTCTTCATAGCTCTCATCTGTTCTTGTGATGTTTTAGGTTAGATTGAGTGATAAATTTAGAGAGTAGATTAGGTGGTTTTTATAGTGAGGTTTATTTTTTAAGTATATGAAAACCTTCTAATTCTTTGTCCTATAATGATATAAGAATCGTTCATGTTGAGAACGTTTTGTTTCTACATTTTTCATAGCAACTTGTTGACTTATGGCAACAATAAAACCACCAAAATATTAACACATCTAAGAAAAACAACATACCTAGCCAAGATGTAAGGCGGTAGTCAACGAAGTTGGTCAAAAGCGTGGCTTTATAAACACAATTTACTATCAACTATGGCGGGTATGGTAGTAGTAACGGACGCAGAAAAAAATTTCAGGGGTTGCTTTATTTTTTTAAAGGTTGCACTACTAAATTGGTGTTTTTTAAAATAATTTATTAACTTATTGGTTTTCTCAAAAAGCCAATAAACTAAAAAAAACTAAAAAAATGTTTGGTAAAGACCAAGTTTTTTGAAAAAAAAAAGTGAATTTTTTAAAAGTCAATAATATTCGGCTTTTTCAAAAACCCAATAAAGAGTTTCAAAAGCACTCCAACAAACCCTAAAAAAACTCATTTTTCAACAACAATTTCCGTTACTAAAAAGGTTAGACCGACATATTTACATTAAGGGGGTGTTTGACTTAGCTTTTCACAGCCAAAAGTCTTTTTTGTAAAAGAAAAAAAAACAAAAAGATGTTTGGCAAACTAGTAACTTTTAGAGTTTTAATACAAGGAAAAGCATCTTTTTGGAAAAGTCAGGATTTCCTGACTTTTTGTAACTTTTTTGAAAAGAACTTTTGAGCTTTTAAAAGCTAAGCCAAACACCCCCTAAATTTACACTTATTAGGACATTGTCACGAATTTCCAACGAATTTGTGATTGATTTCTGACGGATTTATGATGAATTTGTGACAAATTTTGACGAATGTACACTAATCTTTGCATTTAACAGAAAAATTTAAGAGGTTGTCTATGCCACCCATGACACCAATTAGGCCGACCATGTATGGTAGGTAGTGGTGGTTGCGGTGGTAGTGGAGAATGGTAGTAGGTTGAAAAGGGTGAAAAGGGTGAAAAGTTATGATCATATGTAACATACAATAATTTAATCTCTTTTTAGAGAAATTTACAAATGTAGCCAAAAACGTTAAAACAACCAAAGTTGTAGGTGGTTAGTTATACATACTATTTCCTACCTTGTAGCTGCTATTTGGTGGTGTTAGGCTGTGAATAAGGCCCAGTACCAGCCCATGGGCCAGAAGTATATATATCCTTATTTTTTTTTTTTAAGAAAAATCTCATTTTCTACTTTCAGATTACAAAAAATTCTCAACCTCTTTAATGACTGAAAATATATACTCTCCTGAAACGTTGCAAGTTATCTACTTATTTAGTGCTTTAATCATGTCTATTAGGTTTTATACATCTAAGATAAGTTGATTTATGATTTATTTGTCAAAAAAACAAAAATATATGAAATCTAGAGAGGAAATGGCATCTAGACGGTAGGAGTGAGAGAAAATCGCATTTGGAGTGTAGGAAAATCGCATATGTATGTTGACTTTTGAAAGGAAATCACATATGGAGTGTAATGTACAAGCATCAAAGAATTATACAACTGTAGGTATATGTGTAGATGACAATATACAAATTGTTCAAACACAAGTCATGTATTAGGTACTTGTACTTTCACAATTGGGCAGTGCTTATGTGAATATACAATCAATTGGTGCACGAATTATGCATCAATAGCGTGTACATGCAAAAATCTCATGCTTAATTTGTTTTGAACGGCGACCGAAATATATTAGAAAACAAAAAAGGGACAATAAATGAGAAACTCAAGCCACGTTACAACAAAAGACTTGATAAGGAAGACATACACAAAAGACCAATAAAAATATAATAATTGGACCTAATTTTTATTCAATTAAAACTATTGAAACTAATATCATCCGTCAAAAACACATCTTTCTTGACTTAGCTTTAAATTTTAACCACAACATTTAATCTTATCATTTAATGCTTTTGATCTTTTGTTTTGTTTATCTTTTGGCAAATCTATTTACTTTTAAGCAAACATCAACCCTTTTGACCTCAAAAAATAAAAATAACACTATTACTGCTGAGCTAAAAACATTGATTTTAATCTTCTAGTTACGACATACCATTGAATCACTTCAATATCCCCGTGAATAATAAAAAAGAATAATTATCTTCTTCCAAGCATCTTGAAAACACGTAACTGTCTGTTACCATCTCTTTTCTTTTTGAAATTAATTAACAATTTCAAGTTTATTTTGCATGCCAGCATCATCGAATGACTCGTGCTTTTTATGTCTTGCATCAAACTTATTTTATTGAAAAATAAAAAAGAATTGTCTAAAATAAAAAAGTTTTTTTTAATAACTTTTTCGCGTCTGAACAGAACACAAAGGCGAACATGAAAATAATTTACTCAAAGGCGCCGACCACGTGGCACGTTCTCGAATGTGTGATTAATATTATTGACCTCCAGATATATAGGCTTCCTACTTTTCCGGTCACCGCCACCGATATCGACGTGTCCAAATCTCATGTTCTCCACGTCAGCCCCATACTAGCCGGCACGGACGAAGATTCATCTCCTTCCGACGAAATCGCGAAGAATATTTGTAAAAAGGACAAAGACAGCAAAACCTTCACCTCTCATCTCTCTTCCTCTCTGTAAGGTAAATACCTTTTTCTCTTTCTATTTTCACATGTATATATACGTATAGCACGATTATCATGTTGTTTTAAACGTATCTAGATCTGAAATTCTGAGATTTTCACTAAATTTGAAGCAGAAATGGGGAGTTTGAATTTCTACGAGAGGTTTTCTAGAACGTTCCGTGAAAATCCTTCGCTTTCGAGATTTCTCGTTGTCTTCGCCGTCAGGTATGCCGTTTGATCCGCTTTCGAATTTCTCTTTCTATTCACTGTGAATTGAATTTGCTAAAAAGTATTATGCTGTGTTGTTAATTGGTAGTCTAAGGACGTTTTTAAGTAAATTAGATCTCGATTATACTGAAAATTGGATACAATTGTTAATAGTTTATGGTTTAATACTTCGCGTCCAGATTAGGCATAGATATTTTGAAGTGTTAACGGAGATTTGGCAATATATTGATGATTGCTTTGTTGATTCCTTGTTCAATTTTGTGATGATTTTTAAGTTGAGTTTGATCCCTTGTTATTTGTCTGTCCAAGAAGATTACCTTGCTTCTTTTGGCAAAGCTCTAACTACACTTTTTTTGTCTTATTACCTTAAAACTCTGAATTGTTTCAGTTGTTTGGTTGGTGAACACATGCTGTTGTCTCTTTCTGATCATTAATTGTGAAAATTTCAAATGAATTTCATTTACCTTGTTTCTATGATTCTCTCCACACCACCATGGAAGTAAATCATTATCAATGATGCTTGTAATTGTTGTGTACTATGATTCAGAAAGTCTAAACTTTAAAGGCTAATTAGTTGAAGAATATGCACAATCTTACCAAAACATCAAAAATATGTTTTAGATCCTCCAAATTTAGGACAACCATTGTTTACATCAAGTAAAACTGAAATAACTACTGTTATGATGGCTGATTTTCATCAACTTTCATTAATGTACACAATATAACTTTGTAGTGGTGGAGGTCTGGTGGCTTATTCAGAGGGAAACATATTAAGTAGTAGTCCAAAGATTGATGAGTTACCAGAGCCAGGTAATGAAAAAAAGAAGGTAGTTGTGCTTGGAACTGGTTGGGCTGGAACAAGTTTCTTGAAAAATCTCAAGAATCCCTCATATGATGTTCAAGTCATATCACCAAGAAATTACTTTGCATTCACCCCTTTACTACCAAGTGTTACAGTTGGCACAGTGGAAGCCCGAAGTGTTGTTGAACCAATTCGCAACATTGTCAAAAAGGTAATCGAATCAGTTTAGTAAATAGTAAATAGTAAATACTAAATCTTCTATGTTTCCTACTAGTTGTGAGATATTGTTAATGTTTAACAGAAGAATGTAAATGTAAACTACTGGGAAGCTGAATGCTACAGGATTGATGCAAAAAGTAAGAAAATTTACTGTCGTTCAAGTCAAGATGATAAAGAAGAATTTGTTGTCGATTATGATTACCTTGTGGTTGCAATGGGAGCCCGTGTTAATACATTTAACACTCCTGGTGTTGAAGAAAACTGTCACTACTTGAAGGTAATTTTAATTTCTGTTTCATATGGGGTGTATAAACTATTGGTTATTTTGCTAATTCGAATTTAGGAAGTTGAAGATGCTCAGAAGATTCGAAGGAAAGTTATAGACTGTTTTGAAAAAGCAAGTTTACCTAATTTGAGTGATGATGAAAAGAAAAGAGTTCTTCAGTTTGTTGTTGTTGGTGGAGGTCCAACTGGAGTTGAATTTGCAGCTGAGCTTCATGATTTTGTGTCTGAAGATTTGGTGAAGTTGTATCCATCTGTTAAAGATTTGGTCAAAATAACACTTCTTGAAGCCACTGACCATATCCTTAACATGTATAACCCTTTCTTTCAGATTCCAAACAACCATTTTAATGATTTTACAGCAATCTACTTTTTTTTTTTTGCCTATAATAACTGTATATGGTTATGTTGTGTAGGTTTGATAAACGGATCACAACTTTTGCAGAAGAGAAGTTTCACAGAGATGGTATAGATTTAAAAACAGGGGAAATGGTTACAAAAGTCTCTGAGAAAGAAATTTCTACAAAAGTAATTAAAACTGGTGAAGTCTCTACTATACCCTATGGAATGGCAGTTTGGTCAACAGGTATTGCAACTCGTCCTGTCATAATGGATTTCATGAAGCAGATTGGCCAGGTATTTTATTTTCTTCATAGGGGTAAAATCGTCATTTTACGTTTCCGACTTTTGACCAGATTCATGTTTTTTTAGGCGAACAGACGTGTGTTAGCTACTGATGAATGGCTTCGAGTTGAAGGGACCAATAGCATATATGCACTTGGAGATTGCGCCACAATCAACCAGCGTAAAGTCATGGTGTGTTTACAAATATACCCTTGAATTATAATACCATAAATATTGCTATAACCGGTAAAGAAAGAAAGAAAGAAGCTGATGTGGCAGTTAATAATGATCAGGAGGATATTTCAGCTATATTTGAAAAGGCAGACAAGGACAAGTCAGGAACACTAACAGTAAAAGAATTTCAAGAAGCACTTGATGACATATGCGACAGGTATCCTCAGGTGCAAATTTATCTCAAGAACAAACACATGAGCAATCTGGTTGATCTGCTTCAGGAATCCAAAGGAGATGTTTCAAAAGAGTCGATTGAACTCAATGTTGAACAATTTAAATCCGCTTTATCTCAAGTAGATTCTCAAATGAAGAATCTTCCAGCAACAGCTCAGGTTGCAGCTCAGCAAGGTTCGTATCTTGCGGATTGTTTCAACCGTATGGAAGAGTGCACAAAGAGTCCGGAAGGTCCGTTGCGGTTTAGAGAGTCTGGGCGACATAGGTTTCGTCCCTTCAGGTTGGTCAAAATTGGACTTTGAAAAGTCAAAATTAACTCTGATTTGTATTTTATATTTTATATGAATGTGTAATAGGTACAAGCATCTTGGTCAATTTGCTCCATTAGGAGGAGAGCAAACAGCAGCACAACTCCCAGGTGATTGGGTGTCTATTGGCCACAGCTCTCAGTGGCTTTGGTACTCTGTCTATGCAAGGTATGTATAGCATCATACTTTCATTTCGTCTTATTCTATTAGTTGACCGTTTGACTTTTTTTGGAAACAGCAAGCAAGTAAGCTGGCGTACAAGGTCGTTGGTGGTGTCAGACTGGATGAGGCGTTTCATTTTTGGGAGGGACTCCAGTCAAATATGAGTGTCCATCTCTTAAAATACCAAAAAAGGTTACAATTTTCTGTTTGATAAACACATTTAATCACTTTTTTTTTCTCAAAATGTTTACTGCAAATAATTTCCCTCTTCGGCTTTACTTTACATCTAGTTTTTAGATGAGCCTCAGAATGTGTATTTGTATTGTATAATGAAGATTATGTGTATCTAGCCTTTTGGGTTTTTTTTTTATTCACTATACTCATAATCTGTTTCCTTATTATATGAATCAACTGTTTGAATATTAGTAAAGGAGTACTTTAGGATTTTGTTTAATAATGATGCTAAATGACAAAATCGATGTTTATGGTATAACTGTTGTAAATCGAAATAGTGAGTAACTGTTTGTTTGATATTTAATATAATTATATTCTTTTTTAAAGTTTAATTGCATTTAAGTATTTAAACACAATATAGTTTGAAGCTCAAAAAAAAAAAAAAAAATGAAGTCAACATTATATTTATATGTAATAAAATCAAACACAAAGTTACAACTTTCCTCTTCTTGCTCTTTGTTTCAAATTCTAAAATAAATATAGGGAAAAGGTTTCAGTAGTCATACGATGTTTTGCATATGTATCCATTTAGTCTCTTAAGTTATTTTTGTGACTTTTAAAGGAACAAAATTGTATTTGTCGGGTCGAATAGGTCTTTTGTAAAACTAAAGGGGTCAGCAGATGACTTCCTCATCTAAAATGCCGACCACTTGACTAGTTTGTGTCTTATTCTTTGCAAAGAATTCCTTCTTTTTTTTCAGTTCCTTCTTCTTCAGTTTCTTCATCTTCTACTCTCTTGCATCCAAACAAGAAATGATGGTGAGGTGCAATTGTGGAAGTATGAGTATCATACCGATCAATGATAATGGAATTTTTTTTAGCAAAATCGAAACTGATAATCTCATTGTCCTCCGTCTTTTTCCTTCCTTGCAATGACTCCACCAACAAATAATCAGAACTGATAATCTTAAAATCGGAACTAATAATCTCGATTGCTGAAGTCGATATAGTCTCAAAATCGGAACTGATAATCTCGATTGCAGAAGTCAATACATGCCCGTGATTTTGACATTTACAATCTGATTTTGATTTTGAAATGGCAAAATGAACAACTTAAACATGAGACTGGCTATTAATAACTTTGTTTTCTTAAAAGTCATGGAAATAACTTAAGTAACTGAATGAAAAAATATACAAAACATATGTCATTTTCTTATAAATATAAAAGGATGTTAGGTTACTGAAACTTGAAATTAAAAAGGGTGGGGTGGGGGTGGGGATAAACTAGGGAGGCTTGTTTTTTTTTTTTTTTTTTTTTTTTTTTTTTTTTTTTTTCTATTTCTTATTTTTTTTATTTTATACATCCATCTCTTCTAACAAATAAAACATAATATTATCACATCACACCTTTTTAAGCCCTATATTTGACATGTGTACGTTTTTAGACCTTCGACTTTTGATTTTTCTGCTCATTCACTATCTGCTCAAATTAGTTCTATCAATTAAATTATATCTTCAATCAATCTCATAAAATGAAAGATTCCAACCTAATATCCATAAATCATGATTGAAATCTTTTTCAAATTTGAATCGTACATACAATGTCAACATAATCCAACCTTTTTAGTAAATTTGGTTAAATCGGGTTGACTCGTTTATAGTTTTTCCAACCCAACATATTTACTAAACAGGTTAAACATAGGTTCACCTGTTAAATTTTTCCAAAAAACCCTTTAAAAATTAAATAATCCATTAAATAATATTACCGTAAAGTCTTCCAATTTCAAAATTTCATTTTAAAATAGAATAAACAGTCATTTTTAATAAAACTACAATCAGGTCAAACCATTTATTCATAAACCATTATTAAAAAATCAGAGTTATAAAGAAAACAATGTTGAATCTCGAATCATAAAATTGTTGATGTGTGTGTACAATCCCGCATTCGCAATCCGTTAAGTACCTACAAAATGTTTAATCCACAACTGTAAGCATAAAGCTTACCGAGTTCCCCAAAATATCACATACAACACAGCATAATCACCATATATGGGTTATCAACAGCCTGTGAACTATCAGTAGCCCTAAGTATCATATACAACATAACAATATAAACAATTATGGATCATCAGCAACCTTGGGGACTATCAGCAATCCCAGTGGGCTAATAGTAATTAACAACACACATCATGGGTTATCAGCAACCCTGGTGACTATCAGCAGCTCCAGTGGGGCTAACAGCACACCTCAGCGGTTATCAATAACCATAGGAACTATCGACATTCCCACGAACTCACAATATAGTAGGATATGTCAGCAGCTCAATTCACATATAACATCAATCAATAATTGAGACCCAACTGGTCAACATGCATATACTACCACACAGACAAGTATAGTGAGAAGACTCACCTCACAGATAGCAGCAAAACGCAACAGCTCCCATACAATGCAGACCGGTACTACGAGACACCTAATAGCAATAAGGAAGTACCTTCTCAGCCTACACTGCAAAACCCTTAAATTAACCAAAAGTCAACCATGGTAAAAAATGAACGGTCAAAGTCAGCATTCAAGGTCAGCCCCCTCAGACCTTCCACGTCGTAGCCACCCATAGGCAACATCCTGGCAGTTAAACGACAAAAAAGGTTGTGGTAACACTAGTCTATACGTCGTGGCAACCAGACCGCCATATCGTGGGAACTAGGCTCTCACAGCTCAATGGATTAAGCTCTTAACTCTTAACCTCATGAACTCCAGAACGCAGATCTAAAGCTTCCCAAAGTCTAGATGGATAAAGTTTCCAACTTTATCCATTAAGACATCTTAATAAGCCAATATCTCAACTACTAAGTTCTTAATGCTTGCACCGAAAACATAGGCTCCCAGCTAAGTCATACAATCCCTTTTTCTAACCACCACCATGGTCTAGAAACCAAATAAGGCACACAAAGGTTATGGGGTTCACTCAAACTCCAAGAACAATAATATATGGGTCAAAAGCTTGGAAAATGACCTAGAACGAGATCTAGAGATCTAATAAGCAAGGTGAAGACTCTATACCTCCAGAAGACAAGGAATGTGATGAAGATGTAAGATCTAAGTTGGAACCAAGAACTCAAGCATAAAAATGGACTCTTTCTTCCTTCATCCTTCACAAAAGTGACTTCACCCACTCAAAACACATATATGGATGTTAGGATTTGGATGGGATAGGATCTCAAAGGGTGGAGACTGCCAAAATAAGGAACCCTTGGAGTTAATTCTCTTAAATAGGGCACCAATACTGAAAATTAGGGTTTTGGCCCAAAATAGCCACCACGTTGTGGCAAGCTATATGACACATCATGGTGTTGTGCAAATGCATGTTCCTTATCAACGAATGCCATGTCGTGGCCTACCATGCGATTCGACACAACCCAGCATACCAGAATATGCAAAAATCATTACAAGGATTTCAGAACCATGCGCATAAGCCATTCCTAAGTTGAACTTCCAAAAGGTTGACGTCTCGACCAAAGTAGCACTAATAAAATATCCCAAACAGACATCTCCTTATTGGCATGAGAGTTGAATTTAATCCTTAGCAAGAAGCATGAAACTTAAAGAAGAAACGACCACCATCACATTGAAACTAATCAACCTCAGGAGGCACTCAACCTTTAATCACAATTTTATGACTTCTAGATCATACCTGATTTCCAGTCAAGCAAGGCCACTCCACTCATCAACTATGTTGACCAAATGCTCACAAAATCAATCCATCCAAGGTTTTCCTTGGCCTCGTGCCGACTCACTGATAACTGGGTACAAAATCCACAATCAATCGTCGATGCCTACAACCTTGCATATAGACTCAAGAGGGAAATATAAACCAACAAAGGCTAAACTAGCCTACACATCCCCTTGGTTCAAAAGCCTTGCATCTAGACATAGAGATATATAGAAGAAGCATTAGTGGTTTTCATCAACCCATCCCAAATTTAGATATCATGACTGAGGTCCTACAATACACACCCGACTTCTTGGAAAATCGTGGCTAACCAATTGCTCCCACGAGCGAAACCATGGTCAAAACCAAACTCGCGTGAAATCCAAGCTCCCAAAACAACTTAGGTGCACAATCATCATCCGAGACACCCAAAATAAGTCAACAACCAATTAAAAATATGATTAGAGTGTCATTTATTGGAGACATGACATCATATTTGCTAGTTTTTACGAATGAGACAATGTATCACCTTCAATATATATATATATATATATATATATATATATATATATATATATATAACTTTATGTTTTCTAAATACATGAACAACATGTTGGGGATCTGGTGAACCCTAAGGTGTCTTATAACATGATGAAACACAACACATGATCTACACTACTCCTAAACTAGTCATTTCGCCTCTAGGGAGACACGATACTTGAACCCTCAACCTTTGGCTGAGAGACATTTTTCTACAAAGATATGATACTACTGGGCTACATGCCCTTTGGTTTCATTTTGAAGTTCTAATAAAGGATATAGCTAATGTCTTATGCCTAACTCGATTAACCCCTTATTTATACCAGAATAAAAATGTAATAATAAGTTTACAAAATTATTTTACGTTTATAATAAGAAGTACGAAACCAATCTGAATATACCCAACCTCATGGTAGATGTGGAAAATTCGGTTTTTTTTTCCAAACTAGTTCAATTCAAGTTAAAGAAGCTAACACGGGTTCAAGGCTAAACTAGTTCGGTCTCAAAATGGTTCTTCAATGAAAAGATGTGAAACTTTGCAAACCAGTTCATTGCACACTGGTTCTGACGAAACCGGTTCTTCAAACCCCTCAACTTTAAGAGCCAAATTCAAAGCGACGACACAAATTATAATGGGAGACATATTTTTGAAATATTTTTTAAACTTTGCTTTCATCAGTTTCGCCATATTATCAAAAATTGTGTCTCTCATTTCAAAATTGTTTATTTTCGAACACATTAAAAAAATTTGGTTTAAAACTAAACAACTTGTAGGATAATAAACCTCTGATAAAAAAGTAGTTGTTTTTTTTTAAACTTCAAGCATTTCCGAAACAAGTTTGATAATATCCCAACTTGATTTTGGATAAGTCGTAACCTGATTATGTTTCACAAGGTTTTCATGAAAAAAATTTAAAGTATGTTTTTAACCTAAGGTACGTTGAAACATGTTGCAAGTAGAACTCCATCAAGTTGGTACTTTCCAGTTAGGACCTAGCCAAAGGGCATTCGTATCGACACAAAACTTCATAAAATTATGATATTGAGCATTATTAGACTTATAAATATCTTTTAGCATTTGTTTGAAACCATATTACAAGTTTAATGCAAGTTAGTCCATCTTGCACAACCAAATTAATGATATGTGCAACACATCGACTATTAAAAACACTTTTGCAAACTGGTTTATATTATAGTTTTAGTTTTCCAACCGCAACGATGTAATACCGGGTTCCTGGTATCTATTTAACTTCTAAATTATTCAATTTTGTAGAGCAACTCGACAAGTTGGTATCCCCAACTCGTTGTGTTAAGACATTTTGGACCACGTGCCTTAAGTGATCAACTCGACGAGTTGTCTGGAAGAAGTGAAACCCTAATTCAAGGGTTTTGCACCATATTTAAACAACTTAAGCCCCATAAGTTAGCCTTATTTCCAGCCTCCACTGACCCAAACCCTAACCTCGAAACCTTAAGGTATCTTGGAGTGACTGTGAGCCATTTTTGAGCGTTTGGTGTGTGTTTGAAGCCATTGGAAGAAAAGGGAGCTTGGAGATTCAAGAAGGAGTTGTTAGATCCAGAATCCTTGCTTCATTTTCGACATCTTTCTGGTAAAAAGTCTCAACCTTGCTTTGTGGTTGATTAGATCTTCATCTTAGTGTTCTTTTGCTTGTGTTTGTCCAAGTGAGTGGTATTTGGGAGTTGGACATCCCAAATAGACAAAACCTTTCAGATCCAGGGTCTTTAGGAGCTTTCAAGGCATAAAGGTTCCAACTTTACGGCCCTGAGAGCTCCATGCATTTTTTTAAGCCCTTGTTTTGGCCTCTTAAGCTTCATTTGGCTATGCATGTGAGTAAAGTTGAAGAATTTATGTGACCTTTTAGCCTTTAAGGTCCAAATCTGTGTTTATAAGTTCAATCATGAAGATATGAGGGTTTTAGATTAAGTCATAATCCTTTTTGGATTAGTGTTTGAGCTTAATGCCTTTGGGTTGGTTCTTCATGGGTAAAGATGGAAACTTTACCCTTCTAGATGTAATATCAGTCTAGATCTGGAATATAAGGCCTTGGTTTGAAGAATAGTGGCTTAATGCATTAATTGGGTTGGCGGACTGAAGAACTCTACGAGTCCATAAGGGAACTCGGCGAGTTGGTTTGGTATTGTCCCGATTTTGTTGAAAAATGAGGAACTCGACGAGTTAAAAGGGAAACTTGATGAGTTGATTCGAAATATCGCGCTTCTGTGATTCATGGAAACTCGACGAGTTAAAGGATAACTCGACGAGTTTAGTCAACTCTGAGCGTTGACTTTGACTTTGACCAAGTTTGACCTTAAGCTATTTTGAAATATTGATTGGTATCTAAGGGATTGTTTCTCTTTAGGGACTGAGTAGAGCTGTTTCCGGGGCCGGGGGATTTATCTAGTTATCTTTCAACATTCGAGGTGAGTTTCCTTACCAGGTTCTACGGGTGTAAGGCACCAAGGCCAACCCTTGTTTGATTATTTGGTTATACTTGTTGTTTGTATGATACATGTATGTGCTTGTATGTGTATGTCTATTGGACGGGGCCCATTATATGAGTGTGGGAGGGGCCCGTATCTCATTTCGATTCAAGTGTGGGCGGGGCTCGTATCTCACTCTTATTGGAGCGTGGACGGGGCCCGTATCTCATTATTGTTTGATATGTATGGTATGCGGTATTTTAGGGGAACTCGCTAAGCTTCGCTTATAGTTTTCAGTTTATGTTCAGGTACTTTTGGTTCCAAAGGGAAGAACTCAGGATGACTGCACTGCACACACTATTGGGATTTTGTTATGATGTTATACTCTGATTTATGAAAACTATTACACTGGTTTATTTCGAATGTTTAGATAATATGGAGAATTACTATTTTATCTTACATTAAAACGAAAACTTTTGGGACCATATTTTTGGATGTTACAGACGATGTTGTGTGATACATTATCAAAAGACATAGAAAAAACTTTTCCCTGAAGTTTATAAGTTTTGATTACACAATCTAAAATTTTATATAAATTTCTACAATTATGTGGATATTCAAACAATTCAAACGTAATCTTATGTTTCATCGTTACCCGGGTTTTGGGATTTACCCAATGAGCGGTAACACAAAAGTACACATCTGATGAGTTGTGAGGAGCCATTCAAGCATCATAAGTTAAATTTACACAAGTTTCTAGAACTTGAAATCCTAAAATCATTTCATTTTTTGCAAACTTCCACATTTCAATACAATCTCGTCTAAGGGGAGTACGACTCACATGGCAATATCGTGGTTGTAGGATATCTGGGATGGGTGAAGTCAATTGCATATTGTCAAAATGGTTAAAAGGAAAGCATTCTTGAATCATGAATTTCACCATCATATCCTAACTTTAGTTGCTTCGTAATTAAATAATGTAGTATATTTCGTCATTGTTGTTTGATTATGCCTCGACCCAAATTTCACCGATGGTTATCTCTTGTCCATACGAGTTTTCAATGTTGAATTCTCTTCTTTCTTGAAAAAATCATCATATTTCTTGCATCAGACTTTATTTGGATCGCTTGACATTATACACAAACAAAGTTGCACCAAATCTCCGAGTTTCTATTTGTTTCTTTGATGGCAACAAGGTAATATTGTTTTATGAATCTCCAACACCAACGAAAGCCGAATCCATTGCTTGATTTGAGAGCGTTTTTTATTTTATTTTATTTTATTATTATTATCTAAGAGAGTTTTTTAGTAGCTTGATCAAGCCTCAACATCTAATTTCTATATATACTATCAATGAATGATTAATATGGACAAAAGGGACCAAAAATGAGCATCTAACAGCCTAAAACGGCTATAAAGTCGTTAGAAAAAAAAAGCAAAAAAAAACATTTTTCAATGGAAAATTCGGTTCTAAACCAGTTCCTACTAACCCGGTCCCAACGATAATTTCGAATTGGTGCAATCCGGCGATTCAGTTCATAATGGATCGGCTCATTGTAAACTAGTTTTGGTTCTCGAACCTGTTTTTTTGTGCACATACACCTTATGGGAATAAGAAGATTTTGCTAAGCCGTAACTCTAATGGCCACATTTTGTGCACCTCAAACCGAGGAGATTTTATAAATACCAGCAAAAAACTAGCTAAAATAAAAAAACAATTACATCAAAGAACTAAAAAAAAAAATTGGTGTTTTTTAACCATCAAATCCAAGCACTTTAAATTTAGAGCTTCTATTACAAATCCAAAAAGAGAATTGTCAGAAAAGTTTCAATATTTTCAAAAAAGTTTCATTTTAATATCAATTTTTTTTAACATAAAAGTCCCGATTATTTCATTTTGGTTCAAATTATCAAAAAATCAAATAATTTATATTTTCTGTTCAAAAAAGTTTTGGGACTAAAATGAAATTTTTCCGAAAACATTGAAACTTTTATGACAATTTCCCAATGCAAATATAAAAATGAGTGACAATTGTACAAAAATATACTTTTTTTAACCCCACCCTAAGAATAAATTGGTTTCAGTAGCATATATCACCCAAAAGGTACTTAAAACAACCACATTAAGAATCTTTCATTGAGCCGTAATGAGACCCAAGTAGTATGATCAACAAAGACTCTAATTGCATCAGGCTGGACAGAATGGGGCGCAGGGAGCGTCCCGTACGAAGGAACACCGCACCGGCGGTGCGGGAAGGGTGGCACGCAGAAAAGTTGAGGGTTCGGTTGTCACGTTCTCCTCCTTCGACGATTGGCTGGAAATGTTTTTTTTTTTTGGAAGTAACCGTTAAAAAACGGTAATATATATATATATATATATATATATATATATATATATATATATATATATATATATATATATATATATATATATATATATATATATATAGCAACGACTATATGCCTTTAAATGTAACTTTTTTTGTTTTTTTGTTTTTATTTTTCCTTCTACAACCTCTATAAATACTTATGCTCATTTACATTCAATCAAACCTCAAAACCTCTATTTTCTTCAAAAAAAAAAAACAAAAAAAATGAACCCCAACAATCAAACTCCAACCTCCACCTCTGATAGAAGGAAAAAAACTCATGTTTCGAGTTTAAGCACTCATACTCGAAACATTTTTGCTATCGAATCATCATCACAAGGAGTTTATCATCCCCAACTCGATACTCTCATTCCATCTCCACTACAATTTTAATACCAAAATGTTAGACAATATTATCCGGTCCAAGTTCTAAATGTTACTCCACAAATGCTTTCAAACTTTGTTGTTTTTCCCAATCAACATTCGTCAAATCAACCTCAAACCCAAACCCAACCCCAAACCCAAACCCAAACCCAAAATTAAACCCAAACCCAACAACAATTCCAACTTGTTGATGTGTTGGATGACTCAGAAGAAGATTAGATGGTTCCCGAAACTCAACCCACACCACCCCCACAACGAAGCAAAAGAAAACAACAAACGCGCAAGGGTGTCACACAACCGGGAAGACAAAAGCCAACAACATGGCTTCCACAAGAAGAGCTAGTTTTGCTAAAATCTTGGGTTGAAATTTCTGAGGATTCGAAGACGGGAAATACACAACCGAGAGATCATTTTTGGTTTCGCATTTTAGAACGGTTTCGGGAGGAGCTAGAAAAAGATGACGACTACCGTACGAAACACCAACTGAATTCGAAGTTTCGAGAAATAGCAAAGGGGGTTTCAAAAATTAAACGGGTTGTACAACAACCTAAAAACCCAATGAAAAAGCGGCCAAGGCGACTAAGAAATACTTCAAGAAGCTTTGCAATTTTACCTTGAGGAAGTCGGAAAACCATTCAAGTGATACGATTGTTGGAAATTATTGGTTAGATGTCCTAGGTGGAAAAAATACGTGCAAGATTTTATTTTTTGAGTACAACAATCAAAGCGAAAGAAAACGGGCTCTAGTGGTTACACAACTTCCTCCCTTACTCGGGTCGTTCTAGATTTAAATCAGGAGGACGAACTCGAGTTAGAAGAAATTGTCTGACCGATGGGTAGGGACAAATCAAAGAGGAAGGGAAAAGGGACTTCTTCGGGTGCATCGGATTTCAGCATGGACGTTGATGAAATGCGGAAAATAACGGCGTCGTTTGATCGATATAATCTTAATCTCTCTGAGCGTTTGACATTCGACAAAGAAAAAGAAGAAGCAATGAAGAAGGAGCACGCGGAGAGACAAGAAATGGAGGATATGAAGTTCTTGATGGAAAACACCGACCATCTCTCGAGCTCGTGAAGAAGAAGAGAGAAAAAAATTATGAAAAAAAATATTTTTTAAAGGTTTTTGTTGGTTTGTTTGTGTTTTTTCTATTTTTTAATTTCCTATTTTTTTAAATCTTAGGTTTATTGTAATTTTTATTTTAATTAATGAAATGCATTTTCTTTTTAATTAAAATTTTTGGTTGTTATTAATTTAAAATTTATAAATTATAAAAATGAATTAATTTTATTTAAAGAAAAAAGGTAGTGAATGAAGTTTCTCATCCATTCCTTGGGTTTAGGTGAGGAAATGGATGTTGTGACCCACAAAAAAATAAGGAAAGTTTTCTGCCCACACCCTCCAATCTCATCGGAAGGTTAATTTTCCACGCCCCACCGATTGCCCATTTCATTTCATATAGAAGAAACCATCGCACATGAGATGAGGAGGCGGTTGTTCGTCTCCAAGTGTTTATTGCAAATAATGGAATCCACATGACACCTATGTTGCTCAAATTTACCTGTAAAACTAATATATCTAAGAAAAATGAGAAATTAAATATCTTTCTACTTTTTGTTCATATTATCTTCTTATCCGTTTTATATTGTGACAAGTGTCATTTAATTTAATTTAAGTTTGATTGGAATGTTAAATTTGTATATTTGTCATCATCTTAAATATATAAAAAGAAAAATAGAAACAAAAAGTAGGAACATATTTAATTTCTCAAAAATTTCCAACCTATGGTTTTGGGTTATGCTTCCAACGCAAAAGAGCATGAGTGAGTTTCCTTCACTTCAGCTAAAAACACCACATCATGATAATATTATATAGAGTACTTCTCACACGTGAAAGAAAGAAAAAAAAAAGAGAAGAAGAGAGACATCACACTCCGGCTCATCGCTAGATCACCGTGGTTAAGAGTATACCGTTCGACCTAAGAAGTTAAGTTTGTTGGGAATTAATTTGTTTCATCCAATAGCACCTTCTTCCTATCGTTGATTCGTCAAGAGGAAATGTTTAAAATGGCACAAAAATCGATCTATTAGGATTCTTCTATCTTCCACTTGGCTAACAAACATAATTAATTACATACTATTTTAATAGTAGTCGATTGCGTAATTTGTTCCAGCATCATTGACAATCGTGTGATAAGCTCCATACATACACAAGTCACTAACATACTCTTTGAATAAATATGTGATGGGTATCATTGTTGGTTGTTTTTGTGTTTTTTCTATTCGTTTGAATGTTTTTGTTTTTACTCACCCATTCCATCCAACAACAATCATGTCCAGATAATTGATAAATTAAAGACGATAGATGAGAATTTGGTCCATATATTTTTATAATTTATCTTTATTGAGATGCAGCCAAACTACAAGTGGGAGCTTGAGACAAGAAAAATGCTACTCATTTCATCTCAATAAGATGCAATAACTTTTATTATTTTGTCTTCAAAGAGTTCTTTGAATCTTTATATTTGTTGATTAAAAAGTTACTACAATATTTATATGATTTTGATTTTACTCTATAAGTTTTTTGCAAAAATATGGATTTTTTTTTTCATTCTTACTCAAATATTCTCATTAGTAATGTATTTGAATAACATTTTGTATTTTTTTTAAATAATTAAAAGTATAATATTTAATAGCTAAATATCTTGTTGCCATTTAATTACTAAATAATATCCTACATTGTAAATAGGCCCGTGAACATTGAAGTTGGCTCATGATGTCTTTCAATTCGATGTAAAACACTATTTGTGACTTATCATTATCTTGTACAAATAACATACTATATAGAAAGAAGTCATAGGTTGTAACTTGTAACTATAATTCATTTACTATAAAAACAACGATTTCAAAGTTTTTTTTCTTTTCCTTTTTTTTTTTGTATTTTTTCAACAATCAAATAAAAAAAATAGAAAAAAATAGTTACATAAAAAATAGGCAAACTAAATGGGCTGTAAATCATGTATTAAAGTATATACAATCTTTTAAATTGTTTTATCTAGATAATTAGGTTATTATTATAATAATATCGTTAAATCCATCGATACCAAATAATTCCTTTCACACGATCACTTCATTCTTTTTTCTTTCCAAACTTCATATAAGAGGGTGAATTGTTCAATCATATCACATGCCACGTGTCAAAACCCAATATAAGCTAGAAATTGGACATTGAGAAAAGAAAACACATTTGTAGGAAAATGATGGAGGAAAAGGATTGGTTGAGATAATGAAAGAAAGAACATGGGCTTCTTAAAGTTTAGGGGACATAAGTCTAATCCAATCACCAACTACTTTATTTGCAAACCAACATCACACCTTTTAATTCTCTATCATGTTGTGTTTAGTGTATGCCTTTTCATCTTATCCTTACATTTAATTGGGTAATTCAAGAGAATCAACAACGAATACAAAAATAATTGATGATAATATGCTCAAATATGTTATATTTTGCACATTTGAAAACAAGTTATCATTTATCTAATGGTTTTTTTGTCGTTACGTTATTTTTGGTACATGCTTCGCGGTTGCTTCCATACGTGAACTATATATAGAACATGATGGTTTTTATTGATGACGTACACATATTGAATCAATTAAATAAGTTATAGTGACAAGTTAAGACTACGAGGGGTTTCATTTTTATAAATCGTAGATACAATGATTAGCTATTTTAATTATGTAAAGTATATATCAAAAATACATGCTTATGATGTAGCGATTTCCTGAGATAGTACATGGGCAAATAAGTGTGTTTCTTGAGATATGGTGTTTTGAATCATACGTAGTCAAAGAACACCATTGGACAAGTGGTATGGTGAACATCCGTTGAATAGTTCAACTTCCGTGTAAGACATACATAAAATTTGAGAGTAGATTATAGTGTTTTTTGTTGGGAATTTAGGGTTTGTGGTGGAGATCTGGATACTAACTTGGATCGTGATATCACTTTCCGAACTGATATTTCTATACTATGTCTGGGTTACAACAAATTCAGCCTAGGATAATCCAAGTGGACATTTACGTTTCTAGGCACATAAAACGTAAGCCAATATGTTAAAGGGTTCTGTGAATGTGTGATGAAAAACGAGAGCTAAAGAACGTCACCCCCTTCTGGAAAGGAAGAGTTGTTTATATATTAAACACGATTAGGGTTTCATTAGGGTTGAGCCGTCATTAGTTGCTTTGGAAGCAAGTAATATTAATCCGGATTAGGGTTACTAAAACCAGCGGGACCCCAGCCAGGGGCTCTGCCCCTTGGACCCCGCTAGGGGCGCTGCCCCTAGACACCGCCAAAGGGGCGCTGCCCCTTTGGAAACCCCGGACACCGGCTTTTGACTCGATCTTATACATGCGTGTACTCTGCACAACCCCGTACATATATTAGAGTACAAATCATAAAGCCCCATAACTCACATGTTAGTTGCAGTTACTTAAAATGACATGGTGACACTAAAATCACCAACATTTTTGGGTCGATATATATATATATATATATATATATATATATATATATATATATATATATATATATATATATGAGACATTTTTTCTTACATCATATTCGTTTGAAACATTCAAAACATTTTCCTTAAACCTCATGCATTTAAAACTCCCAGGACTATTCAGCTTATATAATTTAATTTATGATTAATTGAAATGTTGTGATTTGTAACTTCCAAAACTTTTCAAATCATGCTATTTAATTGATGAGTTAAATGAAATATTTAGCCTATATAAGAACATTATAGCTTGCATATTGTATGTATGTCAACACAAAATGATAGATTATATTGGCAGAGTTTGAAGAGTTATATGATTGGTTCCATGGATGTAAGAGAACAATTGGAACTTTTCTAAATGTGAATGGAAGTAAATGCAAATTTGGTGCATGTAAAGTTTTATATATTAACCAAGCTTGACATTTTGGTATGTGTGTAAAGGTATACTTGAGACAACTTTTTTAATTTATGTGTTATGGATCTTTTTATAATCATAAGATGATGAAATGGGACTAATAATTACTTCTCATGAGCTTTTTGTAAATCAATCTTTAAGTTATTTATCAGTTAAAGCAATTAACTTTGTTAACATGTATGTATCTTTATGTCGTCTTTCTCTTTTACGTTATATTTTTCTGCCCAAAAGAACATTATTCAACATGTATTTTATGCTATTAGTTATATACTATGTTAGTTTTTATCGTTTATTTTGGTGTAAATAACATCGATGGAACTTTTGATAATTGATTTTGATAAAAAAAAAGTTTACAATTATTTTTCCAAAATGTTGGTGAGAATTAGAACGGATGATTTTAAATATGATATGAATTTATTGTTGAAAACCAAGGATTATTTATGTGCTATAAAAATATATTCATTATGTTCTCGAAAAATTTATATGTATGTATCCATCTTTTAAATGTTTTTTATAGTAATAAAAATAAGTACTCTATTATATCTTATTACATTAGTCAATTTCCTTTTTCCTATTTATTTTTCACCTTAAGGTCAAAGTAAAATAGTAAGTCTCCAAAATGCTTGTGTATCAATCAGATCCGTTTGATGGTACGGAATCCCAATCAAACGGATGATGCCAGATCAAATAGAAGAGAACGAGAAGAAGATGATGATGAATCTTGTATGTATTGATATAAATGAAGATCCGGATACAAGATTCACACACAGTAACACACACTCTCTTTTCTCTCTCTCTAGAACACCTTCAAATGCACACACTTAAGCTCCTCGTTAGACCTTTACAATTATGCACTCCTCACGCTATATATAGTAGACATGGGCCGTGAATGGGTTTACGGCCGTAAACCTGTTCACGGCCGTAAACACAACCATAAACACGTATACGGCCGTAAACACCAAGTTGTTTACGGTCCAAGACACAAAAATACATTTTCCTAGAAAAGTAAAGTATAAAACATATTTTTGACCCAACAATCTCCCCTTGGTTTATAACTTTCTTTTCTAAATGACCCAATAAGCTCCCCCTAAAAAATAGCTGACTTTTCTTGTCAATCTTCATCGAGAGCTTGGCTTCAGCATTAATCTTCAAATTCTTCACGACTTCAAGATGAACTTGATGAATCTTCAATGAATGACTTCATCTTAAGCAGTTGGGATTTTCTGCAGAATTTGACATTGAACGCACATTGGGTGAGGAGGCTTCTTAAAAAGATTCTTGAAAGATAGTGCTTTCAACTTGAGAATCTTCAGAGAGAACATCAAAGAGATCAAATCTTCTAGATCACCTCAGCAGGTTCATAGATAGCAGCAGACTGATTGAGGATGCTTCAGTGCAATCCGTCAAATAATCTTCAATTTCAGCTTCACCTTGCTTCTGGGGTTGAAGGATTGAATGTTGAAAGAATAATCTTCATTTCTTGCTCCTTCGAATGAGAATTCTTCGATGCTTACGAATGAAGCTTTGGTTCAGAAATTTTCGACACAAACTCCAGGAGTTTCATCTACACCTAAAATCACTTTTCAAGACAAAACAAAACTAAAAGAAAACTTAAAATAGAAATAACACTATTTTTGGATTTTTAGTTTTTCTGATTTTTCTTTGATTTTTGAATTTTTTTTAATTCTCCCCCTAAATTTGTGCATAGAAGAAAACTATGAACAAATTTAACAAAAAGAAAAATATTTGGGATCAAAGTTGTAAGACAGCCTGAACTTGTTTATCAGTACCTTCACCTTCATGAATAGATCTGGTCAATTGCTGGTATTGTGGTCCACTTAAACACGAGGAGTATCGACAAACTTTTCTAAATAAACCATTTAGCTGGCGACGACCACGGGTATTGTTGTCCACTTAAATTAAGTAGCGAGATCTACAGGCAATCTCTAAATGGTTCGATTTTAGTTGCACTAGAATGTGTTCCCCACTTCCCGATATACCCTGGTTATCAAGAACTTCCTAAGGACTCCTTACTTTAGGTGAGTAAAAAATTATTAAGGAGGAAGACAGATTTAGAGATAGATGCATATGTTGTCTCCCAGGTCAGATCTATTTCAATCACGCAGAAGGGACAACATATGACTAACAAAGATAGAGGGATATAGAGATAGAATGTTGCATATGTTGTGTCCCAGGTCGGATCTTCCAATCACGCAAAGGGGACAACATATGGCTAACAGAAAGAAATAGTTTCATTGATAAGAAGGTGTGTAGAAATAGAGTTGCATATGTTGCATTCCAGGTCGGATCTTCCGATCACGTAGAAGAAGCAACATATGACTGACAGATAGAAACCAAGAGAATAATTTCCTACAGACCTACTTTATCAGAACCCCCCAGTCGCCCTATCAGAACCAGAATTAAGGACACAAGTCCGTACATCAAGGAAATTTCGAACCACTGTTCTAGATGCGTATTAATTTAGTGTATCCTATAGGTTCCCATGTTTATCTCATTGCTCAATCTACTTGAGCGTCGTATGGTCAGTCCAAACAATCATAACTAAATCCACACTGTTAAATCCTTCGTTCCTACCAGCACATTAATCACAGAGTCTAGACAATTCAGATTCAGTCCTTTACACATGTTTTAGACTGCCCGTTATCACTTTCTTGATATCACTTCCCGACAGACACCTACTAAAGAAAAACTATAAAAGATTGTCTTTAAAACGAATCAGATTAAGATAAACTCAGGAGTATAGAAAATAAAACTCAAACCGTAAGTCACTGATTGAATTTGCATCCAGAAGGTCTGAGAACAACATGCATAATCTCATAATAGATCCGAAAATTCTTCATGTTGTTAAGTACTAACCCCATTTGTGATCTCTTCCTTTCCTCCTTTCCCGAAAAGGACACGTACTCTCACTTAAAGTTCTGAGTGTTACACAGTTGAGAGATGTCCCCTATCATGTGCCAGGAACAACCACTACCAACAAACCGAAGTCTGATGATATGCCTCCATAGCTGCTCCAACACAGAGCGGGATTAGTTGGTCTTTGGAATCCAGTCTATTTTGAAACTGGGTCGACCTTTTTCATCCTTGCACGATACTCTCTCCCATGCCATATCCTGTTTATCACAAATAGAATATGAAGAGATATTAGAATCATTAGTTGATTTGGGAGATTGAGCCTTCGGAACCCATTTGTAGTTGGGTTTAACCCATTTCTTTTTCGATCTGATGGGTGGCTCAGTACTTGCTTTTGAACTTGATGTCGGCCATTGAGATGACTTTGACTTAACCGGTCTTTGTTTCACTGGAGCATATCTTGGATTTGGCTTATTGGCAGGCATTTCCTTCTTGCCATTGGGATTTGGATTCTTTGCCTTGTGTGTTTGATTCTTGGCCTTCTGCGCGTTCCAGTCACCATTGTCTGAACGTGACCTGGAAGGGTTTCTTTTTAAGTATCTCCCACTTGGCACATTTTTCCATCCTTGTGCATAGTAGGGAACGTATGCGTGATTTGGACAGTTTTGGGCAATATGTCCAGGTGTTCCATAGTGAAAACATGTCTTTTTCTTCACTGTGAAGTTGTTTCTTCCTACCCCTGGTGGCGTATCCTTTCCTTGTCTCTTATTTTTCCCACAAGCACAATTACAACAGGCACTCTGTTTCAGTGGAATTGGTGGCCTGTATTTCTCAATAGCAGGTTGATCAGAAGCAGCTGAGTTCGAAGCAACAGATTCAGAGTTCAAGAAGATGTTGGTTTGTTCAATGGTGTTCTCTTTGTTCTCATTCTCTGCTACTTTACCTACACATAAAGTAGAAGCATTAGTATTTTCAACCTGAATACCTCCTGACACAAATCCAACTGGTTTTCCATATTGAAGATGTGCCTCCCTGTCAATTTCTTCCTGTGTCATAGGGATGGATGCGTAGTTATGATTGAAAGGAGGAGGAACAATATCACACCCTAGACCTTTTTGCTGGTTATTGTTAAATTTTAAACAATGGTCTATCATGTTCGCAACTACTTCGCTTAACACATCAAATTTTCTAAAATCAAAATCTGCATTTTCAAATTTGCCTTTTAATGTGTCAAGCTTAGCAGTTAATTCAACAAATTGTCTCTTAATATAGTCATAATTTTCACATTTATTACTATAGTCTTCCTGAAGCTTTCTAAAATCTTTGGTTTTTGCTTCTAATTCAGCCTTCAGGGGTTTTGTCCTTTCCTAAGTTGATATCCTTCGTATTTTAGGTCCTCGATTTCCCTTTTTAGCAAATCATTATGTTCACAAAGAAGTTTAATCGTAGCTTCACATGATTGAGAGCATGAAACTTCATTGACCGGGATGTTTGCAGAACTCATTGTTTTTCCACACTTCAAAGCGTCAAGTTCTTCAGTTACAGCAGCAAGACTAAGATGATTGAGATCTTTTGTCTTCTTGATGACAGCCACGTTCATATCCTACGATTTCGGAAGTGAATTCAGCAGCTTTTTGTTTATCTCAGATTTAGTCAAGAAGATCCCAACTATATTCATCTCAGTAGTAAGTGTAGTAAATCGCTGCAACTGAGCTTCCAAGGTTTCTCCAGGGATACAGTTGAACATGTTGAAGTTTTGTCTTAACATATCCTGACGACTCTCTTTCATGTCTTCAATTCCCTCGTAGACCTCAAAAACCATTAAAAACACAACTAGAAGCAAAAATCAAACTTAAATTTAAAAATGTCCTTTGACTATAAACCTCAAAAGTCAACCTTTAAAGTCAAATTTAAAAAGTCAAACTTAAAAGTTAAACTTAAAAGTCAAACCGAAAAGTTAAATTTGAAAATTTAAAAGTTAAACGAGAAAGTCAAAGGTCAGGTTTTAAAAGTTAAAGTCAAGTTTTTAAATAAAAAGTCAAAAATAAAAGTAAAAAATTAAACACTAAAATTTTTGGTTGAAATTGGAATTTTAAAATAAAAGAAATTGATTTTTTGGGTAAAAAGTGTAAAAATTGCGAAAGTGGTGCGACAGGGAGTGTTTAAGAATTAAAATCAAAAGGTGTGTAACAAGGTGCTTGGTAGATTAACTGGTAAGGCGCCTTGTTTGAGTAGGGAGGAGACCCAGGTTTGATCCCTGGCACCTCCAAAAGTCCGTCCCTTTTTTTTATTGAACGATGCGAAGACTGTTGCTTGCGAAGCGAGGACGAGGCGCGTGTGCGAAGCTGCTGAACGAGAAGGCGTGCGAGGTGCTGGACCGTACACGTGCGAGGACCGTCAACCGAGGAATGTCTTAATCTCGAACCACAAACTCAAAGGACCGCAAACTCGGGCCATAAACTTCGGAAACCCTAGCTGCTGGCCGTAAACTCTACCACCCCCTTGCTGGTTACGACCAAAAACATCGATTTTTGTCCCTTTTTGCTCCAAAACTCGATCGAAAACCCGTTTTTATGAAAAACACGAAGAACAAACCCCCCTTATTTTGCCACGATCTATCCAAAAACGCAAAAATCCTCCAAAAATAAGATCAAATAAGCTCCAGATCTGACAAAATTGACTGATACAATCCAAGCTTTGATACCAACTGTAAGTCCCCAAAATGCTTGTGTATCAATCAGATCCGTTTGATGGTGCGAAATCCCAATCAAACGGATGATGCCAGATCAAATAGAAGAGAAGGAGAAGAATATGATGATGAATCTTGTATGTATTGATATGAATGAAGATCCAGATACAAGATTCACACACACTAACACACACTCTCTTTTCTCTCTCTCTAGAACACCTTCAAATGCACACACTTAAGCTCCTCGTTAGACCTTTACAATTATGCACTTCTCAGCCTATATATAGTAGACATGGGCCGCGAATGAGTTTACGGCCGTAAACCCATTCACGGACGTAAACAAAACCGTGAACACGTATACGGTTGTAAACACCAAGCTGTTTATGGTCCAAGACACAAAAATACATTTTCCTATAGAAGTAAAGTATAAACCATATTTTTGACCTAACAAAAATTAAAGAAAATATTAATACTTTTATAAGAAAATATAAGTGGTGAAAATATATTTCACGTGTAACACTCCCCACTCCCTAACCTACTCTTAACATGTTATTTATTTATTTATTTATTTTTAAAGATTGGTCTTAGTACTTAACAATTACTATAGCTTTCAATTTCAAATCACTATTTTACTTGGACCCTTCGTTCCATTCGAATGGTTATTTTAAAAGAGTAGAAAAAATGAGTTTTGTCGCATCAATGGTTATTTCAACACAATTCTTTTTCTAACAAAGTTTTCTATATATCAAATGTATGTGTTCTTTTTGAATGATTTATAAATATTTAATAAGTTTTGTTTGATGAAAATGTTATATTAAATGTTGTAATGTTTTTATGTTGTTAAAAGTTGTAGTATTTTTCCATATTATTCTATTATTTTTTTCATACTAATTTTTTTATTTGATATATATAGAAATCAGCATACGTTTGATATACAATTTACACAACATAAAACAATCTATAAAATCATCAATTAATAGTAGAAATAACCAATGATATAAACTTATTACAGTTAATAGAACAAATAGGTTAACAATATGTGTTATTTTGCTACTGACATTGGTTTTTGCATGTATAAATAGTAAATCACAATTTGTAAAATTTTATTATTTTAATTAAATAATTATATTCGCGCCCGACGCGCTAGGATTCGCCTAATCATACTATATTATAAATGAAACATTTTTCCTTTCACCACATTTATTTAAAACTCGAATGCATTTTTGCCTTTCACCACATTTATTTAAAACTCCAATGCATTTTTGTCTTTCACCACATTCATTTGAAACTCCCATGACTTTTCAATTTCTTTATAATAATGATTATAAGTTGGTTAATAAGATTAAATAAATATCAAACCTAAAGTATAATCATATATAAACTAAATTTCAATATTAAAAGAATATATATGCATCTACTTATAAAGTTATGTTTTTTAACTTTTAACATATTATACTTAATTTATTAGTTCTAATATATTGTTGGATGTAAACCATTGTCATTTTAAAGCTATAACTTTTAAGCAATTTGTATAAAATACTTAAATTATAAATTTAAATATAATAGTACAAGATCAACTTAAATATAAATTTTAGTTTAACTTAAACAACTCAAAGAATATTTTGTAAATAGTTAAAGTGATAAAGTGTAGTGTCTTTATAATAATGATTATAAGTTGGTTAATAAGATTAACTAAATATCAAACTTAAAATATAATCATAAATAAACTAAATTTGAATATTAAAATAATATATTTACTTCTACTTTTAAAGTAATGTCTTTAATTTTTAGCATATTATAATTAATTTATTTGTATGTAAACCATTATAAGTTTAAAGCTATAACTTTTGAACAGTTTGGAAAAAATACTTAAATTGTTAATTTAAATATAACATTACAATATCAACTTAAATATAAATTTCCACTTAAAAAACTCAATGAATATTTTGTGAATAGTTAAAAGTGATAAATTGTAATGCTAAATGCAAAAATTAAATCATAATCTCAATTTAACTAAAATATTTCCTAAATATATTTTTATAATCGTTAAAAGTTTTCAAATAAGTAGTTTAAAATAACTTACAATAACAATAGTTAAAAATAACTCTATATAAATGATTATATTGTTACCTTTAAAATCAAAAAATAATGTTTCATGTTTTAAATAATTTTAATGATATAAATTAAAACGTTAAGCAAATAAATTTTAAAAAATTAATTAACAATAAAAAAAAACTATAGATAACATTAAACCATATATTATATTTAATTTTATTCATAAGTAACTCGCGGTTAAAGTCATTCAACCGGTTTAGATTTTACAGTTATAATAGATGTATATATTATCATATAATACAAAATAATAAATATATTCTATGAATTTAGTATACGAATTATTATATCAAATTTAACAACGACTTTATTGTTATATTTTAAAAAAAAACATATTTGTAAAGATTTCAACTATACAGGTGTTTCTGAGCAACATGCCGGCATTCGCCTAGTATAGTTATAAATGAGACATTTTTATTTGTACCACATTCATTTGAAACCTTTATGGCTTTTCATTTTCTTTCTACTAATTATTATAATATGGTTAATAATTATAACTTAATGTAAAAACTAAATTCTAATAATAAATTAAGTAAACTACAATATTAAAATATCATATTTTACTTCTATTTATAAAATTATGACTCTAAATTTTCAACATATTATAGTTAACTTATTAGTTTAGATATGTTGTCGTCTATGAAGAATTGTCATTTTAAAGTCACAACTTTTGTATAATCTATGATTTTATTCAAAATAGTTAAATTATTCAATATAATGTTAACGGTTAACTTAAATCAAAATTTCAGTTAAACTTGAAAAAGAAATAGGGAGACTATTTTATAAACAATGAAAAGTTATAAATTATAGTATTTAACCTATATTGTAATCCTAAATTAACAAAAAACCATGAAACTGTTTTTTATAATCATTAAGAATTTTCAAATAACTAGCTTAAAAATAACTTATAATAAAAATAGTTAAAAGTAATATTATATAAAAAAAACTATAATTTTATCTTTAATAACAAATGTTTGTTGTTTTAAATAATTACAATCAAATAAACTAACAATATTCATCAAATAAATTTTAAAAAAGTTAAATTTCTGAAACCAAGTTAAAATAATTAAGAGTTTACAAATATGTTATTTTAAATAACTTACAACAAAAATAGTTAAAAGTAACATTATATAAAAAATTATATTGTTACCTTTAAAAACAAAAACAATGTTTGATGTTTTAAATAATTATAGTGATAGAAATTAAAATCTTAAGCAAATAAACTTTTTAAAATTAATTCATCATAAAAACAAATATTAATATCATTAAACCATATATTATGTTTAATTTATTCATGAGTCACTCGCAGGTAGAGACCATTGAGATTATAAAATTTTAAAAGATGTCTATATTATCATATAATTCAAAACAAATAATGTTTACGCCAACTTATTATAAGTTTTATTATATAAGAGCTAAAAACAACGTCATTGATATATTTAAAAAACATATATTTGTAAATATTTCAGATGTATTGTTGTATTCTACACAACGCGCGGGTTTTCGCCTAGTATATATATAAAGAAAATATTTTTCCTTTCACCACATTCATTTGAAACTCTCATTCATTTTTTTTCTTTCACCGCATTCATTTGAAACTTCCATGACTATTCAATGTCTTTGTAATAATAATTATAAGTTGGTTAATAAGATTAAATAAATATCAAACCTAAAGTGTAATCATATATGAATTAAAATTTAATATTAAAAGAATATCTTTACTTCTACTTATAAAGTTATGTTTTTTTTACTTTTTATATATTATACTTAATTTATTAGTTTTCATATATTATTGGGTGTAAACCATTATCACTTTAAGCTACAATTTTTGAACAATTTGTATAAAATAGTTAAATTATAAATTTAAATATAACGTTACATGATCAACTTAAATATAAATTGTAGCTTAACTTAAACAACCCAAATAATATTTTGTAACTAGTTAAAATTGATAAATTGTAGTGTCTTTCTAATAATGATTATAATTTGGTTAATAAGGTTAAATAAATATCAAACCTAAAGTGTAATCATAAATAAATTAAATTTTAATATTAAAATAACATCTTTACTTTTACTTATAAAGTTATGCCTTTAACTTTTAACAGATTATACTTAATTTATTAGATTTAATATGTTATTGTATGTAAACCATTATCAATTTAAAGCTACAACTTTTAAACAGTTTGGACAAAATACTTAAATTTTTAATGTAAATATAATATTATAGTGTCAACTTAAATATAATTTTCAGTTCCACTTAAAAAACCCAATGAATATTTTGTGAATAGTTAAAAGTGATAAATTGTAGTGTTAAATGCAAAAACTGGATTATATTCTCAATTTAACTAAAATATTTCCTAAAGATATTTGTATAATCGTTAAAAGTTTTCAAATCAGTAGCTTAAAATAACTTACAATAACAATAGTTAAAAATAACTCTATATAAATGATTATATTGTTACCTTTAAAATCGAAAAACAATGTTTGATGTTTTAAATAATTATAATGATAGAAATTAAAACGTTAAACAAATAAATTTTAAAAAATTAGTTAACAATTAAAACAAATATAAATAACATTAAACCATATATTATATTTAATTTTATTCATGAATAACTCGCGGGTAGAAGTCATCCAAACGGTTGAGATTATGTAGTTATAATCGATGTATATATTATCATATAATCTATGACAACTCGAAACTTTAGTACAAGTGTTTCCTAGTCCCTAAGGTTGTTCCATTACCTAATTAGTTGTTATAAACTCTAATTGTAAGCATATATGTGTCACTATATGTTAAATAGGATCCGTGTGTGCTCAAGTCCTCACTTGACACTTAGCATCCTTTACCGATCTTACATTCGCATTACTCACTTCAGGTGAGTTCATACCCCTTAAACTTATCTTTTAAATGATTTTAAATGCTTTTATGGGGGGATACAAGTAGAAAACATGCTAGTTATATGCTTACGAAGCTTCTCTCTGCTCCGCTATCGAATAGTATACGGGTATATGAATTATCGAGGAGAAACGTACCAGTAACTATCGTAGGATCAACTACGGCTTCCTCGTGGCCTATCGCCAGAAATTTGTTCACTTACTTAAACAAAAACCACGTGCACTAGAGGAATCATTCACTATAGAAATGGAAAACGGGAAAACGGAAAGTACTAACTGCATATACATAGGTTGTACACTGACTCTAGATGGTCATTCTTTCCAAATAGACCTCATGTCGGTCTCAATTAAAAGTTTCGACGTCATAATCGGCATGGATTGGTTAAGTCATCGTTGCGCCGACATCATGTGCTTTGAGAAAGTGGTTCGTCTTAACCTCCCTAACAACGAAACTCTAGCTATCTACGACGACAAATCTAGTACGAACCTTCGCATCATTTTGTGTATCCAAGCTCAGAAGTGCTTGCAAAAGGAATATCATGCATTCCTTGCTCACATCGTCGATACGAGTCAAGATGTGAAGGAAATTCAGAACATTCCAGAAGTACGCGACTTTCCCGACATCTTTCCAGAAGAACTATCGGGATTACCACCGCAGCGCCAAGCCGAGTTTAGAATCGACTTAGTGCCAGGGGCTACTCCAATAGCCAAATCTCCATATCGTCTAGCACCAGCAGAGATGCAGGAACTTTCCAGTCAGCTTAACGAACTTCTCAAGAAAGGATTCATTAGGCCAAGCTTCTCACCATGGGCAGCACCGGTCTTGTTCGTCAAGAAGAAATACGGATCATTTCGTATGTGCATCGACTACAGGGAACTCAACAAGCTTACCGTTAAAAATAGTTATCCTCTACCCCGCATTGATGACTTATTTGATCAACTTCAAGGAGAAAACTACTTCTCGAAAATAGATCTACGATCCAGGTATCACCAGTTACGGGTGTTAGAGGAGGATATTCCCAAGACAGCCTTCCGAACTCGTTATGGACACTACGAGTTTGTAGTGATGTCGTACGGATTAACCAACACACCAACTGTATTCATGGATCTAATGAATAGGGTGTTTCGTCCTTACTTGGATCAGTTCGTCATTGTCTTCATCGATGACATACTTATCTACTCTCGAAGTAAGGAGGAGCATATTCAACACCTACGAAGAGTCTTAGAAACATTACGATCAGAGAAGCTCTATGTGAAGTTCTCTAAGTGCGAGTTTTGGATTCGAAGAGTCGAATTCTTGGGCCACGTTGTTAGCAAAGAGGGAATTCACGTGGACCCTTCCAAAATCAAGGCCATTGAGAACTGGTCAGCACTAAAGACGCCTACAGAAATTCGTCAATTTCTAGGTCTTGCTAGCTACTATCGCAGGTTTATAAAGAACTTCTCTAGCATCACTAAGACGCTTACTACACTGACCTAGAAGGGCGTGGCCTTTGACTGGGAAGAGAAACAAGAGAAGGCATTCCAAACGCTGAAGCGAGCCTTATGCACCACGCCAATACTATCCCTCCCAGAAGGAATAGAAGACTTCATAGTCTATTGGGATGCATCCAACCAAGGGCTCGGATGTGTTCTGATGCAACGAGGTAAAGTCATCGCCTATGCCTCGAGACAATTGAAGACACATGAGGTCAACTACACCACGCATGATCTTGAGTTAGGAGCAGTTGTGTTTGCTCTAAAGATCTGGAGACACTATCTGTACTGTACGAAAAACACTATCTTTACAGACCACAAAAACCTTCAACACATCTTTGATCAGAAGGAGCTCAACATGAGACAACGACGGTGGGTCGAGCTACTTAATGACTACGAATGCGAAATTCGTTATCATCCCGGCAAGGCCAATGTAGTAGCTAACGCCCTAAGTCGGAAAGAATACTCTGGTCGTAGAGTCAAATCATTGACTATGACTATCCATTCACACCTGTCCACACAAATTAAGGAGGGTCAGCTCGACGCTTTGAAACCTGAAATGTGGCAACTGAATCCCTGAGAGGGATGGATAAGAACTTGGAAAGCAAGGGTGGCGGAGCGTTATATTTCATGGACCGAATCTGGACACCGCAGCACGGTGGCTTCAGAGACGTGGTCATGACCGAGGCGCACAACACTCGATATTCCGTTCACCCAGGTTCAGATAAGATGTATCTGGATCTTAAAAAGTTATACTGGTGGCCTAACATGAAAGCAGAGATTGCTACCTTCGTGAGTAAATGCCTTACTTGCGCAAAGGTTAAGGTCGAATACCATAAACCATCAGGTTTATTTCAGCAACCGGAGATACCAGAATGGAAATGGGAGCGGATTACTATGGACTTCATAACCAAGTTACCGAAGACAACGGGTGGACTTGATACCATTTGGGTCATCGTCGACAATTTGACCAAATCCGCACATTTCCTACCAATCAAGGAAACTGACAAGATGGAGAAACTAACAAGAACATACATTAGGGAGATCGTACGACTGCATGGTGTTCCCATATCCATTATCTTCGATAGAGATAGTAGATTCACTTCGAGGTTCTGGCAGTCGCTACAAAGTTCCCTAGGAATGAGGCTGGACTTGAGTACAGCCTACCATCCACAGACCGACGGACAAAGTGAGAGGACTATCCAAACCTTGGAAGATATGCTGAGAGATGATGTGATTGACTTTGGGAAGGCATGGGATACTCATTTACCCCTTGTCGAATTTTTCTACAACAACCGTTATCACACGAGCGTAAAGGCTACTCCATTTGAAGCCCTCTATGGTCGAAGTTGTAGATCCCCTCTGTGCTGGGCTGAGGTGGGTGACACCCAGTTAGCTAAAGGACAAGTTCATGACAACACTCTCACGGGTCCGGAAATCATACGGGAAACGACAGAGAAGATCGTTCAGATTCGTGAACAATTAAAATCCTCTAGAGACCGTCAGAAAAGCTACGCAAACAAGCGAAGGAAACCTTTGGAATTCCAGGTGGGAGACCGAGTCCTTTTGAAAGTCTCACCCTGGAAGGGCTTGATACGCTTCAGAAAGCGTGGAAAGCTAAATCCAAGATACGTCGGGCCTTTCGAGATTCTTGCTAGAATCGGCCCTGTAGCTTACAAACTCAATCTACCGCGTGAACTCAGTAACGTACATCCTACTTTCCACGTCTCGAACTTGAAAAAGTGTCTGTCCGACGAGACTCTTGTAATCCCACTTAATGAAATCGAGATCAACGAGAGCCTCAACTTCGTGGAAGAACCTGTAGAGATCATGGACCGAGAGGTCAAGCAAATGAAACAAAGCCATATCCTGATAGTGAAGGTTCGCTGGAACGCCAAGCGAGGACCTGAATTCACATGGGAGCACGAGGATCAAATAAAATTGAAATATCCTCATCTTTTCACTTAGTTATTTGTAACTACTTATTTACTTAAACTCTAATTTCGGGACGAAATTCCCTCTAACAGGGGGATGATGTGACAACTCGAAATTTCTATCTTATATCAATCCCTACATTCAATCAAAGTCAAACTTTCAATTGCTAAATTTTAGCAGTTTTGGAGTCAGTTTGAGTGTTCTAAATCCTAGTACTGCAAGAGATAACTGGAGAGAGGATACTTAAGGGTAAAGTATGCAACATTTAAGTTCCAAAACTCCAAGAGTTTGGAGTTTACGGCCCAAATGGTATTGGGGCCGTAAACCCTAAGGACTATATAAGTGACACTTAGTCATTTTTGTCATTTTTAACCATTTTCAAGTCCTTTTAACCTCATTCTCTCTCAAGTATCATCACTAGATCTTCAAAATTAGTTAGTATTTTCTTCCTTGATTAGTTAATAAACTTCATTATCTAGTGTATGTGTATGATTTCATCCATGAAATCTCTTCATTTGATAGATAATCAAGTGTTCTTCATTTCACCAAGAACACACACTAGTGTTCTTGAGCCTTAAGCACCCTTTCAAGCTTCTCTACTGTAAGTACTCTTGTCTTAGCTTGTTCTGTGATTAAATCAACTAGATTACACTTAGAAATCATCAAGAAATCATGATCAAAAGGGAGTTTACGGCCAAGGAACCTCCTTAGGCTTGTAAACTCAATTTAAGGGTCCAAATGAGCCCTAATCTCTTCTCAAGACTTAGGATCAAGTCTAGAACACTTCAATCATAAGCTAGGGACCTTAAACTTTGATTTGGTACAAGATACCATGAGTTTACGGCCGTAAACTCATGGAGAAAAGGTCCTTAGGCCGTGAACACTAGTTAGTGGTGCAATGGTGCCACCATTCCTTCCTAGGGCTTAGACTTGAGCATAGAACACTTCATATTGACTTATAAGACCTTAAACCACAACTTGATACTTGGTACCATGAGTTTACGGCCATAAACTCATGAGGTAATGGTCCTTGGGCCGTAAACACATATGGTTCATACCATATGGACCATAAACTCCCAAGTAAGGCCCTACACCCCTTATATGCAACCCTAAGTGGTTTAACACTTCAGTACAAGTGTTTCCTAGTCCCTAAGGTTGTTCCATCACCTAATTATTTTTTATAAACACTAATTGTAAGCATATATGTGTCACTATATGTTAAATAGGATCCGTGTGTGCTCAAGTCCTCACTTGACAGTTAGCATCCTTTACCGATCTTACATTCGCATCACTCACTTCAGGTGAGTTCATACCCCTTAAACTTATCTTTTAAATTATTTTAAATGCTTTTATGGGGGGATACAAGTAGAAAACATGCTAGTTGTACGCTTACGAAACTTCTCTCTTCTCTACTATCGAATAGTATACACGTATATGAATTATCTGATGGGTTTTGTGCAAAACATCATTCCTATGGTGTACATGCAAACCCTAATAGCTTTTGGATCTAGATTGTCTAATGAACATGAAATTGAATATCCAAAGCTATAAACCTTATATCTAGCATACAGTTAATCATATTAACATAAGAATGGGGTTTTAGATCTTACATTGATTGTTATGTAGCAATAACAATCTCAAATCCTCCTTTGTAATGGCTTTACTTTTGTTTGCTTTAGTTTCGGATGAGCTCCCCCCAATTATGTCTGGTAATAGAATAGGTCAGCGAGTCGGCCTTACCAAACCAAAGACAACTAGTGTTCCCAAAGACGGAAGAACGACAATCCTTTTGGGTTGCCCTCAAACCTAGCAATTGAATAGGATAGTTTTTAGAGAGAGGGAGAGGGATTCATTGATTAATTTATTATATGGTTAATAAATTAATTGGAAATCAAAAATAAATAATCTGTTAATATATTATGAGAATAATATTAATTTGAAATAGTATTATTTAATTAATAATTAATCAGAGATTAATTGGAATTAATTTTAGGATTAATTGGATTAATTAAAAGTACAATGGTTAAAGTGTAATTGTTCAATAGTTGAACAAGAGTTATTCCAGAACCTTCCTAGATGGTTGGATGATTTTATAGAGGTTCTTGAAGATCTAGAAGATCTAGAATTATCCTTGGATGACGATTAAGAAGCTAGATAATTGCCAAAAATAAGATAATGTTATTTTATTGTTTTGGGACTTATCTAGGGTTTCTTGATACCCTATATAAAGCCCCCTATACCTCATATTTTCGTCTAAGCCTTCTTAGAGAAGTTAGGGCCGAAATTCTACTCTTTCTCTCTCTCTTTCTCTCTCTCTCTCTCTCTCTCTCTCTCTCTCTCTCTTCAAGCTTCTTGGTTGTTAGGGTTTGGGTGTGAACCATTAGAGGCGCGACACTTGTGGCGCTTGCTTCCAAGAGATCAACAAGAAGGTTTCTTTGTTATTTTCTAGAATAACAATCAAGGTATGTTTCTCCCAACCCTCATTAATATAATTTTTGAAAATATACTTGATATCCTAAGGTTTCTTATTTTTTGTTCAAAGTTGTATGTTCAATTAGAGAAAACATAGATCAAATTCTAGGGTTGCATGCAAACATAAGTTTTTATTTGATTTGCATAAAAACCATCGACAGTAATATCAGCCAGAGTCACAAAGGCTGCTACCTTCCTACACATATAATATATTGGGTTGACATTGGTGTCTTCGACCCACGATAGTGAAGAGACGCACCTCTCAGACGATAATCAGCTTTTACTGCTTTCACTGCTAGAAATGATGATGTTATAAACCACCTATACAGCTACACAAGGTAATCCCTTAACTCTCCTTCCAAAACTAGGAGTTTGACCAAAAGTCAACTCAATCCAGAAAGTCAATGTTGACTTTAGTCAACCGCCATGTCATTGCCCATACATGACAATACAAACGGGAATTTCCCAGTCTCCACACCATGGAGAACAAAGGCCACACAGTGGGCACTAGGTTCCTAATAGCTTATTGGGTTAAGCCGTTTTCTTCGATTCTAAGAGCTCCAAAGCTCAACTGCCTATGGTCTACATGGTTAAAGTTTCCAACTTTATCCCTTTAGACCCTCCGAGAGATTAAGATCTCAAACCTTAGGTTCAATAAAAGGAAAACTCAAAATGGACATAATCATTAAGCACTTATTCTTAGACGTTTCTTGTCCATTCCTTCTACAAGAGTTCCTAGCACCAAAAATAACATAAATATATCACCTCAAATTTTAACCCACATTTTTCATTTAAATTTACCAAAATTAAGGTTTCACAATCCAAGTTATAAAACACATAATTATCCAAAACAACAGATACACAATATCAGAGTTCATAAACCGTCCCAGTAGAAAATCTCCCAATGAGTGCGTAAAATTAGACCTTCGCCTTCCTGTGGTCCTCAGAAGTACATGCCACATATAAATGAACAACCATAAGCACGAAGCTTAGTGAGTTCCCCAAGACAACCCATATATCACAACATAAATAAACAGCTATGGGTTATCAGCAACCCTGGGGACTATCAGCAAACCTAGTGGGCTAACAGCACGCCCTGTGGGTTATCAGCAAACCTGGAGACTATCAGCAGTATCAGTCATATAATGATAGCATAACATAATAATAACAACTAGACCCATCTGTTCATCACAGATACAACTATTCAACCACACAGGTAAGAATAAGTGAGGAGACGCACCTGATACTAACGACAGGTTAATCTCACACCCGAAATGCGGGAACTAGACTCCGCCTAATCAACAAAATAATTAACCCTAATTAATAATTAAGGTCCAAAACTCAACTCACAAGTCATAATCCCACAACCAAATCCCCTAAGAGAAAAAAGACTATTTTTCACTTCTCATGGTCCAAAACCCTAAATCTTGACCAAAAGTAAAAAGTCAACGAAGTCAACTACTCAGCGCATACGTTGGGCGTACGCTTCTTTACGCGGGGTGTACAACGCAATCAGAACCCATCAGGGGCAGAACCGACTACCGAGGGGGGGGGGGTAGCCAGGAGTACGTCTAGCATACTCCGTCTGTTTCTACTTTCAACAACTTTGAGTCTTAATCCCTTAAGACAACTAACCCAACCTCAGATGTGACAATTCTAAGATGTCTTAACACATAAGGTCATCGACTTTAAGCCTTTGCATGGCTAGGAAGGTCTCAATGCAACAATCTTTAACTTCTAACACAGTCTAAGCTACTTTACTCATGCATGAGCCAAAGGGAAAGATCAAGCAGCCATTTTTATGAATCTATAGGTCCTAAAATGCATGAAAGTACAGCTACAATTCCCTGGAGTTCTCCAAACTCAAAAGGTCCAATCTTAGGGACAAAAGTTCACAAAAATTCAACCATGAAGATCTAATGAAAATCTTATCAAGGTATAGAGTTTATACCTGAAAATGATACACAAAGAGGAAAGGTTTCTGGATCTATAAGCTTGCTAGCACCCACTCCTTCTTCTTTGGTCTCATTCTTCAACTAAAAGCACCAAGAACACTCACAAAGCTTGCAAAAATCACACAAGAGACTCAAACTTGGAATTAGGGTTTAGGGAGGGTATGGTGGCTGATAAGGATGTTTAAATGAGGACATCATGTTACCTAAATAGGGAGTGACATACCGCACATACGCCTAACGTACTAGCTGATCATATGTGATCCTAAGCTATATGAGTATGTTGCACATACCCTTAAGTACGCCCAGTGTACAACCACAATGCAAGCCTTTTTCTTCAAGGGACAAATTGAAGATTTGAAGATGCACTCGTTCTTTGAGAGAAATGTAGGAAACTCTAAAGGTGTAAAATGAGAAATGGGAAGGGGTTTTCGGCGAAGTATATATATGGGGTGTAAAGGTGATGTGAAGTTTGCATTGTTTTGTGTATTATATCACATTGGGAGAAGCACCATCTTATCCAAATTGAGATTTCAGCCTAATTACCACCGAAATCGCCCTTAGGCCACCGAAATCACATGTGATTTCGGTCCTAGGTGTGATTTTGGTCTTGATTGATTTCGGCTAGAAGTGATTTTGGTTTAGGCATGAGATTTTGGTCCATCATAACCAAAATCTCATGGTTGTTGATTCCCTAAACTGAAAACCCTTAAAGTAGGGTATAATTCATGCTTTAACTCCTAATTATTTGACTTTTGGTTTGATTGGTTTGACTTTTATTGACCCGAATAGCCGGCTGTTACATTATCCCCTCGTTAGAGGGAATTTCGTCCCAAAAGTATTTCTAAAGTGGGTACTTATGAACTAGTGAAAAGATGTGGGTACTTTTGTTTCATCTGGTCTTCTCGTTCCCAAGTGAATTCAGGTCCTCGCTTGGCGTTCCAGCGGACCTTCACTATTAGTATACGCCTTTGTTTCGTTCTCTTGATCTCCCTGTTCATGATTTCCACATGTTCCTATACAAAGTGTAGACTCTCGTTTATCTCGATTTCATCGAGTGGGATTACAAGATTCTCATCGGACAGACACTTCTTCAGATTGGATGCGTGGAAAGTGGGGTGTATGTTGCTGACTTCTTGCGGTAGTTGAAGTTTGTAAGCTACCAGGCCGATTCTAGCAAGAATCTCAAATGTCCCGATGTACCTTGGATTTATTTTTCCATGTTTTTCAAAATGTATCATTCCCTTCTAGGGTGAGACCTTTAACAGAACGCGGTCACCAACCTGGAACTCTAAGCGCTTTCATCGTTTATCCACATAATTCTTTTGCCGGTCCCTAGATTCTTTTAGTCGTTCCCGAATTTGGACGATCTTCTCTGTTGTTTCTCGTATGATCTTGGGGTCGGTGAGAGTGTTCTCAGGAACTTGCCTCTTTGCTAGTTGTATGTCACCCACTTCAGTCCAGCATAGAGGTGATCTGCACTTGCATCCATAGAGGGATTCGAATGGTGCAACTTGATGCTAGTGTGATAGCTATTGTTGTATGAGAATTGGATGAGTGGTAAATGAGTTTCCCAAGCTTTAACAAAGTCTATCACACAAGCTCTCAACATGTCTTCCAGCGTTTGAATGATTCTCTCGCTTTGCCCGTTAGTTTGATGATGGTATGTTGTACTCATGTCGAGTTTTGTTCCGAAGGACTTTTGTAGTGATTGCCACAACCGTGAGATAAATCTACTATCTCTGTCGGAGATAATCGATATGGCACACCATGCAATCATATGAACTCTTTAATGTACATCTTGGTTAGCTTCTCCATCTTGTCAATCTCTTTTTTTGGTAGGAAGTGTGCGAATTTGGTTAACTTGTCAACGATTACCCAAATGGTGTCAAGACCACCGGTTGTCTTAGGCAACTTGGTTATGAAATCCATGGTTATTCGCTCCCACTTCCACTCGGGTATATCTGGTTTTTGTAGTAAACCTGAGGGCTTCTGGTATTCTACCTTGACATTGGTGCAAGTCAGGCACTTGCCCACATAGGTAGCGATTTGTGCCTTCATGTTTGGTTACCAATAAATTTTATTGAGGTCCAGGTACATCTTGTCTGAACCGGGATGAACGGAGCATCTGGTCTTGTGAGCTTCGTTCATTACAACGTCTCTATACCCACCGAACTTCGGTGTCCAGATCCGATTCATGAGATAACGAACTCCGTCATCCATAACTTCCAGGTTTTTATCCATTCCTCTTTAGGTTTCACCTGCCAAGTTCTTGGGTTTCAAGGCTTCCAGCTGAGCTTGAACCTCGTTGATCTGCATGGACAGGTGTGAATGGATGGTCATGGTTAATGACTTTACTCGGTAACATGAGTACTCTTTTCAACTAAGGACATCTGCTACTACATTGGCCTTGCCTAGATGATAGCAAATTTCGCAATCGTAATCATTTAGTAGTTCTACCCATCGCCATTGCCTCATGTTGAGTTCCTTTTGATTGAAGATGTGCTGAAGACTCTAATGGTCCATGAAGATTGTGCACTTCATACCATAAAGGTAGTACCTCTAGATCTTCAGAGCAAATACTATTGCTCCCAATTCGAGGTCGTGTGTGGTGTAGTTGACGTCGTGATTCTTAAGTTGTCTCGATGCATAGGAAATGACATTTCCTCATTGCATAAGTACACAACCTAGCCCTTGCTTAGACGCATCGCAGTAAACCATAAAATCTTCCATCCCTTCTGGGAGGGACAAGATCGGGGTGCGGCATAGGGCTTGCTTTAGTGTTTGGAAAGTAGTTTCTGGTTTCTCTTTCCAGTTGAAAGTTACACCCTTTTTTGTCAAGGTGGTGAGTCGTTTTCCGATCTTGGAAAAATTTTGTATGAACCTTCTATAGTAGACAGCGAGGCCTAAGAATTGATGAATTTCAGTTGGAGTTCTTAGTGTTGTCCAATTTTCAATTTCCTTGATTTAGAGGGATCTATGTGAATTTCAGCCTGGTGAAATATGTCTTTGTATTCACCTAATCCATAGTCACGGATCTAAAACTAACCTTTTCCCCTTATCCATACTCACGGATCTAAAACTACCTGATCCATACTCACGGATCTAAATCTAACCTCCTGATCTGATCCATACTCCCGGATCAATAACTGTACCCAATCCATAGTCCCAGAATAAGGACAATTAACTATACCTTAATCCTGATCTGATCCATAATCCCGGATCAATAATTGTGCCCAATCCATACTCCCGGACTAATAAAAATTAACTTAGTCTTAATCCATACTCCCGGACTAATAACAAGTTTTATCTCTTTACCTAATCCATACTCCCGGATCTAAAACTAACCTCTTGGTCTAATCCATACTCACGGATCTAAAACTAGCCTCTTGATCTAATCCCTACTCACAGATCTAAACTAATCTCTTGATCTGATCCATACTCACGGATCTCATCTACCCATGTCCTACCCAACATATATGTAGCTACAAAATACATATACAGTTTAACTCATTAAAACCTTTATAGTTCATCCATTCCACCAACATCTCAAATAAACAACAATATATAAACACATAGCATGTATTTCATAGCAAATACTTAATATTTATGTGTTAGAAGAAAGTGACCACACACTCACTTGATCAGAAGATGATCGGACAACATTACAACTTGTAGAAGTAGTATTCTTCGATAGATCTGGAAGATCTTCACAAAAATTGGCTTCTCGCAGGCAGAGCTTCGGCTCGGGAATTTCACTTCTCAGGATCTTTGGGCTTCGGGACTCGCTTCGGGTCTCGGGATGATACCGGGGCTTCGGTGGGTTAAAATAGGGCTTAGAGAGAGTATCGGTAGTGGGAGAGTAAGAGATGAGCAACCAAACTCGGCTGCCCCTTGAATTCTATTTATAGGGCGAATTTTTTGGGTTCACCTCGTGAATTTCTAATATTCACCTCATGAGCTAGCTCACCTCGTGAGTTTCTAATATTCACCTCGTGAGCTCGATACGTCATTGCGTTCATCATGGCCACTTGCCCTGGAAGACGTCCATCATCTGTTCACCTCATGAGTCACTAATGCTCACCTCGTGAACTACATATGTTCACCTCGTGAGTTCTGACAGTTTTGGGGTTTCGCGCCCCGAACTTCAGAAATTCATAACTTTCGCATACGAACTCCGTTTTCGACGTTCTTTATATCCACGCGTAGGTAAAAACAAGATCTACAATTTTCATTTAGACTTTGTCGGCTAATTTTGACTTTAATTTTAATATATTATTTTTAGTAGGCCAGGACAGGAAAACTCCGTCAAAATTCATAACAACTCCTTCATCTGAATTCCGTTTTCGTCTGTCTTTTTGTCGTTACGCTACTATTAAATAGATCTTCGATTATCGTTTAGGTTTTGTCGGCTAAAAACCGCTCTATCCCAAATCCAGTATTCGGGCTGCATACCGCTAAGTCGAAACTTCGAAAAGTCATAACTTCCTCATACGAAGTCAGATTTGGGCGTTCTTTTTATGCACGCTCTCAGTTTAATGTATTCTACGACTTTTGTTTACATTAATAAGGCTAAATATCGCTCTATCGTAAATTCACTTTTTACGTCGCATTATGTCGTGCCGGTTCTGTCGCGAAACTTCGACAGGTCATAACTTCTTCGTTATAACTCGGATTTTGGCGTTCTTTATATATACGGAATCCTTGTAAAATATAATATAACTTAGTTAAGATTATTCATCCTAAATAATATTCTATCAAAAAGTCATTTTTGATGCTTATCGTCTCTAAATTGACTAGCACTAATCTACGGGCGTTACAGAACTCAACTCGAGTGGGTGTTCTTGGTTGGATAACGAAGTGACGACGATGTTCTTCAAGTTAGAACACTTGAAGATTTTCTTATCCTCATAGTCTTAAACACATAATAAAATGTGTAAATTAGATGAACTAGCAAGGAAAGTGTTGTATGAATACTAAATCAGTGAGGAAACTTACAATATATTCTTAAGAATTAACTTGAAGAACTTTGTTTCCTGGGGAGAGTTTGAAGATGTTCTGGGTGAAGATATGAGGATTTGAAGATGCACTCGTTCTTTGAGAGAAAAGTAGGAAACTTTGAAGGTGTAAAATGAGAAATGGGAAGGGGTTTTCTGCCAAGTATATATATGGGGTGTAAACTTGATGTAAAGTTTGCATTGGTTTGTGTATTATATCACATTGGGAGACGCACCATCTTATCCAAATTGAGATTTTGGCCTAATTACCACTGAAATCACCCTTAGGCCACCGAAATCACATGTGATTTCGGTCCTAGGTGTGATTTTGGTCTTGATTGATTTCGGCTAGAAGTGATTTCGGTTTAGGCATGAGATTTCGGTCCATCATAGAAATCTCATGGTTTTTGATTCCCAAAACCGAAAACCCTTAAAGTAGGGTACAATTCATGCTTTAACTCCTAATTATTTGACTTTTGGTTTGTCTGGTTTGACTTTTATTGACCCGAAATAACAGGTTGTTACAACATATTTACATTAATAAGCTTAAAATATTAAATGTAAGTGAAAATAAACTTAGTAATGATAATACTAAGTTTCGCTACGTGAAACATATTAGAAAAAACTAAAATATATGAATTTCATTAGGTATCCAATATTCCTATATTTGAAAACCATACATACTTATAAAGCTAGCATTTTTTCTTGAATCTCATGCATTTGAAACCCCCATTTTTAACTTCCTCAAACCACATTAATTTGAAACTCCCTTTTTTAACTAATGCAACTCAAAAGTTTTCTTAATTATAATTTAAAACTCAAAAGTTTTATAACTTATATTATGTTTAATTAGCATTTAGTGAAAAGTTTACTATAAAAGGTCAATCTTTTGTGTCTTTTGTGTTATATAAAATCTTACATGTAAGAAGGATTTGAAGATATTGTGATTCAAAAGTTTTCATATAGTTGAAGCATTCATGATCCAAATATGATGATTTGAAAAATGGGTAATATGATTTTTTCTTTCAACCAAAACAAATGAAGCTTTTCTATTCTTTCTTTATATTTAGTTTCTCATTTAATCTTTATATGTCATTTGTGCGCATTACTCAATCTTGAATGTGACTCTCCAAACATCAATGTTTTGCTTGGAATATCTTTCTGATTCTTCTTTTTCAAGAAATTGCAGGTTAGTGAAAAATTGTCATCAAGTTTCTATGGTTGAATGGTGTTAAATGAAGAAAGAAGATTCATAAAATGGATATAGGTTTTTTTTGTTTGAGCAAAGTTGACGAATGTTGGTTTTTTCTTTTGATTTAAATGTATGTTTATGTAACATCTTTATTTATATATTCAACCACCCAATGCTCTTATTTATTTGATTGTAGTTTTTCTATTTTGATTGTGATTATTTTCTATTATTTTTTTGTTGGGTTATCCTACACAACATATTTAAAAGGCAATATTTAAAAGATAACATAATTTTGAACATTTGATATGTAAGTATGATAGACTTATCATGATATGTTCCTCATATGAAAGTAATTTACCCATATTAGTACGACAAGAATTACATATGACATTTACGAATATATATATATATATATATATATATATATATGTGTGTGTGTGTGTGTGTGATTTGTTTAACATGTATACGCACCTATTTATGCTATAAATTTATAATTAAATATATTTATGTTTAATAATGGAAGGGATTAAAATTATGCAACAAAACAATTATAATAATAATAATAATAATAATAATAATAATAATAATAATAATAATAATAATAATAATAAAATATACATTTTCAAGTACCGCATTCATTTGAAACTCAAGCTACAACTCAAGAGTTTTCTAATTTATGTATATTTATTAGTTACAACTCTGAGTTTTTAACTTATGATTATTAATTATTAATCACTAATAACTTTTTATTTTCCTTTCTTTTATAAGGTGTAAAGTTTGTCTCATTAAAAACATTAATGTATTTGAATAGATTTGTGATTTAAATATGAAGTGTTAATATAAATGTTATAATAGATGTTTTAGTGTTTTTATGTTATTAAAAGTTATAGTGTTTATTTTTCATATTTTTTATTATTCGTTGTATATATATCTTTTTTAATCTAAATGTTATAACAAATGTTTTTCTATTTTTATGTTACTAAAAGTTGCAGTTCATATTTTTGTTCATACGTTTCATTACCCGTTATATTATCATTCATTTGATATATAATTTACACAATTTTAAACGGTTTATAAAATTATCAAATAATTGTATATATCACAATGACTTAAAAATAAAACTGTAATGTTTAATAAAACTAATATGTTAACTATATGTTTGCTTTACTACTAACATTTTATTTCAAAGTAGAAATATTAAATAATAATTTGGTAAAAGTTATTATTTTAACTATATAATTTTATTCTAGCGCAACGCGCGCGGATTCGCCTAGTCTATTATAACAGAGGCCGAAATACTTAAACCTCATGCGTTTGAAAGTCCAGTGACATTTCAATTAATAATGATTGTAATTATCAACCATAAAGAATATCAAAAATTAAAGTAGAAAACATAAACAAAGCTAAAAACTGAAATTATCTATAATGTCAAATATTAACAATCTAGGACTAAATAATTACTTGACATCTTAAGGGTTAATATAATGAGATTTTATGCCAATTATTTACTCTTTAATTTCCACTTGATAATTTGGTCCATCCACATAAGGTACAACATATTTACAGCTATCGTACAAGTTAGTAAAACATACATTTCAAGTGGATGAATCAATTTAACAAGTGGAAATATCACTTCCCCAACGATAATGAGGATGTTAGAAACTTAAAAAAATTTGAAACATCAAAGGAAAATAAAAATAGTGAAAATTAAACTCATATAGTCATTGACTTTTTAATCTTCAAAAAAAACTTCAGAGATTACATAAACCATATAAATTGTATTTGATCATTAACCAAAGAAAAACACATTTTCACAAATAAACATATTTATAATAGTGTAGACCTATTTTTGTTTGTAAAATAGAAGTGTACTTATTTGTTATTAATATGGTTCTTAATGATGAAAACTTGAATTAATTCACCTTAAAAATATGTGGACACACAATTCAAAGATTCATTTATTCAGTATCATATTTATACATATATTTGCAATAACTAAAAAGAAAACATAAATAAAAAAATACCTTATCATGAATAAATACCATCTCCAACCCCATTATATTGTTTCCAATCTTATTTTTATGATGTACCGCTTCTTACATCCAATACAATTACACTTGAATATGTCATCCTAATAGTGAAACTTTTAGTAAAAATGAAATTTTTTTTGGAGTGCTTGTAATTAACTATTTATATGTACATATTTGATAAAAAATGATTAATTTCATTGATTCTTATTTAATGTCATGACTCTTTTAACACCCATCTAACGTATATTTTTAACTTAAGCCATGTCATAATATCAAAATTTATCATAAGATTTATGATTTATAATTACAATCATTATTATAGACAACTAAAAGGTTATTGGAGTTTCAAATGCATGGGGTTAAATATTTTGACCTCTATTATAATAAAAAAATATATGAATATCTGCGCGTTGCGTAGAATAAAATTTAAATTATTGGTAATCTTATGTTATTGAAAATATTTATATTAACTATAAAATAATAATTATTACATTTAGTTTATATAAAATTATAATTAATTTGAATAATAGATAAAATAATGCTTATTAAAATCAAATCATTTAATGGTCTCTATTCATGTTTACGTGTGTATAACATTAGTTATATTTGTCAACTATTTTAATTTACTATTGTTATGATTTATTAATTTTTTAAAGAAAAAATGAAGGTGTTTTAATTTCATCATGATGATTATTTAAATTATCAATAACTGTTTGTAATCTAACATAATTCAATTTCTAAGTTTCTATTATTTTTAACTATTATTATTTTTATAAATTAATTTAAAAACAACTGAATTGAATTTTAGTTATTATAAAGTATAGTTTTCAGACACCTTTTAGTTAACTCAATTCATCAATTTAGGTTCTTTTATATTTATTATATTTAATATTTTCCTTTTAACTATGTTAATATATATATATATATATATATATATATATATATATATATATATATATATATAGAGAGAGAGAGAGAGAGAGACAGAGAGAGAGAGAGAGAATTTTTTTTAAAACATTATTTGATATTTTACTTTAAGTTTTAAATTTTACACTAAATTTTTAAGCTTATTTGATATATTAATGTAGCTCATTTATTTAAAAATATATTGAAGTTAAAAAATTAAGTATATCATATTGATTAGTCTTAAAGTCTTCCATTTATGATAATGTTTACAACTAAAAACATATTTAAGTTAATAAATTATGTATATTATATGGAAATATGAAAAACTGTGAGTTTCAAATAAATGTGGTGAAAGAAAAAATGGTTCTTTTATAATATAGTATGACTAGTCGAATCCTCGCGCGTTGCACATGATAATTTAATTAAAATCATAATATTTAACAAGTTTTGATTTAATATTTATACATGTACAACCAATGTCAATAGCAAAACAAACTCTATAGTTAACATATTAGTTTTCTTAATTTTAATAAATTCATATCATTAGTTATTTCCAATATTAATTCATCATTTTATAGACCGTTTTATGTTGTGTAAATTATAGATCAAACATATATTGATTTCTATGTATAAAAAGACAAAGTAGTATGAAAAAATAAATACTACAACTTTTGATGATTTTGTAGAATATTTTAAGTTGTGGAAATTATATATGAAATGTATGCCGATTTGTATATAAAACAAATAACATATAGTATGAAAAACATTATAGCTTTTAATAAAATAAAAACACTACAACATTATAACATTTACATAAAAAAAACTTATTAAACACTTATAAATCATTCAAAATGAATATTTAGAAATCTTTCATTTTGAATCACAAATCCTTTCAAACATATGATTTTTTTAATCGAAACTTACTTATATACTACTAATATAGCTACAATGTGTATAATAAATAAGTGAAAAAAAACATTGCACATTAATAATCATAAGTTTAAAAAACTTTTGAATGTAGTGGAAAGTATAAAGGCAAATTACATTAAATTTAAATAAAAAACTACTGAGTTGTAGTGAGAGTTTTAAACTCTTGATTTGTGTCCAATAATTTAACATAAATATTAACAATTATATGTTATAAAAACAATATTATAAGTATTTATCACTGAAATAATAATTTTTATACTAAGTTGTAACTAGTATTAAAATAATTTATTTATACGATAAGAAAAAGATATAAAAAGTTGTGTTTGAATCAAATTGAATTAAATTTTTGATTTAAAATTATTTTAAACTATAGGTATTTTAACTAGTTTATAACTAATTTATTTAAATATTTTTTTATTTCCTATACTATTATTATTATTATTATTATTATTATTATTATTATTATTATTATTATTGAATAATGTTCTCTTGTACATAAAATATATTTTCTTAACATAAAAAAGAGAGAGACAACATAAAGATACATACATGTTAACAAAGTTAATTGCTCTAACTGATAAATAGTTTGATGGTTGATTTACCAAAAGCTCATGAGAAGTATTTATCAATCTCACTTATTCATCATGTGATTATAAAAATATGTATAACACATAAACTTAAAAAATGGTCTCAAGTATACCTTTACAAACATAAATAAATTTGAACCTTGGTTAATATCTAAAACTGTACATGCATCCAATTTGAGTTTACATGAATTTATATTTTGAAAAGTTTCAATTGCTTTCTCACATCCATGGAAACACGCACATAACTCTTCAAACCCTACAAATATAATCTATCATTTTGTGTTGACATACATGCAATATGTAATCTATAAATTTCTTATATATGCTAAATATTTCATTTAAATAATAAATTAAATTCCATGATTTGAAGAGTTTTAAGAGTTACAAATCATAATATTTCAATTAATTATAAATTAATTTGTAGAAGCTAAATAGTCTTGGGAGTTTCAAATGCATGAGGTTCAAAGAAAAATGCTAGCTTTATAAGATACTAGGCGAATGCCCCCGCGCTACACAGAAGCACCTATATAGTTGAAATCTTTACAAATATATGTTTTTTAAAATATAACAATAACGTTGTTGTTAAATTTGATATAATAATTCGTATACTAAATTGATATAATATATTGATTATTTTGAATTATATGATAAAATATACATCTATTATAATTGTATAATCTCAACCGTTTGAATGACTTCTACCCGTGAGTTACTCATGAATAAAATTGAATATAATATACGGCTTAATGTTATTTATAGTTTTTGTTATTGTTAGTTTATTTTTTAAAATTTATTTTCTTAATATTTTAATTTTTATCATTATAATTATTTAAAATATTAGACATTTTTTGTCATTTTAAAGGTAACAATATAATCATTTATATAGAGTTATTTTTAACTATTGTTATTGTATGTTTTTTAAGCTACTTTTTTGAAAACTTTTAACGATTATACAAATATCTTTAGGAAATATTTTAGTTAAATTGAGATTATAATTTAGTTTTTGCGTTTAGCACTACAATTTATCACTTTTAACTATTCACAAACTATTCATTGGGTTTTTTAAGTGAAACTGAAATTTATATTTAAGTTGACACTATAATGTTACATTTAAATTAACAGTTTAAGTATTTTGTCTAAATTGTTCAAAAGTTGTAGCTTTAAATTGATAATGGTTTACATACAACAACATATTAAGTGAAGAGAGAGAGAGAGAGAGAGAGAGAGAGAGAGAGTGAGTGAGAGAGAGAGAGAGGGGGTGGTACCCTTTAATATTAAATAATTATATATTTTTTCTTTTTAAAAAAAAAATAAGGTAAAACTTCATAAACGGTCCCTGTGGAAGTGAAATGACAGAATTGCCCTTCACTTAACGGCCAAAAGCTAACGCAGTTAGCGAAAAGGACCAAGTGTTAAAAGTTTTGAAACCACAGGGACCATCTGTGAGGTTTTTTGAAGTTAGGGGCTAAACTTGATATTTTTGAAAACCACAGGGACCATTTTTGAAGTTTTATCTAAATCTAATAAACTAAGTATAATATGTTAAAATTAAAGACATAATTTTATAATTTGAAGTAAATATATTATTTTAATATTGAAATTTAGTTTACTTATTATTACACTATATGTTGATATTTATTTAACTTTATTAACCAAATTATAATCATTTTTAGAAAGACGCTACAATTTATCACTTTTAACTATTTACAAAATATTATTTGGGTTGTTTAAGTTAAACTAAAATTTATATTTAAGTTGGTTCTGTAATGTTATATTTAAATTTATAATTTAAATATTTCATACAAATTTTTCAAAAGTTGTAGTTTTAAAATCATAATGGTTTACATCCAACGATATATTAAAACTAATAAATTAAGTATAATATGTAAAAAGTTGAAAAAAAAAACATAACTTTATAAGTAGAAATAAATATACTCTTTTAATATTGAAATTTAGTTTATATATGATTACATTTTAGGTTTGATATTTATTTAATCGTATTAACCAACTTATAATCATTATTAGAAAGAAATTGAAAAGTCATAGGAGTTTCAAATGAATTTAGTGAAAGAAAAAATGCATGGGAGTTTCAAATTAATATGGTGAAAGAAAAAATCTTTCCTTTATAATACAGTATGATATGATGATATAGATATAGAAAAGATATATAGATATAGATTAGACGAATTCTCGTGCGTTGTGCGGCGCAGGTTAAAAATATATTGTTAAAATATTCAAAAATATATGTTTATAATGGTTATGTTTGACATAATATTTTTACACACACACACACACTTATATATATATATATATATATATATATATATATATATATATATATATATATATATATATATATAATCTCAACTATTTTAAACAATAATATTCATTGATATCAACCCACCTTCGTTACTAATATATATAGAATTATTTTTAACAATTGTTATGATTGATTAATTTAAATTTTTACTTATGCGATTATTTTCTAATTTCAATAATGATGTTCGTTTAAAATACAATTCATTTGTAGCTAACGTTATGTAATTTATAATTTGATGTTATTAACATTTAAATATATTGTTCATTAATTTTAAACCACTTATTATTAATAAAAAGTTAAAGAACACTTTTAAAAAAAACTTAATATTATTATTGAAATATGAAATAAGAAAGTGATAAGATTGACAATTTACATTTAAGAAGAGACTTGCATGGATAATATGACATATCCATGATTTTTATAATTTGATTTTACTATTTATAATTATTGTTCATTAATTTTAAAACCACATATTATTATTAATAAGTGAAAGAACTCTTTAAAAAGCACTTATTATTATAATTAAAATGTTAAACATATACAAAAATATAAAGTGATAAGATAGAAAATTTGCATTTTAAAAGAGACTTACATGGATAATATTGATAATATGACATATCCATGATTTTTAATTAATTATTGCTTTGAAGCAACACAAACATACAAACATATATATAATATTTAATTAAATATTATCTATATTACCTCCTATAACATACGATCGATAACATGAATCTAATCTAATTTATATTAAAATTTCAACCACGACATATAATTTTAAATTATTAACCTAACTAACTTAACTAACTAAAATGCACTTAGACAGTGTACGTAGTCGAATTATAGAATAGTTTGGGTAAGTCGGGTGTCGATCACAGGGAACAGTTTTAAATAATTAATCTACCTACTATTAAATTAACCCGATTTCTAATAAAGGAAGGGGTTTTATCTAATTTTGCTAGTTTAGAAGAATTTAATTCTTTGACACAAATTTAATCAATAAACGAAACACTTCTGTTAGTTCGAATCCACTTTCCCTCAATGGCTTATAAATTAGTTATGACAATTACTGTTGGTTACCAATTAAGATAGTATTAACAATTCAGTTCTAAATTTACTAACGTTAATTAATTCATGTAGATCTATGTATGGTCACACAATAGTTAACACAAAATCAATTATTAAATAGAATTGGAGCCATGTAAGATTGATTTGAAAAACACACTTATGGTCATAATATGAGTTCTCTAGCACAGTCTAATTTAATAGTTCAATTACTTATCTAAGATTGGTTATATCTTAGCTCTAATAATCTAATGTTCACTAAATTACTAGGTAATCAAATTCATGCAGATTCATATTCACTGACTACACAGAACAGGAATTTAAAGCAATCAAATATTAAATCAAGAATGCTAGGCTCAGTCAATCAAACACAAGTCATAACCAGCAAGTAAATCAAAGGTAAAGTATTAAAACCATGAGTTCTATCTTCATCTAGCTAACAGAAGCAGCTAGATTTAGTTGGACATCCTAGCAAACAAACCATAGTCTTAATCATGTTTAAATGTACCAAACTAATAAGTTGAGTATGAACACTTCCTTCTTCTTTGGTATGCAACCTAATTCCAGACCTTTTCTTCTTCTGATTTTTGACTCCAGAAACCCCCCCAAGTTAGCCAAAAGTCCAATCTTTGTCGATTTTAGTCCTTTTCTCCAAAAATGCTTCTATTTGGCTGTAAAGTACAATTAAAGCTTATAAGTATCATTATTCAATGCAAATAACCAAAATATGTATAAAAATATCAGTAAATGTTGCCTAAAAACATGCATAAATATGGTAATATCAAATACCCCACACTTATTCTTTGCTTTCCCTCAAGCAAATTTAATTATTTAAACTCAAACTCTATCACTAGCATCACATAGAACAATCAAATTCAAACTCATCCATTATTCTAAGACCGCAACGCATGCATTTGTGTCTAACATTTTCCTAAGGACCCCCTTAATTCTAAATACTCACAATCCTCATAAACACTCGCCCACTTCTTTTGAGCAACGCTCATTTTATGCATCCCTCCGAATCCATCCGAATAAATCTTTCTAACCTCAAGGTATTTTTGTAAAAATACCCAAGCATACATATTCTAGAAATTACAAATTATGATACCACAATGAAGCTCTTGGAATTCTTCACTTCTTGAATATTTGATCTTTAATTTCTTTGAATTCACCACCATTTTGTGTGATTTTTGGTATCTTCAACTGTAACAACGTAAATTTTCAAAACAATTTTTCATTTTTAAAATCATACTTTCATTCATAAAATATCATAATAATCGAATGTATCACATCTTATCACCATAAACAAATCCCAAGATCTCAACTACATAAATCATCTCAGTGTGTACGGATCATGTCGCCGCCTTCCCATGGTCCTCGCTAGTACCTGGAACACATAGCACAACAACTGTAACCATAAATGCTTAGTGAGTTCCCTAAAATACCACATACAACACATACGCCTTTCCAGGCCATAACTCTGTGGGACCTTCTGGTCCAAGTGTCTCTGGGGACTTCCGTCCCAAATCTCGGTCGACCTTCGGGTCCTACCCGTATCGACCTTACGCTACGTAACCTCCTGACCTTCCGGTCCATGTCCTCTTGACCTTCTGGTCCTTTTCATACATAACATACATAACACATACATATCACATATCAGCATATATACCACATATAAGAACTTTCGGTCACACATCGGTACCCTTCCAGGTACACGAAAATGAGAAGACTCACCTCGGCTATCTCTGATAATCTCGCACACATATCAATTGATCTAGCCTCTGCCTAAACACATAGACAATTATCTCAAATCAATAACGGCTCTCCAGGCTAGACTAGTCTCTTCCATGACCCCTAAGAAGGCTAAAAGACCATTTTACCCTTCAAATGGTCCACAAGTCCGATCGTTGACCAAACCTTAAAAGTCAACAAAAGTCAACGGTCAAACTTTGACCTGACTCATCGAGTGCACATGGTCGACTCGGCGAGTCCAAGCAGGTCCTCTGAGTCCTTCTAGCCTCTCATGGCTCGTCGAGTCATCCTTCCACTCGACGGGTTCCTCTTGTCACGAATCGCGGGGCAACCCCGACTCGACTCGTCGAGTCCACTTATGAACTCGGAAAGTTGACTTCATGATCACACTCAAATGACCTTCTGAGGTCAGATCTGTTTCTCTAATCCATAGATCTGACCTTCCCAAGCCTAATAATCACGTAAAGGTCGAATCTTGGTACACATGCAACACCCCTAAAGCTTCTTTTGGGTAAATAACTACTAAAAGGCCAACCTAGGTTCATTTCCTCCATGAAACCACATAAAGCAGGTTGGCTAAGGCTCTCTTGACCTCAAAAGGTCCGGATCCAGAGTCTATCACTCAATGGGACAACGTAAGCATCAAATCTAGCCAATAAAGGGTGTAGAAAACCCTAAAATTCAAGGATCTCCTATTAAACAGAAAAAGGGAACGATTTCTACCTCAAAGTTGCAGATTCGAGCTGGAAACCCACATAATAGCAATCCCCTCGACTTCCTCTTGCTGGAAACACTCTCTCCGTGGCTAAACCACACCAAAAATGATCAAAATAACTCAATCTCTCTCTCACAACTCGCTCAAGCTCTTTAGGGTTTCTCTCTCAGGTCTGGTAGCCGCAAATAGAGGCCATAAAGGCATTTAAATAGGGCACATACCCCGAGAATTAGGGTTTCACTCCACTGCGCGGACTCGTCGAGTCCACCCATGTCGACTCGTCGAGTACGCTCATTAATCTAGTCAGCAATCGTAGTCCTACTCGACGAGTCCACGACTCAACTCGACGAGTCCCTCTCTTTACTCAAAAATAAATAATCAAACATAATACCTGAAAATCCGGTTGTTACAATTCTCCCCCACTAGAATCAGACTTCGCCCCTGAAGTCAAGATCCGCAAACAACTCTGGATGTTGCTCCCGCATCTCCAACTCAGGCTCCCAAGTCAGCTCGGACCCTTTCCGATGTTGCCACTGGACCTGAACCTGGGACACCTCCTTGTTCCTTAGAACCTTGATCTTCCGATCCCAAATCGCGATTGGCCTCTCAGCATAATTCAGGCTCGCATCCACCTTAATATCTTCCAGCGGCACTACCGCTGACTCATCGGCTATACACTTCCTCAACTGAGACATGTGGAAGGTATCATGAATCTGGTTCAACTCCGCAAGTAGCTCCAACCGATATGCTCCCCTGCCCACCCTCACGGTCACCCTGAACGACCCAATAAACCGGGGCCCCAGCTTGCCCCTCTTCCTGAAACGAATCACTCCTTTCCAAGGAGACACTTTCAGGAGTACGAAGTCTCCGACCTGAAACTCGAGCTCGGATCGTCGCCTATCCGGGTAACTCTTCTGGCGACTCTGAGTTGTCAACAACCTCTGTCTGACCTGCTGAATCTGCTATGTCGTCTGAAGCACTATCTCAGTGCTGCTCATCACTCGCTGCCCTACCTCTCCCTAACAGATGGGAGTCCGACACCTCCTCCCATATAACAACTCGAAGGGAGGCATACCAATGCTCGAATGGTGGCTGTTGTTATAGGCAAACTCAGCCACGACAGATACGTGTCCCAACTCCCTCCGAAGTCCAACACACATGCCCAAAGCATGTCCTCGAGCGTCTAAATCGTCCGCTCACTCTGTCTGTCCGTCTGAGGGTGGTAAGCGGTACTGAAATGCAGCCTCGTGCCCAACTCCTCGTGGAACTTCTTCCAGAACCTGGAAGTGAAATGTACATCCCGATCTGATACAATCGAGATCGGCACTCCATGCCGCGATACCACGTCCCTCACATACAACTCTGTCAGCCTCTCAGCATAAGAGCTCTCACTGATAGCAAGAAAGTGAGCGCTCTTCGTCAGCCGGTCGACGATCACCCAAATCGCGTCGACACCCCTCGCTGTCCTCGGAAACTTGGTGATGAAATCCATAGAAATATGTTCCCACTTCCATTGGGGAACCTCAAGTGGCTGCAACATGCCTTGCGGATGATGGTGCTCGGCCTTAACCCTATGACAGGTTTAGCACCTCTCAACAAACCATGCTACATCCCTCTTCATACAGGGCCACCAATAATCTTTCTTTAGATCCAAATACATCTTAGTGGCCCCGGGATGGATCGAAAATCTCGATCTATGCGCCTCCTCCATCAAAGTGCTGGGCGCCCCTCCTGCATACGACACCCAAATCCGACCCTGAAAGGTCATAAGCCCGTGGCTATTGGTAACGAACTCAGGTATCTGCCCAATCGCCCGCTCTCTCTTGCGCTTCTCCGGTCTCACAGCCTCTGCCTGGGCCTCCTGAATGGTGTCCAACATCGGAGTCATCACTGTCAGTCGCATACAAATGTCTCGAATTGGGGCACTCTCCGCCCTATGGCTCAGGGCATCAACTACAACATTAGCTTTGCCCAGTTGGTACATGATCTCACAATCGTAAGCCTTTACCATGTCCAACCATCTCCTCTGGCACATATTCAGGTTGGGTTGATCCATCAAAAACTTCAAGCTCTTGTGGTTTGTGTATATGGTACACTGAACCCTATACAAATAGTGACGCAAGATCTTGAGGGCGAAAACCACTGCCCCCAATTCCAGATCGTGGGTGGGATACCTCGTCTCATGAGGCTTCAACTGCCTCGATACATATGCTATCACATGACCCCTCTGCATAAGTACTGCACCCAACCCCGATATCGATGCGTCACAATACACCACAAAATCCTCCATCCCTTCCGGGAGGGCTAACACCGGGGCTTCACATAATCTCTGGTGAAGTGTCTCAAACGAGGTCTATTGCTCCGGACCCCACGAAAAAGCAACACCCTTCCGGGTCAACCTGGTGAGAGGCACGACGATCTTGGAGAAATCCCTGATAAATCTCCGATAATAGCCGGTCAGTCCTAGAAAACTCCTGATCTCAGTGGGTGATCTCGGCACCTCCCATCTCATAATTGCCTCAATCTTGGCTGGATCGACCAATATCTCATTCTGGTTAACGAGGTGCCCCAAGAATTGGACCTCTCGTAACCAAAAATCACACTTGGAGAATTTGTCGAAAAGCCTCTCTGACCTCAATACCCCGACAATATCTCTCATATGCTCCTTGTGATGCTCTCTAGATCTCGAATACACCAAAATATCATCAATGAAGACGATCACCGACCGATCCAGCATCGGTTTGCACACCCTGTTCATGAGATCCATGAACGTTGCTGGTGCATTGCTGAGCCCAAAAGGCATCACCACGAACTCGTAATGCCCATAACGAGTTCTGAACGTCGTCTTCTGGATATCTTCATCCCGCACTCTCATCTGATGATATCCCGACCTCAAGTCTATCTTGGAGAACCAAGACACTCCCTGCAACTGATTGAACAGATCGTCGATCCTTAGTAAAGGATAACGGTTTTTGACCGTCAACTTGTTTAACTCCCGGTAATCAATGCACATCCGGTGTGAACCATCCTTTTTCTTGACAAAAAGGATCGACGCTCCCCATGGCAAGCTACTCGGTCTAATAAACCCCTTTCCCAGCAGCTCTTGAAGCTGCAAGGACAACTCATGCATCTCTGGCGGTGCAAGGCGATAGGTGCTGCTCCCGGAACCAAATCGATGCGGAACTCTACCTGCCTCTCGGGAGGCACGCCCGACAACTCCTCGGGAAAAACATCCGGGAACTCGCGCACTATCGGAACCTCATCAATCGAACTTGGCCTCCCAGCGGCCACTCGTGTGTCCATCACATAGGCTACAAACCCGCTGCAGCCCTGCTGTAAACTCTGCCTCGCCCTAGCAGCCGAACAGAATGTTGTCTCAGAACGGGTACCCTCGCCGTACACCGTAAGTACTCCCCCACAAGGGTCTCGTATCGTCACCAACTGTCGCTCATAGTCTATAACAGCCCTAAAACGGCTCAACCAATCCATGCCCTCTATAATACAAACGTCCCCCATCGCAATCAGGACCAGATCAATCGGGAATTCAACACCAAAGATCTTGAGTACACACCCCCAAATCACCTCAGTAGCATAAACCGCTCGCTCGTAAGCTATGGAAACCCGAAGAGGTTGACTCAACGCCTCTCGCCGGATACTGATGTGCTAACGAAACGTTAAAGAAATAAATGACCGACTCGTACCCGAGTCAAATAACACCAAAGTAGGTACAGAATTCACAAGAAAAGTACCTACGCATATCATGATATAAGCACAACACCTTAAACTCAACATAAATAAATGAAAGAATACATACCAGCCACAACATTGGGCGCTACACGGACTTCCTCCGCTGTCAACTGGAAGGCTCTCCCGCGAGCCTTCTGTGCCTCGGCCTTCACTGGTCGAACCTCATTAGCTCGCACGGCGGCAAGGGCAGATCCCTACTGTACTCATTGTGATGTCCCTTGCAGTTGTGGACACTCGGTCTTCCGGTGGCGCGTCTGCTCGCAATGAAAACAAACCATGAATCCCTTGGGGCAATCCTTGGCTATATGCCCCTCTTTGCCACATTTGTAGCAAGCACCTGATCGATAGACCCCCTCATGACCCTTGCCGCACTTTCCACCAGTGCGGCCCTTCTGGCTTCCAGATCTCGAATCGGCGGGCTTTGCCCGCTTGGCTGCCGGCTGAGACTATGTCGGCCGCCGATCCATCCCCCGAGACTCGGCCTCCTCCCTGGCCTGAGTCTCCAACTCAATCTCCCTATTCCGGGCATTTTCCTGGAGCTCGACAAATGTCCGGTAAGTCGAGTTCGATACGAACTCCCGAATATCCCTCCTCAAAATGCCCAAATACCGGCTCATGCATGACTGCTCAGTAGACACCTGCTCAGGGTAGAACATCGCGCTCTCATGAAACTTCCTAGTAACAACAGTAACAGAATCAGTACCCTGCTTGAGGGTCAAGAACTCCTAAGCCAACCATTCCCTCTCCACTGTCGGAACATACTCGTCTCTGAACATGGTGGTAAACCTCTCCCAGGTCACCTCTGAAGTCTCTACAAGAGTGAAGCTCACAGTCACGAACTTCCACCAGTCCTTCGCTCCCGAGCGAAGCTGGTTCAGCGCGAACCGTACCCTCAGATGCTCCGGACATGAACACGTGTAAAAGCATCCCTCGATGTCAGAAATCCATCTCATTGCAGCGATCGGGTCCTGCGTCCCATCAAACTCTAGTGGCTTCGTGTTGCTGAACTCCCGAAACAACAACGAGTCACCTCCCTGAGGCCTGGTAGTAACCACAGCTGTTGTAGCTGTAGCAGCCGCAGCCTCAGTCACTGTCGTGTACCGCTCATCGAAAGTCTCGATCAACGTGGTCTCGATAGACCCGAACATCTCTGGTATCTCATCTCGGATGGCCGCAACCACCTCCTCATGTATCAACCTGCGGATCTCCTCGTCGCTAACACCACTACTCTCAGGTTTGTGGCGTGTCCCAACCATGATGTCTCTCTGAAATACAACCTAAAATATCATAGATCCGCTCGAGCATACTCGCACTCGATAACACAACCCTACTTGTTACCCTAGTACCCTAAGGATTCTTACTTGGTCTGCGTACTGATCCGGTGTTTTCAGTGGTACGGGCCCAATACTACCTTCCATACCGCATCAACATTCATTCCAAGTCCTCCTCCTAGGATCCCAGATCAAAAGCACCCTACATCATGCTGGCATAGGCTACCCTTCAGTAGACCTCTCATAAGCTCCTCATTGCTACCTACTCCCTCTCAAGCATCACATAGCAACAGAAATCTCCCTAGGCTAAGGCATCAAAAATCAGGCCACTCTAGTCCTAATATGAATACCTAGCCTACTCTAGCATGCATAACATATCATATCATATCTCATAACACATAATGTAAGGGTATTTTAGGAAATCACCGTTCGGGTGCTGGCCGATCATACACACTGCTCTGTTCTACCATTCTCAAAATCTTTTACTCTTTTAGAAAAATTGTTTCTTTTCTGAAAATTTTTACTCAAATCCTCAGTTTGAGTTCAGATACGCCCGAAGGTGCATCTGAATCCCTCAAACCAAGGCTCTGATACCAACTTGTAACAACGTAAATTTTCAAAACAATTTTTCATTTTTAAAATCATATTTTCATTCATAAAATATCATAATAATCCAATGTATCACATCTTATCACCATAAACAAATCCCAAGATCTCAACTACATAAATCCTCTCAGTGTGTACGGATCATGTCGGCGCCTTCCCACAGCCCTCACTAGTACCTGTAACACATAGCACAACAACTGTAACCATAAATGCTTAGTGAGTTCCCCAAAATACCACATACAACACATATGCCTTTCCAGGCCATAACTATGTGGGACCTTCCGGTCCAAGTGTCTCAGGAGACTTTCATCCCAAATCCCGGTAGACCTTCCGGTCCTACCCGTATTGACCTTCCGGTCCGTAACCTCCTGACCTTCCGGTCCATGTCCTCTTGACCTTCTGGTCCATATCATCTTGACCTTCCCGTCCTTTTCATACATAGCATACATAACACATACATTTCACATATCAGCATATATAGCACATATAAGACCTTCCGGTCACACATAGGTACCCTTCCAGGTACAGTATAGTGAGAAGACTCACCTCGGCTATCTCGGATAATCTCGCACACGTATCAACTGATCTAGCCTCCGCCTAAACACATAGACAATTATCTCAAATAAATAACGGCTATCTAGGCTAGACTAGTCTCTTCCATGACCCCTAAGAAGGCTAAAAGATCATTTTACCCTTCAAATGGTCCACAAGTCCGATCGTTGACCAAACCTTAAAAGTCAACAAAAGTCAACGGTCAAACTTTGACCCGACTCGTCGAGTGCACATGGTCGACTCGGCGAGTCCAAGCAGGTCCTCTGAGTCCTTCTAGCTTCTCATGGCTCGTCGAGTCATCCTTCCACTCGACGGGTTCTTCTTGTCACGAATCGCGGGGCAACCCCGACGCGACTCGTCGAGTCCACTTATGAACTCGGTGAGTTGACTTCATGATCACACTCAAATGACCTTCTGAGGTCAGATATGTTTCTCTAATCCATAGATCTGACCTTCCCAAGCCTAATAATCACGTAAAGGTCGAATCTTGGTACACATGCAACACCCCTAAAGCTTCTTTTGGGTAAATAACTACTAAAAGGCCAACCTAGGTTCATTTCCTCCATGAAACCACATAAAGCAGGTTGGCTAAGGCTCTCTGGACCTCAAAAGGTCCAGATCTAGAGTCTTTCACTCAATGGGACAACATAAGCATCAAATCTAACCAATAAAGGGTGTAAAAAACCCTAAAATTCAAGGATCTCCTATTAAACAGAAAAAGGGATCGATTTCTACCTCAAAGTTGCAGATTCAAGCTGGAAACCCACAGAATAGCAATCCCCTCGACCTCCTCTTGCTGGAAACACTTTCTCCTTGGCTAAACCACACCAAAAATGATCAAAATAGCTTAATCTCTCTCACAACTCGCTCAAGCTCTCTCGGGTTTCTCTCTCAGGTTTGGCAGCCGCAAATGGAGGCCATAAAGGCCTTTAAATAGGGCACAGACCCCGAGAATTAGGGTTTCACTCCACAGCGCGGACTCGTCGAGTTCACTCATGCCGACTCGTCGAGTCCGCTCATTAATCTAGTCAGCAATCGTAGTCCTACTCGACGAGTCCACGACTCAACTCGTCGAGTCCCTCTCTTTACTCAAAAATAAATAATCAAACATAATACCTGAAAATCTGAGTGTTACATCAACTTTTGAATTTCTTCAGAATTTTTGATCTTTGATCTTCATACTTTATACTTGAATGCTCCAAAATTTATTCAACTTTACTCTTTATAGTAATTTCTCTCTTTTTTTTTTTTTAACATGTAACTCACTTTTTTTCACTCAAAAACCTACATGCTTAAGCAGGGGCACTTAACTTCAACCTTTATTGGTTAAGGTATTAATTAGCCTAAGTGCAATGACTACATAAGCTTCCCTGGATACATTTCTGGTACACGATGCTAAACATATTGTGATCCTCAAACTAAGCGAGGTTGTGTTTTTGTCCCATGATTTCACTAGAATAAAGTGGGCCACAAATACACTATAACGTATATTGGCTCAACTAACATTTGAGTTTTCATCGGATCACCCATATAATACTAGCAGCTTAAGTTCAAATTATTATCACTAGATTAGATTATTATTTCAAACCTATTAAAAATTTTAAATTTTACCTAATTCTAGGAATTTACTTTTTCTTTACTTTTACGACCCCCTACCCCACACTTATTACATACAATGCCCTCATTGTATGCATAAAATAATATAAAAGCAATAAAAGGACGAAAAAAGGAACAGACTCCCCTGGGATAGCAGTGGCGAGATCGAACTCCAATTGTGGAAACTTTGTGCATCTTGAATACGGACTTCTTGAAATATGAACTTGGATGTTGAACACGCGAGATATGTAATGTACCAAAAAAATATGGAATCGAAACTTCAATCTTCAACAAATGCAGTGGAAATCTCTGAAACGGAAAGAACAATGTGGGAAAGCACACGCCACATTGGATGGTTAAGAAAATGAGCCATAATTGTCTTCATATTAATCCCAAGAAGAATATTGGTGACCCAAGAAATAATATGTGTCAATGGTCTTCATTATATATAAATATTAGATTCACGATGTGAGTGTAATAATAGTCATGTCGTGAGGTCGCTAAAACACGGATTCTGGGAACCATTAAAACTTGATTCACGATGTGAACATTAAGGATTCACGACGTGAGTACTGGGCAAACAGAAAGTAATTCTGCTTTCAACTCTTGACTTTAACCAAATGTCGTAATGGATTAAGACCCTTCTAATGCATCATTTTATGACTCTTCTCTAACTCTATCCTCTCTCTTGACTCATCCCACACTTATTTCTAATCGTGGTGTTAGGTCCCAAATCTGTAAGATCAATCTAATGATCAATCAATTTGCAATAGAAATGAAGAAGAAGAAGATTAAACAACCAAGCTTACATACAATTCAAATCATGAAATGTCGAATACAACTTGGACAAAACGAAAACTAACTTCCAACAACCTTACACCTCTGACAACCTGACAACTATATATAGTAACACACAAAGACCGAAAACAGGTTTTCGGTCAAAGCTTGACCGAAAACAGGTTTTCGGTCAAAGCTTGAGCGAAAACCTACCTAGACCGAAAACTCATAAAAACACATAAGATATCCAAAACACAATAAGAACAACCCTAAACCATCCATGCATTAATGCCTAGCCCAAACCAAATATATTGGCCCTTCAATCTCGCCTTGGTTTGGGGCTAGCATGATTCAATCTTTTTCGACCACCAACACATCTAATGTTCCCATAGCTCCGTACCACATCTCCTTTTGTATAATGTCAGCAACCATGGTTGTGTATTCCTTAGCAGCAGGCTCAAAAATATCTTCAACCACCATGATCTGATGAATAAAGAGTTGATGAATATCCCACTTTCCGAATTGTAGCAAATCCCTCTTGTCATATAAACGAATACATCCATGTTCAAGTTTGATGACAGCAGAAGTTGTGGTTTCATCAAACACCCAGTATAATATGGACTTCAGAGATCCATTTGGATGATTCTGAAGGATAGGGATTTGCTGTACTTGATTGGTTGCGGGCCACATCACAGATCGAAGAGGCTGATTGGTTTTGGGGTCTATGACCTTTGGGTAAATCTTGATGATAGACGATGCTGTTTTCATAGAGGGAAATCCCTTTGCCACTTGACCTTCTAAGAACAACCTGAATTGTGTTGCCTTAGGTTCATTTGTTGGATTAGAAAACGGGGCTTTAGACAATTCTGTAAGATCAACCTTAGTCCAAGAATTGAAATCATGAGCATCTTTATATAGTTCGGTATTTCCACTCTTCCTTTTAACGATCCACATCTTCAAAGGGGCATGGAATCCCCATGAGACGATCCTGGACCTATCACCATAAATATCTCTAAAGCGATTTTCTCCAATGTCAGTAACGGTGATCTCTGGTTGATTCACGGGAGCATTCTGATCTGAGTTCTTCTTGAACAACAGTTGACCCTTCTCAGCAGCTTTGGCTTGTTTAGCACGTATTAATTCAGCGATATGAGCAGCCTGCATTGGTTCTTTTTCAAAATGGTTGACAACCCTGGTTGATTTTGTAGGAGGTGGAACTACGGGAGCGTCTTGATTAGGAAGATAGATTCTGGGCTCACTGAAGGATGATTTAAACTTGTCACCAAATTCTTCTTCCAGCTTCTTCTTTAGATCATAATAACTGGCAGTCAACAGACCAAAGTGCATTTGAAGATCGGTGATTTGCTTTGATTTATGAGTGTTTTCCTTGAGAAGATCAGCAACTTGATTATTAAGCTTGATGTTCTCAGTTTGAAGATATGCAACTTTGATATCAAGCTCAATATTTTTCTGGATTAGTACACTAATCTCCTTTCTCAAATCAGGCACAGAGGTGTCATCATCTCCATATATATTCTCCTCAAAGGATATACCTTTTTCGCGTGAGGAGTGTGTTGGACTTAAATTCTGAACCAAAAGCATGGCAAGCCTTACAAAGGCAACGTCATGATGAGGCCTTGGAGGAGACAAACTCAAGCCAGCAGATGAGCCACCAACTTCATGAATCGAGTTGGGGCCTTCCTGAGTGGGCATGGATGAAGAAGAGGTAGCAGTTGTGAGTGGAGGAGTCTCCGTGGTTTGAGTTAGGTCAGGAAAAATAACTCCCACCCTTGGATCAGTTCTTTGTCTTTTCATCGGGGGCTGTGAGATCAGGTCTGTTTGGGCTTCACTCACAATTGGCTCAGAAGTAGAAATCACCCTTTCAATGGGAGGAATCCCTGAAGAGGTGTCCATTTGAATTGAAGAATCAACCGTTTGAACGGGAACAAGAGGCCCAACTTCTTGATTGATTTATGATCTTGTTACCGAAACACCTGCAGATGTCATTTTTGTGGTGAGAGTAATGAACCTCTAGAGCTGGTTCTCAAGAGTTTCGCCCAGGACATAGTTGAACATGTTGAACTTTTGTCGAAGCATGTCCTGACGACTCTGCTTCATATCCTCATTACCCTCATAGACTTCTATTAATGCTTCCCAAAGTGCTTTCGCAGATGTATACTCACGGAAACCCTGAGCGATTTCTAGAGATAGTGCCATTGTAAGCGTAGCAAGGGCTTTCTCCTGCTCTTCGACCTTTTCGAAATCCTCATCCATATAATTTTCAATCCGTTTGTCGACAATTGTGTCATCCACTGTAGTACTAATTCGAATTGGTCCCCTAAGTATACTGCGCCAAATCTTGAAGTCTTTCATTTTAATATACTTCTCGATCCGGTATTTCCATTCCGGAAAGCCTTCAGCATTTAAGAGTCGTGGAATTCGAGAAGTTGTTCCCATGATGGTGTCAAGTTCCTGATGTACTGTCATGCTTTGAGAATCCATTTGTTTTTTTTTTTTTTGTTTTTTTAATGATTTTTTTAATTTTGATTTTGTTTGGAATATTAAATTGAAAGAAAAATAAAAATGATCAAAGAGAGGTTTTCGGTGGAAAGGTTACACCGAAACAAGAATCAAGTGGTTTTCAGTTTCTGAAAATGTTTAGATTATCGGTTTCTGAATGGGTTTTCGGTTTCTGAGAAAACTTGGATTTCCGGTTACTGAGAAGCTTGTATTTTCGGTTTCTGAGTACGAACAAAATAGTTCTCGGTTTCTGAAGATGAGCCGAAAACTAAGAAAATTTTTAATTAGTGAAAACGTTTAGTCTTGATCCGATTGCTAATAATGTCGCACAGCCAAATCTTTCCAAAAATTTCTTCCAAGTACACGATCTGATCAGAACACAAATGACAATGAGTTTTCAGTGAGAAGATACAATCAAAAACTGTAAGAATTCCTTCACAAACTCAAATCTTATGTAGATCTTGATTTTGATAAACTAAATAACGAGCCAGTCTTCAAACTAGTGCAGATTTGAACTTGCTAATTGACCGAGAATGAAAATTGTGAGTTGTTGATGAACCGAAAACTAAAGAACACGATTGATTGACAATAGAATTGCTCTGATACCAATTGTTAGGTCCCAAATCTGTGGGATCAATCTAATGATCAATCAATTTGCAATAGAAATGAAGAAGAAGAAGATTAAACAACCAAGCTTGCATACAATTCAAATCATGAAATGTCGAATACAACTTGGACAGACCGAAAACTAACTTGCAACAACCTTACACCTCTGACAGGCTGACAACTATATATAGTAACACACAAAGACCGAAAACAGGTTTTCGGTCAAATCTTGACTGAAAACCTACCTAGACCAAAAACTCATAAAAACATATAAGATATCCAAAACACAATAAGAACAACCCTAAACCATCCATGCATTAATGCCTAGCCCAAACCAAATATATTGGCCCTTCACGTGGGTCTCGACTCTCGATTCTAACGCTCTCTCGGCTAAACATGAACGAACTAATTTCTTAACATTCCTCTCCCGCGACTCCTCGAGTACATCTGAAAATTAATAACCAAAGGAAGTAAAAAGTAACATAATAACTTAAATAGTTTACAATCCATCCAAATTTCAAAACAAAATAAAACCAAACTAAAGTAAATCAAACTAAAAACTAAAAATAAATAAACAAAATGATCAATCGTCCTCGTGTGCTTCACTCGTTCCAGCCCCATCTCCCCACGGCATCCAAATTTCTTCCCATGTCGGGATATACGGGCAATGTGGCAGCACGATGAGTGGTCGAATCACACCCATGTGGGAATAAATACCCTCGACAAGTTGGGTATTATAAGTAACTCCCCCTTGAAGGTTGTCCAAATATGTACCCACCCGACTTTGGAATGGGTCGGTGGGTATACCGCCTTCAAATCTATAAACTCTTCCCGTTTCTCCACGTGCTTGTACATTTGGTCGGCGAGGTCTTGGCTGCGGTTGTTGCTCGGGTTACGTGCTTGGTTCTTCTTCACCATCACCATCGGAGTGCACTATCCCTTAATGTGTCCCATAGTTCCTCACCACCCTCATTGTATCCAAATAACCCAAGAAAAACTCAGTTCCCGCCATGCAAGTCAAGGACCTCGTGATGTCGGGAACTATCACCCCGTAAGATCGGGCCAAGTGGGTGATGAAATGTCCTCCACAAATCGGGCTCTCATAGTAGGAACTCACAGCATACTCCGCCAAGTAGCAGGCCAAAACGTACGGGATGTTGCAACATACTCCCCGCTTTGAAATGGATCATAAAAAAACAAATTCGACTTTGTAACTTTGTCCCCATGGCGCTTGTGGTATATGGAAAATGTAATGATTCGGTGGATAAGACGATGAATAGGTGATTTGATGCTACTTTTCGGTGACACCCCATAATTGAACACTCCAGATGCAATGTTACTCCAAAACTCGATCCCCAATTCTCCACCCTTGTAATCATGGGTAGCCTCTCGCAAAAACATAACGAACTTGGAAGTCTTGGCCTCATGGGCCTCATACAAAACCATTCTCCATGAGAACTCAACCAAGCAACACTCCCGGTATTGTCCGCCTAAACGGAAAACCAAGGCTTGCAGATAAGTGGGATCTTGGACATTCTCATGAAATGCCACAGTAGAGAAAAATTCCACACATAGCTCCTTATAAACCCGTTCCTGGATAGCAAAAAGATTGTACCACCCCTTGCATGTGAAAGAGTACCCGTTCCCCATAAATAATTTTGTAAGAAATGGATTCAGCCTATCAACTACTCCAACTTCTCTTAATTTTTTCCAATTCACTATGGGGGCGACAACAAATTCTCGGTTATGTAACCACCCCAGACGGTTGTTATAACAAGTAAGAACATCCCGCGACACATTCGTTGGGAAGACATAAAATGGGTGCAAGCTAGCCAACCCAGCTGGAATCTATCGCCTAGGAGTCATTTCCTGCAAAACAAGAAACAACACAAACCAAAACAGAAAAATATCCAGCACATTAGAATTAAACAACATAAGGTTCACCATGCCCAGAATTCACATCGTGAATTCCTAGGAACTCACGTCGTGAGTTCAACAGCGCATGCTAGAATCATTCAATGCAATGTATAATTTGATCCAATAAAATGGTTGGGGTTTACTCCTATAACAATCCTAAGCATAATCCAGTCACATGCAATGGTTATAACACGAATTTTAGGGAAACATTTCAACAGTTTACTAAACACAAACCCTAGCCTTATATTTAACAATTAAAGCAAAAATTAACCAGTAAAATCAAGAAATCAATATCTTAGAGTGTAGATGACGTAAGCTAAAATGGAATATTGAGTTTTATATTGCAACAATCTGAATGGGGGGACTAGGAGAAATAGCCTCACTTCATGGGAATGGAGAAGTGATTAGGTCAAAGTGGGTTCGAGTCTTTTATCTGTGGTCCCATGTAATTCACAATTCACGTCGTGAGTTTTTAATTACTCACGTTGTGAGGCGTCTTGGGCTATGCAGTTGGGCCATCTACTTAATCATCAAGTGGACTGATATACTTATTGGCTAACAGAAAAGTGGTCTGTAAGTCCTCCTAGACTCACGTCGTGAGACGTACGCACTCACGTCGTGAATTCTATCTACTCAAATATTCAATTAAGAAATCCAATCTTTTATTAACTATAAATCTTAATTAATTACCACTTAATTCAGGGACCCTACACTTACTTTTTTTACCATTCATAAAATTACTTAGATGATGAGACGATTGATTTTCCTAAAAACTAGAATTAAAAAACTAAAAAGGAAAAGAAAATTCAAACTGGGCTCTGGTTACCTCTTGAGAACCTCTTCTTTTTTATGGAGTCTTGAGTCGGACTTCGTGCCTCCTTACGTTGAGCTGTCCAAAGAGTCCATCACCAACTGAACTTTATGCTCCTTTCGTCGCCTTTTGTAAGCTTGAACTCGTCTAATGTATGCTTTTTTTGAGTTTTCCTTCTTAGCTTTTTTCTCGTCTACATCGAGCTTGCGTTTGGTCCCCTTATTTTCCAATTCTTCTTCATTGTTTTTAAGCTCCATAGGAATCTTCTCTTCTCTCACAACTAGACTCATCTCCTTAGAAGTAACCTCGTCTTCATCACTTGATAAATCATCGCTTTCCTTGCTTACCCAAGAATTTGGTTTCGTATAGGTAAATACCTCAACTAAAAATGGGGTGGATTCTTGGTTTTGTTCGTTTGACTTGTTGAACTGTTTTTAACATGTCTTCCATAAGCTTCTCTAATTCTCCGAGTTCATCTTCTTCATCAATGTTGAAGACTTCACCTTGAACATCACTCCCCTAGAAACCATCTTGAACTCCAAAAGTTTCCTCTTTATCTCCAACTCTCAAAGTGAGCTTGGACTCGTGAATATCAACCAAGACACCAACAGTACTTAATAAAGGGCGACCAAGAATAATCGGAACATCGGGATCTTCTTTCATATCTAAAACAACAAAGTCATTGGAAAAATGAATTTCCCAATTTCTACTAGAATATCTTCCACAATTCCCCGACGTTGTGTCACTGAACGGTTTGGCATGTGAATTATCATTTTTGTAGCCTTCAACTTTTGAATATTCAGATTCTAATAAAATGAACAAGGCATCAAATTTATGCTACCCCGAAATCGGCTAAGGCATAAGTCTCATATTATTCTCAAACTCACATGGAAGAGTGAGGCGTCCAGGATCTCCCATCTTCTTAGGTAAATCTCCCAGCACTACTTTTGAACTTTGCTCACTTAAAATAACCTTGGAATTTTTCTTCAATTATTGGCGAGTGTCCATCAGATCTTGTAGTAACTTTGCGTATTTGGGAACATTATATAACGACTCGATAAAAGGAGTATTTATTGGAATTCCCTTCATGTGCTTTATAAACTCTAGATTCTCTCATTCTAGTGGACTAAGATTAGCTCGAGATGGAAACGGTAAAGGAGGACGATAAGCCGAAACACTGTCTGAAGTTTTCTGTTCAGACCGATCCCATGTCGTGAGCATAGCGGGCTTACGTCGTGAGTTCGGTCTTTCAACAATAATATTATTTTTGATTTTTGACTTCATCGGTTTTGGTTCAGCTGGTTTTGGATCCTCCTCTAATGCTTCTAAGAACTCAGAAATGGCCTCTTCTTCTGTCTCAATCATCATAACATGGGATTGGGTCTTCTTATAGGGGAATTGTGAAGATAACTTTTCATTCACCAAAGTTGTTAGTTGACCAAGTTGAGCTTTGAGATTGTGGATCGATGCTTGATGATTTCTTAATAGGGCTTGCTGGTCAATCATCATAGCTTGTTGATCTTTCATCATCTTCATTTGATCCTTCAATACAGCATCAGTATCATCATGCCTTTTCTCAGAAGCTTCCATGAAGCAAAGTAGCATGTTTTTCAAGTCAACTTTCTTCTCAGCTGGTGGTTGCTCTTTTTGATAGAACCCTCGGCCTGTCTTCCTATATTTTTCTTCCTTTTGCTTCTTGTATTCATCATATGGCAGCCACTCATTCTTTGGTTTTTTCCAGTCTTCATCATATTTATCCCCACTTGAGTAGCAAACTTGAGCTCTTCTGTTCCCGTTATCATCTAAGTGGCAGTCTTTAGTCAAGTGTGGACTATTACACCTTTCACATAGAACCCATATAGCATGTATTGTCTGGTCCATCTTTGTCATTCTCCTATCCATAGTATCATGCATGGCTATTACAACAACCATGTCTACAGATTGACCACACCCGCTTCCTTTAACTCTATCAAGCCTTGGATTGTGGTACTCACGAGAATGCTTTGCAAATTCTTCAACCAAATGTTTGACTTCCCCCAGATTTTTCTTAGTTAGGGGTCCTTGAGAATCCAGGAGTTTCCTTGTCAAGACATTAACACCATCATAAAATATTGAGACTTCTTTCTGTATGTTGAGGTTATTTTGAGGACAATTTCTTAATAATCCTTTGTAGCGTTCCCATGCCTCATAAAGTGACTCACCCGGATTTTGCTCAAAATTGGCTCTAGCACAACCTAATTCAATAGTTCAATTACTTATCTAAGATTGGTTCTATCTTAGCTCTAATAATCTAATGCTTACTAAACTACTAGGTATTCAAATTCATGCAGATTCATATTCACTGACTACACAGAACAGGAATTCAAAGCAATCAAATATTAAATCAAGCATGCTAGGTTCAATCAATCAAACACAAGTCATAACCAACAAGTAAATCAAAGCTAAAGTATTAAAACCATGAGTTCCAGCTTCATCTAGCTAACAGAAGCAGCTAGATTTAGTTGGACATGGGAGCAAACAAATACAAACAAACCATAGTCTTAATCATGTTTAAATGTAACAAACTAATAAGCTGACTATGAACTCTTCCTTCTTCTTTGGTATGTAACCTAATTCCAGACGTTTTCTTCTTCTGATTTTCGACTCCAAAAACCCTCCAAGTCAGCCAAAAGTCCAATCTTTGTCGATTTTAGTCATTTTCTCCAAAAATGCTTCTATTTGGCTGCAAAGTACAATTAAAGCTTATAAGTATCACTATTCAATGCAAATAACCAAAATATGTATAAAAATATCAGTAAATATTGCCTAAAAGCATGCATAAATATGGCAATATCACTTCAAAAAATACTTAAACCAAGAAAAAAAAAATTAGTATATAACAAGCTTATAAATTAAAAACTTTAACATAATAACATGGCTCGAAAAATGGTCCAAAACCCTCAAACCAACACAAAAACCTTTAAACTTGTTTTCTTTGTGAAATTTGTATGTGATTAATATTTGTGTGTCTACTCAACGAGATTGGCCTTTTATAGTATAATATCCATTAGTTGCTTATTAAACATATTATAGAAGTTATAAAACCTTTGAATTGTTAATCATTATTAAGAGACTTTTGAGTGATATTCATTCAAATAGGAGGTTTCAAATGAATATGGTTTGAGTAAAAATGCTTTTATTATAAGATACTAGACGAATTCCCGCGCGTTGTGCGGCGCAACTTAAAAATATATTGTTAGAATATTGAAAAATATATGTTAATAATGGTTATGTTATTGACATTAACTTTGACATAATATTTTTACACTAATATATATATATATATATATATATATATATATATATATATATATATATATATATATAATCTCAACTATTTTGAACAATAATAATCATTGACATCAACACACCTTCCTCATTAATAGAATTAAATATAATTATCCATTTATTATTATTTTTAACAATTGTTATGATTGATTAATTTAAAATTTACTTATGCAATTATTTTATGTTTTAATCAATGATATTTATTTAAAATACAATTTATTTGTAGCTAACGTTATGTAATTTATAATTAAATGTTATTATCATTTAAAATTATTATTCATTAATTTTAAACCACTTATTATTATTAATAAGTTAAAGAAGACTTTTAAGAAACACTTAATATTATTATTAAAATATGAAACATATACTAAATAATAAAATGATAAGATTAACAATTTGCATTTCAAAAGAGACTTGCATGGATAATATGACATATCCATGATTTTTATAATTTGATTTTATTATTTATAACTATTGTTCGTTAATTTTAAAGCCACTTATTATTATTATTATTATTATTATTATTATTATTATTATTAAGTGAAAGAAAACTTTTAAAAAGCACTTATTATTATACTTATAATGTTAATCATATACTAAAATATAAAGTGATAAGATAGACAGTTTGCATTTTGAAAGAGACTTACATGGATAATATGGATAATATGACATATCCATGATTTTTAATTAGTTATTGCTTTGAATCAACTCAAACATACAAACATATATACAATATTTAATTAAATATTATCTATATCACATTCCATAACATATGATCAATAACATGAATCTAATCTAATTTACATTAACATTTCAACCACAACATACAATGATATCTTACAAGAATACTTTAACCAAGAAATTTTTTTTGTATATAACAAACTTACAAATTAAAATTTTAACACAATAACATGGCTAAAAAAATGGTCCAAAGCCCTCAAACCAACACAAAAACCTTTAGACTTGTTTTCTTGTTAATTTTGTATGTGATTGGTATTTGTGTGTCTGCTCAAAGAGATTGACCTTTTATAGTAGATTGTCCATTAATTGCTTATTAAACATATTATATAAGTTATAAAACCTTTGAATGGTTAATAATTATTAAAGACTTTTGAGTGGTATTCATTCAAATAAGAGGTTTCAAATGAATATGGTTTGAGTAAAATGCATCATGGGAGTTTCAAATGAATGTGGTGAAAGGAAAAATATGACATATCCATGATTTTTAATTAATTATTGCTTTGAAGTAACACAAACAAACAAACATATATAAAATATTTAATTAAATATTATCTATATCACATTCCATAACATATGATGGATAACATGAATCTAATCTAATTTACATTAAAATTTCAACCACGACATACAATAATTGTCTTAAAAGAATAATTAAACCAAGAAAAAAAAAGAAAAAAGAATTAGTATATATAACAAACTTACAAATTAAAAACTTAAACATAATAACATGGCTCGAATAATGGTCAAAAGCCCTCAAACCAACACAAACTCCTTTAGACTTGTTTTCTTTATGAATTTTGTATGTGATTGGATTTGTGTGTCTACTCAAAGAGATTGGTCTTTTATAGTAGAGTATCCATTAATTGTTTATTAAACATATTATATAAGTTATAAAACTTTTGAATGGTTAATAATTATTAAGAGACTTTTGAGTGGTATTTATTAAAATAAGAGGTTTCAAATGAATGTGGTTTGAGTAAAATGCATCATGGGAGTTTCAAATGAATGTGGTGAAAGGAAACATGCTTCCTTTATAAGTATAGTAGGCGAATGCCCGCGCGTTGCGCAGAAACACCTATATAGTTGAAATCTTTTTAAATATATGTTTTCTTTAAATATAACAATAACGTTGTTGTTAAATTTGATATAATAATTTGTATACTAAATTGATATAATATATTGATTATTTTGAATTACATGATAATATATACATCTATTATAACTATATAATCTCAACCGTTCGAATGACTTCAACCTATGAATTACTCATGAATAAAATTAAATATAATATATTGTTTAATGTTATTTATAGTTGTTGTTATTGTTAATTAATTTTTTAAAAATTTTTTGTTTATTATTTTAATTTCTATCATTATAATTATTTAAAATATCAAACATTGTTTTTTGATTTTAAAGGTAACAATATAATCATTTATATATAGTTATATTTAACTATTTTTATTGTAAGTTATGTTAAGCTACTTATTTTTAAACTTTTAACGATTATACAAATATCTTTAGGAAATATTTTAATTAAATTGAGATTATAATTCAGTTTTTACATTTAGCATTACAATTTATCACTTTTAACTATTAACAAAATATGCATTGGGTTTTTAAGTAGAACTGAAATTTATATTTAAGTTGACATTATAATGTTATATTTAAATTAACAATTTAAGTATTTTGTTACATACAAAAACATCTTAATTTAATAAATTAAGTATAATCTGTTAAAAATTAAAGACAACTTTATAAGTAGAAGTAAAGATGTTATTTTAATATTGAAATTTAGTTTATTTACGATTACAATTTAGGTTTGATATTTATTTAACCTTATTAGCCAACTTATAATCATTATTAGAAAGAGACTACAATTTCTCATTTTTAACTATTTACAAAATATTATTTGGGTTATTTAAGTTAAACTAAAATTTATATTTAAGTTGATCCTGTAATTTTATATTTAAATTTATAATTTAAGTATTTTATACAAATTGTTCAAAAGTTGTAGCTTTAAAATGATAATGGTTTGCACCCAACAATATATTAAAACTAATAAATTAAGTATAATATGTTAAAAGTTAAAAAAACATAACTTTATAAGTAAACGTAAAAATATTCTTTTAATATTGAAATTTAGTTTGTATATGATTACACTTTATGTTTGATATTTATTTAATCATATTAACCAACTTATAATCATTATTAAGAAGAAATTGAAAAGTCATGAGAGTTTCAAATGAATGTGGTAAAAGGAAAAATGCATGAGAGTTTAAGATGAATGTAGTGAAAGGAAAAATGCTAGCTTTATAAGATTATAAGATAAGATAAGATAAGATAAGAAAAGATAAGATAAAGATGAAAAGTTTTGGAGCTTTCAAATGCATATGGCGCAAGAAAAAATGTCTCATTTATAAGTATACTAGACAAATTCTTGTGTGTTGCACAACGTAGGTTAAAAATATATTGTTAAAATATATGTTTAAAATGGTTATGCTATTGACATTAATTTTGATATAATATTTTGAATAATATTATTCATTGATATCAACACACCTTCCTCATTAATAAAATCAAATATAATTATCTATTTAATATTATTTTTAACAATTGTTATGATTGATTAATTTAAATTTTTACGTATGCAATTATTTTCTAATTTCAATAATGATGTTCATTTAAAATACAATTTATTTGTTGCTAACATTATGTAATTTATAAATTGATGTTATTATCATTTAAAATTATTGTTCTTTAGTTTTAAAGCACTTATTATTAATAATAAGTCAAAGAAGACTTTTAAGAAACACTTAATATTACTATTAAAATGTGAAACATATAATAAATAATAAACTAAAAAGATAGATAATTTGCATTTCAAAAGAGATTTGTATGAATAATATGACATATCCATGATTTTTATAATTTGGTTTTATTATTGATAATTATTGTTCAGTAATTTTAAAACCAATTATTATTATTATTAAATGAAAGAAATTTTTTAAAAGAAACTTATTATTATAATTAAAAGGTTAAAAATATACTAAAATATAAAGTGATAAGATAGACAATTTACATTTTAAAAGAGACTTACATGAATACTATGGATAATATCGCATATCCATGATTTTAATTAATTATTGCTTTGAAGCAACACAAACATACAAACATCTATAAAACATTTAATTGAATATTATTTATATCACTTTCCTTAACATGTGATTGATAACATGAATCTAATTTAATTTGCAGTAAAGTTTCAACCACAACATACAATGATTGTCTTAAACGAATACTAAAACCAAGAAAAAAAAAAGAATTACTATATAGCAAACTTACAAATTAAAAATTTTAACATAATAACATGTCTCGAAACATGGTCCAAAGCCCTCAAACCAACACAAAACCTTTAAACTTGTTTTATTTGTGAATTTTGTATGTGATTTGTATTTGTGTGTCTACTCAAAGAGATTGACATTTTTATAGTAGACTATCCGTTAATTGCTTATTAAACATATTATATAAGTTATAAAACCTTTCAATGGTTAATCATTATTAAGAGATTTTTGAGTGGTATTCATCAAAATAGAATGTTTCAAATGAATATGGTTTGACTAATAATGTCTTTATTATAATATATATATATATATATATATATATATATATATATATATGTATATATATATATAGAACATATTTATAAGTACAAATTGTTCCTTTATATCATGCTCTAAATTCACCATGATGTGTGATTAATTACTTTGAAGGTGAAAAGGTTTGGGTGTTTTAAATGCATGAGATGCTTGTAAAATTATGTGGGGGTTTCAAATGCATGAGGTGATAGGAAAAATGTCTCCATAATAAGTATGGTATGATATAGATATACATATAGATATAGATATATAGATATAGATAATAAACTTTTTGATTATTTAGAAAAACATTGTTTGAAATAAACAATTAATATCAAAATTAGAATAATAATAAATTTAATGTATTAATTAAATAGAAGTTGAAAAAGTTGGGGATTGCAAATAAATGTGGTGATAGGAAAATGACCTTTTTATAGGCGATATTCCACGTGTTGGGCAGTTATAATTAGGGCTAACAAATATGTACCATGGAGAACCAACCAACGTGTTACCAACCAAACTAATAAAATTTGTAGCCAATTTGTTTGGTAGCGAATATATTTGACCGGTAATACCATATCAATTAAGTAGTCTTGGTACGGTAACGATATAAAATTTTGAATACCATGAATGTACCGTACCAACTAATATATATATATATATATATATATATATATATATATATATCAATTAATAAATATAAAAAATATATCAATTCTCATATATTCATGTTTTAATTAGAATAACAACTAACAAGTCTTGGAATTGCTAAAATAACACATTAATTGGCAATTTTCTTAATACTTATTTTTTGAACAACACAGGATAGGTGATACTAAAAATAATTACTAGGTTAACACATGATGGTAAAGGGAATACTAACTTCTCATTATACTTTTTCCATTTGTCTCTTCAATCAACTTGTTAGGGTTAGCCTTTTTTAATCCTTTTAGCCATTTCCAAAAGAAAAGGAATACTAACACAAACGAGTGAAGCGACGACCACATGTTCACAAATTCAACTCACATTCACATATAGGCATATATTAGTTAAAGTTTTTGGTATATACCAAATACCAATATTTATCAACCAAATTTGTTGGTAGCTAAATTAGTTGGTATAGTATTGGTAGTTAGATTCCTTTACCAACTATAGTTGTTGCGGTATACAGTTAGGAGAAAAAAAAAACTCGATATTGTACCAATTTCACCCCTAGTTATTGTAATATCCTGGATTTTAGTTATTTTAAAATCCTTCCTTTGGTTTTAAATTATGTCATTTTGGTCCTTGGATTGTAAAGACGTAGCCATAAGAAGCCTTAGTGGAAAAATGCTAATTTTGGAGAATGAGTTGTACATTGAGCGTACATGTGAGTACGCTAAGCGTACTAGGGTGCCCCATAGTACATCGGGCGTACACATATGTACGTTGGGTGTACTTATGTCCGATTAAAACCCTAATTTTTAGGATTTAACTGGTATTTAAACACCTTTATGGATCATTTAGCCTCATCCTTTCAGCTTCCAATTTTTTTGGAAACCCTAATCCCATAAGAGAGTGTTTTGAGCTATATGTGTGTTCTTTGTGTGCTTAAGGAAGAAGGAGTTGCATCAAGGAGATTAGAAGTTGAAGCAAGCTTGTGGATCCAGGATCATCATTTTCTTAGGAAGCTCCAGAAGGTACAAAGTTGCTACCTTTATGCTTTGTTTGCTTAGATCTCATTTTGGTAGCTTTATGATGTTCTTCTTGTCCCAAAATTCCCAATGTTATGCATGTTTGGTTTTGGACATTTTGGGTTGTCCTTTCAAACCCTAGGAAGGGTTCTAAGCCATAAAAATAAGGTCCCTTTAGCTAGTTTGGCTTCATGCTTCTTGTAGATGGTCTTAATGGATTAAGACAATGTATTAAGGACTTTTTGGATGTTTAAAGTCATAAAGTTGGAGAGTTTATGACTATGGGGTGCATTAGGACCATGGATCTGAAGTTTGGGCTTAAGTGCTTAAGCCATTAAGCACTTATTGAAGTTTTGGGCTCTGCAAGGGTACGCCCCGCATAGAACGGAGTACACACCACGTACTCGATCAACGTCCCCGTAATGCAGTCAAAGCGAGGCTTGCGTACGCTGACCGTACCTCCGCAGTACGCCCCACGCACTCGCATGGTTCAGCCATTTTCGAGTTAACTCGGCTGGGTTGACTCAGTGGGTTTATGGATTTTGACCAGTTGACTTTGAGTTGACCAAGTTTTACTTTTAAGGGTATTTTAGGTATTATTGATTTTTGATGGAATTGGTCACTTGATGGTTGTAGGCATTTGAGTTGAGAGCTGAGCTTCAGAGTCGGGCCTTATCAGTTATGTGATGCTTGTGAGGTGAGTTTTCCTCACTATACTTTTGGGTCGAAGGCAACAAGGCAGACCCATTGGTTTGATAACCTAATATTGTTGATATGATGAGTATGGGGTATATATGCATGCTACTTTTGATATGCTAGTCTGGTAGATCTGTAGGTGTAACATCCCAAAAACATAGTCTGAAAATTTCATTTTAAATTAGTAATAAAACCATATTCATCAAACGTCATATAAGAACCATAAACAATGTATCTCAAAATATGTTAACAACTGTCAAATATATCAGAGTATAAACGTCCTAGGCTGAACAAATGGTGTGTGCACTGCAATCTTCCCGAGCTCTTCTTTTGAAAACTGAGTACCTGAAACCAAAACTGAAACTGTAAGCACGAAGCTTAGTGAGCTCCCCCAAACTACCACATACCATACAATAACATATAAACACATATTGGGCCTTGCCCACTACATCAGACCGAAGTCCGGAACTAACTGCATCGGACCGAAGTCAGGAACTGACTGGGACCCCGTCCCCTGCATCGGAACGAAGTTCGGAAACTGAATGAACATAGCATATCATAACATATCAACTAGCATGAATACATATAATGCATACTGCATCGGAACAGAGTCTGAAACACATAACACAAAAAATGCTTGAATCACAAAGACATCAAGCACTCTAACTACTGCATCGGACCGAGGTCTAGAACTAACTGAACATAGCATAACATAATCATAGCATATAATATAAACACATATACTGCATGCTGCATCGGACCATAGTCCGGAACACATAACTCATCTGTATCACAAAGACACCAAGCATAATGAACTACTGCATCGAACTGTAGTCTGGAACTACTACTAACTAAACGGGCTGGCATTGTGGCCGTAGAACCGTTCCTACTGGAAGGAAACTCACCTCACACTGCTGAAGTCCCGTAGACACAATCTCATACTGTTGAAGTCCCGCAGACTCAACCCTAGATGCTGGATGACAGATTCCCGAACTGTTAACACCAAAATAACACCCAATTAATAATTGGGTTCTAACACATAACTATAAATACATACTTTGGGTAATTACCACATTACCCCTAGCTTGGCTTACCCAAGCCCAAGGCCCAATCCATAGGCCCAAAGTCAACTATGGATCAACGCCCAACATGTGGCCCAATTTTCCAAATTGGGCCCAACCCTTCATATGGGCCTTACCCTAAAGCCCAACTAATTACTCTAGTCCATTTAATTATTCTTGGATGGCCCAACACAAAGCCCAAGTGAAATTAGGGTTTCACATAAAATGACGATTAGGGTTAAGTGTTTCTTACTTAACCCATTAAGGGCTTAACCCACTAAGGACTTAATCTACTAAGGACTTAATCCATTAAGTCCATTATTGCTTAGATTAATTTTTGCTAATATTTATTATTTAATATTTTACTTATTAAATAATTCTCGTGTGTGTGTGTCCTGATAAGTTCTCAAAATTAGGGTTTTCTCACTTAGCCCATTAAGGACTTAATCCATTAATTCCTTTACTCTGCTAGATAAATGACATGGAATAATTGGGCTTAATATTCAATCCAATCTCAACGGCCCAAAAGTGGGTCCAATAAGTCTAAGGCCCAATACTCATAATTAGGGTTTTCCACCCAAATATGGCCCAATAGGCCCAAAACCAATCTCTAAGCCCATTAGGGTTTGCTAGTGGGGCACCACCTACTACCACCTTGGGTAGTGGTCAATGGCGGCTTTCGGCGGCGACCACCACCTTACGGTGGTGGTTTGAGCTTCTTTTCATTGATCTTTTGGAACATACAATTATTGGATAAGGTGTCTAAGTCCATAACTATTTCTGGTATGTACATGACCCGACCCGGCATGGTCCATTTGGGTTGCATGGCACCATGCAATTGGATAGACTAAATGAGAGAAATAACACTTGTGGTTATTAATATATTATAAGTTCTAATATATTAATAATATTATTTAATTAGTTTGATCAAGAATTAATCTTGGTATTAATTAAATGATCAAAAGATAACTAATTAAATATATGGGTTGATTATGTAAATCATCCATAACTTATATAGTGGGCTAAGAGGCTCCATGGATAGTTAAGTTGGGTTAAACCCATTGGATGCTCCATGTAGACTCCATGGGAGTTACAAACCCATGGGTCATGGAAATGAAGAGTCATGACACATTAGGGTTTACATGGTGTAACCCTAGATGTGTCAACACTATATAAAGCTCATGTGTTCTCCCAAAATCGGTTAGACAAGAAACAAGAGGGCTAGAGTCGATTTTTAGAGTGTTATTCTTTCTCTCTAAGTTTACTCCATAGCATTTGGTGTTGTGTGAAGCATTTGAGGCATCACACTTGGGGTGCTAGGCTCACAAGGTTTCAAGGATCAAAATCAACAACAAGGTATGTAGTTCTATCTTTTATTCAAGTTAAAATTGCTCTCCATGTATGCTAGATAGGATCATAGCCTTGGAAATCAACTTTGCATGATAATTAGACAAACATAGATCCAAGGTTATTAGGGTTGCATGTACACTTAGGAAGTGTTAGAATTCTCAAAACCCATCAACAATTACAATGCTTTATCCAAAATAATCCACACACTAATTAACACACACATAGCCACACCATGGTGGCCGGCGGCGGTGCTTAGCGGTAGCCACCACCTCACAGTGGTGATGGTGGCTTTCTTGATTTATCCGGCCAGCAAAAACCAATCATTAGTCGCTGAAATAACACACACCCACCCCTAAGTTCGGAAAGTAACACAGCCACCACCTGGTGGCGCTCGGCGATAACATCGATGGTCTTGGGGTGGCAATGGCGTTTGGCAGCAGCTCCCGGCAACAGCCACCATGGCTGGCTGCCATGGTGGTCCTCTTGTCTTCTCAAGCCAACCCTTCACCCACACATCGCTCCGGCGACCACTGAAACGCGCACAAAAACGACATTGGCTGAGATTTGAACACACACTGCACCGCCACACATCAGGTGGCTTACGGTGACCCGGAAAGGGGTATCTCGGGACGCGATAGCCATCGGGCGGAGATGGCGACGCTCATGAGGGAAAAAGGAAGGAGAACGAGAGAGAAAGGGAAAGGTTTACCAATACTAGAGAACGTACGGGAACAGCGGCCCCCGACGTCGGCCTTGACTCGCGCATCCGTCGGCAGCAAAACAACAATGATAGTGCTCTACTCACTCGGTGGCTCAACTGATCGGAAGAATACCGTAACTGGTGGTGGCGGTTCCTCCGACTCCAACACTCTTGGCGGCCGCCGGTAGAAGAAGAAGAAGGAAGGAATGAAGATGGCGGTTGCAGCTCTCCATATTAGGGTTAGGGTATTCGCTGCTGAACCTTCATACGAGAGGGTATAAGCCGTCGGGTTCAAGTCTCATGTATATACCAAACTTCCATACACTTTTGTCACAACCAGCCCTCCTGGCCAATTCTTTTTCAAATTAAAATCCAAAATTTACCTTTTTGGCCCGTGCTTCAAAAGTTCCTTTCAAATTAAATCCATAATTTACTAAACAACCCTCGGCCTTCAAAATTCTTTACAACTAATCCGGAATTACACTTTTAACCCCTGACCACTGAAACTGTGACAATCAGCTTCTCGAAATCACACCTCGCTATATAATTATTGATTTTAGGGCTACTATCCATTCATCAACTTTATCTATTTATTCATCAACTTTATCTATTTATTCATTTAATTGGGTTGAAGTTGTACTGCTCCGTGTTGTAGCCAACAAACCCTGGAGCATACCAATTCTGAGCTGAGGGCTAGGGAGGGCATGCCAGACTCATATTGAGGGCACATGAGCATTCCAGATATGAGTTGAGGAACGGGAAGGGCATACCAGACTCATACCGAGGGCTTAGCGGTATTCAGTCAGAGGACTGGTCAGGCGGGGAGCAAGCCAGACATAAGTTGTGGTCCCAAGGGGCAAGCCAGACTTGTGCTGTGAGCTCAGGGGTAATCCAATTTGTTAGCTGTGGACCCATCGTATATTGTTATTATGTTTGTGCTATTTTCTTGTGTATTGGTATTTTGGGGGAACTCACTAAGCTTTGGGCTTACAGTTTTGGATTATGTTTTAGGTATCTCAGAGGATCGCGGGAAGGTGAAGGCGTAATCGTGCACATCCTCTTGTTTTGTTTCATGATTTTGGGATTAATCTAATATTGACATGTCTTTGGAAAAATATTTGTAAATAATGATGATTTTTGGGTTGTTATAATAGTTTAATTTTTTCATGAATTTTATGGATGTTACAGTTATAATTAAATATATACAAATATATATTATTAAAGTATATATATTTTTGTTAGTACCTTTAAATTAATAATTATTACACTAATTTATTATAAAATATTCGAAATATTTTAAATAAATGGTAAAATACATAAATATTATAGTTGTATCATCTCAATAGCCGTTACCCATAAAAAATAAAATTAAACTCAATTTAGATAGACATATTTTATGTGATATTATTTTAATGAAATATATTTATAGGTTGTGTGTTAATTTGAAATTTTGATGTAGGTTCTATATCTAACATTTTATTTATACATTTATTATTTTTAAAGAATTTTAAAACTATTTTTTGATGCATCTTTTATGTTTATCATTATAATTATACTTAATATTTTAATTTATTTTAAAATATTTATTTTGAAGAAAAAAGGTTTATTATAAAAAGTAAATTTTTATCATTTTTTTTTGTTAATTTTGTAACATCCATTAAAATCATGCCAAATTTACACTTTTTAAAACAATTTAAAAACCAAGATTATTACAAAACATGTTTCCAAAATAGTATAATGTCATAGTATCCCATAATCAAATCATAAAAACATGAAATATGAGGAGTTGTACAACCACACCTTCGCCTTCCCACGATCATCAGAAGTATCTGAAACAATAATCGATAAATGTAAGCTCGAAGGCTTAGTGAGTTACCCACAAAATACCAACGTCATACAGATATAATCATATCATATTAACATATAAGCAAACAACATGCATAATGAGCCATTAGTCTGACTGGACCCACTCCCGGTCTTCACTCTATCTGGACCACTCTCCAACCCTCGACATGTTTGGACCGCCCTCCTCGGGGTCTTCTGCCTATCCGAACCGCTCAATGGACCTTCGGCATGACTAGATTTGCCCAGCCTAGGCCTGTAGTTTACACGGTCCGCCTAGGGTGTCTTGGCCTACTTTACACAACATGACCCGCCTTAACCCTTTCTCCAAACCAACAAACATGTGCACATACATATAAACAAGTAAAATGTAGATCTAACAGATCACTAATCATGGCAACCATACTATAACCAGGATACTGATCTAACCGGTCACTAACATAGAAACCATCCTATAACCAGGATATATATCATAAAGCATAACATGTAATAAACCCGGATCTAAATCCGAAAAGGGTCGACATTGGTGCTTTAGACCCTGTTGATATAGTGAGGAGGACTCACCTTGAAATGTCGATCTGAACTGAAGAATCGAACTCCCAAATCATTGTCTCACCAAAAATTTCGAACTATCCAAATAACGAATATTAAGTCAATAAATGGGAATATCAATCTTAACCAAGAGTTCAACAACTATTCATAGTCCATTTTGCCTTTTCCCTAGTTTGGGCCAAGGCCTAATGCCAAATCCATGATCCATAAGCCCACATATATAAGGCCCATCATTGGTCCAATTTTCCAAATTGGGCCCAACTTCCTAATTGGGCCTCTTTCAAAGACTTACTACATAAAAATGGCCCAAAATACCCTTATCCAGGGAGCCCATCAAGGCCCAAGTCCCACTAGTCCAAAAACGGCCCAATCCTGAAGCCCAATTTGTTAAAAGCCCAACAGAGTACGTACGTTGGGCGTACTCTTGCCTGACGTTGACCACCATCGGGGTGGTTGACCCAGTACGCTGGGCGTACAGAATTTACGTGGGATGTACACAGGGTTTTTCCAAAACCCTAATAAGTGCTTAATGGCTTAAGCACTTAAGTCCAAACTTCAAATTCCATTGACCAAATATGCCTAAGAATCAAAAAGTCTCAAACTTTAACACTTTGGACGTCCAGAAAGTTCCCAACACATGGTCTTAATCCATTAAGACCTTCCTACTCCATGCATTAGACACATTTAGCTATTGGGACATCATTTTTATCACTTAGGACCTCTTCAAGGGTCTGAAACGACAGCTCACCTCGTCCAAATCATATCATGCACCAACTTGGGACTTTTGGGACAAGAAATGGTTTCATAAAGCTAGAATGGCAAGCTCTATATCCTACAAGCATAAAGTTTGAAGCTTTTTACCTTCAGGAGCTTTTAAAGCACCAAACAAATTCAGATCTACAAGATTGTTCTCCTTTTCCAACTTCTTGATGCAACACCTTCTTCTCCAACTACTCAAAACACACTCTATAAGCTCACACACTCAAGGAAAGGATTAGGGTTTGGGGAAAACAGCTCTACACTGTGGAGGCTGAGGTAAGGGAGGGTTATGAGCTCATAAGGATATTTACATAGCACTCAAACCCTAAATATTAGGGTTTCCTCCTAACATGAGTACGCTTAGCATACACAAGTGTACGCCCAGCATACTAAGGTGCGCCTAGTACGCATAGCGTATTAGCCTTTTTCTCAAAGTTGCAACTTTAGCCCTTAGGCTTCTCATGGGTCGACTCTTCTAACCCCATGGACTACAAATGACAAAATAATAATAATAATAGAAGAGAGGATTCGGAAATACCTGCAAAATCTCGGAATGTTACAGTTCTCCCCCACTTGACCTAGACTTCGTCCTCGAAGTCTGCGTTGGTAAACAGATCCGGGTAATGCTCCCACATTTCTGACTCTGGCTCCCATGTCCACTCAAATCCTTTTCGATGTCGCCACTGCACCTTTACCAGAGGTATCTCCTTGTTGCGCATAACCTTTACCTTCCTTTCCAAAATAGCCAAGGGTGCTTCACATAGTTCAGGCGCTCATTAACCTGAACTGTTGGATTAGTGTCTAAGTCCATAACTATTTTGGTATGTACTTGACCCGATGGTGCATGGTCCTTTTGGGTTGCCTTCACCAAAGCAACTTGATAGGATGAATTATGGAGAGAAAGGATTAAATATGATTTATTAATATATTATGAGAATAATATATTAAAGGAGAAATCATATTGTTTAATTAATATTAGTCAAGAATTAATTGGTAATTAGTTTTTGTGACTAAAAGAGATTAATTAAACTTAAGGGATTGGAATTGTAGTTATAAGATAATTGCAATTTGGGCCATGGATTGCCTTATATTAAGGAGTGGACGAATTCTATGGGAAACCCATGAGGAAATCGTCCAAGGCCTTAAGGAAAGGGATCCATGGGTTGCTTAGGGCTTAAGCATCCAAATTAGGGTTTCCTTGTTAGATAACCCTAATAGCCACCTATATATATATATATATATATATATATATATATATATATATATATATATATATATCCCTTATGACCCAAAAACGTGGCTAAGCATACTTCAAGGGTTTCACACGTTTTAGGGCAGCCTCCATCCTCTCTCTTCTTCATCCTCTTGCTCTTGGTGTTTGTGAACCATTAGAGGAGTGACATTTGTGACTCTAAGCTTTCTAAAGTCAATACAAGAAGGATTTGGGATTGTTATTGCTACATAACAATCAAGGTATGATCTAAACCCTAATTATATGTTATATTGATTATCATATTCTAGATCTAGGGTTTATAGTCTTGGATAACTTGCATGTACAATAGAGAAACCTAGATCCAAGCATTAGGGTTTGTATGAGCACATAGGATGTTCTTATGACCAAAACCCATCAGTGGTATCAGAGCCTAGATTGGTTTCTATTGTATTGATTCCTTGTATGTTGAAAAAATTCGTTTTTTGTGGTTCTGCTTGCTGAACTCGCCGAGTCCATGCTGACTCGACGAGTCCATGCCTGACTCAACGAGTCGGCTGGTCAGAATGAGGGAAAACCGAGATTTCTTGCTGTTTTTGCTTGAGGATACTTGCCTTATCATATTAGATCAATATAAATCCGATTTTTTGATATATATATGACTATATTCTTGATCTAATTGAAGATATTTATCAATTAATAAAATATTTGTTTCCTTATGTGATAATTGATTAATTATATTGATTAAATTGGTAAATTGTTTTGCAAGAAATCATTAAATAAATCAAATATGGATAATTATGTGATTAATTGTTAATTTAGATTATTTGTTAATTGATCCTTGTGTTATGAAATGTTTCATATTTTCCCCTTTAAGTTTTATAGTTTAAATTTGACCTCAAAAGTTTTGTTGTTTTGAAATTTAAATAGTTGAAACCCTAATGTTTTGAAAAAGGTTTCAAAATATGCCCTCAAGTTTTGGAATTTAAATTTTGATTAATTGTTTAATTTTGATGTGTATTTAAATTCTAAACCCTAATGTTTTGAAATGTTTCAAAACTTGCCCTCAAGTTTTTGGAATTTAAAAGTTGATTAAAAGTTTAATTAGGAATGTTAAATTCTAAAACCCTAGTATTGTTTTGAAAAAGTTCAAATCACACCCTTATGGTTTTATTAATTAATTAAGGTGTATAATTAAAAGAGGTTTAATAAATCCATGAAAGTTTTGGTTTACAATTTAATTGAATTAAAGGTATAATTATTAAATTTGACCACCTAGTATTTTGAAAGTGTAAAATACACCCTATACTATATATAACATTAAAAGTCTAACATTATATATATGTATGAGTAAAAGTCAGTCCTACCGTTAGTAGGCCTCATTCACGAAGCTGGTCTATAAGGGTGTTTAAGGAAATTGCCTATAAAATGGCGATTGAATGGGTATCCACTCTTACCCACCGCACTCTTGACTAGTGGAGGGTCGTTAGCCGAACGGGTAGGATAGGACGAAACCTTCCATTATAAGTATAATGAACTATTAAAGTAACTAAATGTTTTCATAAAATTCTCAATCTTAGTTACTTAGGCAAAAGTGAATTGATGCAATTCCATGAAACTACACGTTGTACCCTTGTGAAGACGTTAGTGGCGCGTGTTTGGTTTACCGGCACACTAAATGGTTCTAAGCAAAGGTAGCAAAGGGTGACTCAATATTTGCCATAGTTCGGTGGAGCGTGTGTGGTTTACCGGCACATCGAATAGGTGACTGTAACATGTGAGGGCACCATGTAAGTTTGCATGGTTATTCACACCCGCTTTGTGATCCTCGGCATCCCAGTCACAAAAAAGAAGGGCATATCGAGATTTAAACATGCCATTGAAATGTTCAATGAATCTCATAGTATTTAGGAGTTTTCATAGATTTAAAACTTAAATTTCTTTTTCGTTTTTCATGGTGGAAATTAGTGAATCGTCATTCACTTACCTTCAAATGTTCTACAATTTGGGTTACGGCATCCCTCTCCCGAGTTGTAGAATATTGTGTTGGGTCCTAGCCTTAGTATCTCATTTGGGTGATTTACTAAGGACTCAATCAATCAACTAACTTGAATTCGTTTTCTCCCGTTTTGTAGATGTCAAAGTTCGACAACTATGGTCTTCCCAAATCCCGTGGAACAAGCATTCCACATGAAAGGAAGTATTCCACGATTCGATCGAGGAACAAAAAATCATGCTTCACTTCCTCCACCTCCTCCAATTATTCTCCTTAACCCACAAGTTCAAAGGCTTGAAAAGTTCAAGATCACTCAAGCCCTTTGGCAAGTAAACAAAAGAAGGAAAGTCGGTGTGTGCACACTTCCTAGGGATGAAGTCACACATTGATAGGTTAAGAATGTTGGGATCCGTTGCCTGTGAGGAAATGGCTGTTGATTGGGTTCTTCAGTCACTTCCTAACTCATATAGTGAGTTCGTAAGAGAGTACTATATGATGAACCGCGACGTGACCCTTATAGATCTCACTTATATGCTTATTGTTGCTGAATCAGCAATGGTTTGGCGCAATAGAAGAGCAAAGTTGATGGTGAATCTGCCTTCAAGACCTCTATGGATATAGACAATGGCAACGAAAGACATGCTATTATCGAAAAGTTTGACCATAAGAGAAAGGCAATGTCTGAAGTAGTTCCATGTCATGTTCCAAAAGAGTCAATTTGCTTTTATTGCCAAGAGAAAGGGCATTGGAGACGAAGCTGCCCCATTTACCTAAGAGATCTAAGAGATGGGAGAGTCGAAACGTATGGCTCTAATATAGGTAAAATCCATTAACTAACTCTTTTAAGCTTCTATTCTAGATTCTTAATACATAATGTGATAAGATTACAATTGATGTTTTGTAGGATCGAAGAAAAGAAAGGAAACTTAAGGGAAGAAGTGAGCAGAATCTAACCGTCAAGGAATGGATTTCAATCGCATTTCTCGAAGATTAGATTCTTGAGCTACTACTTAGAGTTAGAATTAGATTGCTAAGAAATATGTATTAGCATTGTTTTTCAATGAATTGCATTGTAAGAACAAATTTTTTCTGCAATAAAATAAATTTTGATTTTATATTATTTATCCTTGCAATGGCGTATATGAAAAATTGATGTTTGAATGTTTCTATTATTAGCAATAATGGATTTGGTTCTTATTATGTTATTTGTGGAAATGTCGAAGAATTTACCGAATAAGGAAAGTTTCTCATCACCCAAGTTTCAATTGGACAGAAACTTGGAATCATGCAACTTGGTTGCACGATGAATGAGAAATTTCATATTTGGAAATTAGACTAATTCATTAACAAAGTGTCAAGTGAAGGACTAGGAGATCGAGTACACAAAGTTGTGTGTTGGTCAAAGTCCACCATAAGAGTAACAAGATATTCGTCATGGTTTACTAAAAGTTTAGTAAATATGATTATACTTATAAGATTAAGTGTAATTCGGAATTGATTAAAAAGGTTTAAATCAATAGCAAAACGAATAAGAAGAATCATGTAGGCAGAAAGATAAAAGTTTCTCCATACTAAGAAGAAGGGAGAGTAGCTTTTATGCTTTATGATAGGTCTTAATGATTAAGAACCATATCTCAATTGATCCTCTAAGTGAGTCTTAGTACAATTGTATGTTTAAGAAGAGGAATCAAGAATTGAAGAAATGGTTAAATCAAGAGGTCAATCATACTTCGTTCCAAAACAAGTCTTAGAGTTAAGATTGCGACATTGAGTGATAAGTATTAAGAAGGTTTATAGAATTCATCAAATGTGGAAAAGTTGTGATGTCTTGGATAAGACAAAGACCAACTAGGACCAATTTATGAAGTGTTTTTGATAAAAACTACACTAACTCTCGAATATTTGGTTGTCAAGAAATGTTTATTGACAAGAGAATCTTATATGTCAAGTAGTCAGTGGGAGTCTTAATGGACTTGAAAGGTTTCAAGAACAAATCAAATAAACCTTATCGATCATCACTAGCACACGAGTTGAGGTTTACAACCTATCGTGTTGACATTATTTTGTTTCTATGTTGTTCCAATTGAGTTAATTATGCGTGTGAGTCCTATGAGTTCTCATTTCGAACGCATAAAAGGCAAGACACCTTAATTAATGAAAGGTACATTGATAGGAAAGGGTGAGCTGCTTAACTACTTGGAAGACATGGTGGGCAGCTGTGCTACCATAAGGCAAGAAATCGAGATTAAGAAAGTTCGATCCATATGAGTTTGAATCTGTCGTAAACTTTGGTTTTGACAAATTCACATGGATAGGAACAAATACACCATTAAAATCTAAGTGTCATAAGATTTCCTCCTTCATGAAAATGACTGTGAGGAAATACTTTCACTAAGAAAGATTTTTTAGAATATAGTAATTGTGAAATTGTATTCTTGAATTCGATTATGGTTACGGTATCCCTCTCCATAATTTGAATTGTGAGATTTGACAATTAGTCTTAATTGTTTAGACACACATATGAGCTATCTAAGGGAAAGGTGTATAAGCTTAGATAAAGGATTATCAAAGTATTAGGTATTAGAAACAAGAACTTAAGAAATTCAATGAGTATTGTTTTTCTGGAAGTTAAGCTGGTTTCTGAATACATGTCAAAGCTAGTGGGAGCATAAGCGTTATGTTTATAATAATCATCATGATAGTGGGAGCATAAATGTTATGATTGTATGATTATTATGGCAAGTATTGCAAGTTAGCAATATTAATTATAGAAAAACAAGAGTTATACCTTGCAAAGTCGTAAGTGTTGTAAAGTTGTTTTGCTATAATTAAAGGAGAGAATATTATGTTTCATTTCAAATCTAAAGGCTTAGGTTGTGGAATGTTAATAAATTTAGTCAAAGGTACATAGTGTGTTCTTAAAATTTCGATTATGATTACGGCATTCCTCTTCACAATTCGAATTTTGAGAACATAGCAAATAAAATATTATGGCAGAAGATTGATGAAGTATCAAATCTTTATGCATTGTGTCCCATACGCTTCGGGTATAGGATCGATTGCATAGGCTATAATATTTGACCATTCTAAAATTTTCCAAATGTCTAGCGCATTTAAAGGGAAAAAGGACAAGAATCGGTTTTGACTAAGATAATTAAACAACTATCAAAGGAAAATCCAAAGTTCGCCGAGGATTGGTCGCTTGTGAGTAGTTGGAAGTATAGTATTGGAAAATATGGAAATGTTTCCATATTGGATGGATCATATCGACATTATTATGAATAGATAAGATTCTATTAAGAATGAGTTGTCATATGGAAAATATGGAAACGTTTCCATATTGGGAATTGAATATTGAAAATCTATGACTAGATTAGAAACTTTTATGCAAAAGGATGTTCAAAGGAATGTACTTTGAGTGAGAGACATCATATCTAAGGAATTGTATTGTAACAATTTTCGATAGAGGACTTTGTAATTTCATTGGCAATAGTCTTTGTGACTTTGGTGCAGTGACATTACGAAAGGATCATTGCATAAAATGTTAGAATCTAACATATTCCATAAGTGGCAGGAATTTGATATTCTTTCACTTATGAAAAAGGATTAGGAGTTGTGAAATGAGAATGATTGGAAATGTGTTCAATTTGATCTATTTCACAAAGTAAGAACCATAGGTAAACGTTGTGTGCATGCTAAGAGCATAGGACAAGTGTAATAATTCAAGTAAGAAGTTGATTACCCGAAACAACAAATAATGAGTAATAGATATGGTGATAAATAAAAGGTGTTTTATTTATGCTCAAAGGTTTGAGGCCATATGGGATTAGTATTATTCTTGTGTTTCACTTTGCATGTTTTGACTTCCTGAATAATTTAATTGGTTTAGAACAGTCAAATTATTCGAACGGGCCACAGTCGTTCATATGTTGGAAGTAGGTATGAATGAAGACTGTTGTGAATTGGTGTGTGGATTGTCTAAAGAGCATTAGACATGAGCAAATGTTTGCCGCAACGTTCATGAGTGCTTATGAATATGATTTGAGCATTGGATTAAACCCACGCTCACTTGGATCACTCCATGAATTGTATCATGAGTGATTGGTGAGAAAATAACATCTTATATTCTTGAAACCGAGATGTGTGAGTTGTATCTTGCAAATCGGTTGCACATTGATAATATGAAAACGCACTAGTAACTTGGTGTCATAAAACATATTGTTGTGTGTGATTCGGTGAGTGAGTGCAAGCGAGCATTGAATCAAAGTTTATCCGTTCCTTTTATCCAATGAAGGATAAAAGCGATATCTTTGGGCCCCTCGATGATTTAGTGATGACAAACGTAAATGCTCGGCCGGGCTAGGGCTAATTTGATTTGTTCAATTAGTCAGTCGTCATGAATCAGAAGTCTATAAATAGTACAAAGAGAATGATTAGAAATCATGTCTCATACGATATCTAGAATGGAGGAATATATGATCCCTTATCTTAAGGACACGCATATCTGATAAGATCAGAGTTGACAGCGGCTTTGGAAAGCTACGATTGCATATCAGGATCTAAAGTCATACGCATAATAGTTATTAGACTTATCCAAGTGGGAGACTGTTGGATTAGTGTCTAAGTCCATAACTATTTTGGTATGTACTTGACCCGATGGTGCATGGTCCTTTTGGGTTGCCTTCACCAAAGCAACTTGATAGGATGAATTATGGAGAGAAAGGATTAAATATGATTTATTAATATATTATGAGAATAATATATTAAAGGAGAAATCATATTGTTTAATTAATATTAGTCAAGAATTAATTGGTAATTAGTTTTTGTGACTAAAAGAGATTAATTAAACTTAAGGGACTGGAATTGTAGTTATAAGATAATTGCAATTTGGGCCATGGATTGCCTTATATTAAGGAGTGGACGAATTCTATGGGAAACCCATGAGGAAATCGTCCAAGGCCTTAAGGAAAGGGATCCATGGGTTGCTTAGGGCTTAAGCATCCAAATTAGGGTTTCCTTGTTAGATAACCCTAATAGCCACCTATATATATATATATTAATATATATATATATATATATCCCTTATGACCCAAAAACGTGGCTAAGCATACTTCAAGGGTTTCACACGTTTTAGGGCAGCCTCCATCCTCTCTCTTCTTCATCCTCTTGCTCTTGGTGTTTGTGAACCATTAGAGGAGTGACATTTGTGACTCTAAGCTTTCTAAAGTTAATACAAGAAGGATTTGGGATTGTTATTGCTACATAACAATCAAGGTATGATCTAAACCCTAATTATATGTTATATTGATTATCATATTCTAGATCTAGGGTTTATAGTCTTGGATAACTTGCATGTACAATAGAGAAACCTAGATCCAAGCATTAGGGTTTGTATGAGCACATAGGATGTTCTTATGACCAAAACCCATCAGCGTCATCCAACGACACTACCGCATCCTCATCCAATATACACTTCCACAACTGGGAAACGTGGAAAGTGTTGTGTATCTGACGGAGCTCCTCCAGAAGATCCAGTCTGTATGCAACCTTGCCAACCCTAGCAATAACCTGAAATGGTCCAATGTATCGGGGACCTAACTTTACCCTTTTTCTAAAGTGAATCACACCCTTACAGGGTGAAACCTTCAGTAATACCATGTCACCTACCTGGAACTGTAACTCAGATCGGCGTCTGTCGGCGTAACTCCTTTGCCGACTCTGAGCGGTCTGCAGTCGCTGTCTACTCTGTTGAATCTTCTTAGTAGTTTGCAAAACTACCTCTGTCCGTACCATCACTCTGTGACCAACCTTACCCCAATAGATCGGGTGCGACATCTTCCCCCGTAGAACAGCTCAAAAGGTGGGGCGCCAATGCTGGAATGATAGATGTTGTTGTAGGCGAACTCTGCAAGGGGTAGGTGGGAATCCCAACTCCCACCAAAGTTGATGACACAAGCCCTCAACATGTCCTCTAGGGTCTGTATAGTCCGCTCACTCTGACTATCGGTCTGCGGATGATAAGTTGTGCTAAAATATAGTCGCGTGCCCAGCTCCTCATGGAAGTTCTGCTAGAAGCGGGAAGTGAATCTAGCATCTCTGTCGAAAAACAATAGAGACCGGAACTCCATGGCGAGCAACGATTTCACAGACGTACACGTCGGCCAACTTCTCGGCTGACGAACTCTCACGTATGGCCAAGAAATGGACACTCTTGGTCAATCAATCCACGATAACCCATATCGCATCAAATCCCTTCGTCGTCTTCTGCAACTTGGTAATGAATTCCATCGTGATCTGTTCCCATTTCCACATGGGAATCTCTAGATGCTACAGCTTGCCATGCGGCCTCTGATGCTCGGCCATGACCATCCTGCAGGTCAAGCACCTCTCGACATACCAAGTGATTTCTCGCTTCATGCACGGCCACCAATAGCTCAAACTCAAATTTTGGTACATCTCGGTGGCTCTTGGGTGAATAGAGAAGTGAGACTTATGAGCCTCCTCCATAACTTTTTGTCTGACTCCTCCATACATCGAAACCCATACCCGACCACATCGGGTCAAAAATCCCCGGCTATATTGTATAAATCGGGGATTCTCGCCCCTGATCCTCTCCAGCTTCCAGTTCTCTGGTCGCATACCCTCATCCTGAGCCTCTCTAATCAAACTCACGAGTGGAGAATCCACCGATATCCTCATACATGTCGTTGGTGTGGAAGATCCAGCTGACTTGCGGCTCAGAGCGTCCGCCACCACGTTCTCTTTACCTGGATGGTAAAGGATCTCACAATCGTAGTCCTTGACTACATCTAGCCACCTACGCTACCTCATGTTCAGGTTCGGCTGATCCATGATGTGTCTCAGGCTCTTGTGGTCCATGTATATGGTACAGCGGACCACATAAAGGTAACCATACATAACGTTGGACCCTATAGCGGACCACATAAAGGTAACCATACATAACGATGACCGAGTGGTCGAGCATCGGTTTGCAGACCTGATTCATCAAGTCCATGAATACTGTTGGGGCGTTGGTGAGCCCAAACGGCATCACCACGAAATTGTAATGTCCATAACGAGTCTGGAACACGGTCTTCTCCACATCCTCCTCTCTAACCCTGACCTGATGGTACCCGGACCTCAGGTCTATCTTGGAGAACCAAGATGCTCCCTGCAACTGATCGAAGAGATCATCTATCCTCAGGAGTGGATAACAGTTTTTCACCGTTAGCTTGTTCAACTCCCGGTAATCAATGCACATTCGGTGCGAACCATCCTTCTTCATGACGAAGAGTATCGACGCTCCCTATAGGGAACTGCTCGGACGAATGAACTGCATGCCCAGCAGTTCCTGCAGCTGTGATGACAGCTCCTGCATCTCTGGTGGTGTCAACTGGTACGACGCCTTGGTGATAGGGGTCACACCTGGCACTAGGTCGATCCTAAACTCGACCTACCTCGTCGGAGGCACTCCGGGAAACTCTTCTGGAAATACGTCAGCAAACTCCTGACCACTGGAACCTCTGATACTGAAACCTGATCTCTGACCTGCGTATCCACCACATACGCTAGATAACCCACATACATGTGCTAAATGTACCTTCGAGCCTTGGCAGCTGAATAAAATCCTGATCCCAGTCTAGTACCCTCGCCATAGACAATCAGTTCTCCTCCACCCGGGGTTTGAAGCATTACTCGTTGACCCTCGCAATCGATCATAGCTCCAAAGCAACTAAGCCAGTCCATACCCACATTCACACATACATCCCCCATGGGAATCGAAATCAGGTCTATCGAAAAAGATACTCCGAAAATCTCCAATACATAACCCCGATAGACCGATGAAGCGGAAATCCCATGTTCTTTGGCGATGGAGACTCACAACGAACACTCTAACTCTCCCACTAGCAACCCAAACTCCCTACTGAAAGTCTGAGAAACAAATGACCGACTCACCCCCGAGTCAAACAGTACCAAAGCAGGTAAGGAGTTCACTAAAAACGTACCTAATCACAGGTACAACATATAAGGATAAAACATATATAATCAGTAAGATAAATGATAGAAACATACCAGCAACCACATCTGGTGCTACTCTGGCCTCCTCGGCTGTAAGCTGGAAGACGCATCCCTGAGCCCTTGGGGGCTCCGCTCTGCCCTGCCTCCTGTCAGTAATCCTCAGTGTAGCCGGCGCTGGAACCTGCGCCGGCATAGCAACGAGCTGCAGATAGTTGGTTTTCATGTGATCAACCTGATGATAGTGGTAGCAAATCCTCATATCCTAAATCGGGGTCGTCTGGCGACAATCCCTTGTAAAATGCCCCTCCTGGCCACATTTGCGGCATCCGCTACCCGATCTACAAACCCCTGAATGACCCTTCCAGCACTTGCCACAAGTGTGGCCCTGCTGTCCCCTGCTCTAGAATCAGCGGTCTTAGACCACTTCGGCGCCGACTGTGATTGTGTTAGGGCCCTCCGCTGCTCCCTTAACTACAACTCAATCTCCGACTCACGCCGCCTAGCGGCCTCCTGTAGCTCTAGAAGGTTCTCACACCGCTGAGTAGCAAAAAACTAACGGATGTCAGCCTTGAGCATGCTTAGATAACGTGTCATCTGAGCCTGCTCAGACGCAAACTCCGGGCAGAACATCACCCTCTCCTTGAACATGCGGGTGATCTTCGTCACCGTCTCACTGTCCTCTCTCAACTCTAGAAAATCCTTAGCTAGCTGCTCCCGCTTGACCCGTGGAATGTAGCGAGCGCAGAACATATCCCGGAACTGCTCCCAAGTAACTGCAACTCTCTGATTATTTGAATAAGCTCCATTCATCAATCTCCACCGGTCCTTTGCCCTAGACCTCAGCAGGTTCAGGGCACATCTGACCTTCTGGTCAGTAGGACATGAACACGTGAAGAAACACCCTTCCACATCAGATAGCCACCTTATGGATTTGATGGGGTCTTGAGTCCCATTAAAAGTAGGGGCTTCGTGTTATCAAAGTCTCGATACTGGAAAGCCCGACTGGCTCCTATCCTTGCTTTTGTTACAGCCGTTGTGGCTGCTGCGACAACCGTCTCAGTGAGGGTTGCATAGCGGTCATCGAAATACTCCACCATGGAGGTCTTGATAGACCCGAACATCTCCGGTAACTGAGCCCGGAACAATGCAGCAACCTTATCATGCAGGATTTCTCGGATCCTGGCGTCCATCTCGTCTGGCCTCATCTGGCTGATAGTCTCGGGCACTGGGGGTGCCTCCTGTCCACCATCTCCTGATCCTGACCCGGATCCAATCACAAATTGTCGAGTAACCACCCTATTGAAAAACATACCAGGAAGATATCAGATATTCCATATGATAATATGGAAATCAACCCCCAACAAAACCCTAGGGTTTGTGACTTGCTTGCTACGCATATGGGTCTTGTGCTTTCAGTAGTACGGGCCCATACTACCTTCCACACCTACCCATATTTGTCTCAAGGATCATCACAACGCACTAAAACTATACGTAAGCATGGCATGCACTCAATCCTCACTCCTAAAAGAAGGCTAAATATCTCATAACTGGCGAACTCTTTCCAACAACCCATCCATGAAACTTCCACCAACCCTGCAGCACTCGTGTATGCTAACCATACATAACGCTGGACCCTATAGACTTTCGAATACTTGATCCTACCCTAAGACATTCATCAAACAAAAATAGGAAATAAGGCCAAACCAAACATTCTAAAGCTATAAGATCTTAATTATGTACAGTCGTGATGTATACACTAAGCAACTACAGTAATGATGTCAAATTCATATAATGAAAACCCTAGGCTATCAGGCATCATACAATCAGACAATTTTATCATGCAATTCCTGAAGATCCCTAGCCTAGTACTAGCATGATGTTCTAACATATCATAAAATCAAATAATCTGTAAGGTATTTTGGGGTCTATCCGCGAGCTTCGACTGATCATACACTTGCATCCTCCTTTATTATTTTGAAAACATTTTATGAAAATCGTTTTAAAATCTCGTCCTCAGTTTGAGACTGGAGACACGTGAGTGTTTCCTCCAATTCACTCAAAACAAGGCTCTGATACCAACTTGTAACATCCATAAAAATCATGCCAAATTTAAACTTTTTAAAACATTTTCAAAACCAAGATTATTACAAAACATGTTTCCAAAATAGTATAATGTCAGAGTATCCCAGAATCAAATCATAAAACCATGAAATATGAGGAGTTGTACGATCACGCCTTCGCCTTCCCACGATCATCAGAAGTACCTGAAACAATAATCGATAAATGTAAGCTCGAAGGCTTAGTGAGTTACCTCCAAAATACCAACACCATACAGATATAACCATATCATATAAACATATAAGCAAACAACATGCATAATGAGCCATCAGTCTAACTGGACCGACTCCCGGTGCTCAGTCTATCTGGACTGCTCTTCGAGCCCTCAGCACGTCTAGACCGCCCTGCTCGGGGCCTTCTACCTATCCGGACCGCAATCTGGGCCTTCGGCCTGACTAGATTTTCCCATAGCCTGCAGTCTACCCGGTCCGCCCAGGGTGTCTTGGCCTACTGTACACAGCAGGACCTACCTCAACCATTTCTCCAAACCAACAAACATGTGCATATACATATAAACAAGTAAACATGCAAATCTAACAGATCACTAATCATGGCAACCATCCTATAACCAGGATACCGATCTAACCGATCACTAACATAGCAACCATCCTATAACCAAGATATTGATCTAACCGATCTCTAACATAACAACCATCCTATAACCAGGATATATATCATAAAGCATAATGTGTAATAAACTCGGATACAAATCTGAAAAGGGTCGGCATTGGTGCCTTAGACCCTGTTGATATAGTGAGGAGAACTCACCTCGAAATGTCGATCTGAACTAAAGACGAACTCCCGAATCATTGTCTCACCAAAAATCCCGAACTTTCCAAATAACGAATATTAAGTCAATAAATGGGAATATCAATCTTGACCAAGAGTCCTAGAACTATTCATAGTCTATTTTTCCTTTTCCCTAATTTGGGCCAAGGCCCAATGCTAAATCTATGATCCATAAACCCACATATATAAGGCCCATCGTTGGCCCAATTTTCCAAATTGGGCCCAACTTCCTAATTGCGCCTCTTTCAAAGACTCACTACCAAAATTGGCCCAAAATACCCTTATCTAGGGAGCCCACCAAGGCCCAAGTCCAACTAGTCCAAAAACGGCCCAATCCCGAAGCCCAATTTGTTAAAAGCCCAACAGAGGACGTACGTTGGGGGTACTCCCCTGGTACGCTGGGCGTACTCTTGCCTGACATTGACCACCATCGGGGTGGTTGACCTAGTACGCTAGGCGTACAGAATTTACGCGGGGCGTACGTGGGGTTTTGGCAAAACCCTAATAAGTGCTTAATTGCTTAAGCACTTAAGTCCAAACTTCAAATCCATTGACCAAATATGCCTAAGAATCAGAAAGTCTCGAACTTCAACACTTTGGACGTCTAGAAAGTTCCTAGCACATGGTCTTAATCCATTAAGACCTTCCTACTCCATGCATGAGACACATTTAGCTATTAAGACATCATTTTTATCACTTGAGACCTCTTTAAGGGTCTGAAATGACAGCTCATCTCGCCCAAATCATATCATGCACCAACTTGGGACTTTTGGGACAAGAAATGGTTCCATAAAGCTAGAATGGCAAGATCTATATCCTACAAGCATAAAGTTTGAAGCTTTTTAACTTCTGGAGCTTCTAGGGCACCAAACAACTTCAGATCTACAAGCTTGTTCTCCTTCGCCAACTTCTTGATGCAACATCTTCTTCTCCAACTACTCAAAACACACTCTATAAGCTCACACACTGAAGGAAAGGATTAGGGTTTAGGGAAAACGGCTCTAAACTGTAGAGGTTGAGGTCAGGGAGGGTTATTAGCTCATAAGGATGTTTATATAGCACTCAAACCCTAAATATTAGGGTTTCTTCCTGATGTGAGTACTCTTAGCGTACACAAGTGTACGCCCAGCGTACTAAGGCGTGCCTAGTACGCTTAGTGTACCTTATGTACGCTTAGCCTTGTTCTCAAAGTTGCAACTTTAGCCCTTAGGCTTCTCATGGATCGACTCTTCTAACCTAAGGGACTACAAATGACAAAATAATAATAATAATAATAATAATAATAATAATAATAATAATAATAATAATAATAATAGAAAAAAGGATTCGGAAATACCTGCAAAATCTCGGGATGTTACAAATTTAACATTTGATTTAGAAATTAAAAAGTTGAAGGCGGTGATAGGAAAATAGCATCTTTTATATAATAATAATAATAATAATAATAATAATAATAATAATAATAATAATAATAGCCAGTTTGATTGGTTTTTTAAAAACGTTTTATATCAACCAACTAAATTCGGGATGGAAATGGGGCGGGTTTGGGGAGGGGTTAACCATCAATGTCCCCATCCCTGAGTCTCTAACCTCGTCCTCATCCCCATCCCCATCCCCGACGGATGCGGGAAATCAAATCCTCTTCCCTTTGTATTTTGGGCTTTTCCTCAGTCCATCCCCAATTTATCAACATAATAAATCCAACTTACAAAAAAAAAACAAGTTTAATAAGCGATCAAAACCATATGCCATAATCAGATTATGTTTACATAAATCATAAATTTTAACAAGCATCAAAACGAAAAGTGACGATTTGGTTTACAGATCGTCGAAGGAAGTGATGATTGACGAACTCTTTGAATTGGGAACATAATTTTGTATACGGACTATATCTTTGATGGTCTTATATAAATCAATTCATTTTAGTAGACTTATATATATATATATATATATATATATATATATATATATATATATATATATATATATATATATATATATAGTCATCAAAGCGGGGGCGGAACGGGTTGCGAATTATTATATCTGACCTCGGTCCCATCCCCATTTTTAGCATAATTGGATCCCTGCCCCCGTATCCGGTACCCGTTTTGGTGGGGAATAGCTGTCCCCGATTGGGACGGGTCAACCGGGTTCCCCACTGGATCGGGTGAAATTTTCATCCCTAAACTAAATACCCGATTTTTTATTTATTTCACTTTAATTAATAAATAATAAATAACCAATCATTTACATATTTATTCTAGCTGCTAAATAATAGCTTACCATAAAATATATTACTTATGTTAATATCCAATTTAATACTCTTAATGTGTTGTGACCTCATGGTTTACATATAATTAACAGTTTCGAAATCTATTTGTTTCTTGTAAACTATATCTAAGAAGACGATATATTTTACATGATTGTTTCTCAAAAGTATTTTTTGTCTTTTTCATAAAGTCTAAGTTAAAAGTAAATTGGCTTGGTTAGTTACAAAACCTTAAACTTTCTATTTCATTTTTGTAATGTATTTTATATATGTAGCACAATGATAGTTAATAAAAATTGATCGTTCACAAAAAAAATTATATAAATTTCTTGATAATATGAAGAAATATGAAGAGGTCAACAATCCTTCGAGCTAGGATATAACCAATTTTCCACTTGGATGCTCATGTTTCTTCGATTACTCAAAACGTATTATAAAATTGTACACCATTCCACTAACATCAATTTAACATATGGATCTCTAGATGACACCTATTGTTAAGGTTTAAGCATTTTAACAAACGGTAGACAATTTCACATAGATTAATAATGTAAAACGAAAAAACAAAGACATCTTCAAGTTATGTGGCTCACAAAATCATGATGATCAACTTTTTGTACGGTTGAACATGAGAGAGAGAGAGAGAGAGAGAGAGAGAGAGATTTGTTGTTTTAGCCAAATGAATTTCTTATACATTAGGTTACATGAATTTAAAGAATATAAATACTTATAAGTTGACCTAAAGTGACAATAAAGCCAAGCCTGAAAACTTTGACAAAAGCCGGCTAATGACGAATTTGAAGGGATCTGAGCGGGGCTCTAAGTTTGGTCTGCCTAACAGCTATACGGTCAAACTTAACACCTATACCTATTTTTAAGAATATACTATTTTGAACCTAAATTACTGAAATACACATTACACATATATACATTCTCTAACGTCAAACCTCAAGGAGATATCAACTCTCCATAACCATCATATTTATAAATTGATACAATTACAATTTTTGGTCATTTAATGACTTGTGTTAAGAATATTTTGGTGATTTTGAACCAAAAATTCAATTCTTCTAGCTCGACCTCTTAAATCCTACGTAGCCTTTTAAATAATATAGTAAATTGGTGGGAATAACATTGTACTTTATTCTCACTATCAATATAGACAATACAGTTTTGTTTTTATCAATAACAACAATGTAGATATATCTACTTACAAATATTAGGGTATGTAAGGTCCCGTTTTTGATAGTTTCTGTCTGAGAAAGTGTTGTCTGGTAAAGTGCTGTCTGGGAAAGTTTTCTGACTGGGAAAGAAACCATGTTGTTTGATTGTACATCTGATTGACTGTGCTGAATGATGAAAAAAAAAAGTAATAATTCAATAAAAAATAAATTTAAAAAAAGTTAATAATCCAATAAAGAAAGAAAGAGACGGGGTTTGATGTACAATTTTCTTTCCAGCCCATTCAGCCATAAAGATATGATTTTGGGGCTTTCTGGGAAAGACATATCTTACCGGGAAGACCCCTTATTTTGTGCAAATCAAACAGTCTTTTCGGTCAATTCAGCCAGAAAGATCTGTTTGGACCTGGAAAGATGTGTATCAAACGGGGCCTAACAGTAACATGTTTACACTAATAACAATATATTTTCGTTTTTTTACGGATAATAATGTATAATATGTTTACGAGTATTGAATTTAATATAGGTAAAACGAAAGAAGAACCTTGTATGAAATGATACAATTGACAATATTTTGTCGTGTAATGGGATTTTCGCAAAGAGAAAAATAAGTTGGAAGCAAGTAAATGACAGCATTGACCTTTGGGTGGGTCACGTGAGATCATCCTTGAACGCACGAGGCGGTTGAAGCAAGCGCCAATAACTTGTAGCATCTAATTTTTCACAGCTAATAATCGCTAGTCCCCATATCAATAAAGCACTCATTTAAATAATTTATTAGAAAACAATATCTTCAAAATATTTTATTAATATTTAAATATGTACAATCACCTGATACAAATAATAAAACTAAAATATCATATATTATTATTCTTATCACAATGTTGTATTTAAAAGAAATTCTTATTAAAGTATAATATTATAAAAGTTATATTTTTTAATAGAAATGATCAATACATCATATTCTAAAATGTCTATTCAAATAGAACAGTAAAATCATATTCTAAAAAGTCTATTCAAATATAACAGTAAATTTACTTTGCATTTAATGCCAAGATTATATTCATTTTTTTTATTTGCAATGCATTATTGAAGAATAAAGATAATATCATGTATTCAATGAATAAATAAAATATATTACTCTCTCTACTTATATCTATACATTTCAAAACAAAAATTACAAATGATTAATATTTTTTTCTTACGAAAAATGGTTTACGTTATCTTTGGTTTATAAAGTTTTTTTGTTTTACTTTTTCATACAAGTTAGGTATTTTGCTAATAATAAACATTATTGTTAAACTATGTATCAACCTATCAATTAAAATATTATGCTTATATTTAGGACAAATGGGATAATGTCTACGAAAAGTATTAACATTAATATTCGATGCATCTACACTTATTAGCACCGATAAGAATGGCTTTTAGTGAGTTAAATAACTACCGTCTGATTTAAACATTTATTTAATAAAATACTGTTCTATTATCATTGTTTCTTTCTAAACAAGTATCAGTTTTTTTTAGTATGCATCTTGAGAGAAAATATATTTGTGCTTGAATATAAACATATTAGAAAAAGTTAATTAATATCGACGGAAGACAAACGGATAATAGGCAACGCTGCTAGCTTTTTCTGAATGACAAAACTAATTTATTTGAAAACGACATCTAGTATGCATCTTGTAAGTACTTATACATATTGATCAGTTCTTATTTCTTAACCTTTTTTTTTAAACTTATACTATAATTTAGTATTTATCATTTTAATTTTGTTTAACATTATAAAATCAAGCATTTTGAAATTAAGGTTATGTGCACCGTGCGCATATTAATTGCATGGAAGGAATATTCTTCTATAACTCAAATTTTATGGAGTGTATCACAAGTTATTGACTGATCGGGAACATCTAAACTAAAATATAAATCTCATAAAACTGTAAAGCTAATAAATAAATTATTGAGTTAATGTCATTAATGCCCAATAAATTTTCTTAAATTGTTTTAAAATGTCTGAGAAGATATTTTTTTTGGCATTTTAGGGTCATAATGTGGAATTTATTTGGTTTAAAAGACCCTTATAGAATATTTGAAGGGGTACTCCACTACTCCTTGTCATGCCATAAAATGAATTGCCATGTAGTTGCCTTCCCCCGCCACATTTGTATTGATCCTACCCCACCGTGTACATATTGCATGAACTCACCTCTCATACTCGATGGATTTCTTTTTTAGAACGCCTAACGAAGCTTGCAGACTCAATTACGTTGCAGATTCTATGCAGTTTATTTAAAGAAACTTTGACTTTTGACTCGATTTCACTGTTTACGTTTTTTCCACTAAGAAGATTAAGATGGCATGTGTCTTACCTTGCGATGAGGAAACCCTAGTTGTCGAGGTAGAACTCCGAGGTGATTGTCCTTGATATAACATCCTAAAAATCATGATAAAAATTATTTTTTTTGTGGGTTGTGGCTTTTTTAATAAAATGTTCGCCGTTTCAAATATATATATATATATATATATATATATATATATATATATATATATATATATATATATATATATATATATAATTTTTAAAACCATATCAAAATACATAAATCATATAAATCATAGTTTCCAAAAGTCATAAGCATAAATCAGAGTATCCCAAAATCATAGGTGACATAAATATCGACGATGATGTGCATAGGCATGCCTTCGCCTTGCCTTATCCTCAGATGTACCTGAAACCATAAAATTAAACTCTAAGCCAAAGCTTAGTGAGTTCCCACAAAATACAACACACAATAACAACAAGTACAATACATGCATATAGGGTTTATTGGCCCATGGCCTCAACCTAACCGTCCAGGGTTTGTTGGCATATTGTCTCAACCCAACCATCTATAGTTTGTTGGCTTATAGCCTCAACTCAATCATCTCAGGTTTGTTGGTCTACCGCACGAAGCAATACCACCTCAACCCACTCATCCAGGGTTTGTTGGCCTCCCGTCTCAACCCAACCACCAATATGTTGACACATACAACAGATAACAATAATCAACAAGTACATGTAATCATACAATTCTACCAATCTAACAAGTTACTACAACATAACAACATCTTATATACCAGGATATATAAGAGAACCTAATGGGCCGACATTGGTGCCTTCAACTCACGAGTATAGTGAGGCAAACTCGCCTCACAGTCTGAAAGATAGTTGAACTAATCATTGCTCTGAACACTGTCTTTATAAATCACATATACAATAAACAGGGACCCAACCTCAATCTTACTATTCAAATTACCCCAAAGGACCTAAAGTCAAACTTGATCAAAGTCATTGGTCAACAATCAAAAAGTCAAAAGTCAAGATTCAGACTGAGTACGCCCTGCATACCAGCTCTACGCCCTACGTAGAGCCTTAGATGGCAAACATGGGGAAATTTGACTCTACGCCCCGCATAAGGGAAGTTACGCCCTGTGTACACCCAGGAACTTTAACTTAATCATTAAGTGCTTAATACAGGAAGATACCACGTCTAACTCTCTGATCTAGTCTTAATAGATGTCCTTGGTGATAAAACTCCAAACTTTATGCCTTTGCATGGCTTATCAAAGCTCAAGAACAAACCCTAACCTTAAAACATCTTCTAAGAATCTCAAACTCATGCATGGATAGTTGGATATGGCTAAGATACTATTTTTATGACTTAATACACTCAAATACATTTAGAAATGCACTCTACAAGGTCTAAAGTAGCTCATACTCAAATGGACCAAAATAATAGGACCAAAAAGGCATAAACTTAACATCCTAGCTAGATCTAATCAAAGAAGTATAAAGGTACAAACTTTATACCTTTTGTAGAATCCTTATGAGATGTAAGTTCGAGATCCACAAGGCTTGAAGCTTCCCAAGTGCTCTATAATGGAATCATTCCTTCAAAGATGAACACAAAACACTCAAATAGCTAAAAAAAACTCTCAAATAGAGATTAGGGTTTCGAGGTGGATTCATAAAGGGAGTGGAGGCTGATAATAGAAGGCCTCAAGATAGTTAGAGCTCTTGATATGGCTCAAAACCATGAAATTAGGGTTTAGGCTCTGGCCAAGTACGCGCTGTGTACACAGACCTACACCCTGCGTAGGTCATTAAAACCCCGTCTCCAAGTATCCTTCTACGCAACGCATCAAAAGGCTATATAAACCCTGCGTAGATCAAAATCCATCACGTAGACTTAACAATTAAATAAATCAATTTACCTGAAAGGACCAGGTGTTACAGTTCTCCCCCAATTGAATCAGACTTCATCCTCGAAGTCTGATGCTGCAAATAAATCTGGGTAATGCTAACGCATCTCTGTCTCGGGTTCCAAAGTCCACTCGGAACCCTTCCGGTGCTACCACTGGAACTTAACCAAAGGTATCACTTAGTTGCACAAGGCCTTCGTCTTCCTGTTTAGAATTACCACCGGTCTCTCCATATAATTCAGACGCTCATCGACCTGAATGTCATCTAAGGGAACCACCATCGAATCGTCAACCATACAATTTTGAAGTTGAGAAACGTGGAAGGTGTTGTGAATCTAACTAAACTCCTCAGGTAGTTCCAATCGATATGCCACCTTGTCTACTCTGACCATTACTCGTAACGACTTGATAAATCGGGGACCCAACTTGCTCCTCTTCCTGAAGCGTATAACACCATTCCAGGGTGATACCTTCAACAAAACCATATCTCCCACCTAAAACTCTATCTTGAATCGTCGTCTGTTGGCATAACTCTTCTATCGGATTTGGGTTGTCTGCAATCTCTATGTGATCTACTAAATAAGCTTCGTAGTCTGATGAACCCCCTTTGTCCTACCCTTAACCATGTGGCTGATCTCTCCCCAACAAACTGGTGTACGACACTTTCTTCCATAGAGAAGCTCGAAAGGCAGTTCACCAATACCATAATGATAGTCGTTATTGTAAGAAAGCTCGGTTAAGGGAAGATAGGAGTCCCAACTCCCACCGAAATCAATGACATAAGCCCTCAGCATATCCTCAAGTGTCTAAATGGTCTGCTTATTTTGTCCATCATTCTGAGGGTGATAAGCAGTGTTGAAATGTAGTCTCGTACCCAAATCCTCATGAAACTTTTGCCAAAATCGAGAAGTAAACCGCGCATCACGGTTGAAGATGATAGAAACCTGCACCCTATGGAGAGCAATGATCTCACAGACATACACATTGACCAATTTCACAGCGAAAGAACTCTCTTTGATGGCGGGAAAATAGGCACTCTGGTGAAACGATCGATAATGACCCAAATAGCATCGAATCCCTTGGTTGTCCTTGGTAACTTGGTGATGAAATCCATGGTGATATATTCCCATTTCCACATGGAAAACTCTAAGGGATGCAACTTGCTATGCAGCCTCTAGTGCTCATCCTTGACCATCCGACAAGCCAAACATCTCTCCACGTACCATGAATTCTCTTGCTTCATGCATGACCACCAATAACTAAGTCTCAAGTCTCGATACATCTCCGTGGCTCCAGGCTGAATCAAGAAAACGGATTTATGAACCTCCTCTAATACAGTCTGTTGGATCCCGCTAGAAAAGGCACCCATACCTAACTACATCGGGTCAAAAACTGTTGGTAGAAAATTTGTCAATCTCACTTGTGATCCTTTCCTGCTTCTAATTTTCCTTCTTGACTCCCTCGGCCTGAGCCTCCCCGATCAAATCCAGAATTGGGGAGTCGATGGTCCTACTCAAATAGTGCTCTCAGGTAGGAGTACTAGCGCCTTGTGGTTCAAAGCGACGACAACCACATTGGCCTTCCCTAGAAGATAGATAATCTCACAATCATAATCCTTGACCACGTCAAGCCATCTGCACTACCTCATGTTCAGATTCGGCTGATCCATAAGATATCTCAAACTCTTGTGATCTGTGTACATGGTACAATAGACTCCATAGAGATAATGTCACCAAATCTTGAGGGCGAAAACCACAACCCCCAACTCCAAATCATGCGTCAGATACCTATCATCATGAGGTTTCAACTGCCTAGATGCGTAAGCTATGACTCTATCATGCTGCATGAGTATCGTCCCTAAGCCTGTGATCGATGCATCACAAAATACCACAAAATCCTCAACACCCTTAGGAAGGGTCAACACTGGGGCCTCACATAACTTCCTCCTTAGAGTCTCAAATACAACCTGCTGCTCAAGCCCCCAATGGAAATCCACACCCTTCTTCGTCAGACAGGTCAGAGGAACTGCAATCTTGGAGAAATCCTGGATGAATCTATGATAATAACTAGCCAATCCCATAAAACTCCTAATCCCGTATGGATACTTCAGGACCTCCTAATACATCACCACCTCAATCTAGGCCGGATTGACCAGAATACCATCCTGATTAACGAGGTGTCCTAGAAACTGGACCTCTTATAACCAGAACTCACAATTAGAGACCTTGGCATAAAGCCTCTCCTATCTCATTACTCCAAGTAGCTCTCTAAGGTGATCCTCATGTTGCTCCCTGATCTTGGAGTAGATCAACATATCATCAATGAAAACAATAACTGACCAGTCAATCATCGGCTCGCATACCCGGTTCATCAAATACATGAACAATGCAGGTGCGTTGGTGAGCCCAACCGTCATCACCACGAAATCGTAATGACCATAACGAGTTCGGAGCACTGTCTTATCCGCATCCTCCTCCCTGAATCTCATCTGGTGGTAACCCGACCTAAGATCAATATTGGAAAACCAAGATGCACCCTACAACTCATCGAATAGGTCATCAATCCTAGGGAGTAGGTAAAGATTCCTCACCGTCAACTTGTTTAACTCCCGATAGTGTATGCACATGTGATGTGACTCATCCTTCTTCTTTACAAAAAAATCAATGATCCCTATGGTGAACTACTTAGTCTGATAATCTGCTTGAATAACATCTCATGAAGTTGAAAGGACAACTCATGCATCTCTAGTGGTGCGAAAAAGAGTTCTCTTAGTAAACATCTTGGTGATCTCCATAACCGACTCTATCGTTTGCTTCACCGATAGATACTCCTAGGCTAACATCTCCCTTTGTAAAAAAACATAATTAGTATGGAACATCTCAGTAAACTGCTCCCATGTCACTGCGGCTTTCTCCGTAAGAGAATAAGCACCGGTCACTAGCTTCCACCAGTCCTTCATTCCCAGATGAAGAACGTTCAAGGCAAACTTGACCTTCTGGTCCTATGGGCACTAGAAAGTGAAGAAACAACCCCCCCCCCCCCCAAATCAAACTCCCACCTCATAGCAACAATCGGTTCCTCAACCCCATCGAAATCTGGGGGATTCGTGTTACTGAAGTCTCCATATTGAACCATCCCTCACCCCTGGAGTTCCGTAGTAGCAACAACTGCAGTGGTTACGACAATAGCAGCCTCAGTAACAGCGCCATATCTCTCATCAAAGATCTCAATCATTACAGTCTTGATAGATCCAAACATCTCTAGGATCGCCTCCCTAACAACCTTGGTCACCTAAGTGGTGATCATCTCAAGAATATCATCATCAGTCAATCTTGGCCTCTCCGATCCATCTACTCTAGATCTCGAACCTCTCATGATCGCCATATTGAAAACAAACTGTAGCATCCAAATTTTCAAACCAAAATTTTCACTTTTGATTTACCCAAAATATTATTCATTAAACCAAAACCATCAAAAAATCACAAGTATCAAGTACAAATCATCACTAATATCTGAGGGTCCTAAAATATCCAGTAATAAATTCTCCAAGCAAATGTGTACAATCAAGCCTTCGCTTTCCCACGATCCTCAGAAGTACCTAAAACACATATAACCATCAACTGTAAGCACAAAGCTTAATGATTTTCCCAAAATATCACATACATCACAATACATAAAATAGATAGATGCCTTATGTTAGCCTCTTTTAATCATTTCCTAGCCAGCCTTCATAGCCTAAAAGCCCGAATTCGTTCCTTAGCCCATGTTTGGTGATCTTGATCTATTGTGAGGTTTTTATGGAGGGTTTTGTGGATCTAGAAGAAGAAGAAGAAGAAGAAGCTTGAAGACTTGTTCTTTGAAGGAAGGCTTTGAGATCCAACATTAGCATCTTTTTTTGGTGGCTTGAAAGGTATAAAGTTCAAACCTTGCCTTTTCATTTCATGGATCTACTTATTAGCTCATTTTTGGTCATTTTGTTCCTTTTGCTTAGTGATTGGCAGTTAAGGTCGTTTTGGAGCTTGTCTTTGAAGATCTAGATAATTTACGTTGGGCGTACAAGCTGAGTACGCCCCGTGTACTCAGGATAACTCAGATCCTTAAGCTCCAGCTACACAACTTCTCCTTTACTAACTTTATCTTCCTTCTTCCAAGGCTCCAAGTCACCAAAATGGACTTCATATGATCAAGATCACACAAAGATGAAGAAGATTAGGGTTTTTTGGGGTTTCTGAGTTAAGGAGGCTGGTAAGGAGGCTGAAGTATGGGACATAATGTTCTTTATGTAGGTCCCAAACCCTAGAAGTTAGTGTTTTCATTCTGCACGTGAACGCAACACGTTCCTCAGGGGAATGCCCCACGTTCGGGCTCTGCCTCCAAAGTCCCGAATTGGCAGAAACAATCCCTCTTTCCTTCAAACTTGCAAATTACAAGGTCCAAAAGCAATAATTCAACATATAAGGGACCAAAATATAAATAATACCTTGACTAAGCATTATAATTCTCCCCCACTTGAATCAGACTTCATCCTCGAAGTTTGTCGCCTGGAACAACTCAGGGTAATGCTCCCTTATTTCCTCATCAGGTTCCCATGTTCATTCTGATGCCTTTCGGTGCTGCCAATGTAACTTAACCAACTCCACCCTCTTGTTCCTTAGCTCCTTCATCTTCCTGTCGAAAATGGCTACTAGTCAAGTCTCTATGACTTTTGGCACCTAGACATTACAAAAGAATCATATCATGATAATTTAGAATCTAACACTTCCTAGCAGTGACAAGAATTTAAAATTCTTACACTTGCAACAAAAATTTGGAATTGTGAAATGGGCATCATTGAAATGTTTTCAATTGATCTATTTCACAAAGTAAGGACCATAGACAAACATAGTGTGCATGCTTGGAGCATGGCATAACTATTGTTTAGACAAACATAGTGTGCATGCTTGGAGCATGACATAGCTATTGTTTTAATTGAATTATTAAGTTGATTATTTGAAACATTATACAATGCATAATGAGTAATTAATATGACTCAAAAGTTTTGGGCCATATAGGATTAGTATTATTATTGTGTTTCATTTTGCATGTTTTGACTTCCCGAATAACTAGGTTATTCAAACCATCCACGGTCGATCATACTTAGGAAGTAGGTATTGAGTCAAGACTGTCATGAATGGGTCTATAGTTTGTTTAGGATAAGATGGTTGCATTGTTCGTGAGTACTCCTAGAATAAGATTCGAGTATTGGATTCAAGCCACACTCATTTGAATCACTTCATGGATTTTATCATGAGTGATCATGAGACAATAATATCTTATATTCTTGAAACAGAGACATGTGAGTTGTAGTTGCAAGTCGGTTGCACATTGACATATGTAAACGCACCAGTAACTTGGATGTTATAAAACATATCGTTGTGTGTAATTTGATGAGTAAGTACAAGCAAACATTTGGGTCGAAGTTTATCCATTTCTTTTACCCCATGTGGATAAAAGCGATATCTGTGGGCCCTCGATGATTTAGTGATGACACCAGGCCTGGACTGATTTGATTTGTTCAGTTAGTCGGTTATCATAAATCGGAAACCGGGAAACAATAGATGGATAGAGAGAATGATTATATGTATCAGTCCATATGATATCAAGAATGGAGGAATATATGATCCCTTATCTAATGGACGCATCATTGACGAGGTCAGAGTTCGACAACAGCTTTTAAGAGCTATGATTGCTAGTCGGGTTGTGGAGTCATACTTGCAATAATAGTTATTAGACTTATCCAAGTACTTGACCCGAGAGTAGCATTGTCCATTTGGGTTGCACTTCACCGAAACAATTTGGACTTTTGAGAAGAGGATAATTATGATTTATTAATATATTATAAGTTATAATATATTAATATGAAATCATATTATTTAATTAGTATTGATCACGAATTAATTTGGAATTAATTTTGAGATCAAAAGAGACTAATTAAATATATAGGGATTGATTGTGTAAATCATTCATTCTTATAATGTAGGCTAATTATTTATGATTCCTGATGTTGGGCTTAACCCATGTGGTGACCCATGGATACTCCATGGAGGTTAAAACCCATGGATCATGAGGAATGTGGAAAGTCATGCACATTAGGGTTTACATGGTGTAACCCTAATGTAACCACACTATATAAGAAGCCCTTTGGTTCAAGAAATTGGCACCTAGAGTCTTTGCAAGAGTGTGGCCGATTTTTGTGAGCTACATAGTCCTCTTCCAAGTTTCCAAGTGTTAGTGGTGATTTGTGATTCCACTTGAGGCATTCACAGTATTGGTGCTAGGCTCTTAAAGCTCCAAGCAACATGCTACAACAAAAGGTATGTTATCTAACTTGTTTTATTACCCAAATATCAAAGTTTTGTATGCTAGCTAGGGTAATACCTTGGAAAATGAAATTTTGCACGTATAATAGAGAAAACATAGATCCAAGGTATTTAGGGTTGCATGTAAACCTTAGGAGTTGTTAGAATGCTCAAAACCCTTCAAAAATCCTGATACATCTTCGTCGCCCCGGGATGGATGGAGAATCTTGACTTGTGAGATCCATCAAAAATTGGTGTACACCACCCCATTAAGGAACCCAGACCCTCTGATGTAGGGTCAACAACTCATGGCTGTCATAATCAAATGATGCCACCTGACCTATGATCCGCTCATACTTCCGGTGCTCTTCCTTCATACCCTCGACCTGCTCCTCCTGAATATGTTCCAGCAACAGAGTAATCACTGTCATCCTTAGGCGTATATCATGAATCGGAGCCGCGACCGCCTTACGGCTGAGAGCATCGTCCACCACATTGGCCTTCCCCGGGTAGTAGAGGATCTCACAATCATAGTCGTTCACCACATCTAACCACCGATGCCGCCTCATGTTTGGATTCAGTTGTTCTGTCAGATATCTTAGGCTCTTGTGGTTTACGTAAATGGTACAACGAACACCATAGAGGTAGTGTCGATAAATCTTGAGGGCGAAAACCATAGCCCCTAGCTCCAAATCGTGCGTCAGATAGTTCGCCTCATGAGGCTTCAGCTGCCTTGACATCTATGTAATCATGTTACCCCTTTGCATCAGCACTGCACCCATACATGTGATCGACGCGTCACAGTAAACCACGAAAATCGTTGACGCCCTCGGGCAAGGTCAGAATCGGTGCCTCGCACAACCGCATTCTGAGCGTCTCGAAAGTTGTTTGTTGCTCAGGCCCCCATCGAAATGTCACCGACTTCTTGGTCAGTCGGGTCAAAGGAACAACGATCTTGGAGAAATCCTAGATGAATATCCGATAGTAACCCACCAGAACAAGAAAACTCCGAATCTCAGATGGAGACCTCGGAACCTCCCACTGCATCACAACCTCTACCTTGGTTGGATCGACTAGAATACCCTTCTGGTTGACAAGGTGCCCTAGACACTGCACCTCGCGCAACCAAAACTCGCACTTGGAGAACTTTGCGAAAAGTCTTTCCCTCCTCAGTGTCTCCAACACCTCCCTCAGGCGCTCTTCATGTTGCTTCTGAGTCTTAGAGTAAACCAAGATTCATCAATGAAGACTATCATAAACTGGTCCAAAATCGGTCTGCACACGCGGTTCATGAGATCCATGAACACGGCAGGAGAATTGGTGAGCCCAAACGACATCACCACGAACTCATAGTGACTATAGCGAGTCTGAAAGGCTGTCTTCTGCACAACGTCGTCCATGAATCGCATCTGGTGATAACCTGATCGCAGATCAATCTTGGAGAACCAAGATGTTCCCTGAATCTGGTCAAACAAATCTCCAATCCTCGTAAGGGGATAACGGTTCTTCACCGTTACCTTATTCAACTCCCGATAATCTATACACATCCTATGTGACCCGTCCTTCTTCACAAATAGGATCAGGGCTCCCAATGGCAAACTGCTCGGCCTGATAAATCCCTTGTCTAACAACTCCTGCAGCTGTGTAGACAACTCCTGCATCTCGGGAGGAGCCACCCAATATGGTGCTTTGGCTATCAGAACCGCACCAGGAACTAGGTCAATCCTGAACTCTACCTGCATCTCCAGAGGTACCCCAGGCAAATCCTCTGGGAACACGTCCGGGTACTCCCGTACAATCGGTACATCATCCACAGTCACCTTACCCTTATCCCGGGTATCCATAACATAGGCGACATAACCTGCGCAACCGTGTTGAAGGTAGTGCCTAGCTCTAGCTGTTGAACACAAATTTAGCCCATGCTGCGACCTCTCGCCCTTAATCACCAACCCTCCCCCACTTGGGGTCCTAACTCGTACTAGCTGCTGCTCACAGTCGATCACTGCCCCATTAGGGCTTAACCAGTCCATACCCACGATAACTTTATCCCCTCGCTAGGGAATAGGGACTAAATCCATGGAAAACTGCTCATCAAACAATTGAAGTGTACATCCCCAGTGAACCCTCGCAACCCGAACGGTCCTATCATCCGCTATCTCTACATCAAGTGGACAATCCGACTCTCCTGGAGCTCCAACAAATCACTTGCTCAGTGTGAGTGATACAAAATATCGGTTAGCCCCGAGTCAAATAATACCAGAGCATATATACCGTTCATAAGGAGAAGATACATACCCGTCACAACATTAGGAGTTGCACGTGCCTCCTCCGCAGTTAGCTGAACAACCCTGCTCCTCGCCGTAGGCGCCTCTGTCAGGCCCTGCCGGCCATCGGTAATCCTTAGTGTTGCAGGAGCAGGTGCTGCCACCTGTCCCACTGCTGCTACCGCTAAACTCAGACATTGGTACCTCTTGTGGCCCCTCTGATTGCACTGGAAGCAAATCAGATCAGATACTGCAGTGGTGGTGGTGGTGGTAGCAGTACAATCCTTGCTGACATGACCAGTCCGGCCGCACTTGAAGCAGCCCGAACTACCCGCCCTGCACACCCCCTCGTGCATCTTGCCGCACTTGCCACAACGGTTGTGGCCTTGCTAGCTCCTCGCTCTGTGATCCGATACCTTGGACTTTTTGCCCGAACTCCCTGTCTGAACCCCATCTGGTTTCCTTTTCCTCTCAATCTCTAAATCCAGCTCCCTTTCCCAATCCCTCACTATCATATCCTCCAGTGTCTTGCAACTGGAGAGGCTAACAAGCTGTCGGATATCGCTCCACAACATCTCATGGTATCAGTCCTTTTTCATCTCCTTGTCCGCCACATATTGTGGAACAAGACGGACCCTCTCCTTGAACATGACGGTGATCTCAGTCACCGTCTCAGTATTCTACTGGAGATCCTGAAACTCTCGCGTAAGCTACTGCACCTTAATCACAGGTGCGAACTTGGCCCTGAACTTGGTCGTAAAGTCACTATAGGTCATAGTATCAAGGGCAGCATCACCAATAACATGTCCAATCTCCTCCCACCAATCATGTGCCCTGTCCTTTAGGAGACAGGAAGCAAGTCGGACCTTGTCCCCCTCGGGACAACGGCTAGTGCGAAAGGTGTTGGCAAAATCCGCCAACCACCTGCTACTAGCAATGAGGTCCTGTGCCCCATGATAGTATGGAGCTCCACAAGATCGAAACTCCCTAAATGTCAACGTGGGTGTCCCCATCATGGCCGCCATCTCGATGCGGAATGAACCCAACCTCTCGTCAAGAATCTCCAAAATGCCCTCCTTGACTGTACCGAAGATCACAGGAGTCTTGTCCATAATACTGCGGGTAATCTCAAATGAAATAAACTATCTCATTTGGTCATCGAGCTGCCCAACTCTAGATCCTGAGCCTAATCCCTCGCCGGCTCTAGAACTACCAACTGGTCTAGTGAGTAGCGTCACCATACTAAAAAATACACCATAAAAATCATCAGAATACTCATCATAACTCAAATGATCTCACACACTACAAGTTTCCTGGGTTCATCTCAGCCCTCCTTGACTCGAGTACGAATCCTCTGCTTTCAGTAGTATGAGCCCATACTACCTTCCACATTTATCCGTACTTTCCTCAAGAACTGCATTGACTCCCCCAAGTCCCTTTCACTACTACTACGTTCATCGATAATGTCATCCTAGGATTGCCTTAGGGTAATCTTCGTCCCACTCTTCGCCATCAGTTGCATAAGAAGTCCCTGCCTCCTTTCCCTAACTAGCTTGCGAATACTATTACATATTACTAAGACTAGATAATTCTTCGAATGAGAGGTCTCTCTCTACAACGATTGGACTCAAGAAAGAACTGCGAAATAAGGCTAAACCTAACCTTCTAAAATTAGTTAGTCCTCCTAATATGTAACTTAGCGTATTCATTTACTAGTTAGTTAAAGATAGCTAGAACTCCTAAAAGCACAAAGCAAGCAGCATTCGAGCATTAAGTAACCATAATCAAGCATATTCTAATCAGGCCATCATATCACTGACTAATCAGTACTAGCGTGTAGTTCAATAAGCTCATAAAATAGGCATACAAGGCATCCTTTCTAGACCCTAAGCCCTAATCTAGCATGCAGTTCACATATTCGCAATTCATATCATAATATAAACATGTATGGGTAATTTGGGAGACCTTACTTGAGCTCAACTGATTGCATGCACCACACCCTTTTCTTTTTTTGGAAATCCTTTTTATAAAAATGATTTTCTTTTGAAAATTTTCATACCAAGTCCGCATTTTGAGTCCAAACACACCCGAGAGTGTGCCCGAATCCCTCAAACCAAGGCTCTGATACCAACTTGTAACATCCCAAAAATCATGACCAAATATTTCATTTTTAATTATTAAATAAAACCATATTTATCAAAAACATCTCATAAAAACATAAGTAATAGTATCTCATATTAAATCATCTTTCAAATATATCAGATTAAACATCCCAGGCTAAAGCATCCTGGTGTGTGCAATGCAGTCATCCTGTGCTCTTCCCTTTGCTACCGGAACTACCTGAAACAAAAATTGAAAACTGTAAGCACGAAGCTTAGTGAGTCTCACCAAACTACCACATCCCATACACATAATCACATAATCACATATAAACATATCGTGGTCCCTGACCCTTCATCGGGACCCGCCCGACATCGGACATTGTCCGACATCAGGCCCCACCCGACATTGGACAATGTCCGACATCACGCCCCGCCCAGCATTGGGCCACACCCGACATCGAGCAATGCTTGGTATACATATAAAAATATCAACAAATACACATAAATAATCACATAAGATAAACATATAAACATTCCTCGGACCCCGCCTAACATCGGACCAAAATCAGAAAACATACAAACATTCCTCTGGCATTGCCCAACATCGAATCGTAATCCGGAAACATACAGTGCAGACACATGCAAGAATCACGAAGACATCAAGCATACAAACATTCCTCGGGAACCACCCAAAATCGGGTCGAAATCCAGAAACATATAAACCTACATCGGGCACTGCTTGACATCGGATCAAAATCTGGAACATATAAACCTACATCGGGCACTCCCCGACATCGGACCTTAGTCCGAAACATACTAACATACATATATGGGCCAACATTGGTGCCTTCGACCCGTTCATACAGGAGGAAATCCACCTCGCAAAGCTAAATGCAGAATCTCACGGTAAGGAATCTCTAAAGGCTATCCCAACGACTCCCCGAGCTATCATTAACAAAATAACACTTAGTTAACAAAATGACCATTTTACCCCTGATCTAATTTGGTTAATTCCTAAGGCCGAAGACCATAACATTAAAGACCCAATACTAGGTAGACTTCACAAGCCCACTAATAGCCCACCATTGGCCCAATTTACTAAATTGGGCCCAACCCCTCTAATAGGCCTAACCCTAGGCCCAAAATAAGACATAGTCCATTAAAGCCCAAATAATGATCCACTAAGGCCCATAACAGCAAAGTCCAAGAAAATGGCCCAAATCATAAAAAGCCCAAACCCAAAACCAATTCCAAAGCAAAAAGGTCTGAAGTTCCACTCATGCCCCGAACGCACAACGTTACCTGGTGGAGCGCTGGGCGTTCACCACCAACTCAGATCGTGAACCCAAATCGGAACGCAGGGCGTTCCTCCACCCTAAGCGGCGCGTTCGCATGCTGGTCTAAAAAGTCTTATTAAGTACTTAATGCTTAAAGCCATGTTATCCAAACATAGATCCGAGCCATCTAAGACCTCTAGAATCATAAAGTCATGGAATTTGTGACTTTGCATGCCCCCAAAAGTCCCAATCTCAAGAAATAGCAATCAACTTCCATAAAAGGGGCTTAATCTCATGCATGGGCTCATCAAGGCCCTCAAGTTGGTAACTTTTCTGTCTTAGGGACTCAAATAGCACCAAGGGTGGCAACCTTAAGCCTAGAAACGAATGTGGAGCAATAAAGCTTCATTCTTGGGACCAAAAAGTCTAAAAACCCACTACAAAAGATCTAAGTATTCATGAAGCAAGTTTTGAACTTTTTACCTCAGGTAAGTGCTAAATGATGATGATAACTCAAATCCTTAAGCTCAAGCTACACAACTTCTCCTTGACTAACTTCATCTTCCTTCTTCCAAGGATCCAAGCTACCAAAATGGACTTCACTAGATCAAGATCACACAAAGATGAAGAAGATTAGGGTTTTTAGGGTTTCTGAGTTAAGGAGATTGAGGTATGGGACATAATGTTCTTTATATAGGTCCCAAACCCTAAAAATTACGGTTTTCATTATGCACGTAAACGCAACGCGTTCCTTAGGGGAACGCCCCGCATTTGGGCTCCGCCTCCAAAGTCTTGTATTGGCAGAAACAGTCCTTCTTTCCTTCAAACTTGCTAATTACAAGGTCCAAAAGCAATAGTTCAACATATAAGGGACCAAAATATGAATAATACCTGGACTGAGCGTTACAGTTATCTAGTTTAAGGCTTGTTTATGCCAAATGTATGCGTGTGTTGTTTATTTTTATGCAAATATTTTGTGTGGTTAATAAATTAGCTTTTCACAAACTCAAACTATTTTTTGGACAAAATAAACATAACATGAAGTTTGTTTTTCAATTTTCAAAATGAGAACATAAGATGATACAAGCTATAACTTTAAAATAAAAACCGGTTTTATTAAATCGTTAATAACAGCAAATTTTGAAATTGTAAAATTATAAGTCTAAATGGTGATTTCATAACTTATTCATACTCCATAATATTAACCATAAAAGGAAGTTTTATTAAGTAATATAATACGGTTCTACATGGCTCTAACTCAAAGTTCATATTGGATATTATCATTAAAATTGAATCCCGGGTTTTATATCTGAACTTTAAAAGTGATTTTTTGGAAAATTGATACTATGATTAATTGGATGTATGAAATTATCATGATATAACATGTTTTAAAATATAATAATATAATATACAAATCTCTTTACAAAAGCCAAGTCTATGCCATCCAAATTTAGAAACATTTGCACACCGTTTGTATAATACTTGTGGGATAAAGGTTACCTAATCATTTGTGTTATCTTTTGGTGGCCAAAGTATTTTTGCGATTTTTATAACCAAGTTATAGGTCAATTATACAAGTTTCTCTACTTTGATGACTTGATTGGTAACCTCTTGTGACAATGTCACATAAGCAAGAGTGTTCCAAGGCATTGATGAGACCAAACACGTCAAAGTAACAAATGGATTGTTAAGGGTTTCATACATCTAGGAATTACAAGTGGTGTAATTAATAAAAGCTATTTACCTTGTTAAAATTGAGTAAGTGAGATAAAGGTCACCACACTGATCATTAACGAATCTTGAACTCTTCATTGCCTTTGACACAATTGCACATCTCAAGTAGATGTTTGGTCATTAAGCTAGGAATGAAAGCTTTGAAACTATTTGAGCTCTTCATTCCTACAAGATGGAGGAAATCGAGAATGTGAGCACTCATCTTCTCAAGATGAAAAGCCATTTGGATGAATTAGAGAGATTGGGCTCTCCATATCCATTAGACTTGACCACAAAAATAATTTTGAATTCATTACCCAAGTGTTATGATACTTTCACCATGAACTACAACATGAATGGGTGGGATAAACCTATTTATGAGTTTCACAGGATGCTCAAAACTATAGAGAAAAACATCCCAAGGACCCCCCCCCCCCCCCCCCCAAAGTGCTCATGATCCGGGAAGAACAAATCAAAAAGAAGAAACAGGGAAAGATCTCCAAAAGGAAGCCACAAGTTGGCAAGGGAAAGGGGAAGAAAGCTCCCCAAAACCCACCCTACAAAAAGAAGAAAAAGGTTGCTAAAGATGACACATGATTCGAGTGTGGTGTTGTGGGGTATTGGAAAAGGAATTGTCCTAAGTACCTTGCTGAGTTGAAGAACAAGAAGGTCGAGAAGGGCACTTTAGGTATACCCATTTTCATGACTAAAATGGGATGATTTACTTTTTCTTCAAATACTTGGGTATTTGATACTGGTTTTGGAGCTCATATATGTAATTTGTTGCAGGGGTTTCGAAAGAGTAGGGAACTGAAGACAGATGAGAGGGTTTTGCATGTTGGCAATGGAGCACGTGTTGCAGTCCAAGCATTATGATATTTTGATTTATGCTTACCATCTGGTATGTACTTAACATTAAACAGTGTGTGTTTGATTACTTCTATCACTAGAAACATTATTTCAGTTTCATGTTTAAGGGAATCTGGTTATGACTTCATATTTATTGATGATAATGTTTATTCCGTCTTGAATTGAATATTCTATTTTGAGGCTAGACCAATAAATGGAATTTATGAATTAAACCTAGATGACACTTCAAACGATAAGTCCCTTTATCATGTTAACACCAAAAGGATCAAACAAGGTTTGAACCAAACATATCTATGACACTGTCTCCTTGGAGACATAAACAAGAAGTGCATATCACAACTCCAAAAGAATGGACCTTTGGGGGGAAAATGACACTGAGTCATTTGAAATATATGAGTCTTGCTTATGTGGCAAGATAACAAAGTCCCCTTTCTCTGGCACTAGTGAAAGGGCAAGTGTTTTATTAAACATCATACACACTGATGTATGTGGTCCTTTCAAAACAATGTCTAGATATGGTGAGAGATATTACATCACCTTCACTGACGAATTCAGTCGTTTTGGTTATGTGTATATGATGAAACATAAAAATGAAGCATTTAAAAAGTTTAAATTGTTTCAAAGTGGAGTTGAGAATCAACTCGACAAAACAATCAAAATCCTTCATTCAGATAGAGGCGGCGAGTATTTGAGCCAAGTGTTCAAAGATCATCTTAGGAGTTGTAGGATTATCTCACAAATTACTCCACCAAGAACACCCATAGCTTAATGGTTTGTCTAAGAAGAGAAATCGAACTTTACTTAATACGGTTTGATCCATGATGAGCAGGAGTACTCTTCCTTTTAGAACTATGCCTTAATCACTACAGTTCGTATCTTGAATATGGCACCACTAAGAAGGTAGACAATACACCTTATGACATGTGGTATGGAAAATGTCCATCCTTATCTTATATGGAAATTTAGGGTTGTGAAGCCTATGTTACAAGAGGCTTCTAACAAACTTGATCCTAGGTCTACCAATTGCATCTTTGTAGGATATCCTAAAGATTGTTTAGGATATTACTTCTACAAACCTAGTGAGAATAAGATCTTTATTTCATGAAAATCCATATTCTTGGAAAGAAAGTTTCTAATGGATGAAGCAAGTGAGAGGCGCATGGAACTTGAAGAAGATCAAGAACCACAACCTGATGCAACTCAAGTTGGCACTAGTATTGAACAAGAGGTTGTTGAAGATGAAGAGATCATTACTCTTTAACCTAGTGAAACACAAGGCGTTTGTAGATCCGGTAGAATTCATCAAGAACCTAAGAGATATGGATTTCTCATTGATGAATGTTTCATGATGATGAATGTTGATGAGCTTGTCACCTACCGAAATGCAATGGCAGATCCTGAATCTGAGAAATGGCTTGAAGCCGTGAACATAAAGATGCAATCCATGAGAGAAAACGAAGTTTGGGATTTGGTTGAACTTCCTTCCGAATGTAAGACTGTAGGGAGTAAGTGGGTCTTCAAGAAGAAGACTGACATGGATGGTAATTTACACACATTCAAAACAAGACTTGTTGCTAAAGGATTCACTCAAACTCAAGGGGTTGATTATGATGAAACATTTTCACCAGTTTTTATGATTAAATCTATTAGGATACTACTTGCCATAACTACATATTATGACTATGAGATATGGCAAATGGATGTCAAAACTGATTTTCTAAATGGACACTCGGAAGAAGATGTCTATATGGTTCAGCCTGAAGGTTTTGTTGACCAAAAGCATCATAATAAAGTGTGTAAGCTTAATAAATGCATTTATGGGTTAAAACAAGCATCTGAAAATTGGAATCATCATTTTGATGATGAAATCACAAAGTATGGTTTTGTTAGAAATGAAGATGAATTTTGTGTTTACATGAAAACTAGAGGGAGCTCGGTGACCTTTCTTGGTCCTAATTGTGGACGACATACTTATCATGGGAAATCACATTCCAACCTTACGAGGTGTAAAGGCTTGGCTTGGAAAGTGCTTCTCAATGAAGAATCTTGGTGAGGCTCAATATATTCTTGGAATCAATGTCTATAGAAATAAATCAAAATGATTAATAGGTTTAAGCCAAACTGCATATATTGATAAAGCCTTAAAAAGGTTCAAGATGGAAAACTATAAGAGAGGATTTTTACCTATGGCACATGACATAGTATTAAGTTCATCCCAATGTCCTAGCACAAAGGCTGATGGACAAGATGAAAGATGTTCCATATGCTTTGGCAGTTGGATCCATCATGTACGCCATGAATTGCACAAGACCTGATCTTGCTTATGCTATGAGCATGACAAGAAAATATCAACAAAATCCAGGGGAAAGTCATTGGATTGTTTTGAAGAACATCCTTAAGTACTTGTGTAGAACTAAGGATATGTTCCTTGTTTATGGAGGTGTGGAAGAAAACTTAAGTGTAAAGTGCTACATTGATGCTTCCTTCACAATAGATTGAGATGATTGCAAGTCGCAATCATGATATGTGTTTATTGTCAAAAAGGTGTGCAATGTGTTGGAAAAGCTCCAAGCAAAGTGTTGTTACACAATCCACTACAGAGTCAGAATACATCGCTGCTTTAGAAGTTGAAGAGGCTGCTTGGATGAAGAAATTCATTGGATATTTAGGCATGGTTCCTTCCATTCAGGATCCCTAGAAGTCTTCTGTGACAATGAGTGTGCAATTGCTTTGATAAAAGATCCCAAATCACATAAGAAGATCGGGCATATTAGTCGGAGATTCAACTTCATTCGGTATAAAGTTGAAGATAGTGAAATCAGTATTCGCAAAGTTCACATTGATCAAAATTTGACGGAACCTTTCACGACGTCCCTTCCTTAAGCTAAGTTTGAAGGACATGCTCGAGGAATTGGAGTTTGCTATTCTAGTAATTGGCTTTGATCTATATATTAGTATTGAGTATTGAACATTTTATAGTATCATCTACTGTAATGACTATGATATATATGGCATATGATATTTTCATTAAATATTTGTTGAGTTCTTTATTAACATGTTTAATCCTTGAGTAAATTTATTCACTCTAAAATCCATAGTCAGTTATTGTTGAGGGAGCGATAATGAAATAATACTGATATGAATTGGAATGGTTGACAAAGTGTTGCAACCAATTTCATAGGTACTTGATAGAGAGCAAGTATTGGATGGACCCGTTAAAGATCACTTTATGGATTGTTGTCATGAATGATACTTGATAAAAGGTAATATATGTATATCCTTAACACCTGAGATACATACATGGGTCTTGAGTATGGGGAGTGTTATGCTTTGTTATAGTCAAATACTGTTCTTCAATCAGACAGTTATAAAAGTTATTATCAGGTATGATATGAACCATGCAAGAATGTAGTCAAGATAGGACTTGTTTCTCTTATTTGTTGAGAGTTAGACATCTAAGGCCTGATGTAAAGTTGAACATTTATATGAGATTGACCGCGATCTATATCTCATGTTCAACATGATGTCTATAGAAAAGGGATAACTGATAACTTATCTTATACACCAATTGTAGCCTTAGGCTTTTAGGGAATTAGGTGTTGATAGAATGGTACAAAGTCGTATGTTCATGGGGGCAGTGAAATGTTGCTAGACGTTCACCACTGTCTATATTAATCTAATATGAGTCTTGCGCAAGTGGGAGATTGAAAGATCTTGTATGCTCAAGAGTCATATTAAAATGATATTTCTAATTAAGATATGATTTGAAGGGTCACATTAATAACAACTTGATATAATTGATTATTTATTAGAAATTGATTTAAATAAATATTCATAAACTTTTACAATAAATTGGAAAAAATATTTATTTCATGGAAATAATTATTTTACAATAACAAGTAATATATATTATTTCATATGGTATGAATTAATAAGTCATGTACATTATTTTGGACTAGAAAGACTTGTTTATCTTTTTGCTAAAAGTTAAAGTTTATATCTTATAAAGAGTTATAAGAATTTTATAAATTTTTCTTCTCTTTTTATACAAAAAAGAAAAAGAAAAAAAATGAGCTAGTTTCTAGGAAACATGACATGGTCTTTTGAATATGATACGGGAAAGTAAGCACGGGTTAAAAGGAATTAGAGACATGTAGGCTTTAGGGTATCGAGTGCTTAAAGTGTTAAGAACATCTGGGTAATAATTTAGCTTTATAAAGGCTTTCAAGTTTCATCCCTTCATTTTTTGATAGAAAAACCGTGACCTCCTTGCTCTCTCTCATTCTTTCTTGTTTAGAAGATTAGAGTTCAAGTTACTTTCATCATTTTGCTCTCTTTAAACTATACTTGGATTTGGTTCAAATCTTAAGAGTTTTACTTACAAGACTAGCATCTTTTATCAAGTTGACAACTTGTTGGTGCCTCAAAGGTTCATCCATTTTCATTAACATCCAAAGCCTCCCCTAGAGAACCCAAAGATCATCAAAGGTTGTTATTATCTTTCTCTTTCTATGATTGTGCTTTTAGCTTTCCATTACTTGCAAGATGATCATTGGTGGTTTGTAACAAGCTTATTAAGTTTGAAAATTTAAGACTTATGTTTGCCAGTTTCATGAGTTTTTGAAACTATTTTTGAACTAAAACCCAACAGCACGCTCATCACATCATTTATGAGACGTTTTGGACTTTAAGATGACATGATAAAAAAGGTTAGAACATATTATATTACATTCTATTTTATAATTTTGTTTTAATATTTTTGAGAGTTTGTTAATGTTGCTAACACTTATATTTGACATGTTTTCTCCAAATATTAAATTCTTATTAATTTTTTTTTGTTCCTTTCAACACACCAAGGGTGTTAACATCTTTGATTCTTTGTACCTTTCAACACACCAATTCGTTATAGGCAACAAATTAATCTTCAAATGCTCATAACCACTTTAGATTTGTAATTGAATGTTGAAACTCTTTGGTAAGAGGCCTCATACTGAATTTGATTTATTTAGTACTAAACATTCTTCCAAAAAACATTTAAGAAGTATTGAATAGATCTTTAGTACTAGAAACAAGGAATATGTTACAAATAGAAATAATCAAAATGTTTTTTTCTCTGTTGTATCTGTAGTATGTCATCAACAAAATCTAAATTGGTTTCCTAGCAAATGTCCGATGCACATCCACACCAACATCAGACAAACATTGAACATCTGGATCCCACGTACATTCAGAGGCTCTAGAGAAAACTTTTCATATTTATACAAACTTTTTGCATATGGCACCTATCGGTTTTTGTATAGAACACAAATAATGTAAATTGATTAAATTTGAATTTCAAGGTGATTTGAAATATTTTGATTTTGACCACTTAATGAAAATAAATGAATACCTTACTTCTATAAAAACATCCCATCCAACATTGACAAAAACAATTTATTCAAACCAAATAATATTTTTGGATGACAACATATTCCTTAAGTTTCAATATTTTACTATTCATTTGATTTTCTTTCAATCCATAGAAAATCCATAGTTTTTAAGAAAATCAAACAGATCGTTAAATAACGGTAGTTGTTTAATGTGTTTATAGTAAAATATAAATACAAAATTAAAATGAATTGCAATTTCTTTTATTCTTCAAATGGAAAATTATCAAATACGAATTGTTATAGGCTTTTTATACAGTATGTTTACCAATAATAAATACGACACAAAATTTAATTAATGGTCCCCGTGGTTTTCACAAATTTGCATTTTCAAGATATATTTAAAAAGTATTACATTCATGGCCCTTGTGATTTCAAAATCATATATTGTCGGTCCTTTTGACTAACTTTGTTAGAAAAAGAGGTTAATTAACAAATAACCAATTTGCTCTTATCTATTTATTCATTTAATTATGTTTTTTCTTTTATCATTTTTTAACTAATATCAAACCCCAACATACTAATTAACCTCATACAAAAACTCTCTCATGCTTACCTTTTCTTAAAACCCGTTTGCAACTTACTCCCCTTTTTTTTTCCGGATCTGACGATGTCGATCCACCACCACCATTGCTATGGAGTACCCCATCATACTGGGAATTGATGGAAACTTGGGATTGAATTCATGGAGAGCGAAGGTATGATAAAAACAACTATCCTCCCTTTTCTCCTTTGCATTTATTATACTTGACACTGTTGAGTGGTAATTTTTGATGTATTGTGTTAGATGACATCGTTGCAAGAAGGGCGACTACCCTCCGCCTTCCCTTCCCATGTAAGATGTTTGCACATTAGTTTTTTTTTATTTCAAATTAGGCTAGGTTTTTTTGTTAATGGTTATGATTTGATTATCAAATGGATCGAAAATGATTTGGAAATTGTCTACCTGTTTAATGCTTATTCTTCTTTAATTATTTTAATTTGGAAATTGTCTACATAATGTTTCTTCTTATTTGATTAGTCTAATTTGTTTGATTAGCACATGGTTAATTTTAGTGTGATAAAAGTTGAATATTAAAAGATAAAGATTGTTAATCATGTCTAACTAACGATCTCTATGCAATTTTTTTCATCTTTTATATTTTGATTTGTGTGGCTAGTATGTGTAATCCCTATTTGGTATAATGCTTTCTTGGATCAAGGTTTGATGATTCTACTTTTAGTGATAGACTTTAATGTTGGGAAAATTAGGGTTTATGGTGGAGATCTGGATACCAACTTGGATTGTGATATCACTTTCTGAACTGATATTTCTACCCTATGTCTGGGTTACAAGAAATTCAACCTAGGATAATCCAAGTGGACACTTACGATTCTAGGCACATAAATCGTAAGCCAATATGTTAGAGGATTCTGTGAAAGTGTGATAAAACGAGAGCTTAAGATCGTCACCCTCTTCTGTAGAGGAAGAGTTGTTTATATATTAAACAAGATTAGCGTTTCATTAGGGTTGAGCCTTCATTAGTTGCTTTGGAAGCAAGTAATCTTAATTTGGATTTAATGAGGATTTAGGGTTACCAAAACTAACGAGTTTCGTTAGTTTTACCATAATCACCCTTAAGAAATTGAATTTTCCACTATGTTCTCATATGTAAAATTTGGTGAGGTTTTGGGGCAGGGGCTCTGCCCCTTGGACCCCGCTAGGGGCGCTGCCCCTAGACCCCGCCAAAGGGGTGCTGCCCCTTTGGAAACCCCGGATCCGGGGGCGCTGCCCCCGGACCCCCGACTAGTCGTCGAACCGACTTCTAATTCGATTTTATACATGCGTGCACTCCACACAACTCATTATATATATATATATATATATATATATATATATATATTAGAGTACAAATTATGAAAGCTCCTTAGCTCACATGTTAGTTCCAATTACTTAAAATGTCATGGTGACGCTAAAATCACCAACATTTTGTTTAGTTACTTAAATTTGTAAGTTTTCTTTTAGATAACAAGATATATGATGATTCATCAGATGGTGCTTTTTAATGATAGGTTGGTTTGTATAGATCAATTTACTTATCTTCATTCCTTTGAATTAATGTTCTTTGTCAACTTTTTCATAGTATATGAATGAGAATACAATTTTGACCCGATTATGTTAGGATTGTGCATGCTTAAACTAATTACTCGACAAATATATAGTTGTAAGAAATTGATTTTGTATAATTGGGTAATGTTAGATTAAAATGCCTCACTTTTTCGTGTCTAGAGATTATTAGCAAGTATGGATTGTGGGAACATGAACTAAAATGGAATCCAACAACTAATAATAGCAGATGAAGAAGCTAAACAAATTATGAATGATTCTTGAAATGATATGTATTTTTAACCCTTCAACCGTTCTTGTTTTTTTCACCATTTTGATACCTACCATGTGTGTCTAATTGAGATATTTGTTGTTAACTACTAGTTTGACTTCAAGATTCAAAATAGTCCTTTGATATTTTCAATCTTTCTTGTTTATTTTTACCATTTTATTCACTACTACAACGTTTTTGTAATGATTACAGTGCTAATTTATGTTTCCATGATTTTATAGGTTCAATTGGTTTGAACAAAGAAGATTAGGAGCTGACACTTTCCCTAAACACCTATTTAACACAAATATCATAGTCAATAACACAATGACCCCTGGATTTGCTAGGAGCAAACAACAATAAGATCTTTATGGTAAAGGAACAATCAAAAGAAGACTCTACAAGAATATTTGGTATGACATGTACTTAAAAAAGTTTCATGTTTTACAGGTAGAGCTTTAAATTGAGTCAATTTCTTAACGATGTGAAAATACATTCTAAATATATCATTGTAAATGTTTATTATTTTATGATTCTTTTGTGGTTTGTTTGTATTTTGATCACTAGTAGTATTTATTGCACTAAGTTCCTTACTAAACTTCGTTTTATGTGATATTGGTTGGATAGTAGATGTTGGTGGTATTAAATCACTAATTTCGTTACGGAAATATCGTGAGAAAATGATTTTTTCTATTTATATTTTGAAAAAACTATTGGTAAATGAAATTAAACATTATTGTATTAAACTATGCCATCAAAAAATCTTGATGTATTTTATTCTTTTTGAAATAAAAAAAAAAATCTTAAATCATTAAACTATCAAAAAAATATTTGTTATTAAAAACCCTTTTATTAACTATCAAAAAGGAATTTTGAGCTTTAATGTATCAATGTAGTTGCAAAAAATAAAAACAAAATGAAAATAAAATAAGGTTACAGAAAAGGTCCTTGTCGTATTTTATATATTTCAAATTTGATCCGAAGGTAAATCTGTTATTTAAAAAATTTAATTAGTTAGAAGTTTGTTTTAATGACTCAGGGACCAATCATGCTTGATTTTAAAACCATAGGGACCATCGATGTAATGGTTTTCGAAGATATCCTGAAAATGAATATTTCGGAAACCACAGGGACTATTCATGAAATTGTGTCTAAATACAATCGTTCAAACTTTGAGAAATGGAACAAAGTGGGTTTTAATGTAGGCAAAAAGTTTTGACGTCGTATATTTCAAATCATCCTATAGACGAGGGACTAATATCGTAACATTTATCTTTTCATCCCTCACACGCTCACATGGTTTATAATCGCCAAAAAACCTGCTAGTTTCTTCTGTGGTTTTAGAGAGAGAAAGCGACGAGAGATGGATAAAGACAACACAGAGCTCCATTAATGGCTACTTTCATCATGTAAATCAAATCCTTCGGTAAGTATATCCATTTGCTTTTGGTTTCTTTTTTATGTTCCCTTTTCCTTTCCCCATTCATTTCATTGAATCTAGAGTTGTTCCAGCTTCTTCCGTTACAAATCTTGTTAAACTCTGAAACATTCTCTTTCTCTTTCCCATGTGAATCTCACACCTAATTGGTTTTCATGGTGAAATGAAGCTATTGCAGCAGAATATGGATCCGAATCAGAAGAGAGCCAAAGTGGTTGACCGAGTTGACTCGGTCGACACCGGTGTAGCATCGTTCGAGTCGACTCGGATGTGCCCATTCCCGGATGAGGTTCTAGAACGAGTACTGTCGCTAATAGACTCCAACAAGGACCGGAGCTCGGTGTCACTGGTTTGTAAAGATTGGTACAACGCCGAGCGCTGGAGCAGGCGGCACGTGTTCATCGGTAACTGCTACTCGGTGTCGCCGGAGATTGTGGCTGCTAGGTTTCCGAGGATTCAGAGCGTTACCCTTAAGGGAAAACCCAGGTTTTCGGATTTCAATTTGGTACCAGAGGATTGGGGAGCCGACATTCAGCCATGGCTGAGTGTATTCGCTACTGCGTATCCATTCCTAGAGGAGCTCAGGCTGAAGAGAATGGCTGTTAGCGATGAGAGTTTGGAGTTTCTTGCAACGAATTTTCAAGGTTTTAAAGCCCTATCGCTACTGAGCTGTGATGGGTTCAGTACTGATGGACTAAAAGCTATTGCTACTCATTGCAAGTAAGATTTACTCTCCTATAACCTCATCAATGCCTGATTCCATTATGTTTATCGTTGGTATTGTAAAATTCTTCAAGTTTCAAACTTCATCAAATTGGGTTTTTGATTTTTGATTTTTGATCTTGAATCTTGATTTGACTTTGAATAAAACCAGATCAAACTCCGAGCTGTTTTTCCATAAAGTGTAGTTCATTTCCAATCTGATATATTGATTCCGTTGCTAATTCTTTGTAAATTAGGAATCTGGATTGTGTTTATTACTTATTAGCCAATAAAGCTTTTGATCAATGGCAGTTTCTAGAAATAGATCAATGATGAGAATGTTTTGCACAAGAAAATTATTATTTCTGTTATCATCCGAAATGAAAAGTAGAATATATATATTTAATGGACAAGAATCAAAAGAGTAAAGAAAGCAAGATATTTGCATGTAGTGTTTGATTTATTATGGAAAAGATCACGTCTTGGTGCCTTTAGAAGATTGATTATAATTTCTGTAGAAAAAAATATCAAGTTTTGTGTTTGGTTTACCTGAGAAAATTAATGCTGGTGCCTTTAAAACATTGGGTATGATTTGAATTGAAAAATTATCAAATCTTTTTGCTCAAATTTGGGGTAGACATTTTCTGGATAAGGTACAAATTTTATTGCAGTTGGAACAAATCACCATATAAATGATTGCTTGTACTTAACCATTTGAGCTCCTGAAAAAAATTATTGACTCATATTTCTTTATGGTTCCTTTTCTTCTCATATAGTCAAAAGCAACGTATAACTTCTATTGCACAAGGTACAACCAAATTCATAGAATTCGTTTTTCTTATGGGTGATTAATTCTTTTATCTTTGTGTGGTTTGGGAGTATTACAATAGAGGGTTTGAGTGGAAACTTAGGTGGTGCTACTTTATGGTTTCTTTTTCTTTGCCTTTTCTTTCGTTGCTTTCTTGATTGTGACATTTGGCCTATTTAATGGGCGGCATGTTCTTAATGTCATTCTCTACAGAAACCAAAAAAAAAAAAAATCTTTACATTGAGTGATGAAGTTTGCAATTTGATTTTAGATATATATATATATTAAATTAACCAATGATTATGTTTCTTCTTCACCTACCTTCACATGCCATTATGTTTTTTTTCTTGTTTACCATATTGTAAAAAAAAAAAAACAAAACAATTTCTTGTAGGAACATAACAGAGCTCGATATTCAAGAAAATGGGATCGATGATCTTGGAGGCCATTGGTTAAGTTGCTTCCCAGAAAGCTTAACCTCATTAGAAGTTCTCAACTTTGCAAGCTTAAACAGCGAAGTCAGTTTCGAAGCCCTAGAAAAGCTCATTTCAAGATCAAAATCTCTAAGGGTTTTGAAAGTGAATCGAAACATAAGTTTAGATCAATTACAAAAGCTTCTTTTACAAGCTCCACAGTTGATGGAGTTAGGTACAGGAACTTTCATGCAAGAACTTGTTTCGGGCCCACTTACTGATCTCAAAAATACATTTAGCAACTGTAAAAAACTCATCACTCTTTCGGGGTTATGGGATGCCACGTCACTTTATCTTCCAGTTATTTACCCTGCGTGTGTCAATCTCACGTTTTTAAATCTGAGTTATGCAACTTTACGTAGTGGTGAACTTTCAAATCTTCTTTCTCATTGTAAAAGCCTTCGTCGCCTTTGGGTAATAATAATAACTCTCTTTCGTTTTTACCTTTTTACTAATTAAAAAAATTATCTAACTAAAATTTATTTTTTTACAGCTTCTTGATACTGTAGGAGACAAAGGTCTAGAAGCAGTTGGATCCAGCTGCCCGTTACTTGAAGAACTCCGGGTTTTTCCAGCCGACCCGTTTGACCAAGAGATCTTTCTCGGGGTGACCGAATCAGGATTCGTCTCTGTTTCCCAAGGCTGCCCGAAACTCCGTTACGTCCTCTACTTCTGTCGCCAAATGACAAACGCAGCGGTCGCCACGATTGCCCGAAACTGCCCGGGATTCACGCACTTCCGTCTCTGCATCATGAACCCGGGTCAACCCGATTACCTCACAAAAGAACCAATGGACGAAGCGTTCGGGTCCATAGTCAAAGCCTGCCCGAATCTCCAACGCCTTGCGGTTTCCGGGCAGTTAACTGACCGGACGTTTGAATACATCGGGAAATACTCGAAAAAGCTTGAAACGCTTTCGGTTGCGTTTGCGGGCAGCAGTGATTTGGGGATGGAGTATGTGTTGGGGGGCTGCCCGAAATTGAGGAAGCTGGAGATACGAGACTGCCCGTTTGGAAACGGGGCGTTGCTTTCGGGTTTGACTAAATATGAGTCGATGAGGTCGTTGTGGATGTCGGCTTGTAATGTGACTATGAATGGGTGTAGGGTGTTGGCTAAAGAGAGACCGAGGTTAAATGTTGAGGTTATGAAGGAAGAAGGTGGTGATGATGGTGAGGCTCATAAGGTTTATGTTTATCGAACTGTGGCGGGCCCACGAAAGGATGCACCACCTTTTGTTCTAACCCTATGAAAAACCCTACTATGTTGTGAGGTGGCTGATGAATAAGATGTATATACGTCAGACTTGGTCGGGGGTAAAATGGGTATTCTTTCTTGTTGTTTCGTTTATGTATTTTTTTTTTTTTAATTACTTGTTGGATAAGGTTAGTATTTTTATGTGGTAGTTGATTGATAACTGATGATGAACAACATGCATCATGGAGATTGGAGAGACATTTTCCTTGGGTTTATATTGTTGGAAACTACAAAATCTGTGTGTAAAGTAGGGTATCTCTTCTATCTTACTATCTTGTTTCGTCTTTTTTAGATGTATCATAGATATTAGTTTCGGTCTCATCAGTTTCAGTCTCAGTTTAATTTTTTGTTTTGTCATGTCTGTCTTGTTTTCTTTAATAAACAAGAAATAAATCATCAGTTTCAGTCTCAGTTTAATTTTTTGTTTTGTCATGTCTGTCTTGTTTTCTTTAATAAACAAGAAATAAAAAATGGAGCTTTTAAGAGCTATTAGATATACTTATAACTGAAATTTCTAAAAAATTGAACAAAATTATTTTATACGATTTAGTGATAGTTTGAAACTACATGAACCTTATGAGCCTCACTATCATCGCCACCTTCATCTACGTGGTTAATATTATATATCACTTAGTATATGCAAAAGTTTTGACATAATTAAGGATGAAATTTACGACTTTTGCATATATTAAATGAGATAATATTAACCGTGTAGATATTTTCTATGTTGACTTATATTTTGATTGATATGTATCTTTTTTTTTTGGAAAACTGGATTGTACATAATAGATACATAATAATTTGTGCTTTAAAATATTGTATTGTATAATATTTTTAAGCCTTGACCAGAAAGAAACAGGGTGTTGACCTCGTAAGCCCTACGTAGCATAGCGTATGCCCAACGTACATGCAACCATCGTTTCCTTCTATTAAGTGCTTAATCCATTAGGGTCTTTCATCCAAATTCCAAATCTAGTCCTCAAATGATGTCTTTAACCATGAAGTTTCCAACTTTATGGTCTTTCATGGCTATTAAATGCTCAATACCAAAAACATTAACTTCTTAACTCTTTAAGGCATCCTAGCTCATGCATGGAAGGAAACTAAGGTCCAAAATTACATTTTTATGATTCCTAATAACTCCATAATGGTCCAACCAACCAAGATCTAGTGTTTAAGTCTCAAAGGGACCAAAAGTGTATCTTTTCCAACTTAATCCATTAAGACCATGTCTCAAGCCTTTAGATATGACTCAATATGATTTTTAGATGGATGAAGTTTCCAACTTTATCGATAACAAGGTCACAAACTTTCAAGATCTAAACTTTATGCACTAAAGTGACCAAAAGCTCATAACGCCCAAGACTAGCTAGATCTATCAAATGCATCATCAAGATTCAAACTTTATACCTCTAGAAGAAAGATGAAGGTGAACAAAGTCTAGATGTACAAACTTTAATGCACCCAACACTTCTCCAAAGAGCTCATTCTTCTCCAAGATGCACTAAGAACACTCCAAAGCACTCAAGCACAACTTCTTTTGCTCAAAAGGCTCAAACTAGGGTTAGAGTTTTCAAGGGATGGTGTTAGAGAGGTGGATGCTGGGAATGCAATGAGTTTGGGGAAGTTAAGGAGCTTAAATATGACTCAAACAACAAAAATAGGGTTTGGGCAGTGATCGCGTACACTCAGCGTATCAGGGATGCCTTAGTACATTCAACGTACCAGACTAAGTCCAAAACCTTCCTAACTTCTAACGGTCGTAACTTCTTCGTTCCAACTCCGTTTTCGATGATCTTTATATCCACAGAAAGGTAATGAGGAGATATACAACCCCATTTAATTACTTTTGACTTAAAACACATTGAACTAAAAATCCTTAATTTATAAAAGAAGTCTGAAACACCACTTTTCCTATTTTACCCTTTGACTCCAAAGTACAAACTGAACTCTTGTGTCACATAATCTACATTACCCACATCCAAATGGGTCTAAACCTCTCTTTCCTAAAGCCCAAGGGCTTATGATACTTCACGGCCTCGAATTTATGATACGACTCGAAACAGGGTGTTACATCCGATGAGTTTTGTTTATAAATGTAAGCAAAGAAATAAAGATGATGCCATTTGGTGTTTCCATTGGAGTCCTCCTAATGGTTATTGTGTTGGTCTCTTAGAGAAGTTGGGGTTCACGATCCACCATAGGAATTTAAAACCCAAATGTTGTTTCTTTTTTCCAAATTGTTATTTGATCTACCTGGTTTTTTAGGGATGAGTTCTAATGAGTTTTATTTATTTTTCCAAATTGAAATTGATGATGTAGATGATATAAGCTGTGGGCTAGACCCACTAAAGAACTTCCACATGAGTTGTGATGCAAAAAAAGAGAGGGGGGGGGGGGGGGAGATAGAGAGAGAAATAGAGGTGATGTGGGCCCTACTATTTATGTTGAGTATTAGCGCTACTGGTTGATATAAAACCAATTGGTGTTAGAAAGGGCACAACCTTACCCATATAGTGCATTCAGCCCTCCAGGACGAGGCATTCGATTGCGGCACTCCAGACCATCGTACAAGGATTTTGGTTGATGCCATTTTTGACCTCCAACAACACCCCCCCCCCCCCCCCCCCCCCGAAATTGCTCCCGGAGAGAATAAAACCCTTGCCACTGGATCTGATACCACTTGTTGAGCATCAACGTTACCGGTTGATCTAAAACCAATTGATGTTAGAAAGGGCACAACCTTACCTATATAGCGCATTCAGCCCTCCAAGACCAGACATTCGATTGCAACACTCCAGACCATCGTGCGAGGACTTTGGTCGATGCCATTTCTGACCCCCAACAATTTATTGTCTTTTTTAACAGATTCAGTTAAAATAATATATGAAAAAAAATGAAAAGGGTAGGGTATATAATTCTTTTTAGGTGGGTAAGGGACCAACCACGATAGAAACTAAAAACCATAGGGACCTTCTATGATTTTTTTAAACTTAAGGACTATATCCTAGATTTCGGGAAACCACAGGGACTAAGGGTGTAAAGGAGCCGAACGTTCGGCGAAAAGTTCGTTTATGTTTGTTTATTTAATAAATGAACGAACATGAACACAAATTATCGTTCATTTAGTTAAACGAAAGGACATGAACGATGATCTCGTTTATTTATTTATGTCCGTGAACGTTCGTTTATGTTCTTTCACTTAAGTTTATTTATGTTCATCTATATTCAATTGTTTTTTATTACATTATTATATTATATATTCGTTTATATTCATATATGTTCAATTGTGTTTGCTAATCATTGTTGGTTTATGTTCGTTTAACATGTTCATGAACATGAACAACGTAATTTGTTAAACAAATGAACATAAACAAGAAAACTTGTTCATTTATCCGTTTCTTTTCGTTCGTTTGTTCGACTAACTTAAACGAACAAACATGAAAAAGCTATTGTTCGTGCTCATTCGGTCCGTTTACAACCATAACAGAGACCATTAAGCTTTTTTCTTTATTAAACTTCAAAGATTAACTTTTAAATATTAATATAAGGTACACTAAGAGTATATATATATATATATATATATATATATATATATATATATATATATATATATATATATATATATATATATATATATATATATATATATATATATATATATATATATATATGTATACCTCTTCTAATAAAAGAATCATATTTATGCCACATGACATCTTTCTACACCATGTTTATGCCACGTGTCATTTTTATATGCATCCGTGTCATTTTTATATGCATCTTATTTTTTAATTCCCGCTCATCCAAATGTAATTGTATCGGATATAACTTTCCATCTTCAATCCTAAATATCAACCATTTGATTAGTAATATTAAGTAAATTTCAATTTTGAATTCTACCTTCTTATTTGAATACCTACAAATAAGGAATCAATTCAGCGTTTTTATTGTAATTTGATAACTACCTTGGTAATATATACAGTTTGTTTGACGTATTGAATTCAATCCTAATTATCCCGTGTCTCTTTCACTGCACTGGACATCGACAGTGCTGGAAACATGTGAGTTTGATTTTGTGTTCACCCATCGTTGATTTTGTTATCTCCCGTCAACGTATTATCTACAGCCACAACTACTCACTCTGTTCTTCATCCTTTACCAATTGGTAAGATTGTTTTCAGTTTGTACTTATCTTTTTTAAAGCTTCAACCTTAACCAAAAAATATGTGTTCATGAAATCGAATAAGTTGGTTTAATAGATTTCAAAGTGCACTACAACTGTTCGATAAAATGCCTACATGAATTTAGAGTTTAGTTCTATTTCGGGTTTTCTCTATATTGGTTCTACAAGTTTCCTAGAGATAATCATTTTTTTTCCGGGAGTTACATGCTTGAAATTTATAATTAGATTCTTTTTTTGAATTAATTTGTGTTGGATATATGTAGTTGTTCTTGAAATATTTATGTATTTTTGCCCAGGAGGATGAAAGGTGGATCAACAAACATCATCCAAAGACCATCTTCTTTGTTTTGTTGTCTTGAAAGGTAGATTCTTTAGATGATTTTTTTGTGTATCCTCTTGTTCGAACATAAACAAACAAATATGAATAATGTAACTTATTAAATGAACGAACATGAATAAGAAATTTTGTTCGTTTATTCGTTCGTGTTCATTCGTTTATTCAACTAACTTAGCCGAAAGAACATGAACACACACTAGTTCGTATTCGTTCGGTTCGTTTACAACCCTAGATGTGCATCGTCTCGCCATGGAAACATGTTGTTGAGGTGCAAAATTCCAAACAAGAAGTCCTTAGTTCATACTTCGACACGTACATAATATTATTAGTGTTGTCTTCGTCATGAAACCATTTAACAATGTGATTTTTAGTATTTTCATTCACATTAATCTTTAATGCTTAAAATGTTGCAACACATGTACTTGTTTTATAATTGGTTGCAATATGAAGGGATAGATCCTGAATCTCAATATTTAATTGTTGGATGGAAAAAAGAGGATGCTTTAAGTGTGGATAGACGGATCACATAAGCAGAAATTACATAGAGACAATGAAGTTGTGCTACAACCATAACAAATACGGACACTTCAAATCAAAATTTCCCCTATTGGCTTGGCTGGCAAAACCGTTCAAGCTCCAGCTTCTGTTATCCTCATAATCACTGCTCACAGAAGAACTTGCTTTCCAGCTTACCGTAGAGGAATCAGTGACAACATCGGACATAATTGCAAATATCTTTCTTGCTAACTCAGTAACTGCATTAGTCTTGTTTGATTCAGGAGTTTATCATTTCTTTTAAGATGCATGCCAAATATTAAAAAAAACATCATTTTATAAGTTTTTCAATCTTTAGTTATTTATTACAATTTCTTATCTGAATTTCGTAAGTGGATTTTGTTCTACAAAGCTCTTTTATTCGTGTTAAGGGACAATTTGGATGTTTTGTTTGATAATTACATATTTTTATTAATTTATATGTTAAATAAAAAAATTAAACAAAAAATGGTTATTTTCGTTATTCACTTTTGACAAAAACAAACCTAAATCTCGATGTGATGGTGATGCAATATTTCGATTTCCAATTTTCCATGCTACAGCGGAGTCATGAAATTTAAAAAGGGGAGACAAGAAAATATATATAGATTGAATATATATACATATTACTTTGTGAAAATTGGAGATAATAATTTTAAACTAAAAAAAATAATCGTTTTTTTCAATTGCAAAAAACTCAACGGAGGCGACTGCAGCACGAGTTAATCATGCTCTTGTTCGGTGCGCCACTATTCTCGAGATGAAAACGTGAAGTTCAATGTAAAATAAAATTTATTTCATAAGATCAAATGTAATAGAAGAGTATAATTAAATTATGTTTATTTCAGTTTAGTCAACATGTTACTTAAGCAATATATGATACCAGTAACATTGTAATTTTTTTTTAGACAAAACTGCAAAAATAGTCCCTGTGGTATGTATTTTTTTTAGAATTTTAGTCAAAACCTCCATTTTTTTAGATTAGTGGTCTTTTTGAGCTAGTTTAGTTGTGGATTTGGTCCCTCAGTAAACTGAAATGACTTTAATACCCTTGGGGTATTTATTTTCTATTTTACTTTCATTTTTCTTAAAGAGTAAATTACAAAAATGGTCCTATGGTTAGAGGTAATTTGCGTGCTTGATCCCTAACTTATTTTTTTAACTCGAAGGTCCCTCCTATTTGTTTTTGTTACACGATTGTTCCCTATTATTTGTTTTTGTTACGTGTTTGGTCCCCGTCTTACCTAAAAAGACTACTATTTAAATAGAAAAAAAATGATGGAGTATGTAAGATAAGGTTAAGGGGTGAGGTTGGGGGTGTGTTTATTTAAATAAATTAAAAAAATCAATGGCAAAATAGTCTTTTTAGGTAAGACAGGGACCAACTGTGTAACAAAAGCAAACAGTAGGGACCTTCCGAGTTAAAAGAATAAGTTAGGGACCAAACGTGCTAATTACCCTAAACCATAGAGACCATTCATGTAATTTACTCTTTCTTAAATCTAATAATTATTAATTTATTAAAAAAATAAAAAATAAGAGGGCCCACCTCTCCCTGTGTGTGTGTGTTGAAGAAAAATCCACACACGATGGGATTTAACCACCATAAACCATCGCTGACACTACCCAATATTCCCACAAACAAATCAATTTTTTGGTTTTGGGGATAAATACTCGCACACAAATCAAATTCCATAAATGATAAACACACACAAATCAAATTCCAGTTCCTTCTATTCGATCTGAATTCATTTATTCAATCTCTCACGAAGAAAGAGGATCGTTTAAATTACTAGTAATCTCTCACCGAAAACAAAAAAAAAATTATCGAAACCTACAACTCCTTCCTATTCAATCTCTTGCTGGAAACCTACAACCCCTTATATTCAATCAACCGGAAAGCTACGATATCAAAAACCCAGTTGAAGGGTTTATCTAGCATATCACTCAACATCGGTGCCTTACTTTATCGATCTTAATTCATTTTTATTGTCACCTCCAGAGAACAATCTTCAAAATCCATGACCAAGGTCCACTGAAAATGAAATCGAGATTTGTAGATCTGTATGTGAAAGAAACCGAGAGTGGGGGTTGGTTTCTTGTTGCTATGAAGATGGTGACAATGGTTGTATGGAGAAGATGGTGGGTCGATGTAGTTGTATGGAGAAGATGGTGGGTCGATTTAGGTGGGTCGATTACCACTGGTCCAGGTCGTAAGGGGCTAAACAGGGGAACCTAGATTGAGTTCATGAAATCTAGGTTTGTTGGTATTACCAACATCGAATGTAACTGATTTTTGGACTATAACAGTTGTTGTAGATGATAACTTGGTGGGTAGATGTGGAATTTTGATTAAGAAGGAAGAGATGAAGAAGATGAAGTGTTCATCTTGGGTAAAAAGAAAAAGGAGGAGGTGGGGGTATACGGTGGAGAGAGAGAGAGAGAGAGAGAGAGAGACTTTTATTTTTTTAATTAGTTAAATAAATAAATAAATAAATAAATAAATAAGTATTTAGATTTAAAAAAATGAAAAATAAATAACATAAGGGTATTACAATCATTTCACTATTTAGAGGGACCAAAAACGCAATGAAACTAGCTCAAAAGGACCATCAATCCAAAAAAGTTGTGGTTTGGACTAAAATCCCAAAAAAATGCATACCATAGGGACCATTTTTGCAATTTTGTCTTTTTTTTATTATGATTTAATTTGGAAACAAAAAGAAAACAAAAATAGTTATGTTTTCTATTGATTTAAATTACAAACAATAAAACTACTCGGTATGTTTTCTTTCACAACACAGCCACATCAACATGAATGTTTGTCTTTTCTCCACCACTCCTAGAGGGGATGGTGTTCCTCTATGAAAAACATCATTGAAAGGCCAAGAAAGAAGAAAAAAAGTGGAAAGAAAGAAAATGATGATGAGAGACGTTATGCTGACAACAAGAAGAAAAAAAAGGGAGGGGGGGATGGTGTTCAACGACTCTTAATGTCGTTGAGGTGGCTACCGCAACCACCCCCATGCCATTGATGTCCCATACCGCAGTCTAAGAAATAACCCAAAATCTTGTTATTCAAAATAGCCACATATGTGGTTCCACTAAGAAATGTGTGCCCAATGCAAAATGTTTATTTGCTCATAACACAATGTCATTTTGGTCGTGCTGCGAAATGAGTTGCACTCTGCAGGTTCCACCACAAAATGGGTCTATTGTAAAAATTTGAATTTGTGCCTTTTTGTTTTTCTATTTTGCGGTGAACCATTGCAAATTGGTAGTTCTTACTATGAAACTGTTGGTGGCAGCTATATACAGGGGTGGTTCCACTATGGTGTCCATAGTGGCACCGACAACCATTGTTTTTATCGGACACAGTGTAAAATTTTTCGAATTTTCTACTATTGTGCCACTACGTAGAAAAAATGTGTTATAAGCAACACCTGCTACGAAATCCCGCGTCCGCCCCTGGCTATATATCCATTCGATTTCCTTATTTTCAAATCTTAAAAATATTTAAACGCTCTCAGAATTAGGTGAAATGGAATGTGTATTGCTTCGACATAGTTGCCATCTAATCAAGAGGTGTCATTTGTCGAAGAAAAAGGTCATGTAGGTGTTGGCGGGCATATATTCATATATTTTTATTAGATTAACTATAATTTGCTCACATCTGAGTTAATATCTAACAAGTAAGTGTCTTGTCGTCGAGGAAAAATGTCATACGTGTGTTGCAAACCAATGACAACATCTGTAAAGGGGTTGCAGACCAATAATAAGAAGAAATGTTGTATTACACCCAAAAGAATAAAAGAATATGCAATGCATGCCAAAAATGATTGAAGTTGATTAGATGAAAACCTCGAAATATAGGATCCATAAAATACATAAATCAAAAGTATCAACTTCTTGATTCAATAACAATTAGGTGCTAGAGTGTCAGACACAATAAACTTTTACGTGAGTTGCAAATGTCCAATAAATAACTACCATTTTCTTGGATCCTAGAGATCTTCCATCTAGGATGTTTACAAAATATATAAGGATATAGTATACCATGTCTTTTGTCGAATCTAGGGGTCGAAAAATGTCATCAAAATCTTGTTACAAGAACCCTAATGTATCGTTGCCAATCAGTTTTGAAATTCCATAAGGATGTTGTTTACAATACCATTCATATCATCCAACGAACAATTTATTGGAGACATGTCTATTACACAACATCTTAGTAACACAAGTTGACTTACATGAGTCTATATGAGTTACACAGAACATCTTAACACAAGTTTATTTATTGAGAGTCCGATAAATAATTAGGACTTAATATGATTATTATATTATTTATTAAAGTGTTAATAAATAATTAGAAATTAATGAAATATCTATTTATTAAGAGTTAACGAATAATTAGGTGGACTTAATTAATAATGGCTAAAAGAATTTTATTAATTATTTGAAATAATTATTGGACAAATCTAGAAAGATAATTACTAATGAATATAATAATATTATCATTCATTTTAAATATGAAAAAAAATGTATTTAAGGGTAAAATCCTCACAACTATATAAAATGAGGAAATTCAAGGGATTTAATGCACCAAAACCTTTAGAAATTTGGTTCACCCTCATCCCCTATTCTCTTATGAATGAAAATTAGAAAGAAACCGACAAGTATTTTTTTTAAATTATTATTATTATTATTATTATTATTATTATTATTATTATTATTATTATTATTAATTTTCAGTCGAAATCCTCAAACCTACAGAGCTAAGGTTTCTTACTTGGTTGGCTAGTCAAGAGGTGCGATAATATCAAAGGGACTCTAGCTTGGGCCACCGGTCATCCAAAGAACTGTTAAAGATAGAGCCTTTGATTCATATTAACAATACTTCGAAATCAGTTTTTGGAAACCAAATGGTAATGATCTTGTATACATTATTTAGGAAAGCATACATATAAAATATATACATTAAGTATCAATCCATAGTAATATATGGCTTAAGCAATTTCTTCATAAATAATTCAAAACGTATGAATTTGTTTCCCCTTTATTTTGATTCTATTATGATTTTGGATTGTATGTTTTGGCATGAATTCATACAATCAAAAATCATGAAGTGTGTTTTTATGTTTATGTCTTTAAAATAGTTTTATTGAGATTGTAACATATAAACAAAGATGGTTTAGTATATTATTTTTTTTCAATCCTTATCAAAATAATGTTATTTTTCCTTGTGTGGATCTGGTAACTCATTGACTCATATTTAGACCTATGTTTGTGATGTCTTCGGTTGTTTGGATTATTAGATTAGTTTAATTGCGGCTTGTAGGTCGTTTCTTTATTTGTTTTTAATGTACTTCTCATTGTAATCATAATGATATTAGGTTGGATAGGAAAGTATATTAGATTACAAATTGTAAATAAATGAAGAACAAAGTTACCAAGCAAGTAACCATGGTGATTGGATTCTTGATGGAGTCCTATTGGATCATCATGTGTATACCACGAAGCAAGTGTAAGCCACACATCATAAAGGTTGTAAGTCCTTAGAATGACCTTGTTTCTTCATGTGATGGATCATTGGGAATCGCATAGGTTGAGATGATGGTTACAATTACTTTCATGTGGTTGTGTTATTTAATGTTCTATATGTGAATACGTGACAAGAAAACTTGTTTAATTTGAAACACAAACTGACATGCAAATATTTTGACAAAAATGAAATTTTATAAAAGTTGGTTTTATAACTAATTAAAAGAGTTTAAAGGATTATTTTTTCAAAATAAAGTTAAAACCGTTTAATTAACAGAACAGAAAACTGTTATGAAATGTAAATCATATGTTACCCATTTAGAATTCACACTTATCCTAATATCTTCTCGCTTGGGAAAGTGTATTGGCTAAATGAGTGAGTTAGGTGCTAGGAGAGTGAAAATGTTCATGATACCCAAGAATCTTGGGTGGGATGACATATATTGTCGAAAGTTTAACTTATGATGTTGGCTTGTGATCCACGACACCACGTCCTAAGACAAGATAAGCATAGAGGGAATAAACATGTCTATGTTGACATAAGTCATTGAATCTGGTAAAGATATATGATTTTCGAAGAGATTGGAATTGCTAAAGAGTTTTACCTACCTAAATAACTTATTCTTATGAAGATGGAACCCCTCTTCGCATTTGGAAGTAAAATATGGGTCTTAACATTTGATAAAATAATTTTTGTTAATTAATTTACAACGGATATAATCAAATCACTAAAATATCTTTATATAAATATATAAATGTCTTTAAATGCATATTTTTATGTTACAAACTTTTACTGAGATATCTCCTCAAGCAGGATAAAATGAAAGGAAGAAACCATGTTCGACTGTTTCAAAACATAAGAGTTGTGCTCAAGTTTGAAAAGTAGCTTTATCATTTTGAGAAACATGTTCCTAATGATCCTCCAACTTGATCTATTAGGACGTTTTAAGTTACCTTCTGTCATTCATGATGTTTCCTAGAACATCTTGGTGCATATGCCATAATGAACCAACTTAAGAACATGCTCTAAGGGCGGAGGAAAAGGCAATTTGAGATCATGAAAGCCCTAAGGGGATACATGCTAAAAATCGAAGTGACATTCATATATGTCTTGAGAATGAAAGTGTATGTTGACAATTCAAGGAGTCTTGGATTATATTTTGATTTGGCCACTAGTTATGTCCTCAACTCGCTGATTAGTTCATATGATGATTTCATCTCGCACATCAACATGATGAATCAGAATGTGCCTCTGTTGAGATTGCATGACATGATAAAGGAGTTAGACATGGTCAAATCCTTTATACTACTAGACAAAGTGTTGTGTGTATATATATATATATATATATATATATATATATATATATATATATATATATATATATAGGCAAAAGTCAAATAGAAACCAAAAAATGTTAGCAATTCTAGGAAACAAATTTTTTAGTTTATCGTGAAGGGTATTGTTGTCCATTCATAATTTTTGATTTTTTAAGTTTGATAATTAACAAAAAAAAAAAAAACAATAAGGGTAATTTGGTCAATATTCCTATAAGATATATTGTTACTAATAGTTATCAGACATGTGTCTTATCATCTCACCCAACATAAAACTCAAAGTTCCACCACCAGTTTTCTTTATCATATACTTCCGTCCTTAGAGAGTACCATTATTGGCCACCAACGACCACCGTCGGTAACTATCCCCACCACCACCTCCTCACTCCCTTCCTCTCGATGTCTCTTCCCTCTCATGTCATTATGGTGGCTCGCCTCCATCTTTTTTTTTCTCTCTAACATGTGTGGAAAACACTATATCTGTTTATATTTGGTCTCCATTGCTACCACAAACCTCCGACAACTTTCCACCACCGCTACTACCAACCTTGGCACATCATATTAGTTACAAGACCGCCGTCATTAAACCGTCATCTAAAACCTCCCCAAATTTTGTTTCTCTCTAAATCACCAGAAAATGTCAAATATGAATCTAAATCACCAGAATATCTATGATCTAGAGATAAATAAGTGAAAACGACCATCATATAACGGAGTATCTCCGATCTAAAACCCTTGTGTTGCCACTGCCAGGAACTGCGACCACCACTACCGTTTGACGCACCAGATGTGAAATCTACGAGTGTTGATAACCGAAGAGGATAGATCTACAAGCTCTAATAATCGATGAGGATCCACTCCAACCGCCTCTGTCCATATCTAGTTCATCTTTGATTCCTCCAGAACTGCTTCGTCTTCGACTACCTCTAGCAACCCCTGTTAAAGGCATGTAGAACTTCTAGCCATAATTAGCTCATAGTCAACACCTCAGTGGCCATATAAGTCCTATGCCATCTTCCAAACTACGTCTTGAACTTCCAAATACCATTCTAGTAGGCCTGTTGGCACTTGTTCATCATCCCCTAGGATCAACACATATAAGAAAAATAGACTTACCACCTAACACATAGTTATACTCTGTTAGTACCTAAACAACCTACCATATTGAACATACAATGCCACATATAGTATAGTGAGAAAAATCACCTGAATTGAAAGTTGAACCAACATATACTTGCAACTCGGAAGAACCAGTGACACAAACCACCTAAATTACAATCAAAGGACAAAATGATGGGTTTTACTTATCCTTACATTAGAATAAATACATGAAAATGGAAGCATTTAAAACTTATTCTAAGGAAAGTTAAGATCTAAACCCTACAAGGAATACTAATCTAATAACATGAACAACAAAGATAGTCAAGTAATACCAACCTTCATGGAAAAAATTGTATTTTTCTAACTTGAGGATCCTTTGAGTCGATTTCTTGATGCTTACGGAAAGTGGGGCAGCCAAAGTAGAATGCCTCTAAAGTGTCACACCCAAAAAACTAAAATGCTAGAACTTGAACTTTCAAGAAGAGAGAGGAGAAATGCCAAACTTGAAAGACAGAAAGGCAAGGAGCAAGGGACAAAATTAATAGGTGACTAGAAGGGTGTATTTATAGCTGAAGGTTACTTGAGGATAAAGCATATTTGAATAATTAAATAATCCAATTTAATCCAAAATTCAAATCGCTTATTTATCTACAACCATGGATGAAAATCCAAGGGATTATCTCTATGAATTTTCCTTCATCCTTTCCAAGGGATCCATAATGTTCTAACCGTTTAAATATTGAACAATTAACAATTAGTCCCTGCACCTTTTAATTAGCACAAATTAATTCCAGATTAATCCTAATTACTTCAAATTAAATCCAAATTAGTTTCTAATTAATTTATTAAGCTATGAAAAATTAATAAACTATTTATCTCTCTCTCAAATTATTTCTAATTCTTTTAGCTCATGAGGGCAACCCTAAAAGGAGTTTGTTATTATTCGCAAAGTTATACCAATTAGTTCTAACATTGGATACCTATTTCTATCATAAACCTCAACCTACAGCTCAAAGTTTGAGCAAAAGCCAAATTAGTCAAAAAGTCAACAGTCAATTGTCAAAGTCAACACTAGTTAATAGATAAGGCATTTATCAAGGTGAACCATGCCCTAATAAGGACAAAGTAGTCGAGAATCACTTCAAAAATAGGTGTGACACACCCCAGATAGGCACGTCGCACCTAGTAGCTTAACCAACTTCCTATTCACTTATCCTATAAAGTCAGAACCCCCAATTCTCATATTTGGAACTTCTCAATGTCTTAGTGGATAAAGTTTACTAGTTTATCCATCTTGGTAGCTTAAACAATCAAGATCTCAAACCCTAAGTTATAAAAGTGGACAAAAGACCTTTTTCTTCTTGTATGGAGCAAATATAGCTCATACATGCACTCTTTACTCCGCCAAAAGTCCAAATATGATCCTAAGCACTAGTCCCAAGCTTCTGGGGTTTCGAATAATCAACAAATCTAGTCTTCAACAGCATCTACCGAACTCTAATTAAATCAAGAATCAGCCCTTAGATAAGTGATCAATTATTCATTTGTTTCTACCAGATATCTGATATCTATTGGAACTAAGTCATGGATTTATGAATCAATCTTACAGTGACCAACTCAGAATACTAATTGAACACTTCAATTTAGTCTGGGCTAGGCCTAACACTAAGATGTCAATATTAAATCATCAACGAGCCGATTGATATCCTTTTTCCTGTTACGGCAAAAGGAAAAATTAACTTTTACTACATAGTTTTTTGTCTACTTGGCAAATAACGCATAGACTCACTCGTTATGACCACCAGTTACGGACAACGTTAGAGTAATAATAATACACAATCAACTTGTATGCAAGGAACTCAATGTCTCTCCATTTTAAGATAAAAAGATTATCATCTTAGAATTACTCGTGATTGAATCCATGAAGTAATCTCTATGAGTGCGGTTTTTTTTTTCCAATACTTAAATCTCTATTAGATACTAATGAACGTTTGTTGTAATCTCCATTCTATGTATAATCACAATAGACAATCTACTAACAATTCATGACAATCTAAAATCAATAGTTACTTCCAAGAGTATAACCGATTGTGGAGGTTTGAATAAATTAAAACTCAGGAAGTGGGGATCTCAACATGAAAAAGCGAAACACAATAAAAAATTACCTGTAAAAGGTTACACTCCTGAAAATAAATAATTCTCCATTATTTAATCACCAAAACATTAAAAAATTTATTCATTTTTATAAATGTTTCATCTAATCAAATAACTGCTAAACTTAATATCATCTCTCATGTCTATGCTCCTAGCATGCACACTATATATTTGGAACTTTTTCGTGTTGCTGCAACACGATTTAACATGAATACGCACCCGGACTACGACTTGAAATCATCTCTATTCATTTGGGAATTCGCATTACTATATCCATTCACAACCAACTATTGATCATCACCATGCACAAGCAACATATATTTTATATTTTTCAAATACTTAATAATGTTCTTAACAACTGACCAATGAGCTATCCCATGGTTTTCTTGATATCGACTCGTGATTCTCAAAGCATATAAGACATCAGGACGAGTAGATTTTGTAACATCCCAAAATTCAAGACCAAAAATTTCATTTTTGATATAACGATTCATAACAATTTATAGAAAAGAAATCAAATGATTTCATTTCATAAAAACCATAGATCATATATCTCAAGAGCATGTCATAAATAGTAATAATGTCAGAGTAAAATCTCAAGAATATAATATGTGGAAAATCGTGTTTGTGTGATGCGCTGCTACCGTGCCGGCTTCTTTCCCTTCGAAGAAGAAGGACTTGAAACAAAAACTAAAAAAAGTATGTACAAATCTTAGTGGGTTCCCCCATCATACCACATACCATACAATAAACATACTGCCAGGCGTATCTGGGTGTCGGGCCTACCCTGCTGAGCATATATGGGTGCTCAACCTACCATTGTCAAGCATACCGGGGTGCCCGACCTACCTTGCCAGACATATCTAGGTGCCCGACCTACCCTCCGATTTATTTCAACCGACTATGGGGACTATTTCACCACCTACCACTACCACATAGTAACATAGCATATCATATTGTCAGGCATATTTGGGTGCCCGACCTATCCTGCCGGTATATCTCAACCGGATCTAGGGACTAGTCCCCTCCTACCACTATCACATAATACCATAACATACTAGCACAAATAGCATAACAGATTGTGGCCTACCAGACAAGTATCACAAAGACAATCATCTCTACTATAATCAATCTACTAGTGGGCCGACATTGGTGCCTTCGACCCTCTTCTACTGGAAGGTAACTCACCTCAATGTTGTGAAGTAGCTGGACTGTCCTCGGCTCAGGGATCAACTCCTTTCAAACTCCTACACATAACAATCTCCTTTAATTACTCTTTCATGCTCATAACCCCTTTAAGGGCCAACTATGGTCATTAGTCAAAGTCAAAGTCAACATCCTGGTCGATTCAATTTGCTGAGTTGGTCCATCAACTTGTTGAGTTCCATAATCCATAAAACACTGAAATCTCGATCCTACTCGTCGAGCTCTTTCATGAACTCGTCGAGTTCCATGATTCATAAAACTCTAGAAACCTTGATCCTACTCGTCGAGTTCTTTCTCAAAACATATTTGGGATCTTTTACTCACAACTTGCCGAGTTCCTCCTTGAATTCGTTGAGTTCTCCTTCATACAGAGTCTGTGCATTTTACTCACAACTCGCCGAGTGCTTCCTTGAACTCGTTGTCACACCCCCAAACTGTAATGACGGAAATGTTCGGTGGCGGAGGACGTCATGTACAATATCATAACAATGCACAATAGTAAAACAAGCAACAACATCCATTGCATTAATAAAATAGTTAATACATGTGTGTTCTTTGTATAGTTGTATGACACCAAAAATATATATAACAAAATAAAAGACGAGTCTTGAACATGCTCCGTCTTCTCAAAACCTGATCCAGTGTACCTGTCTACTGGTTCCCTGAGAATACAAGTTATTTTGAAAGAGAGTATCACCATTTAAGTTGGTGAGTTCATAAGTATTTTAGTGTCAAGTGTTTGTATTTGTTTCATGAAAATGTTTGTAATTGTTTAGTGAAAATGTTTGTATATTTCCAAGAAAATCCTATATTTTCTTCTTTAAATGAAAAATAGCCTTTTACCCAAGACCCAACTTTTTGTATGTTTGCTCTCTTGTGATAGTGTAAAATGTATGTTTGTAATTGAAATAGTATAAAGTGTATGTTTTCCATATTTGTAAAACTATCTTTACTAGAAAAATAGTATGCATTTCTCATATGAGAATATCACCGTATGAATGTAATGGAAAATTAAGATTTATAGTAGTATTACGCAAGTTACACTACTGATGCATTAACTGCCTTGTAACCAAACTGGTTAACTAAGGTTAAGAATGTGATTAAGGTTATAACCATGCTTGATTGACTAGTATAAAAAACGGCGTACTTCATGCGTCGAAATTGATATGCGATTTGTCACCCGTAGACTTGCAGGTCCCATTGTAGCTAGCAACAAGGTGTGGGATAGTCAGTCTCGTATAGATCTATAAAAACCTCACGTTCTCCCTCCAGGAGACTCTGGTTACAAAATGTGACTTAACAAAAATATTGCTATGCCATGAAATAGTATCTTACATTTTAGTTATCTTGTTCACGTATAGTATGTAAGTCCCTTTTTGTTCTTGTAAATGAATAGAATACTTTGTAATGAATAGTAATTGTATATATGTATTGACTCATTTATTGTTTCTCTGTTCTAGAAAATAGTATGTATTGTTCCTCTAAACTATACCTATTATAGTTTACTAGTATGTTTGTTTGAACTATAAATGATTTGGAGAAAAGACTCAATTGCCCAACATATGAAACTGAGTTAAGTATGTTCTTTGAAAATGGGGTTTAATATTCATGTATATATTTAGCAAGTATAATTATGATTTAGCCGACAGTCAGACTACTGATCCTACCCTAAGCCCACAACCAAACAAGGAACAGGAGTTACGGTATTTAGCAATAGTCCTAAGTCCGTTAAATCATACTTAGACATAAATATATAAATGAATATGATTTTGATATAAACAGAAATCTAAAATTAGTTTAAGATGATTATGACAATGTTTAAGCATAAGAAATCCTTTTGTTTGTTTGTTTGTTGTCACATGTAAATGTTTAACACAATTAAATTGTGTTCTACTTGTATTCCCCCTAAAAGCATTTAAAAAGGTAAATTGTAGGGGTATGAACTCACTTTATGTGAGTGATTCATTTGAATGTTCGATATAGGATGATATTTCCACGAGTGAAGTCTATAGCAAAACCGAGTCCTAATTAGCATTTTATGTAATATATATGTATAAAATTAGTGTATATAAACATAAGAATGATAAGGAATTGGACTAATTTGTAAGTTTAACTTACAAATAAGAGTGTTAGAAGCAAAATGGAAGGCTGTTATGAGTTTACGGCTAGCCCCAAGAGTTCACGACCCAAGAAGATCTTGGTGTTCTTGGGTTTATGCTTGAGTGTTCTTGATGAAATAAAGAACACTTGAAGATCTAAGCAAGATCCTAAGAAGATTCAAAGGATGAAGGATGATAGTTGAGAGAGAAAAGGTGTTTACGGTTGGAGTTCTTGAGAGTGAAAGTTATGTTTTCGGTTGGAAATGAATAAGTGATGAATGATTTTGGTTGAACTCATATATATACATAATAGTTTTCGGTTGTAAACATTTCCCGAGGAGATAAGGTCCGAGGGTTTGTGGTCTGAGGAGTGAGTTCTCGGCTGTGAATCGAGGTTTACGGTTTCGAACCTCTCATGCGGCTGTTAACTTTGTTTGTATCCCATGCGAGAGTTTGCGGCTCGGATGAAGGTTCTCGATTCCTAGTGTTTTCCTCCTTAAACATACAACACCTTTGAATACAAGGTCTATGCCTTTATAACTTATTAAACTAACCTTATCAAGATAAAAGAGAAATAAGTTTGAACTTTATTCGACATGTTGACTTTTGTTGACAAAGGTTGACTTTTTACAATATTGAAATTACGGGTTGTCGCACTCGTCGAGTTCCTCAATCTTCATAACCCAAAACCATGGCCAACTCGCTGAGTCATCTCCTAGACTCAACGAGTTTACTCAGTAATAGAAAAGGTTAGGGGACAACGACCCAACTCACAGAGTTGTATGAACAACTCGTCGAGTCCCCTATAGCCTATGTCCATTAAGTCACTTTCTACTGGGCTTAATGTATCCAAACCATAGATCTGGTTCCTTAGGGTCGATATATCACGTAAAGTTTCTAACTTTACGTCCATGCATGGGTTATTTTGCTCTAAAGGCCCTAAAAAGTGGTTCACAAGTTTCATGGGACTCCCATGGCCATAAATTTGGCACCTTTATTCCATGGAGTCCCTTAAGGGCTCTAGATCTGAAGTCATGACTCCAAAACATGCTTGCATCCATGAATGGTCCCAAAATCGGCTCCTTAAAGCTCTAAAGTACTCCATGAAGAGATCTAGTAAATGAATAGTCAAGGTATAGACTTTATACCTCAATAACACTACTTTGACAATGAAATCTCTGGATCCAAGGGTTCTTCCTTCAACCAAGCACTTCTAGCTTCCACTCCTTCAAGGAAATACCAAAGAATCACTCTCTTTTCACTCTCACACACTCAAAAGGCTCAAGATCACGAATTAGGGTTTTGCTAGACTGAGGGAAGCGATAAGGGAGGCCACAATTAAGTGTTAAGGTGCTTAAATAGGGTGCAAACCTTAAAAATTAGAGTTTCACTTTGGTAACCCTACTCGTCGAGTTGAGGCTTCTCGACTCGTCGAGTAGACTTCAAGTCCCGCGTCCAAAAATTCGTTTCTACTCGACGAGTTTGGGCCTCCAACTCGTCAAGTCCCTTTGCAAAAATGAATGATTTAATTTAAAATGCATACCAGGATCCGGGCGTTACACATTTCATAGTGTACATGATCGATCCTATAGCCAAAGCATATGAGACTTGACTCATTCTATCTTATTCATCTTTAGAACTAGGAGATTGAGATTTACTCATTTTTACGCTATGAATATTTCCTTTCTTTGAATTTTCCATATTAAATCTTTTCAATACCTTATCGATATATGTACTATGATTAAGTCCTATTAGACACCTACATCTATAGATTCTTATACCAGGAATGTATGACGCTTCACCCAAGTCCTTCATAGCGAAACAATTCCTGAGACCAGATTTTACACTTTGCAACTCAGGGATATCGTTTCCTATGAGTAGAAGTCATCAAGATACAATACCAGTAAGACAACGACACTCCCACTAGCTTTTACTTATATGCATGACTCATCTAGACTCATAGAAAAAAAACTTACACTTTGAATTTTTCATGGAATCACATATTCCAGTTTTGTGATGCTTGTTTTTGTCCATGGACCTTTCAAGCTTACACACTCTGTTTGGATACTTATCATGTTTATAACCTTCAGGTTGTGCCATATATACAAGTAGTATCCTTATAGACTTTATCTTAGCTACCGGTGAGAACGTTTCCCTATAATCAATTCCTTGTGTTTGAGTGAAACCTTTTGCCACCAACCTAGCTTTGAATGTGTACACATTCCCATCCATATTGGCCTTCTTCTTGAAGATGCATTTATAACCTACTGTCTTAAGGCTAGGTGTCAGATCAACCAAATTCCAAACTTGGTTATCCTTCATGGACAAAATTTTGCTATCCATAGCCTTTTTCCACTGAGAAGCCTCAGGGCCTACCATCACTTTCTTGTAGTTATCTTTTTTATCGATATTTACTTGTGTTTTATAATTAATCAATGTGTTTTGTTCCGCCATTATATGGAAACCATAGAACTTGGGAGGAGGATTAACGCTACTAGATCTGTGAAAAGGTAAGGATATGCCATTTGGCTAAATAGGTTATTCAACCTCTGGTTGAGTGCTAGTGCCAACTATGGATTCATTTTTGGTTGACTCTTGGATTTCTTCAATGTCAATTTGACTCCTACTGACTTCTTGATATATAAGTTCTCTCTTAAGGAACACTCTATTTCGAGCTACAAACACCACGTTTTCACTGTGTCAATAAAATAAATATCCATAAGCCTTATGTGGATAACCGACAAAATGACACTTCTCAGATCTAGAATCAAGTTTATCTTGGAATTTGCACCGAACTAAAACCTCACAACCCCATACCTTAATGTGATTAAGTGAAGGAACTTTTCTAGTCCACATTTTACGAGGTGTCTTTGAAAACTTCTTAGTTGGTACGAGGTTTAAAATATAAGTTGTTGTTTCAAGTGCATACCCCTAAAACATTATTTGTAACGAAGCCCAAATCATCATAGACCGAAACACATCTAATAGGGTTCGATTTATCCTTTCAAAAACACCATTAAGTTGTGGTGTTCTTTGAGGAGATAATTGTGAAACAATTCCATAATCTTTAATATGTTCGTTGAACTCGATACTAAGGCACTCTCCTCCCTATCAGATCAGAGAACCTTTATCTTATTTCCCAATTGATTATCTACTTTGTTTTGATACTATTCTAACTTTTCAAAGGTATCCAACTTATGTTTAATCAAATAAACATAACCGTATCTAATAAATCATCAGTAAATGTAACCTAGTAGTGTTTACCGTCCCTTGTGGTGGATTTGAAGGGTCCACAAACATATGTGTGTATGAGATCCAACAAACCTTCTGTAACACCCTGTTCCAAATCATTTTCTAATACGGGGACGTGACCCAAAGACCAGTTATCATAAGGCTTAGGGCCTTTGAGAAAGGGATATTTACACCCATTTGGGTGTGGATAAGGTAGGATAGATAATCTAGAAATTCAGTTTGTGATTTGGAGCCCAAGGGTATAACCGTAGAGTGGCAGTCGGGCCTTTTATGGATTTTGGATTTTTTTCAGAAAGTTTTAAGGCAAGTATGACTTCATAGAAGTGTATAGCTTCTCGTTACCTTTTTATGGATATAAGGATTGTCGGAAACAGACTTATAATAAAGAAGTTACAGCCTTCGGAAGTTTGGTGAATTTAGGGTTAACCGAGCACACAGGGAGTACACAAGTGTACGCATGGCGTACTAGTGTAAAGGCTAGTACGCGATGCATACATTGGTGTACGATGGGTGTACTAAGGGAAGTGATCGCAGAGCCTTAAAGGAGTACATTGGGCGTACCAGAGGTATGTTGGGCATACTCCAGTCAGACCCAAACCCTAATTTAGGGTCTTGGAGCCTATTTAAGCACCTTAACTCACCACGAAACCCTATTATCTTCAGCCTCAAACCTATTAAACCCTGAAAATAAAACCCTAGCCTCCGTTGGTGTGGTGCTTGAGTTCTTGGTGGTACTTCATGTATTTTGGTGCTCATGGAAGAAGAAGGAGCTTCTTGGAGAAGTGTGGGATTGCTTGGAGCTTTGGATCCACGCTTAGTGCATCACAATATATCTTCTCAAGGTATAAAGCTTCAAACTTGATGAATTTATTCATAGATCTTGTTATGGAATAATTTCATGAGCTTTTGCCCCAAATTTTTGATCTTTTTGAGTATGGAGTACTCCAAAGCATATTAACTATCCTTTTGAGGTCTTGAAGTGTATTGAGCCATAAAAATGCTTGCTTGATCATTTCCTTAGCACCATGCAAGAGTTAAGTGGTTTTGAGTCTAGTGAAAGGATGGATTTTGGATATTTAGCCCTTTTTATCCATGCAAAGGCTTAAAGATTTCGACTTTATGGTTTAAGACATCATATTGGGTTAAGAGAAGTGGTTGGATGCCTTTGACATAACCTAATAAGAGCTTAATGTGATTTTTTGGCCCCTGATGAGTACACTAGGTGTACTCAGAAGTACGGTCAACGTAAATGGAGTTTCATGGTTTAAGGACTTGTAAATTTTGCTTAGAGGGTGAGTACACAGAGTGTACTACCTAGGAGGTGTAATTTTGGGTCTTTTGGTTTGGGCCTTGTTGGGCCATTGGACTTCTGACCTTGGGCCTTGGATTGATTATTGTAGTTCATATGAATCGAGTGTAAAGAATGAAATCAGAGTACGAATTGAATTAAGAACAAAAAATATAAATATAATGTGTTTGACTCCATTAATACATCTGAAAGGATACAAGAGAATGAAAGAGTAAAGTACAGAAATTACCAAAAGTTACTCTTACTCCTATATCTATCCCTATTTATAGGAAAAACAGAAGTAAACAAAAAGTACATAAGGGCTAAGACACATACACTTCGAACTCTAAAAATTCCTTTATGAAATACATACATCGAACTCTACATTCATCCCATTTGTGAGAAGTGTCGAATCTTATGTCATTAGCATCTTCGTTGCTTAAAGAAGTACTCTGCGAATCTCCATGTACCAAATAATCATCTTTCGAATCTCAGCCTTATCTCCTGCTGAATTCCTTTTGCAGTTATTAAGATGAACAACAGGACTCGTGTACTGTGTATTCGTATATCTCTCCACATCTTAAACTTTGAACAAAAACTTTGTAATCTTTTGATTCTTGTTCTTCCCAACAAATACAACTCCCAGAGGCTTAACAAAAATCTCTCTATCGTCGAAATTGTTCAGACTTCCTTCACCTTTCAGCAATGATTGGGGCACTGTCACTTGTCTTCCCATTGCTAAAGCAAGCTCCACATCAGTCAAAGCTAGACAATCATATTAATGGTCTATGAACAGCTTGATATGAGAAAAACCTATCAAGAAATCTTCTTTGCTATCAATGTGAAGTTTCGACACATCACCACTACTCAAGATCTTCGCAACACAGATGAGATCATTATGATTCATTAAAGGAAAATCTGCCACTGAGAAGTTACGAGCATCGTTGTTAGCCCGAACCACATGATAACGAAAGTTTTGTAACAACCATTCGAACAACTTATCCTTGGAAACACTCATAACTATAAGAATTTTTACCAAGGACCAGATTTCCTCCTCATTCTTTCCAAGAACTGCATAAAATATTAACTTTAGCCATTTGTATTCGTCATTTTCAACAAACTTATCCACCAACTGATATTGAGCTGAGATAAACATCATATGATTGATGGGAAAATCCAGATGATTGAAATCAATATTTTCTATCTCATAACTCTTCTTAGGAATTTTCTCAAAATCATACATATTCCCAAGAGAAAAAATCTGTTCAATTGTTTCGTAACAATATTGCTTGGTTGGATCTCCTTTATCAAGACCTGGTGGATCAGTTTGCCTTTGTCTTAAGATGCTGTTAATATATCTTTGTCTTTCGATTTCTTTCTCAACATTCTTCTTTTTCTCCTCCTCTGAAATATCCTTCACAATTCCCTTTCCTTTATCACCTTTAACTTGATTCGAAGGTGGTGGCATCGAACTTGAACCGCCCAACAATAGAACCAATGACTATGCCTTTGGTTAATGGCTTCGAAGTCATTGTGGTTGAGGTTGTTGATAAAGAAGTAGGAAGTGATGTTGGAATTTGCATGCTTATTACCATCCCAACCACCTTTCCTTGATCAGAATCCTTTGGTGACCCAACCCCATTATCTCCCCCTTGCACCATTGGTTTGACTAGTGGGGCATCTATTGGCATCAAATTAACAAGTTGTAAAAGAGGAGCAAGTTCGGTTTCAGATTATTTTCTAAGGAGGAAAACATCTATGATAAAGATTCTTGAGAAATTGAGGATTTAGGAGAAGTATCAACCTTCGAAATTAAATCCTTCACGCTCACCAAAATTTTTTCCATTTTGTCAAACACCTTCGAATTAGACTCTGTCTTGGAATCAACCTTAGTAGAAATTGAAGTGAAAAACTCCACAACCTTCTTAACAACATCAACAATTACATCAACCTTGGTTTGAAGAGTTGAATAATTCTGATCAAGTTTGGCAACCTCCTTTTTCATTTTATATTTGAGCTCTGCCACTTTAATATTGACAGACTCCTGAACCTTCTTCACTTCTTCAAAAAAAAGAATATGCTTTTCTTTTGCTACATCACGAAGCTTCTTGACTTCAAACTCAAAATTGTTGGCATGGAGCTTCAAACAATCTTCCTATTGTCTTTCGATATTCACAATGACTAACTTCAACCGATGCTCTTGTGATTTAAGCATCATATCAACCTCAATCCCAAAAACAATGTTTCGACCACCAGTATCAGCCTGAATCTGTAATGACAAATCCAGCTTGTGATTTAAAATCTTGAACTACTTTTTTGACATAAGCATATGATCAGGAATGTTGTCCTCCTCTGGGTCGAACTGGATCTCAGCAAAAGAGACTGTCACATCATCTTCATCAGGATTCTCTTTGGGACCTGATTTTTCACCCTCGGTTGATTGAGAAGAGAAAAGAGAAGTAATGGGCTGGTTCATGATATTGTTATAAGTAGGTGATATTGTTGAAGCAGGTAAGGAAGTGGGAGTTGGCATATGAAATGGTGGTAAGGAAGTAGAAGTGTCGATGACTGTAGTTTCGATTGTGGATGATAAAACAAATGAAACTAGAACTGATGAAGTTGCAATAGAAGTGTTACCTTGAGATTTGAAAGTCAATATCCCATCACCCTTGTTTACATTTGTGTCCGTATTAGATATGTTCATAGGGATGTCTGAAGTTCAAACCTCCTCCGAAACGGATTCAACTATCGAATCTTCGGGTGGTATGACTACTGTCTACTCAGGGATGGAAGTAATTGAAGGATCACCCAAAGTGGTGTCGTGTCTGTATTAGATACTTTCACAGAGCCACCTAGACTTCCATTCGCCTCGAAAGTCGACTTGACTGGAGAGTCCTTCTGAGCTGATGCAAAGCCAATATCTGAAGTGAGAATAGGAGATTTATCACTACCATCATCGAAATCAGTCGCCTGAACAACCTCATCTAAAGGATCTTCCAATTGCTGCTTCTTCTTCTTGATCTTCTTTACCATAGCATGTGCTCTTCATTTCTTTGAAGCAAGAGAAACAGGAGTAGGAATTTCACGAATGATCACACCCCTTTGATTAAGATGGGGTTTTCGAATCTTCTTGATTTTCGATACAAAATCCTCCTTTGGTGAAGAGAAAGGCTTCTTCGGAACTTCGTCAAAAATAGGCATTTCTGGTGAATTACGAGGTCTGTGCGCAAGCTTCTTAGTTCTTTTAAGAACTTCTGTTTTCGAAGGAAACACTTCCTTTTGAGTTTCCCGAATAACAGGATCTTGAACAGATGTCGTAACAAAGGGTTGAAGTCGGTTCGATTTTTTGGTTTTTCGATTTCCTCGAATCGGTTTCTTCGGTTTGATTTTTTGTCCAATTCGAAAACCGAGCCAAATTGAATTCAAATTGTCTAGATCAAATCGAAAATCAAATTCTAATTTGGTTTGGTTCGGTTCGGTTTGAAAACCGTGGAAACCAAATGTTAACTTAAAAAATTTTCAAACATAAACTAAAATGTTTTTAACATAGAAACCTAAAGTTACAAATAGAAAGATCTAAAGTTTCATACGAAATGATCCAAAGAGTAAATGGATTAAAATGATTATTAGTTTATAATTAACACTTTTATTTAATATAAAATATAAAATATATTTTTTAATTAATTGAGTTATGAAATTTGGTTTTTTGGTTCTGTTTGGTTTAAACTTAATGAGACCGAAACTCGAACTAAAAAACAAATTTACAATTCGGTTTGGTAGCCAAACCAAAAACCGAATCTGAATATGGTTCAATCAGAAATCGATTTTGGTTTGATTTGATTTTCGGGGTTTTCAGTTCCGGACCAATTAATTCTCACCCCTCTTCGTAACCTCCTTTTCCACTATCACATGATCAGACTTAGGTTGTGTAACGTTCATGGACTTCTTTGACCCTTTACCACGTTTCGAAGTACCTTCGATTCCTTTGGGCAACAAAACCCCTATTTGCACGTCTGGGTTAATTGTTGACAGATAAGAAAAAAGAACTGGATTACTTGGATACACCTTCCGAAGCATTGCATCAGGAATTTGTGCGACTGATGGGAACAAATAAGGATCATCTTCAACTATTTTAGGATGTTGATAAAGTGTGAACTCTACTTTTGGAACATTAGATGGGACGAGAATTCCTTCTTTCTCATACACTGATGGTGAGATAAATTTGTAAAGTGACAAAGATATGAACTGATATTCACACTAAAATCATATTCCAAAAAAATATGTACTGGATCTTGTTGGGCAAAAATGTCTTGGGTAAAGAACATTTTATTAAGATCACGCAAAATAAGAGGAATACAATTTTGAATGTCAAAGAGAGGTATTGAAACAAATGTTTTGTGAAAATCTTGAACTTAAAGTTCACCGTCAATCCATTTATAAGTGGGGAATGTTGGGTTTCACCATCATCACAGACTCATAAATCAAGATCTTTAACATAGACTTGTGGAATATAAAATTTTTGATTGGTTTCTACCAGAGATGTCGAGGATACGCAAGTGAAGTGTGTGAATCATGTCGAACTAAGTTGGTGAAAAAGATTGATTAGGAAACATAGTGTACCTCTATGAATGATATGGACATAGTAGAAATATCTTAACTCAAAATGAGAAGAGAAAGGTAGCTCGTTCACTAATGTGAATATAGCCTAATTAGGAAGGAACCGTCGTAGTGAGTGATCCATTAAGCATTCGAAACACATTGAGTGTATGAGGCTTAGGTCGACATACGACAACATGCTTCTAGGGACACCTAACTAGTGTAAAGATTAGAAATGATACCTGTCCCATAGTCGCGAAGCAATATCTACCATAATATGTTGATTGAGAACTACACATAAAATCGTTAAACACACAAAACAACACAAAAAAGTATTTTTGGATTTTTGTTTTTGAAATGGAAAAGACAAAAATAAGAAAATATTTTTGGAATTTTTGTTTTTGAAATTTAAAGACAAAAGAAAAAATATTTTTGGACTTTTGGGTTTTTTGAAAATTAAAGACAAAAGAAATAAAATCTTTTAGGTATTTTTGGTTTATAAAAACAATATTAAAAACAATAAAATGTTACCAGTCATTCGAAGTAAAAAGTATCGACGTGCAGACATGGTATTTGGAAACATCAATTCTACTCAGACAATGAAGTAGGATCCAAATCATTCAGAGAGATTTCGAAAAATGGGGTCGACCGCTGAACAGTGAACAGTAACTTCTAAATCTTTCAGTGGTGTTTTGACTCCTCGTTATTTCACGATGAAGACAAACTTGGAACAACAGTTGCATCAAGCATTCCTAATCCAGACAAGATCCTTAGAAAAGATTTCTCGTCCAAGGCTTTGTAAAAATTTCAACAGGTTGTTCCGTCGTTTTCACAAAGTGAACCTCGAGATTTCCATCATCGACATGATCCTTGATGAAATGATAGTGAAGTGCTATATGCTTGGCCTTCGAATATTGCACCGGATTATGGCAGATGCGTATTGCACTTTGTGAATCGCAATACAAATGTTTATTTTTCATGTTGATTGCATAATCACGAAGTTGATTTTGTATCCATATGACCTGAGAAGTGCAAGCTAAAGCAGCAACATTTTCTGCTTCTAGTGTGGAAATCGAAACACATGTTTGTTTCTTCGATTTCCAAATAACAAGCTTCCTGTCCAATAGTTGACATCCACCACTAGTGCTCTTTCTGTCGAGTTGACACCCCCAAGATCTGCATCGGAAAATGCCTGAATGAAAAAACATGTCTTCGAAGAGTACCATAAACCCAACGACACTATCCCTTTAAGATATCGAAAGATATTCTTTACGGCTATGAGATGAGGTTCCCTAGGATTCGACCGATACCTAGCACAATTGCAAACAATGAACATAATGTTAAGTCTACTAGCATTTAAGTATAGTAATGAACCGATCATGCTCCTGTACAATGTAATATCGACAAAAAGCTTGTCCAATGAAGGTCCTAAGCGTGTGCCGACAGCCATTTGTACTCGCAATCGAACTATTCGTCATTCCAAACTTCTCAAGCAGATTATGAAAATACTTCTCTTGATTTATGAAAATTCCTTCTTTACTTTGACTAATATTCAGTCCCAGAAAATTATTGATCTGACCCATCACATCTTCTCAAATTGACTTTTTATCATAAGCTCAAATTCTCTAGACAATGAAGGGTTAGTCGAACAAAAAATCATATCATCTATGTAAATTTGACGAGCATCAAGTGATCCCCCACTTTCTTTCGAAATAGAGTGGGATCAACAGATCCTTATTTAAATTTCGAGAGTTTCAAGAAATTGGTAAGAGTTACATACCAGGCTCGATGTGCTTGTTTTAATCCATAAACAACTTTATAGAGAATATAGCAATGATTAGGGTATGTAGCATTTACCAAAGTTGGTGGTTGTTCAACATACACAGACTCTTCCAATACACCATTGAGAAAAGCACACATGACATCCATCTGCTAAACATCGAAGTCTTTATGTGCTGCATAAGCAAGAAATATTCAAACAACCTCGAGTCTCGCGACAGGGGCAAAGGTTTCATCATAGTCAATACCTTCTTGTTGCAAATATCCCTTAACAACCAACCTTGCTTTGTTTCGAACCACATTTCCTTCTTTGTTAGTTTTATTTTTTAAAATCCATTTTAAGCCTATGACTGATACATCATCAGGTTTTGGAACAAGTCTCCAAACCTTCTTTCTTTCAAATTCAGCAACTTCAGATTGCATGGAAACAATCCAATCAGGATCTTCCAAAGTAGCCTTTACTGATTTCAGTTCTATTTTTGAAATAAAAGCATTAAACATGCAATATTCTTGATGCACATTTAATACCTCATTTTTAGTACGAAGCTGAGCTCTTGTAAAAACTCCAGCTAGAGGATCACCCAAAACTTGTTCTTTTGGATGATTTCGTGTCCATCTGTCCGGTGGTGGATATGCAGGGTCGAAATCTAAAGGTGCATCTTCGAACATTTCGTCGGTTTCAGAACCTTCACCTGTATTAGACAAATTATCAGACACATCATGAAAAACATTAGTTTGTGCATTTGAATGAGTAAGTATAAATCCATTTTGCTCCCCATCGACAATTAGATTGAGATTCTGATACCTACCCTCGATATCAACATTCGGACATCCATGCTCCCCTTTGACATCAACATTTGAATGTCTATGCTCCCCCTCAGCAGTAGAATTCAAGTGCTCCCCTCCACTTGATCACCTTGCAATGTCGGGCGACTTTCGACATGTATTGGTGATTTGGTTGTAGAATGTGAAACATTATCTTCCCGAGTTATCGTCGAATCATCAGAATGTTTTGATGCTTCAGGAGTCTGATTATCATCAGCATGAAGTTCTGCATCTATTGCCCTGTTAGGAACAACAAAGATTAAGTCATAATCAAAATCGAAAGAATTAGCTTTTGTTCAAAAGTATTTTCGAAACGTTTGACATAGTAATCATCGAAAGTTAGATTGAAAGTTTCTTCAATCTTCCCTGTTCGCTTATTCAACACCCGATATGCAACTGAGTTATGCAAATATCCCAAAAAATATTGCTTCATTAGCTTTGGACTGAAATTTCGAAAGGTTATCTTTGAGATTCATTATAAAGCATCTGCAACCAAAAACATGCAAAATTTTCACATTTGGTTTTCGATTGTTAATGACTTCATATGGTGTGATATTAAAATAACGATGAATAAATGATCGGTATTAAGTGAAACATGCTGTTGAAACTGCTTCTGCCCATAAATATTGGGGTAGATTCGCATAGGTGAGCATAGTCCTCGCTGCTTCGCATAGAGACCCATTTCTCCTTTCGACAACACCCTTTTTTGAGGTGTGTAAGGAGATGAAAAATTATGCATAATCCCTAGATCAACCAAAAATGAATCAAGAACATGATTCCTGAATTCTGAGCCATTATCACTTTTGATCCTTCTGACTTTCTTTCTCAAACTGAGTTCAATGTGCTTGATGAATTTGATCATTACTTGAGTAGTTTCTGAATTCTGACGAAGAAATTAAACCCAAGTAAACCGTGAAAAATCATCAACAATGACCATGATGTACCTCTTCTTGTTGAGAGTCTCAACAGTCGAAGGTCCACAAAGATCAATGTGAAGAAGATCCAGAGGTTCGATGATCTTTGAATCGATGACTATTAGATGACCTTGACAGTGTTGCTTCCCCTATTCGCATGCTGCACATAACAAATCATTATCAAAATTTAAAATGGCTAAGACTCGAACAAGATCATTTACCACTAATTTGTTCAAATTTTTGAAATTCAGGTGAGACAGTCTATGATGCCACAGCCAACTCAAATCAGATTACGCCTTCGAAAGTAAGCCAACAAAGGGTACACCAACATTTGGATTGATAACGAGAGTGAACATATCACCTTTCCTCTTAGACATGAGAAAAACCTCTTTGATTTCTTTGTTCAAAATGACACTACCTTCATCATCGAAGACCACTTGATTACCAGTGCCCACAACAAGTTGTGAAACGTTAACCAAGTTGTGTTTAAGACCTTCAATGTATGCCACTTGATTGACTATAAAATTTCCATATGTAACTTTCCCATAGACTTTAACCTTTCATTTTTGGTTATTTCCAAAATTCACAACTCCAGCATTTTCCAAACTTCGATAATCTCACAAAATTTCCCTTCAACCTGTCATGTGATGAGAGCAACCACTGTCGATGTACCAGTGTTCATCGTATTTCTCATCTCTTAATACATGCGATCAAATAAAGAATTTAGGTCCCCAAGGCTTTTTGGGTCCTTGGTGATTAGAGTGAAATGCATAATGAAATGAAGAACCTAATACCCAATTCCGAACTTTGGATTTCAATCTATTGATCAAGTCAACTTCTATAGACTTAGGTATCGAAATGAAATCATTCATTGGTTTAGGTTCGACATTGACTTTCCCTTTTCCTCCGTAGCTTGTTTTACCTCAACTTTTTTCTTTGGGAATAACTTTCCATTTTAGAATAGAAGGATTTGATTCCATTGACGTAGAACTTCCAGTTGATGACTTGTTCAAGTAGCTTTCGTAACCATACCTGATTTCTTCTTGAGTAAACTTTTCGGATTGATAAGGTTTTCCTTTCCTTCGAGCCAACGATTAATATTCTTCTTGGGAAAGTGAGGTTGTTTTGGTTTAAATGGTTTGTTTCTCTTGCCTTTGGCATCCAAATTTTCGAAATCTATTTTTGGAAATGATGGTTTCGCATGGGTTTGATAATGGTTTTGAAAAAGTTTGTAATAACTGACAGATATTCGATTACAAACTTTTTGTCCATTCAAAAATCGTCTTTGATTTTGAAATTGATGAATATGTCTTTGTTCATTTTGTTGAAAACCATATCCATGAAAATTATTTTGTGAAAACCTTGCACTTTGACGATTAGGAACACAAGTCCTTTGTTGTTGGTTTTGAACAAAATTTTCATTTCTTGGTTTTTGAACTTTTGAATGAATTTTTGAAAAATCAGTTTGTTTTTTAGCATGTTTGTTCTAAGAAAAAGACTTATTTTCCTGAAAAATTCTGAACTTGTTCAGTCGTTTTATGGTCAGACAATTTTTGTGAAATATCTTTTTGTTTCTTAAAAGACTTGATATTTTTCCAATAGACCTTGTTTCGAGCTTTTGACATCGAAATCACTTCTTCTTTTTAAACTTTTTGAATTTCTTCATTGAAAATTTGTGCTTTAGTCTTTTGATTTTGAGAAATGGTTCATTTGTTTGTTTGTCATCATTTTCTTTCTCTGTCTCAACTTCCCAAGTTCTTTTTGGTTTTTCCCTTTGAAAAGTGGATGAGTTCTTATTAAGAATATACTTTCAACCTTACTTTGGTTTGTGAAAAACCCTTCTTTTGAAACTCCTTTGTTATCTTCAACAAAAGTTTTGTTGATTTCATGATTCACTTTGTCTCCATTTCCTGTAGTGACAAACACCTGATTGGGAAACACCAAATCATCATCGCCTTTGAAATTTGGATAAACAACTGAGTTTGATTCAAGATAATGAGGACCTTTTTCCTTCATCACTTTTTAGAATTTCTCTATTTCCTCATACACTTGATCGACAAAAACTCCGGGAATAGTTGTTTCATTTGGAACATCTTCTTCATCATTATCACTATCAGTTTGACTATCTTCGACAATCACACGGTCATAGTCATGAACTTTTGATTTTGAGGGTTGGTCAGTGTTAACCTTTTCCAATGAATAATTTGTTGGGTAGCGGATTTGTTAAGTATTGCGTCTATTGGGCTCGCTTCTTAGTCCAAGTTTTGTAGCTCCGGTTTGGGCCTGTCCAACCAAGAGCTGATAGGGTTTAGTATATATTGATATGCTTGCATGCGTATTAGGTTAACGATTGATAGCGATTTCGATAGATCAGAGATTATTTCTTCATCGTTCTTGTAAACCCTAAATCCTCTACAGCGGAAGTTCTTTATCGAGCTCTGCTGATGATTATTGAATCAATCATTCGACACGCTTTGATCCATTCTTGTGTTCTTACGGTTTACTTGTTTATTATTTTACCTGTTTTAAAGATCTAAACGATCTTCAAGTTAGTTTTGAACTTATCAATTGGTATCAGAGCAGGAGGCTGTGTAATTCATACACTTCTTTTCTGTGAAAAAGGTTTCGATTAGGGTTATTCCGCATTTACTGATATTTATTGAGCCGTCATCCCATAATTGACGTAACTCGGTATTTATTGTTTTGCCCTAATTTAATACATTACAAGTCTGATCTTTTAACAAGTTATTCGATCAAGCATGGACGAGTCTCAATCCAATCCCATTAATATTTCGAACAACATTGGATCAACAATGAAGATTCCCATCCTTTACACCCATGATTATGAAGTCTGGGCACATCACTTTGAAGATTATGTTATAGGATCTGAGGACAATGGATACCTCATCTGGGAAGCAATCGTATCTGGACCCTTTTCTCATTCAGCAACTTCAAGGATTATTAAAACTCAAAAGGAGTACAATGATCTTTTGAAAGACGTTAAAGATATTGCTCAAGACGAAAAAGATAAATTTCAGTGCAATATCAAAGCATTGAGATTAATCAGATTCGCTCTTCAATCCGATACTTTCAGGCTGGTGAGTTCATGCACAACTGCAAAAGAAATATGGGACAGGCTACGAGAATTATATTCTATGGACGAAGATCTTGAACACTCCATTCAAACCTTACTCTTGTCTGAGTTTGGTGAATTCAAGCAGGGAGCCGAAGAAACCGTGACTCAAACGTTCGATCGCTTCAATCATCTTCTTAGCAAGATGATTAAACATGACATTGAAAGGAAACTAATTGAGCAGAAGGTTACGTTTTTGAACGGCCTCAGATCAGAGTGGAGAGCCGTAGTGTCCACAGTTAAAGCGCATGAGCATTTCAAATCCTATTCTTTGGCGAAACTGGTGGGCATCCTGAAATCTCAAGAAAAGATCGTGTTATAGGAGAAAAATGTGGTCTCAAGCTTGGGTTCATTGGCCCTCCTGTCCAAAAGCAAAGCGGTGATGGAAGAAGAAGACTTCAACTTGGAAGACTATGACCTCACTTCTGAAGACTATGCTATGATGGTATCAAACCCCAAGAGGTTCATCAAGAAGAGATTTCCCACCAACAAGAACCGAAATTGGCAGGGGACTTATAGTTCTGAAAAGGTCAAAGATAAACCGAAGGCAGAAGAATCAAAGAAGGAACCGAAAGCTGAAGGAGATTCGGGAGTGAGCTGCTATTACTGTGGAGGAAAGAACCACTATGCAAAAGATTGTGTCCTCAAGAAAATGGCAGAAAAGGATGATGAAAGGGATGTAGAAGCTTTGTTGCTGAAAAAGCTGGATGAGATCAGGAAGAAGAAATCTACTGCTAACCCTTCTATGAGTGCTTTAATTGTGCAGGGTTCGGTAGCGGATGATGAGTTCGGTGGCGTGGAGGTCTGGTCAACCGACTTTGAAGATGATGAAGTAAGGAAGCCTTCTCATGGAAAGGCTTATGTGGCGAAAGAAGAGAGCAGTGGTGGAAAATGCTTGATGGTGTCCGACATATCTCAGATGAGGGGATACAACACAGATGGTGGGAATGAAGACACGAAGGAGCAACAGAATTTGTGCTTTACAGCTAAACCGCTCAGCGTGCAGTTCAACGAGCTTGATGAACTGATCAAGAAGGTACAATCCGTTTTTGTTTCATTCAAAGTCCCACAATGCTCATACAAAAAAGAATTAAAAAATGTTAATTCAAGAATCTCTCATCTAGACAGTAGTTTAACTCAAACTCGAGTCACCAATTCTAACCTAACTGACCAATTAAGCAGGGTGTCTTCGAAGAGTGAGGAACGGAGGATGTGGATCGAACTGAAGGAGTCGGAGTTAATCAAAACAAAAGATGAAAACATTTATTTGCAAAGAGACAATTTAAAGCTTTTAAAACAGAGAAATGTTTTTTGTTTGATTGCTAAACGTCTTTACACTAATATCACTCAGCTTCATTTGGATTGTGAAATAGGAAAAAAGATTCATCGCATGATTTTACCCTTCCTTGAGTTTAAGGAGGATGAAATTGATGCTGAAGCGTATAATTGTGAAAGTGTTATTTCATCTGAGGATGTTAATCTGACGTATATGTATGGACTAGACAAAATCGAATCTTTCATAAAGTCCAAGGACCATAAGGACATGCTTAAAAACCTTTTGGATGAAAATGATAAACTGAAACTGAGGACCGAAACCATACAAAAATTTGACTCATTGAATGCCAACTTGAGCTCAGAAAATAAAATTGATGTTGAAAATGCATCTGAGCTTAATGAGGATGACAATATGAGTGAAATTTCTGTAGAGGACACAGTTGACTGTTCAGAATTTGTCAAGAGTGAACCCGAAAACCACAAGAATCTCATTTCAGAAAATTCAGTGGAGTTTGCTCGTTTGTCCCAACGAAAGTCCCCGATTCTTGCAGAGAAGGCAGTAGTATACCAAAAAGTAAGAACCACTCCAAATCAGGTGTATAAGGTCACAGGCGTAACCGAGCATCAGACTGCTGAACTCACTGCCATTGTAAACGAAGACAATGCTGATGGCTGTGACGAGTTCTTCTGGTCAGCTCCCATCGACAACACTGATGAAACGGTAGGTCTGTCTGAAAGGACTTCATGGAAAAGCAAAGGCAGATATGTGCCAGAACCCTTGAATAAGCCTGATAGCTTCGATGTGCCAAGTACTAGTGGTACAAAAGATGTTCCTCAAGAAAAAGGAATTCCTGCAAAAGAAGTCACTCCGTTAAGCGAAACATCATCAGTTCAGAGTGAACCAGCTAAAGGAAAACAGAAACCGAAAGCCAATATCCATCATCAACCGAAGCAGATGAGAAATCAAAAACAGCAAAGGAATCAGAGATACAAGAAGAATCTCTCTGAAAGAAAACAATTTTGGCAATCTCAAAATGCCTATTTCTCATATCGTGACAGGGACTTAAAGTTAGAGAAAAGTCCTGTTGAATCACAAGAGAGCAATAACAACCGAAAGCAGAGGTTCGGTTCAGAGAACAACATCAACCGAAAGCAGAGGTTCGGTTCAAAGAACAACGTCAACCGAAAGCAAAGGTTTGGTTCAGAGAACAAAAGAGATCAAAATTCTAGGGTCGGTCCCACTAATGATCAAAAGCAAAAGGGTCACCTAGAATCTCCAGCCAATAAATCATCTCAGTCTAAGCTCTCTCATTCTAACTCTTCAAATTCTTCAAATTCTTCTAAACCCCATTCTAAATTCCATTATGTTCACTCTCAAAAACCTCAATCATCAACTGAACAAAAAGGAAAACAGAAGGTTTCATCAGTTAAACCAGAGTCCAAACCAAAAGCAACGAATCCCAATAAAATTAAGGTTTTCACCATCAAAAAGAAAGATGAAACAACACTAATAAAAAGAACATATCTTGTTGACATCTCTCTTACTATTCCTGTTCCTGTGAAAGGCTCACGAGGACCCAAGAAACTTTGGGTTCCTAAATCTGCTTAATTTTTGCAGGTTATCAGTGACGAGCAGTTTGACGAAGAATGGTACATTGACAGTGGCTGCTCGCGTCACATGACAGGAAGGAAGGAAGAGCTAAGGGAATACAGATCTCTTTCAAACGGTGGAAATGTCAAGTTCGGGAACAACTCCTTCGGCACCATAAAAGGCTATGGAATGATTACAAACGGTGATTTCACGATTAGGAAGGTTGCATACGTGGAAGGACTACAACATAACCTCATCAGTGTATCTCAGCTTGTTGGAGGTACCGGTCTCAAGGTTTCATTCGACGATGAGGGTTATGAAATAATTGAGAAGAAGATGAAAAGAGTTATTCTCAAATCGGAGCGTAAAGGTGAAATGTTCCCCCTAAAACTCAAACCTATCAAAGGGAACCCAGCTATCTGCCTGTTATCCAAAGCACCATCTGACGAAAGCTGGTTGTGGCACCGAAGGCTTTCTCATCTCAACTTTAAAGATATCAACAAACTTGTCACTGGAGGTCATGTCCGAGGTCTTCCATTGCTCAAGTATGATAGAGAACATTTGTGTGCTGCATGTGAAATGGGGAAGCAGAGTCGTCAAAGTCATCCATCTATAATAAACACTAAAGTTGTTGAACCACTAGAATTACTTCATATTGATTTGTGTGGTCCTTCATCTATCGAAAGTATCGGTGGTAGCAAGTATATTCTTTTTATTGTTGATGACTTTTCGCGTTTTACATGGGTGTTCTTTATGAAGCTTAAATCTGAAGCGACTCACAAGCTAAAGGTGTTCATCAAGCAGATTGAAGTACAGCTGAAGAAAGTCGTTCGCAACATTAGGAGCGACAATGGACTGGAGTTCAAAAATAAAGAATTCGAAGAATTCCTGACAGAAAAAGGAATTAGTCACAACTTCTCAGCTCCTTACACACCTCAACAAAACGGAATTGTCGAAAGACGAAACCGATCTTTGTGTGAAGCAGCCCGAACCATGCTAAGTTTCGCTTCCTTACCTTTATATTTTTGGGCTGATGCTATTTCTGCTGCTTGTTTTACACAGAACAAGTCATATCTCAATAAGCGCTTCACTCTCACTCCTTATGAGATCATCAACAACAGGAAGCAAAATGTCAAGTTTTTCCATGTGTTCGGTTCACGGTGTTTCATCTTCAATTCTAAAGAACACTGCAACAAGTTTGATGTCAAAGCCGACGAAGGGATTTTTCTGGGCTATTCTCTCAGCATACAGGGTATTAAACAAGCATTCGAGGAAAATAGAAGAAACTTATTATGTGACTTTCGATGATAGCTATGTCAAAAAGCTAAAGGCCAACGAAGTCACAACAGGAGAAATCTTTCCTCAAACTGGCCAAGTCACAGCCTCAATCGCTAACCTATTTGAGAAGTTCATGGAGTTGTTTGATGAACCAGAGAAGGCCACTCTCTCAGAAGCCAGCGCATCTGACAACAGGGTAGATCATCTGAAGCAACTGGTCGAAGATGCTGCAAAGAGAATGAATGAAGGTGGATCAAGTTCTGACGACCCTCCACAACACAATGCTTCAGTCGAGGGGGAGTATCCACCATCATCATCACAGCCGAGCTCACATGTTAAGGGGGAGAACAGTTCTCAAGCTGCTCCCGAACGCACTTCACCAACCGAAAGTACCACACCAACCGAAAGTGCCTCACCACCCGAAGGTGGATCAACACCCGAAAGCTCAGCACCACAAGAAACCTCTGTAGCTCAAGATACTCAAGACATTCCTGAAAGCTTATCTGTCGAGGGGGAGCATGCCGATATGTCTTACGACTATGAAAGTCAATCCGAACCAGAAGAGATGATAAACGCTGAATTAGATCCATCCTTTGATCCAAACTACCCTCCTCTCGTCAAATGGACCAGAGATCATCCTGTCTCTCAAGTTGTTGGTGATGTATCTAAAAAGGTTCTGACTCAATCACAACTCAAAGCAAAACAGACTTCCTTGTTTTCAAAAGTAGAATTCTGTATGTTTAACTCCTTCGTGTCAAAAGTTGAACCAAAGACAGTTAACACTGCTCTTGATCACTCTGATTGGGTTCAAGCTATGCAAGACGAACTGAATGAATTCGAAAGGAACAAAGTTTGGCGACTTATTCCAACTCCTCCAGATGCCTCAGTTGTTGGTCTCAAATGGGTCTTTAGGAACAAAATGGACAAGGAAGGGAATGTGATTCGAAACAAAGCACGTCTGGTAGTGAAAGGATACTGTCAGGAGGAAGGGATTGACTATGAAGAGACTTTCGCTCCTGTAGCTAGGCTGGAATCAGTTAGAATATTTCTCTCCTATGCTGCACACAAAAACTTTGAAGTCTACCAAATGGACGTCAAGTGTGCATTTCTTAATGGAGAACTTGAAGAAACAGTGTACGTGGAGCAACCTCCTGGATTCGTAAATGAAAGGTATCCTAATCATTGTTATATTTTAGACAAAGCCGTGTATGGACTGAAACAAGCTCTGAGAGCCTGATATGAAACGCTGACAAAGTTTTTAAAGATGTCCAAATTCAAACAAGGTTCAGTTGACCCAACCTTCTTTCGAAAGAAGGAAGGTAACCACCTTATGATTGTTCAAATTTACGTCGATGATATCACCTTTGGCTCAACGAATCCCAGCTTAACGGCTGAATTCAGAAAGCTGATGGAGACTAAATTTGAAATGATCTCAATGGGTCCTATTAACTTTTTCTTTGGTTTAAATATTAGACAGGGACCCGAAGGCATCTTTATTAATCAGGAAGCTTACACGAAGACTCTCCTTGCAAAATTTGGCATGATGGGAGATTCAAAAGTCAAAGTTCCCATGGCGTTCGACACCAAGCTCACTCCATCCTTGGATAAACCGGCATTTGATATTACGCTTTATTGCCAGATGATCGGTTCTCTGATGTATCTTACTGCTAGCAGGCCTGACATAATGTTCTCTGTTTGTTACTGTGCTAGATTTCAGGCGAACCCACGCGAACCTCACATGCTTGCAGTAAAGAACATTCTACGATATCTCAAGCGAACTACCTCTTTAGGTCTATGGTATCCTTCCAACTCAGGCTTCTTCGTTCAAGCCTACTCAGATGCAGACCTTGGAGGTTGTGGACTAGACAGGAAAAGCACCACTGGCGGCTGCCAATTCCTTGACGGGAAGTTGGTTAGCTGGAAATCAAAGAAACAAACGTGTGTGTCTTTGTCTACAGCTGAAGCAGAATACATTGCAGCTGCATCCTGTACTTCTCAAGTGATTTGGATCCAGAGTCAACTCCGAGACTATGGACTCAATATGAAAAAGATCCCACTATATTGTGACTCTGAAAGTGCAATTAGGATCTGTCATAACCCAGTGCAACACTCCAAGACTAAGCACATAGCACTGAGGTATCACTTCATCAAAGATCATGTGGAAGATGGAAACGTTGAAATTCACTTTGTTAGAACCATTGATCAATTGATTGATGTCTTTACCAAAGCCCTTCCTGAAGCGTCGTTCAACAAAATTTTACAAGGGCTAGGTATGATGGAATCAGAGTCAGTACCACAAATCACCTCTCAAACTCACAAGTAAGAAGCGAAATAGACCGAACGTTCGGGTTCGGTTTTTGTATTCATGTACCGAAATGAACCGAACGCTCGGGTTCGGTTGGATAATCTGCACTTCGCTCATCAATCAAAGGTGGTTTTCTTGGTTGTAAATTTCATGTATAATTGTTGCTATTACATTTCTTTTATTGTCAAAAGTATTTCCTTTTTGAAAATCTAATTTCTTTGGTAATCGAAATAAACCGAACGCTCGGGTTCGGTTTTTCAAAAATTTTCAAAACTGAAACCAACCGAAGGCTCGGGTTCGGTTTTCCAAATTTTTTTTTTCAAAACCGAAACCAACCGAACGCTCGGGTTCGGTTTTCCAAAATTTTTCAAAACCGAAACTAACCGAACGCTCGGGTTCGGTTTTTCAAAATTTTCCACAACCGAAATCAAACGTAACTCTTGAGACTCTCAGTAATTACCACTGAGGTTTATGGTTACTCAAAAACTGCGTTTATGATCTTAGTTTCGTGCCACTACGAGCCGAGTGAAACCCAAAATTCAATACCCAATCTGAATTGACGGTGAACAATTAATTTGCTCTAGTTTTCACTAATGGATTGACGGACGTATCTTCATGAAATCTCAAAATTTTGTTTTGTGTGATTCCTATGAAATTGTTAAGCACCATAACATTTCTTCCCTTGGGATCTAGTTTTTAATTTTTTTTTTGTTGAGATTCTATATTTTTCAGCCACTTTAAAATTATTACCCACCTACTTGTTCAACAGACTACACCGGTCTCACAAGTACTTTGTTCACTTTCTATCTTATTTCAAGATTAGGACTGTTGAATCAAAGCAAAAGCCACCCTAAGAAGCCTAATTAAAAGAAGCCTTTCAACACTTCTTAATAAGTGTTTGATCGTTATTCAACGGGAAACCACACTAGCACTTTAAGGTCTCTCTTGACTTTGAAGGAAGAGATTCGTGCCCGGGATCATTTGTTTCGTGTCTTTATTGACATCACAATTTTTCCTAAAAAGGATTGCTTTATTTCTTTTCTTTTACACCCTTAGCACGAAAATCTTTGATTTTCCAAAATTCTGGTTCTAATAATTACAGGCTTTTTCATTGGATTGGTGGTTAAGTATAAGCTGCGGTCAATTTTAATCCACGTGGGCGTATTATTCAAAAGATGCCGTTACACTTTAAAGGGATAAGATGAAGAGTTGCTGACTCAGGCGGGAGTCTAATTGATTTGATTTCAAACGGCGTAACAGGGAACGCGTGCGAATTTGAAACGTCTAATCTCCAAATGACGTCGCAGACGCGTGTGTGAATTTGAAACGGTTCATCTCTAAATGGCACAGAAAGGGCGCGTGTGAATCTGAAACGGTTTGTCTCCAAACAGCGCTTGCTGGGAGGCGTGTTCTTAGGAATCTGACACTCTCTCTCATGCGTGATCATCGGTTACCCTAACTTTCACGCATCAGTCACACTCCGGAAAACTCTTGGTATTTCGATAGAAGATTTGGGAAGATCTTTCTCTCTCCTTAAACCCCAGTATAAAAGGCGACATCATCTACCATTTACCTCTTTACTGCAGTCAAAATTCCTAGAGCGCAAGAAATCCCTGAACCCTTACTGTTCATCATCTTCTTCCCTCTCTTCAACAATGGCAGATTCATCCTCTGTTCACGCCACTTCTCACATTCTTCCCATTCGCCCTCAACAATGCCTCATCATCGATTTAACCCCTCACACTTATGATTCCTACATGTTCCCAATCATCGAGTGTTTGAAGTATTCGCCGATTGCACCTGCACTTTCAAGGGCGGAATCAGTACCAATGGAGTTCCTGTCACAGATCTATGCAACTGCTCATTACGACAAAGTGGTTGATAGGATCTTCTTTGACGTTTCTCATCACAAAGCGTCTATCTCCAAGCAACGCTTTTGCTCCCTGTTAGGGTTCGAAGCTGATCCTACGAGGGTTAATCCAGAGGCAATTCCAATGGGGCACCTGTTCAATATGTTCTACAATATGGGGTATACGGAGGCGCTTACTTCCATCGCCAAGTTCAAGAAGTCGTGTTTGCCGCCACAGTGGAACGGGATGTTCACTGTGTTATTCAAAGGTCTTTCTGAAAGGAGCTCTGGCTCAGATGGTTCCAGTCGACTGTTCCTGTCCATCTTATATGGTGTCTACAATGGCATCAATGTCGATTATGGGTTTGTTCTTTGGCAACAACTCATCCAGAGTCTCTCCTCTTCTTCGCGGCATTCAGAGGTGTCGTATGCTAGGTTTTGGACCCTGATTACGAAGTGGGTCATGGATAAGTACAGCATCCCCACTGTCGCCGGTGCACCGATGTCTTCGATTGGTACCTTTCATACCACGAAGATCATCGTCTTAGATGCATCCAAATTCCCCTTCAATGGTTCCATTCCGAAATCCATGTATGCTGACGTTCCAGCTGACAGCTGGATTATCAGAACCTACAAAGAGTTCAAGCGTTCTGGTCCGAGGGATCTCACGCCGGAGATGCTGAAATCGATTCACGACGCCGATAAGCCTGCTCCAAGAGGCAAGAAGGCAGACAAAGGGAAACAGGTGGCGAAAGGGGCTAAAGGCCCTTCTCCTAAGAAGAGGAAACCCACTAAAGCTGCTCAGTCTCCGCAACACAAGAGGCGAAAAACACAACCAAAGAGAAAGCTGATTATCGCTTCCTCTTCAAGTGAGTCCGAGGGTGAGAGTTCGGATTCTGACGACTCTCCAAGAGGCAACACACCATCCAGATCTCCTACCCCGGAGATTCAAATCCCTCCTTCTCCAATTCCCTCTCCTCCTCAAACTATTCCTACTTCCATTGCCACCATAAACCCCTTTACCCACATTCCAAAAACTTCATTCCCAATGCCACCACCCATCTTCACCCATGCAACAACAACATCCACTGCAAAGGATACAACCAACGTATCTGATACGGGGGTTTATACCGATGCAACCGAACCTCCACCTGCAACTGAACCCATAAACACAACCGAAACCCAAAAAGCACCCGAACCTACCCCTACTCAAAAACAACCCGAACCTACCCCTACACCTATACCCGAAACAACCCAACCTGAACCTACTCATACCACTGAACCACCAGCTTCACCACTACCACCATCTCCCGGTCATGCCTCTGACGGAGATGATACTTTCCTTGGCGGGGAAAACATGACCTTTGATTCGGTCTATTACAGTCCGTTTCAAGTGCAGAGCGACGATGATGATGACGCTCCGGTCACAAAGAAACATCTTAAGGAGCTTCATGACAAGGTCGACTTGCTCATTGCCTCTTCTTCTACGTCTCAATCATCACTCTCTGAAGCTGCTATTCAGAAGATTGTTGATGCCTTCTCAAGGGCTCAACAAGATTCTATCGCTTCTGCAACCGCCGCCATCGATGCCTCAACGAAAGCTTGTGAGGCTGCGACCGAAAAAGTCGATAAACTATTTTCTGATGCCTCTGCCCTGTTAAAGTCTTTACAGGAGAGTGCTGATGCAACCAAGACTACGTTGGAACCAATTGTTCAACAGTTGGCCACGTTTGTCTCTACTGAGTTGAAGTCTTTTGCTTCACTTCGTCAATCCCTGACAGACGACAACTCAGCCTTCCGTACTTCTATTGACGAGCGTCTCTCTAAATTCCAAGAAGATTTGGCTGCTGAGAACTCGTTAATGGATGTTCTGGCAAAGAAGACCACTGCCCTGAAGGTCAAGAGTGCTCAACTTTCCCACTCTCAACAACAAATTGACACTCTTCGGTCCAAATGGGAGGTCATTAAATCGTGTGTTTCGGATGTCCACTCAGCCATCTCCAACATCCTCGAAGCACATGATCCGATCCTTAACCATTCTGTGAGGCGTACCCTTGCAGAGAAGCTCGCTCCTGCCCTGGATCTGATAAGCAAAATTGAAGGGCTACCTGATTTCGTGTCCAATCTGAAATAAGGGGGAGAAAAGGAGTCTGAAGGCTGCTCATCCTCAATACCAAACTTGGAGCGCTCAGAAGATCATCAACGTTCAGGTCTTGAAACCATATACTGAAGGGAAGTTTATCAACGTTCGGTTCAAGGTGCTCAGGGGATCTGCCAAAACCGAACATGGCATTTCTTTAGCAGATCTACCGAACCTCAATCCCCATGACTGGATCATCTTGCACAACATCCTATTGACCAACGAAGCTGAATATGGTCCGATCATCGACCATCTCAAGAGGATGCTTGTGTGCTACATCATGGAGGTTGCACTGATGGATCAGGAGATTGCGAGCATCTTCAAGAAGAAACCAACGATCTCTCCTGTTAGCTCGGCCAGTGATCTGAACCAGATGCAGATGGGAAAAATTGACGCGAGGCGAAACTCCGTCATGTTCACTAGGAATGAAGGACAGAAATGTCTTTTTGCCTTAGCGGATAAACATCTGTATACCACTGCTTGCCTAGAGCATGTGTTGGGGATCATCCACCGATGCAAGGATAATACAGCGGATGATATCAAGTATTTTGACGATATGATACAATGGTACATTCGGTTCAGACAGACGGTCCTGGCGCTTATCTCACGTCTGTTTGAAACTGTAAAGAAGAAGGTTCCCGTTGCTGGCCCAAGTAAAAAGAAGAAGTAGTCTCGCTCCAATTTGACGCAAAGGGGGAGATTGTTGGGTAGCGGATTTGTTAAGTTTTGCGTCTATTGGGCTCGCTTCTTAGTCCAAGTTTTGTAGCTCCGGTTTGGGCCTGTCCAACCGAGAGCTGACAGGGTTTAGTATATATTGATATGCTTGCATGCATATTAGGTTAACGATTGATAGTGATTACGATAGATCAGATATTATTTCTTCATCGTTCTTGTAAACCCTAAATCCTCTACAACGGAAGTTCTTTATCGAGCTCTGCTGAGGATTATTGAATCAATCATTCGACACGCTTTGATCCATTCTTGTGTTCTTACGGTTTACTTGTTTATTATTTTACTTGTTTTAAAGATCTAAACGATCTTCAAGTTAGTTTTTAACTTATCATAATTAAAAATTTCTTTACCCTTAGCCATTGAAGTGACGTTAATAAGAGATAACTGAGAACAATCAACAACTTCTTCCTCCTCAATTTCACTGATATTGTCAGAATCATCTTCAATGTCAGTAAAATTGTTTTGAGAGTCAGATGTCGAATTCTCAATCTTATTCAAAAATTGTATTTGTTCGGTTTTGTTCAAGGTATCATTCACAATATGTACCAAATCATTAGTATCCGAACATTCATCTATTTTTAAAAATACCATATGCTTATGAATCATTTGGGACTTTGTCAAATTCAGAAATCTTTTTCTCACAATCATAGGATGTCGAATCTATTTTCTCGCTTTCGAACACCAAGAAGGGTAATAGTTTCCTATGTTGTTCCATACTAATGTCAGAGTAAAGATGTAAATATGTTAGTTTAGCATGCAATCTCTTAGCTGAATTGCAGTAAATGTTACGTTGTTTCATCAAAGTACAATTATCTTTTCTAACATGATCCCTATGAATAGTAACATTTTTCAATAGCAACTCAAGATTGTCTACTCTACTCCTCTTTGACTCCAATTGTTTCCATGTTTTTATCAATAAGGATTTCGATTTTTCAGCATCACTACTAACAGAAATAAGCAAGTCATTAATATATGAAATAGTATCATTGAAATTAGATAAAACAATATCATATGAACTAAAAGGAATATCAAAGGATTTGAGAAGAAAACGTACCTTCGAAATTATCAGAGATTTTTCTGCTCCAATAGAAACAAAGCAATTCCCAGTCACCTTCTCCTCTTCCTAATTTCCCTCTTCATACCTCGCATACATTGCTTCATGTGTGGGATTTCTCATCTCTTCGTCATCTGATCCAGATGATTAGATTTGAAAGGTGACATCCCGTTTGCTACAAGCGACATCCCCTTCGTCCTTGCTCTCATTTACTCTAGCCTTTTGACATAATAGGCTTCATCCTTGAGTCTATCCTTCTTCTCCTCTCTTTTCCTCAACATGCAGTCAACTGCCAAATGGTTCGCACCATTGTAGTAGTTGCAATCAAACCGGAGTATCCTTTTAACTTCAACTCCAAATTCTCACCCGTAAACTTAATCTCTTTTTTTCTCAACCTTCGACTCTTCTCTAACATTCTTCATAGATGATGAGTTTCCATTGAAAACACTTTTTCCTTTGAACTTCGGATTGAATGGATTCTTAAAAAACTTTTCAACTTTTTGTTCAAATAATAAGCCACAACTTCATCTTTCGAATTCATGAGAAAACCTTTATCACCAGAACCATCAATCCCAACAGATTCGACTTCAGACTCTTTTCCTGACACCTTCAAAACCAATACAAGATGGCCCCCCAAATTTAATTTTCCTTCTTTAGCTATTTCGTTGGGCTCACTTTCATTAGCTTTTAGAATATTATAGAGATCTCCCAGCGAATATTTATCAAAGCTCTGTTGTGTCTTGATCATCATACTAATGTTTCTCCACTCCTTTCAAAGTCCCACTAAGAAGGTGAGATTGTACTCAAGAGTAGAACGATTGAATCCATATCGACTGCACTTGAAGATCAACTCATTAATACGATCATAATAGAGTTTGATAGTCGCATTCTCTTTCTACTTGAATTCTCCTAATTCGAGCAAGCATTGCTTCACCGAGCTCTTTCTAGTCTTCTCACTTCCCTGATACTTCTCTTTCGAAGTATCTCAGATCTCCTTGCTTTTTTAGTACCATGTATGTAATTGTAAACCACTGGTGGAAGAGCACCGTGAGGTTCACACATTCATTTCTTGTCATTTGCCTTTTGTTTTTCTGCTTGCAGAACAACATCAGCAGTCGAACCAACAGTTCCAACCTGTTCTAGCCTCCGTAGACGATAGTCTTCACTTGTAATGTAGTGCCACATATCTTCATCGATCCCATTGAGATAATCTTCCATCATATCCGCCCATTGCTCATAATATTCAGGAATCTACATCGGTATTTTGGTTGAAGAACTGAGTAGATGAAAGAAACAAGCCATCATATTCATGTTGAAGTTTCCCATTAATGTACAGACAAAAATGATGAAATGCTTCAGAAAGAAGAATCTAATTAAAGAATCTTTCAGATAACAAACAACGAACACTTGATTTATCAAACGAAATGCAGAATCGAATCAAAACAGTTGATCAGAAAAGATTTTCTAGATCAAAAGGGTGGAATATTTCTGAATCAAAAATAAAGATTCAAATCTTTTGAAAACATGAGAAAATCAGAAATGAACTGAAGAAATCCTACTATGATACCAAATGTAGTGATGCTAATCTATGATGACGAATGTAAAATCTGAAATGATTTAGTGAATCATACAAGAATTAGGACCATGAATAACACAAGAGTAAATAAATCCGGATTTTGCTCTCATTAGTTTAGAAAGGATTACAAAGTGGGTCTTGGAATATTTCTCTCACTAGACTAATCTCTCACAAGTTCTTCTTACATAAAATGAGTGTCACTCACTTCCTTATAAAGGAAAGACAACTCATTACACAAAAAAGGTAAGCACACTTGACATCCAAGAGCGACTATGCACCCTAAAAATTATGGGTTTTCTTGGAATTTGATTCATGATGGTTTTTGGGCCCAATTAGGAAGTTGGGCCATATCGGGCCTTGGTTTTGGGCCAAGTAATAAAAAAGGGTAAAATGGTCTTTTACCATGGAAACTAGATAAGTAATTTAGATTCTTGATTGTGGGTCAAGATTCAATTATTATATTGATGATATTTGATGGTGCTAGCACGCATGGATTTCCGGATCAGCGGTCCGAGCACTTTTATGAGATATTCAGCTGCTTCAGGTGAGTTTTCGTCGCTGTACTTACGGATCAAAGGCACCAAGGATGACTCATTGGATTAGATATCCTGTTATGTGATAGTATGTTATCATGCAATGGTGATCTGTTAGATCGGTATCTTGGTATATAGGATGATGTTATGCTTAGTGATCTGTAGATCTTCCCGATTGTCTATTGACTGGTTATATGTTAATTGGTTCTTGAGGCTTTACTGCTATGTGCGTGATCCAACAGAACATGGTCATTCCAACCCGTTGGTTGATTAGGCCTAATGGTATTCTATCCCAAGGATGACATGACCCGTTGTGTATTGGCATTCCAACCCGATGGTTTATTGGATGTAGGGTATTCCATCCCGTTGGTTGATTGGACCCGACATGATTGTATGGTATATGGTAACACTGGACTGCTTTGTGCATTAGTCAATAGGCCTAGGGTATTCCAACCCGATGGTTGGTTGGACCTGACATGTTTGGTATTCGAACCCAATGGTTGATTGGACCGACATGCTTATGATATGAGGGTATTCCATCCCGAGGATGACTGGGACTATCGTAGACATGCCTGGTATTCTAGCCCGACAATGATTGGGCCAGGCATGAGTATTTGAGCATGTTATTTGTATATGTTATCTGTTTATGTGTTGGTACTTTAGCGGAACTCACTAAGCTATGTGCGTATAATTTTAGTTTATGGTTTCAGGTTCTTCAGAGGACCGTGGCGAGGCAAAGGTGTGACCGTTAACATCCTTGGTTTTACTACTGATTAGATCTAGAGAGACTGATTTTAAATAATGTTTTGAAACAATGATTTTGTAAAAACTTTGATTAGTACATGGGTGGTTTTGAAAGGTTTAAATTTGTTGAAATTTTTGGGATGTTACAAGTTGGTATCAGAGCCTTGGTTTGAATTAATTAGAGGAACACTCATGTGAATCCAGTCTCAAACTAAGGAAAAAGGGTTTTTTTTCTTTTAAAATGATTTTCAAATTGTTTTCAAAATAATCGAAGAGGATGTGATGTGTACGATCAGCCGGAGCCAATAAGTAAACCCTAAATTACCACACTGTTATTTGATATTGAGATAAGTTAGAACAACATGCTAGTGATAGGCTAACGATCTTCAGGAATTGCATGATAGAATTTCCTGATTATATGATGCCTAATAGCCTAGGGTCTTCCTTATATGAAATTGACATCATTACTGTAGTTCCTTAGTGTATGCATCATACTTGTACACAACTAAGATTCTATAGCCTAAGAATGTTTGGGTTAGCCTTATTTCCTGTTCTTGTTTGATGAAGGGCTTAGGGTAGAACTAGTATTCGACTGTCTATAGGATCCAATGTTATGTATGATTAGCATACATAAGCGCTGTAGGGTTGGTGGAAGTTTCATGATTGGGTGCAGTGCATGGCGGGTCAGCGTGAGGATTATTAGCCACTCTTAAGAGAGCGAGGTCAGGTCGAAGGTGTATTCGAGATGTTGGGATTTAGGGATCGAGAAGTTTTTATGAGGATCAACCTAGTTTTATTGTGTTTTAGAGTCATTCGGTTCTACTGCTTGAATGTTGCTTGCTTTGTGCTTTGTGGGACTCACATTAATGTCAACTAACTATCGAATGGATACATTAAGTTGCATGCTTTGGAGGTTAATTAATCTTTGAGTAAAGGATTTGGCCCTATCGTGCAACTCTCATTTGATTCTAACCGTTGTAGGGTTGGGTCTTTTAGTCAAAAGATTATTTACTTTTTGTAGCATGTAATTATATTCATGAAGTGGTTAGCCAACATTGGTTGGAGTCATTCATCAGTTCATGGCACGGGAGGTGGGAAATCCTAGGGAGCCTAAGAAGTATCTTAGAGCGGTTGTTTTGCTGTTGAGTAGGTATCGGGAGTATTATTATGAGTCGGTCTTAGAGGAGCCGGGATGATTCTTGATGAAAGTACCGTACTACTGGAAGCGCATGATCTATACTTGAATCGAGGACAATTTTGGGGGCTCTAAGGGCTGGTCAGGAGAGATAGCATGGTTTGTTATCATGATTCGTGGCAGTAGTCTCGTATCTGTCGATCTTTTGGTTATGGTTTCCCAGGCATAAGGATGGGTCTGGTAATTTTTTTTGGGCCCGGTGGCGATAGCGGTTTGGGTTGATTGGTTCAGAACTCGATGAGTTTGATGATTTTGAGGTCTTGAGGGTTTTGCTCTAGGTCGTGTATTGAGTCGCGGGACTCAAGAAGGAAGCGATTTTCATGATCGGCTTGGGGATTACAGCTGGAAGTTGAGTGGATGACTGATAGCTTGGGGATTGTTGCTATCGGTGACAAGGATTATTCCCTTTCAAAATTAGGATGTAAACCCAACATGGGGCTAGCTGATTGCGGTGTTTGGCGATAGTATGCCAGCGTGGGAACGTGAAAGACTATATGTTTTGTATCAAGAGACAGTGGTTGCATATAAATTTGCCTTTCAAGAGTTAGGGAAGATTTGTACCTGGAAGAGCCGGTTTGAGTTATGGTTTGGTTCCAACACCAGTGAGTGGTTCGGTCCCTAAGTGAGGGAGAATTGGGTATTTTGCTTGTAGTATCATCGATCTGTTCGAGATTCGTGGTATTGGAAGAGTGGTTCATAGGGATCTTTAGTTCGAGCATGTGGGATCACTCAGGTTGAGTATCGGTTGTTTAGGGATTTGTCAACTTGTAGCTTAGATTGCTATTTTCAGTTTAGAGTAGGCATATGTCGATCAGTAAATAAATTCCAGCGACGGATGTTCAGCTCAGCGTGGGTTTTGGTTTTCTGGATCAAGTGTCATTGTGTTCTTGACCATAGGACACTTCTGATGGGTTTTGAGCATTCTAACACTTCCTAAGTGTACATGCAACCCTAATAACCTTGGATCTATGTTTGTCTAATAATCATGCAAAGTTGTTTTCCAAGGTTATGAACCTATCTAGCATACATGGGGTACAATTTTCTTTGTATAAAAGATAGAACTACATACCTTGTTTTTGAAAGTGTTCCTTGAAACCTTGTGAGCCTAGCAACTCAAGTGTGATGCCTTAAATGCTTCACACAACACCAAATGCAAAGAATAAACTGGAGAGAATACTCTAACACATGCAAAATCGGCCAAGCCCTCTTGTTTCTTGATGTAGCCAATTTTGGGGAGAGTTACATTGCTTATATAGTGTGTTGCATTAGGTAAACCCTAATGTTCCATGAATCTTCATTTCTTGATCCATGGGTTAACTCCATGGAGCATCTTATGGGTGGAACCCAACTTGATAATCCATGGAGCATCTTAGTCCACTATATAAGATATGGAAGATTTACTTAATCTACCCACATATCTAATTACTTATCTTTTGATCACTTAATTAATTCTAAATTAATTCTTGATCAAAACTAATTAAATAGTATTATTAATATATTAGAACTTATAATATATTAATAAACCATATGTGTTATTTCTCTCATTTAGTTTATCCAATTGCATGGTGCCATGCAACCCAAATGGACCATGCCGGGTCGGGTCAAGTACTTTCCAGAAATAGTTATGGACTTAGACACCTTATCCAACAACTTCATGCATTATTAAAGCGGAGATTCTTCGAAAGTCTTGGACTGTATCAGTTTAATTTCAACATATTCTTTGACATATCGTCAGGTTCGGCTTGAGTTTGAACGATGTTCTTTGTTATTGAGAGTCTAGAATCTGAGGTTAGTATTTGGATGGACCTGGCTAGAGTCTTAAAAACATTTTTGGATGACCTCCAAGGTTTTAGTGAGATTGTGGCGTATTGATGTGGTATGTTCCATCTCAATCAAGTATGGGATCTTGTTTCTATCAACCATGAGGATGTCTTCTTTTAATGAATGAGGTTTTTGGTTCGATAGAACTTTGGTATTTCTTCCCTTTTTTGGATGAGTTCGTGGGTTCCCTAAGGGCATGAACTGTGGTAAATTCATTATATATATTTCCAAAAGGGATGTATATGGGGTGGTCAAGATATAAATGGAGCGCTTTGTTCGAATTATACGCATGGTTCTTTTTGGGTTATAACCTTTGAATTGGATCAAGAGTACAAATGTTTATCCTATTCTCGGTTCGCATGCAACCATGATTTTGTAGGGTTTTGCATTGATAGCAACTTGTTTTGTGAAAGGAATTGTGCCCAGAAACATTTTGGAATTATGGTGCACTGTTAGATTTGAGAGGGAAGTTTACTGGGTTCCTGCATTGCGATGGAACGAAGTAAGTATCTTTAGGCCCGTGGAGTGTTGGGCGGATGCTGCAATGTCGACAAGATTGGTGTAATATCGAGAGCACTCCAATAATAGGTTGCAGGCCCAATGATCAAGATTGATTATTTCTTCTACTTGTGGTACCTTCAGTGTTGGCACGTTGATGGAAGTCAGGAGAATCAAAAATCAACTGGTTTGGATAAAGGGAACAGTTAAGGGTTATTGGGAGTATCAGTCGTGTACCAGAAAGTCTCTGTGATATGTTTGCATTATACATCCCGTTTGTTTGCAAGCATATATTAGGGTTTTGATTATCAAGATTGGGTATCAGTTAAAAAGTCTTGAATCATAAGTTCTTGGTGAATGTCTCGAGTGATTTGCCAGGTGGGTTACACCTGAGTTGATAAGGATTGAGGCAAATGTGAAAATTCTTGGATTTCTCATATTTACTCATTGGAGTAGTGGTTGCAATGGCATGCCAGGGAGTCAAGGGTTTATTAAAGCCTTTTTTTTTGCGTATTATGGATTCGGAATTGGTGGAAAATTCATGATGATATGTTTGAGTTTTTTTTTGCGTGTTTGGTAGTGATCATGCTCAAAGGAAAGGGGTGGATTCGATGAAAGGATGAATATCAGTTATGGAATCTGGGTTTTGAAGTTTAGATCTGCTGGGTTACCGGTCTCGAGAGGCATATTGTTTGAGTTAGTTCAGTGATAGTAGTTGAGAGTCCCCAACCTTCTATTTCTCATTAGAAGTTCGATCTTATAGCTAGGAAGTTGTAGAGCATGTTGGCGTTGTATGTGCTACTTTGCAGTGGTTAATAGATGAGGCTCGCATTGGGAGACAGCATGGTATTGAAGTATTAGATGTTTTCATCAGCAACTTATGGTATATGTTATGGTATGTTGGGTTGAGGCAATGTAGTCATGCATAAGGATCTGTATTCGGGTTAACCTGCATGGAGATCATGCAATTTATGGGATTAGGATTCATAGTAGTAACATTCTGCTTCATCGTTTAAAGGATTAGTGTTTTGTTTTGTAACACCCAATTTTTCGTAACAGGTGTTATTTCACGAAATATAGATATTATGAGTTGAGTAAATGAGATAAAGCCTTGAGTTGCTTTATTTTTAGAAATAATATTTAATAAAATATAATTAAATAATGTTGTAAAGCTTGTTGAGAGGATTTCGTGGATATAAAGATCATCGAAAACGGAGTCCGTATGAGGAAGTTATGATCGTTTGAATATTTGTCGAAAGTATGTTGCTATATTGAGAAAGTCAACGAAAATCAAGTCAACAGTCAACCCTTTGACTCTCACGATGTGAGCAATATGAATCGATGAAAACACATGTTGAAAGAGCAGGACACATGGCAGAAACCGGTCTAAACACTTCTCACGACGTGAGAGGTATATGTTCACAATATGAGAATCCCCAGATTATAAATATGAGTGTTTTGAGTCGTTTTCGAGTATTTTGGCGTACGTGAGGAGAGATGCTGCTTGGGAGCCATTCTCGGGAGTCTACACCAGCGTTATTATGCAGGCGTACGAGTGATACCTAATTGAGTTGCAGGATACAATGAGGTATCTTTTACGTGATAAATTGTATTTATGATATTTGATTATTCTTAGATATATTAGATCCATGTAAGGATTACAAGTATTCGTGATATGGAGTTGTTATGAACCTATTGGTGATATTAGTGAGAAAATCTTATGATTAAAATCATGTTTGGTTGACATGGGTTATAAACCCTATTGCCTGAGAAATACCCAATATGAGAAATTTAGCCATGGGCTTACAGGTTAAGCCTATTAAAATTATTAGTGAGTCTGGAAAGATTCTAAGGGACTTATTATTTAATAATAGGTGTTACCTTGTGACGAGCTGATAGATAGTGGAAAAGTAAAATTCAGACTGGAATAAGCCTGTCGACTTACCAGGTGAGTAACACTACTCTAATATCCATAGTTGTGATAATTGTGATGATTATTATATAATTGATTATTATGTAGAATATTAATTGTTATTTGAGAGATTTAGGAAATGTTGAGAAATAGATTATAGATGAGAGATTGGATACACTAATAGATTAATATTTGATCGATAGATATATATTATGAATGGAAGATATAACACATTTGATATATTGGTCATTGAGCATGAGATTTAATGAGTGAGATACTGATTATTGACTGGAAGGGTATTTGGATAAATTATTACTAAAGAAATGAATTCTTTGATGAAATGATTACATATGTGACAATTATGTGGATTATACATGATTTACATTATTTTGATGATTTATGATTTATTGGATTATTTTTTATTAGTTGTTATTCACTAAACCTTGAGGCTTTTGTTTTTGTGATTATCTGTTTTGCAGGTTGATTTATTGTGACGCCCGACTCGATCTTGTGCTTGCTGCCAACACAATCCTTGTGATAACTTCTTGTATGCCAGAGTGTCATACTACACTAAAATTATTTTTAAAACTTTTAAATGATTTTTGATAAATTTGGGTGTACCTTGGTAGAAAATTTTGGGCGTTACAAGTTAGTATCAGAGCTGAGGTTTAAGTGAATTAGGTTCTTATAGTAGATTCCTTAACTTAAACCTTAAGAGTAGATATGATATTGATAAATGTGTTAGATAAATTGATTTGATTTGATGATTATGAGTTAATTGGCTATTAGACATTTAGAGAACCTCGAGAAAAATAATTATATCTATATATAATTTATTATTTCCCTATAAAATAATGTCGTTGAACACTTTGGAGGGAGTTGCGATGTATGACTGCGAGATTCACAGCAAATATGAGGTGCGAAAATTCGAGATACGTAATGTAGTGATTGGAAATACGCGATGCAACTAGATCATGAAATAACAATATATTTTGACCTTCACGATGTGAGCATGTGTGATCATGACGTGAGCATTAAAGTATGATGTTATAGTTGAATTGTGAAGCTCATGATATGACGAGTGTAAGATCACGACGTGGCGAGGCGAAGATCACGATGTAGCGAGGTGGAGATCACGAAACGACGTAGCCATAAAGATTTAGTAGATGATGTACTCTGAGTACCTGCAAAGTGGAGAGAGTTTCCCATGACATAGATTAAAAATTAGATTACTATATGATGATGAATTGCAAGGCGATGAGGAATCTATCATGACGGGATATGTGATGAAGATGAGTTGAATTATAGTTAAATATATTTATAAAGCCAGGAGTCTATAGAAAACAAGAGTATAAAACTAGAGAGATTATATTGCTTTTAAAGTTGAGATAATATGAGAATTATAATGAAAAGTTCTAAATCAAAGAGATTAGATTAAAAGAGATGTTGGAGCGTGAGATTAGATAAACTATGAGAGTGTGAGATGAACTGATAGTAGTACTCTTAAAATGAGATAACGTGATCAAGCTTAATATTAAGAAAAAGATAAAGATGTAGAAAACTTTTAATAGAAATTTTGAGACTCATGTGAGAGAGGGATGTTGAATGAGTTAGGATAGAGATAGAAAGAGACGAAAAGAGAAGGAGGGAGATATCAAGAGAAAAAGAGAGAAAGAGACAAAGAATATAGATGAAACAAGATTTGAGAAATGAAGACTTTTACTCGAGATTTTATGATTTACACAAAGATCCATGAGAGGTGATTGGATCTTACAAAATGAGAATTTTGATTGAAATCATAGACTTAGATGATTATATCATGTAGACGATTTTAACATACATGTAGACGATATTTTGTGATTGAGTCTTTGAGAGGTGACAAGACTCAATCCTAATATGAGATATATTATGATCGACTTGAGTTATTGATTTGAGTAAATGATATTGATCCGAGTAATTGATCTAAGTAGACAATATTAAATTGAGTGATTCGAGAAATTGATTTGAGTGAAAAATATTAATATGAGCGATTGATCCAATTAACTTGAGTGGTTGATTAGATTAAATTAGGTAAGCGATCCAAGTGATTGATTAGAGAAATTAGCGTTGACTAGAGAAGTTAACCAACAGATTTGGGTAACTAATCTGAGCAATTAAATTTTGATCAGAGTGATTAATATCAATTAGAGTAATTAATATGAATGATCTATTTAAGCGATCTGAGTGATAAATTTGAATGATTAATTAATCATTGATTTAAGTAATATGAGAGATTAAAGTTAGAAAATGTTTTGAATGACCTGAGTGATTAATTTGGATGAATTATAAAACCATGATAATATTTGAAGATATGATTTATAATATATCGAGTTGCTGAGTGTCTAGTTGATATCCATTATGTGGAAGGCTTATTGATAATGACAAGGATAATAATCATGGAATAAAAGCAGATTTCTTAATATTATCTATGATAATTTAGAGATAACGAGAGAGAAATAAGATGAAGTATCAGAGTGAGTAAAGATATAACTCCTAAAGTTGATATGAATTCAGAAGTTATAGTAAGAACTTTTGATCGAGATGAGATATGATTAGATAAGATATAAGATTGATATTCCTTCGAAAATGAGATTGATATTCCTTCGGGAATGAGATTGATAGTCCTTGGGAATGAGACTGTGCTACTTGTTGATGTGTCACGGGTTGACACTGTTGCTATTTGTTGATATGTCACGGGCTGACACCGTTGTTATTCGTTGATTTGTCACAGGCTGACATTGTTATTCGATATTTATTGGAAAGTCATGTGCTGACATTATGATGTGATATTTGGTTAAATGTTACGAGTTGATAAATGACAAGTTTTGATTACAAGGAAAAATAAGTTATTATGATTGTGGCATTATGTATGATTATGATGTACACAACTAGCAACTACATAAATTGATCAAAGTAACCAATCCGAGTGATTAACCTGATCGATTGGTTAAAGAAGTGATTTGGTTGATTGTGTAATTTGAGTGTAAACAAAAATACACAGGAAGAAGAATCAAACAGAATGGATGTGTAGTGAATAAGATATGATTATTTAAAGTTGGTTGTTCAAATATGTTAAATTGCTTAAATGTTCAAGACCTTCATGTTCACATCTGAATAACTTTAGTTTTAGACATATTCAGATGGAGCGGATTATATGAAATTTGTAGTACTCCTAACAGGCTTTCCAACATTATAATTATTGTCCAAATCGGAGTTCGTATGATTGATTTACAAGGCTAGAAGGATAGAGAAAAAACCATAAATTTTGCTGGGAGATTATCCTGGGTCAAGTGGAGTAAGGGTGATTGATATGGGGAATCGTTCCAATTCATTTGAACAATCCGAGTGATTAAATTGAGCAATCGATATTGATCTGGGAGATTGACCTAAGCAATTGAGATTGATTCAAGTAATTGATTTAATTAGAGTGATCGATCAGAGTAATTAGTTAGAGCAATTTTAATGATTGATATGAGAAATTGATGTTAATATAAGTGATTGATTTTGATCTAATTAATTTATGAGTATTTGAGTAGATTAACAATGATAGGATTTTATAGCCTGAGAATATTTGATTTAGCCTTATTTCCTGTTCGTTGTTTGGTTGTGGGCTGAGGGTGGAATCAATTATTCAACTGTCTATCGGATCCAACATTATGTACGATTATGATGAATACAATTAGCAATTACATCAATTGATAATAGTAACCAATCCGAGTGATTGATCTGATTGAGACAAATTTTGGTAAATGATAATGATCAGAGTAATATATTTTGGTCAAAGTGATTGATATTGAGTAGAGTAAATGACATGAGTAAATAATATTAATCAGAGCAAATTTAGTAATTGATTTGAATGAGTAGCATTGATCTAATTGACTGAATCGACTGATCATAGTAAAGTGATTTATTAATCAATAATTTGAGTAATTCGAGAGATTTATTTAAGAAATGGACCTGAGTAAATTGAGTGGATGGTCTGAGTGATTTGAGTAGTTGTGAATATTTGAGTAAATTAATCACATTGTGTGTAGCGTAGAGATTAATGAGATTGAAATTAATTTGAGTGGTTTTTGATTGAGTGATCAAATTCGAAATATAACTTATAATAAGATTGACTTGCGAAATGTCTATTTTATATTTAGTGAGGATAATTGCTATGAGTATTTACACTCGTGACTTCAGGACGAGTCGTAAGTCAAGTGTCGAATCATTATTGAGAGAGACTAAGAGAAATGTTGGTTTGAGTTCTGATAATGAGTTGAGATAAATATAAGATACTAGAAGAGTAATAGAGAAACATTTTGAATATTAGTATTGAGCAATTATTATTGATTTGGGTTATTAATCACTAATATGACTAACCGGGAAGATTGATTTTAATATTTGGGAATAATAATAATAATAATAATAATAATAATAATAATAATAAAAATAATAATAATAATAATAATAATAATAATAATAATAATAATAAGAAGAAGAAAAAGTATCGATTTGTAATTTTCAGAATCTTTTTCCCTACCAATTAAAGTCGATCATCATCGAGGAGTTAGATGAAAGGAATATCAATTAAAGCTACATAAAGTGTCTAGATATATATGAGAAATTATGTAAGTTGTTTAAACTTATAGAAGACATGAGACAATTATGAGAGTTATATGATAATTCTATTTAGAATCTGTAAAAGAGTAGAGAAATGTATGAGTCTTGAACAATTATGAAATGAGATGAGAAAATCTGAGATTCACATAAGAATAAAATATGAAACTACATAATATAAGAGTAGCATAAGAGAATATAATGAGATATATGTCATACAAATATTTAGCTTACACTAGATTAGTAGCACGATATTTCAAGAGATTCCGAGGACGGAATATTTTAAAGGGGGGGGGAGTATTGTAACACCCGTTTTTTTCGTAACAGGTGTTATTTCACGACATATAGATATTATAAGTTGAGTAAATGAGATAAAGCCTTGTGTTGCTTTATTTTTAGAAATAATATTTATAAAAGGATAATTAAATAATGTTGTAGAGCTTGTTGAGAGGATTCCGTGGATATAAAGATCATCATAAATGGAGTCCGAATGAGGAAGGTATGATAGTTTGAATATTTGATGAAAGTACGCTGCTATATTGAGAAAATCAACGAAAATCAAGTCAACAATCAACCCTATGAATCTCACGACGTGAGCAACATGAATTGACGAAAACACGTGGCGAAAGAGCAGGAAACGTGGCAGAAACTGATCTAAACACTTCTCACGACGTGATAATCCCCAGAGTATAAATACGAGTGTTTTGAGTTGTTTTAGAGTATTTTAGCGTACGTGAGGAGAGATGCTGCTCGGGAGCCATTCTCGGGAGTCTATACCGGAGATATTATGCTGGTGTACGGGTGATATAGAATTGAGTTGCGGGATACAATGAGGTATCTTTTACCTAATAAATTATATTTATGATATTTGATCATTATTAGATATATTAGAGCCACATAAGGATTACGAGTATTCGTGGTATGGAGTTGTTATGAACCTGTTGGTGAGATTAGTGAGAAAATCTTGTGATTAAAATCATGTTTGGTTGACAAGGGTTATAAACCCAATTGCCTGAGAAATACCTGATATGAGAAATTTAGCCATGGGCTTATGGGTTAAGCCTATTATAATTATTAGTGAGTCTGGACAGATTCGGAGGGACTTATTATTTAATAGTAGGTGTTACCTTGTGACGAGCTGATAGATAGTGGAAGAGTAAAATTCAGACTGGAATAAGCCTGTCGACTTACTAGGTGAGTAACACTACTCTAATATCCATGGTTGTGATAATTGTGATGATTCTTATATAATTGATTATTATTTAGAATATTAATTGTTAATTGAGAGATAATGTTGAGAAATATATTATAAATGAGAGATAGGATAACACTAATATATTAATATTTGATCGACAGATATATATATATTATGATTGGAAGATATAACACATTTGATATATTGGTCATTGAGCATGAGATTTAATATGAGTGTGATACTGATTATTGATTAGACATGTATTTGATAGATAGATTATTACTAAAGAAATGAATTCTTTGATGAAATGATTACATATGTGGAATATACATGATTTACATTATTTGTATGATTTATGATTTATTTGATTATGTTTTAGTAGTTGTTATTCACTAAGCCGTGAGGCTTATGTTTTTTGTGATGATCTGTTTTGCAGGTTGATTTATTATGATGCCCGACTCTATCCTGTGCTTGCTGCCAGCACGATCCTTGTGATAGCTTCTTGTATGCCAAAGTGCCATTGTACATTAAAATTATTTGTTAAACTTTTAAATGATTTTTGATAAATTTGGGTGTACCTTGGTAGAAAAATCTGGACGTTACATGTTCCTAGTTAGAAGGAGTGGCCCGGAGGGTTTGGTTTCCATGTGGGTGGGAAGGAGGGATTTCGAGGACAAAATCTAATTTAAGTAGGGGACAGTTGTAACATTCTGTGCCGAATCATTTCCTAATGCGGGGTTGTGACCTGAAGACCGGTTATCATAAGGCTTAGGGCCTTCGAGAAAGGGAGATTTAGACCTATTTGGGTGTGGGTAAGGTAGGATAGAGGATCTGGAAATTCAGTTTGTGATTTGGAGCCCAAGGGTGTAACCATAAAGTGGCAGTCGAGCCTTTTACGAATTTTGGATTTTTGTTTGGAAAGTTTTAAGCCACATATGAGTTGTTAAAAGTGTAGAGCTTTTCAGTACCTTTTTTTAGATATAAGGATCGTCGAAAACGGACTTATAACAAAGAAGTTATGGCATTCAGAAGTATGGTGAATTTAGGGTTAACCGAGTACACGGGGTGTACACAAGTGTACGCATGGCATACGAGTGTAAAAACCAGTACATGAGGCGTACATTGGTGTATGTCGGGGGTACTAATTGAAGTGATCGCGGAGCCTTAAGGGAGTACGTTGAGCGTATCAGAAGCACATTGGACGTACTCCAGTCAGACTAAAACCCTAATTTAGGGTCCTGGACCCTATTTAAGCACCTTAACTCACCACCAAACCCTTTTATCTTTAGCCTCCATCCCCTTAAACCCTAAAAATGAAACCCTAGATTCCATTGGTGTGGTTCTTGAGTTCCTGGTGGTATTCCATGCATTTTGGTGCTCATGGAGGAAGAAGGAGCTTCTTGGAGAAATGTGGGATTGCTTGGAGCTTGTGGATCCAGGCTTAGTGCATCATGAACTATCTTCTCAAGGTATAACACTTTGATGACTATATTCATAGATCTTGTTATGGCATAATTTCATGAGCGTTTGTCCCATTTTTTTTATCTTTGTGAGTATGGAGTACTCCAAAGCATATTAACTGTCATTTTTGAGGTCTTGAAGTGTATTGAGCAATAAAAATGTTTGCTTGATTGTTTCCTTAGCACCATACAAGAGTTAAGTATTTTTGAATTTAGTGAAAGGAAGGATTTTGGAGATTTAGCCCTCTTTAGCCATGCAAAGGTTTAAAGATTTCAGCTTTATGGTTTAAGACATCATTTAGGGTTAAGAGAACTTTGACTTAACCCAATAAGAGATCAATGTGAATTTTTGGCCCTTATGAGTATGTTGGGCATAATCAGAAGTACGCTCAACGTAAATGCCTAAATGGAGTTTCATGCTTTAAGGACTTATAAATTTTGCTTAGAGGGTGAGTATGTGGGGCGTACACTTCGGGTACGCGGGGCATACTACCTAGGAGGTGTAGTTTTAGGTCTTTTGGTTTGGGCCTTGTTGGGCTCTTGGACTTCTGAACTTGGGCCTTGGATTGATTATGGGCTTTCTTGGAATTTGATTCATGATGGTTTTTGGGCCCAATTAGGAAGTTGGGCCATATCGGGCTTTGGTTTTGGGCCAAGTAGGAAAAATGGGTAAAATGTTCTTTTACTCTGGTCACTAGGTAAGTAATTCAGATTCTTGATTGTGGGTCGAGATTCAATTATTAATTGGATGATCTTTGATGGTGCTAGTGCCTGGGGATTTCTGGATCAGCGGTCCAAGCACTTGTCTGAGATATTCAGCCGCTTTAGGTGAGTTTTCCTCACTGTACTTACGGGTCGAAGGCACTAAGACTGACCCATTGGATTAGATATCCAGGTTTGTGATACTATGTAATCATGATGTGGTGATCTATTAGATCGATATCATGGTATATAGGATGACGTTATGCTTAATGATCTGTACGTCTGCCAAATTGTTTGTTGACTAGTTATATGTTGATTGATGGTTGAGGTTTTATTGTTATGTGCGTGAGCCAACAGACCGAGGGCATTCCAACCCGTAGTTGATTGGGCCCGAGGGTATATGTCACAACTAGCATTTTAGCTAGGAAAGTTTGTCCTCATGTAAATATCAAATATTGTAAGACTTGTAATCTAAGTGGATATCATACTCTATGCTCAATCAAAATCATCCATTTGAATCAAAACTTTTGAGTGAAGTTCAAAACCTAATACAATACATCTCATATACTTAAGTATGGGTCTGAAATCCTACATATCCCAGTTTAAAATTTAGTATGGACTAGGATCCTCTTATTGGGCCTAATGGGCCCGTAAACCTTTTATTTGATGATTTTGGGCCAATGAAACCCATTTGAGCTCTAGTTGGGCCCACATTCTTCAAACCATAGCAATTGGGCCATGTTGGGCCTAAAATATCTCACTTATTTATCATGGGCTATGATGGGCCGTCAACCTTGATGGGCCGTGAACCCATTTCCTCATCTTAATTGGGCCGTGAAACCCATTAGGCTGTAAATCCCATCCTTCCTCATGCACGACCAACTTTAAAAAAAAAAGAGAGAAAACAATGGGATATTAGGAGTGCCACCTCACTAATGACCAACAAATAACTATGTAATTACATCCCATATCTCCATGCAACATCAAATCACCTATCTCCCCCTCCTTTTTATTCATGGCTAAAGAGCCAAAAACTCCCACCACCTTCATTTTCCTCTTAAACCTAACCAAAGACTTCTCTATAAGGATCTCAAGAAATCTCTCATTTCCTCCTAAGAAAATCATAAGTGATTGGGGGTGTGCTCAAGGATACATCATCAAAGTTCATCATCTTGGTAAGATATCTTATATTCTAGTGTTTAACTTCATCATATAACAAATCCTACATCCATTAGCACACTATTTCATGATCCATGCTCTTAGAACTTCACAGATCTCGAAAATCTCCTCAAGGAAATGTCTAGGGATGAAATCTCCATCAAACCCTTCATCAAACCGAGAACAACAACCCAAAGTGAGTTCATACCCCTTATTTTTAGTTTTTACTATGTTTTGGGGGAGAATACAATTTTTTTTGTGTAGATCTATGTGTTTATGCATGTATGTGTGTGTTTTCATGTTATATGTTGTGCTTATGTTATGAAAACATGCTAGATCTCTTCTAATCTCGAAATACCTACTATACTTGGTGATGTTTGTAAACTAAACCATCTTATGTAACTTACTATGAGGTGGGATATATTAAACATGCTAAAAATGTTTGAAAACTTCCCAAAAATCGTGTAAAGGGGCCATTTTTGAAAAAATAAACAAAAAGTGCGGATCTGATGTAACCCACTGTTTTGAGAGGACCAAAAGAGTCATTTTTAAATCAAAATGGATCTTTATGATATTCATGGTCTTAAAGGGGCCAAAAGTGCAAATTTTCACGAATGGGCTTTTATATGGGCCTTCACGGTTTTAATGGGCCAAATATGCCAATTTTCACAAAAGATGGGTCTTAATTATGCAACTTATGGTTATTAGGGGTCAAAAAGGATTATTTTTGCTAAACATGGTTAGTTACAATATTTGAGACCCCGCAAGGACTAAAAATGTAGACATTTTCATAAATAGGCCATATTTGGACTTCTCATGGCTTTGGGCCAAAAAATGTACTTTTGGACTTTTATGGGCTTAAATGTCATTTTCAACAAAGTTGTGCCAAAAAGATGGAATTATTTATAATGGGCCGAAAATGCACATTTTTAAAAAGATCAAGCCAAAAATGATACTTATGACAAAAGTGAGTTAAAAATGTTAGTTTTACAAAAAGTGGGCCTTTTATGTCATTTTGGTAAATAATTGAACTAAAACAAGCAATAAAATAACAAACGGGCTAAATTTTGCCATTTTCATGTTATTGGGCCTTAGTGACCCATTTATATGTAGGATAGGTCCTGAATACTCTTTACATGTTTATTGGGACTTGTTGACCCATTTACATGCTCGACGGACCTTGGATACTCCTTGAGTGCTTATTGGGCCTTAAAATATCATACATGTGAAGTGGGCCTTAGTTGTCCTTTTACATATATTTTGGGCCCAGGTTATATAATCTCATTCCTTATGAGCCTAGAAATGATTTACATGTTTAGTGGGCTTTAGTCGTTCACTTACATGTTCATTGGGCCTAGAATGTACTTTATATGTTTCTCTTCGCGTAAATTCGATTAAGGATCTAGTGAGACGTGTCGGTTGACACCTATTGAGTGTACGATTGTAGCCTGTAGTTATTACCAGAGTGTCTTGGAGGGAGAACGGGGGTTTGTGTATAGATCTATAAAGGGATGACACCCCACACCTGAGCTGTTCACTACAGTTAGACTAATCCAGTCTAGGGTGACGAAAACCTTACCTTATTCCGTCGGCGTCCATAAACGCCAAGACAGGCGAAATTGTCATTATCTAGTGTCGTTATAACGACTCACTTAGAGGAATTAACGTTATAAATTTACGGGAGACCATTCTCTTTTCTCATTGGATTACTCGGTAGTGTACTCGTGCCGGTACTCAACCTCGAGGGTTGATCTACCAGCCTTCTCTTTCACAGGCAACATCGGGTTGTTTGGGGGCGTTCTCTTTACATTATCTTCATTCTCTTTTTTGCATTCTAGTATACAATAACACACATGCGTTAATACAAGATCGAACACATACATACTAAATTAGTTTAAGAAAATATAGGATTTTATGGTGGTTACAAAATTTTTACAAATCATCTTCTCAAACATGCTTATGAACTCACCAACATTTTTATGTTAACCTTTTTAAATTAAATTGTATTCTCAGGAAACCGTTGAGTAGGTTGGGCGGACCGAACTAATGGATATTTTGTTATATTTTGATTTCATCATACTTTAACTATTTTGGCATGTAATATTCAAAACACAATACTCGATGTAAACAATGTATGTTGTTATATTACATGTGTGATGATGATGATGATGTTATGTTTCAATTATATACTATGTGATGATACTACAAAGTTGAAAGTCACACCAAGCCCCCGGACGTTTCCGTCGTCTGGTTCCGGGGTGTGACAAATTGGTATCAGAGCATTGTTTATAGTGAACTGACATACCTAATCATACAAGATATGTAACTATAAATACAATGGGACTAAAACACTATGAATAAAAATAATACCTACGTGTGCATTAATACCATAACACTAAAAGCCTCTGGAGGAAATTGAACACCGTGGTTAAACCTGGACGATTATGTTGTCATATTGGGATAAATATAGCCTGATCAACTATATTTATTCAAAATATGACCAACAAGTGTTTGGGAGTGATCATGGTGGGAAATGAATCTAGAAGCTTACCTCATATCCAAAAATTGTAAGGAACTTAAACTTAAACAATTAAAATACTATAGGAGTATTTTGGAATGCTATCTACATACTCTTTTTACACGTTTCTCACTCCTCGTGCAGACACTATGGCCGAATTCCACCATCCAGGAGATCCCTACTTCCCCAAACAGGGGAATGGTGGATGGTTGGAGCCAGCAGAAGAGCCAGAGGAAGAACCAGAGGAAGAGCCAGAGGAAGAACCCGAGGAAGAACCTATAGGTAGACCGTCAGAACCGGTAGCTGACTCAGATGAAGAGGAGGCTGATCACAGCGACGCGGATGACTCAGACGCGGAGTCCGAAGTGATCAATCCGCCATACATGGCCAGGGTGCCCCCATACAGAATGGGCCCCAATGGTCCTACGCCCCCATGGGCACACGAGATCTGGAGGTGGAGCCGCCAACAAGGGGTATGACCTCCATTTGGTATGAACCGGGACTACTACAACTTGAGTCATGGTGGACCTGCCGACTGAGCCTCGCCTGTAATAGTGAGGAGGATACGCGACATGGGCGAGCAGGCGCAGGCAACCGCTGGCCAAATGGTGGCCATGAGAGTCACGATTGAGCGCGCGGAAATGATGACACATGAGGTAGTCAGGGACTACCAGGTGCGACAGACAGCATTGAAAGCCCGACTTCGGGCCACTGAGCACCACCTGGCTAGAATTCAGGGTGCATCTACCTCGTCATCAGCACCACCAGACCCTTCTCGTCGTGATTAGTACTCGTTCATCTACTACCTACTACCGTTATGATTTTCTCTTATGTACTACTCTATGTACTATCGACTACATGATTAAGTGATTACACTACTCAGGGAGTCGTTACGCTGTCGGATTTTGTTTCATTTCTTGTATGCCTTACGTAGGCAAATTTTCATGTTCTCAAAAGTTTATCATTAATGAAAACGGCTATATATTTTCTCAAGATGTTGTTATTACTTTTAATACATGTTGATTGTATACACTCACTTACTTACACACAATCGAATCATCGACACTGTCTATAATCAAGAAATCTTGGAACTAGAATACACTGGATACTCAACATCTTTTCGTTCCATGAAAGAAAGATGCCTCGAAAAACGATACCCAGAAACCACAACGCAACACCACCACCACCGCCTCCACCAGAAATGGACTCAGCTGCATTTCATGCAGCAGTTTCAGCTGCAGTTACAGCAGCGCTGGCTCATATTCAGCACAGGAACAACAGTGGATGTAACAGGCAAGGGGTTGGAAGTTCAAACCACGGGATGAACCAAGGACCCACAAGAACTTGTACCTACAAAGACTTCACAAACGCCAAACCTCGAACCTTCAACGGGACGGGAGGCGTGATAACTCTGAAAAGATGGATAGAAAAAGTGGAATTAGTATTCGAAATCTGCGGATGTCCGGAGGAGTGCAAGGTAAAGTTTGCGGCTTGCACATTTGTCGACCAAGATCTCTCTTGGTGGAATGGTCACGTGGAGGCCATGACACTCGGTGTGGAGAATGCTATGCCATGGGAGGAGCTTAAGGAGATACTGATGGACGAATACTGTCCAAGGGGAGAAATCCAGAAGATGGAGAAAGAACTATGGAACCTCACAGTCCAAAACTTTGACATCGATTCTTACATCTCGAGGTTTAGTGAGTTGTCTCTCTTGTGTACAGGGATGATCACGTCCGAAGGGAAGAAGATTGAAAGATTCATCTGGGGATTCACCTCTTCAATTCAATGGAATATAATCTCAGCGAACCCGGAAACATATGATAGTGCTAAGAGACTAGCCAAGAAGTTATACAACCATGGAAACAAGAAAGGTGCCAAAGCAGGAGAAGTTGAAGTCAAAAAGGAAGGTGATAACAAGAAAGGCAAGAACAACATGCGAAAAGGGTGAAAAACCCAAGAGTCAACAAAGAAGCAAAAAACAGTAGTAGTCCACACTACTACTGCTCAGGTTACCACAACACCACATTCTCCAGCCTCATCTACACCAACTACTACAAGACAATACTTAGGGACCCTACCCAAGTGTAACAAATACAGTTTTCACCACCATGGGGAATGCAGGGAGATGCATTGCACAAGTTGCAACAAAAAGGGTCATACTGCACGATACTGCAGATCTTAACCTTAACAGAATCAACAACCAAACAACAACAACAATTGCAACAACAACAACAACAATAATGATGATGGGGTCAGTTACACTTGTTATGGGTGTGGAGGAACTGGTCATTTCAAACGCGATTGCCCCAAAGCCAACAACCAAGGAGCAGGAGGATCAAGAAGGGTATTGACGTTGGGTCAAGGTGAAGCAGTTCCTGACCCGACGATTGTTACTGGTACATTCCCATTTAACAACACTTACGCATGCATTTTATTCAATAGCGGAGCCGAGCGAAGCTTCGTTAGTAACAAATTCAAACACTTACTAAATCAAAAACCCCGGAAGCTCAACGAAGCCTTCACGGTGGAGATGGCTAATGGGAAAAACCGAAACAACCAAAGATGTTTACGTAGGGTGCATATTAACACTAAACAACCATTCGTTTCAAATAGATTTAATGCTAGTAAATATTAGGAGTTTTGATGTGATAATCGGCATGGATTGGTTAAGCCTCCACCATGCTGATATTATTTGTCGCGAGAAGGTCGTTCGCCTTCACCTCCTCAATATCGAAACCCTAATAATCTACGGTGATAAACGTGGCGCCAATATTTTTCTCATTTCATGCATTAAGGCACAAAAGTGCCTGCACAAGAAAAACTATGCTTTCCTTGCTCATATTGTGGATAAGGCCAAAGAAGAAGCAAACATTAAAGACATCCTAGTGACATGTGACTTCCCATATGTATTTCCAGAAGACCTTCCGGGAATACCCCCAGAAAGACATGTCGAATTTCGAATCGACCTAATACCAGGAGCCACATCAATTGCCAAATCAACCTACAGGTTAGCTCCCGCCAAAATGCAGGAGCTATCCAGTTAACTAAGCAAAATGTTGAGCAAAGGATTCATCAGACCAAACTTCTCACCCTGGGGAGCTTCGGTCTTGTTTGTCAAGAAAAAGGACGGATCCTTCAGAATGTGCATCAATTATAGGGAATTGAATAAACTCATTGTCAAAAACCGAAACCCACTCCCTTGGACTAACAATTTTTTTGACCAACTACAAGGAGGTAGTTACTTCTCCAAAATAAATATAAGATCCGGTTATCATTAGCCTCGAGTCCGAGAAGAGGATATTCCAAAAACTGCTTTCCGACCTCGATATGGTAATTACGAATTTGTTGTGATGCCCTTCGGTCTAACAACTGCCCCCACAGTATTTATGGACCTCATGAATCGAGTCTGCCGCCCATTCCTTGATAATTTCGTGATCGTCTTTATCGATGATATTCTTGTATACTCCCGAAGCGAAGAGGAGCATGGTGAACATCTCCGTCAAATCGTGGAAACCCTAAGGGATGAGCGTTTATATGCAAAATTCTCCAAATGTGAGTTCTGGATTCGCAGTGTAAAATTTTTAGGTCACGTAGTCAGTGAGGAAGGGATTCACGTAGATCCTTCCAAGATCAAGGCCATTGAAGGCTAGGGAGTCCCGAAGACATCAACGGAAATTCGACAATTCTTGGGTCTCGCAGGCTACTACCAAAGGTTTATCCAGAATTTTTCTAAGATAGCCAAACCCCTCACCACTTGACACAAAAGGCGTATCTTTCAATTGGATGAAAAAGCAAGAAGCTGACTTCCAAACCTTGAAGCGAGCCCTCAATAGTACGCGAGTGCTATCCTTACCAGAGGGAACCGAAGACTTCGTGGTCTACTGCGATGCTTCGAACCAAGGATTAAGCTGTGTCCTCATGCAGCGTGGAAAGTTGATAGCTTACGCATCCATGCAAATGAAGATGCATGAAGTTAATTACACCACCCATGATCTCGAGCTGGAAGTTGTGATTTTTTCCCTAAAGAATTGGAGGCACTACCTCTACGGTACGAATTGCACCATCTTCACGGATCAAGGAGCCTCCAGAACATTCTGAACCAAAAGGATCTGAACATGAGGCATCGAAGGTGGGTTGAGCTACTGAATGATTATTAATGCGAGATCAAGTACCACCCATGCAAGGCTAATGTGGTAGCCGATGCCATGAGCAGGAAAGAATACTCAGGTCACCGGATGAACACATTATCAATAACCATCAACTCCCACCTAACCTCACAGATCAAGGGAGCCCAATCAGATGCATTGAAGCCGGAGAACACCACAAATGAAACACTACGTGGGATGGATAAAAACTTTAAAGCCAGGGAGGATGGAACTTACTACTTCATGAATCGAATCTGGGTCCCTAAACTCAAGGGATTCAGAGAGATAGTTATGAACGAGGCTCATAGAACGCGATATTCCATCCATACAGGTTCAGATAAGATGTACCTGGACATTAAACAACATTATTGATGGCCAAATATGAAGGCAAAGATCACCACTTACAATGGCAAGTGTCTCACTTGTGCCAAGGTGAAAGTTGAGTATCAAAATCCCTTGGGATTATTACAACAACCAGTAAAACCCGAGTGGAAATGGGAAAGGATTACTATGGACTTCATAACCAAATTACCTAAGACAACAGATGGATTGGATGCTATCTGGGTGATTGTCGATAGGTTAGCTAAATCCGCTCATTTACTGCCAATAAAAGAATCGTACAAGATGGAAAGATTAACACGAATTTATATCAAAAGGATTGTGAGACTTCACGGGGTGCTAGTATCTATTATCTCAGATCGTAATAGTAGATTTACTTCACGGTTTTGGCAGTCACTCTAGAAGGCTATAGGGACATAACTAGACATGAGCACTGCCTACGACCCTCAAACCGATGGCCAGAGCGAGTGAACCATCCAAACACTTGAAGACATGCTCCGAGCTTGTGTGATCGATTTTGGCAAGTCATGGGATACCCAGTTGCCCTTGATTGAATTCTCGTATAAAAAAAACTATCACACGAGTATAAGGTTTGATCCTTTTGAGGCCTTATATGGTCGCAAATGCAGATCGCCTCTCTGTTGGGCTGAGGTGGGTGACACCCAGCTGGCAAAAGGGAAATCACCAAGAAACACTCTTACATGACCAGAAATCATTCGAGAAACTACAGAGAAGATAATCCAAATAAAAGCCCGACTCCAAGCGTCGCGTGACCGGAAAAAGAGTTACGCTGACAAACGACGAACACCTCTGGAATTCCAAGACGGAGTTCGAGTACTATTAAAGGTCTCTCCCTGGAAAGGGATGATCCATTTTGGGAAATGAGGAAAACTAAACCCGCGATACATCGGGCCGTTCGAGATTCTTGCTCGAATTTGTCCGGTGGCTTATAAGCTGCAGCTACCTTCGGAGCTCAGCAACGTACACCTTGTGTTCCAAACTTAGAAAATGAAAAAGTGCTTAACAGATGAAACCCTTATCATTCCTCTAGAAGAGATCAAAATAAACGACAATCGCCTGTTCGTCGAAGAACCAGTCGAGATAATAAATAGGGAAGTGAAGCGTACGAAACAGAGTCGCATTCCGATTGTGAAGGTTCGATGGAATGCTAAGCATGGTCTGAAATTCACATGGGAACACGAAGACCAGATGAGCTGAAGTACCCTCGCTTATTCTCTCGTTCATGATCCTACCTTTCAAAATAATTTCGGGACGAAATTCTCTCTAACGGGGGGATGACGTCACAACTAGCATTTTAGCTAGGAAATTCTGTCCTCATGTAAACATCAACTATTGTAAGACTTGTAATATAAGTGGATATCATACTCTATGCTCAATCAAAATCATCCATTTGAATCAAAACTTCTAAGTGAAGTTCAAAACCTAATACAATACATCTCATATACTTAAGTATGGGTCTGAAATCCTACATATCCCAGTTTAAATTTTAGTATGGACTAGGATCCTCTTATTGGGCCTAATGGGCCAACAAACCTTTTATTTGATGATTTTGGGCCAATGAAACCCATTTGGGCTCTAGTTGGGCCCACATTCGTCAAACCGTAGCAATTGGGCTATGTTGGGCCTAAATAACACACTTATTTATCATGGGTCATGATGGGCCGTGAACCTTGATAGGCCGTGAACCCATCTCCTCGTCTCAATTTGGATGTGAAACCCATTGGGCCGTGAACCCCATCCTTCCTCATGCACGACCCACTTACAAAAAAAAAGAGAAAACAATGGGATATTAGGAGTGCCACCTCACTAATGACCAACATATAACTAGGTAATTACATCCCATATCTCCATGCAACATCAAATCACCTCTCTCCCCCCCTCCTTCTTATTCACGGCCAAAGAGCCAAAAACTCCCACCACCTTCATTTTCCTCTCAAACCCAACCAAAGACTTCTCTCTAGAGATCTCAAGAAATCTCTCATTTCCTCCTAGGAAAATCGTGTGTGATTGGGGGTGTGCTCAAGAATACATCCTCAAGGTTCATCATCTTGCTAATATATCTTATATTCTAGTGTTTAACTTCATCATATAACAAATCCCCCATCCATTAACACACCAATTCATGATCCATCCTCTTAGAACTTCATAGATATCGAAAATCTCCTCAAGGAAACATCTAGGGCCGAAATCTCCTTCAAACCCTTCACTAAACCAAGAATAACAACCCAAAGTGAGTTCATACCCCCTATTTTTGGTTTTTACTATGTTTTGGGGAAGAATACAAGTTGTCTTGTGTAGATCTATGTGTTTATGCATGTATGTGTGTGTTTTCATGTTATATGTTGTATTTATGTTATGAAAACATGATAGATCTCTTCTAATCTCAAAATACCTACTATAATTGGTGATGTTTGTAAACTAAACCATCTTATGTAACTTACTATGAGGTGGGAAAGATTAAACATGCTAAAAATGTTTGAAAACTTACCAAAAATCGTCTAAAGGGGCTATTTTTAACAAAATAAACAAAAAGTGAGGTTCTTATGTAACCCACGGTTTTGAGAGGACCAAAAGAGTCATTTTTAAATCAAAATGGATCTGTGTGATATTCATGGTCTTAAAGGAGCCAAAAGTGAAAATTTTCACTAATGGGCTCCTATATGGGCCTTCACAGTTTTAATGGGCCAAATATGCCAATTTTCACAAAAGATGGGTCTTAATTATGCAACTCACAATTATTAGGGGTCAAAAAGGATTATTTTTGCTAAACATGGTTAGTTGCAATATTTGAGACCCTATAAGGACTAAAAATGTAAACATTTTCATAAATGGGCCATATTTGGACTTCTCACGACTTTGGGCCAAAACTATGTACTTTTGGACTTTTATGGGCTTAAATTTCATTTTCAACAAACTTGTGCCAAAAATGTAAATTTTTGATAAGAGGGACTAAAAATGTGAATTTATTAAAATTTGGGCAAAAAAGATGGAATTATCTATAATGGACCGAAAATGCACATTTTTATAAAGATCAAGCCAAAAATGATATTTATGACACAAGTGAGTTAAAAATGTTATTTTTACAAAAAGTGGGACTTTTATGTCATTTTGGTAAATAATTGAACTAAAACAAGCAATAAAATAACAAACGGACTAAATTTTGCCATTCTCATGTTATTGGGCCTTAGTAACCCATTTATATGCATGATAGGTCCTGAATACTCTTTACATGTTTATTCGGCCTTATTGACCCATTTACATGCTCGACAGACCTTGGATACTCATTGCATGCTTATTGGGCATGTAGTATCATACTTGTTAAATGGGCCTTAGTTGTCATTTTACATATATTTTGGGCCCAGGTTATATAATCTCATTCCTTATGAGCCTAGAAATGATTTACATGTTTAGTGGGCCTTAGTCGTTCACTTACATGTTCATTACGCATGGAATGTACTTTATATGTTTCTCTTCGCTTAACTTCGATTATGGATCTAATGAGATGTGTCGATTGACACCTATTAAGTGTATGATCATAGTCTATAGTTATAACCAGAGTCTCTTGGAGGGAGAGTGGGGGTTTGTGTATAGATGTATATGGGGATGACACCCCACACCTGTGTTGTTCGCTACAGTTAGACTAAGCCAGTCTAGGGTGATGAAAACCTTACCTTATTCTGTCGGCGTCCATAAACGCCAAGACATGCGAAATTGTCACTATCTAGTCTGGTTATAATGACTCACTTAGAGGAATTAACGTTATAAAATTACGGGAGACCGTTCTCTTTTTTCTTGGATTACTAGGTAACGTACTCGCGCCGGTACTCAACCTCGAGGGTTGATCTACCAACATTCTCTTTCACAGACAACATCGGGTTGTCTGGGGGAGTACTCTTTACATTCTCTACATTGTCTTTTTGCATTCTAGTATACAATAACACACATGCATTAATACAAGATCGGACACATAAATACTAAACTGTTTTCAGAAAATATAGAATTTTCTGGTGGTTACAAAATTTTTACAAATCATTTTCTCAAACATGCTTATGAACTCACCAACATTTTTATGTTGACTGTTTTAAATTAACTTGTATTCTCAGGAAACCGTTGAGTAGGTTGGGCGGAACGAACTAATGGATATTTTGTTATATTTTGGTTTCATCATACTCTAACTATTTTGGCATGTAATATTCAAAACACAATACATGATGTAAACAATGTGTGTTGCTATATTACATGTGTGATGATGATGATGTTATGTTTCAATTATATACTATGTGATGATACTACAAAGTTGAAAGTCACACCAAGCCCCCAGACATTTCCGCCGTCTGGTTCGGGAGTGTGACAGTATTCCATCCCGAGGATGACAGGTGTCGTTGTATATTGGAATTCCAACCAAATGGTTGATTGGACCAGGGGTATTCCAACCAGATGGTTGGTTAGACCCGACATGATTGTATGGTATATGGTAAGATTGGATTGTTTTGTGCATCAGTCAATAGGCCTGGGGTATTCTAACCCGATGGTTGATTGGACCCGACATGTTTGATATTCCAACCCAATGGTTTATTGGACCAACATGCTTATGATACGATGGTATTCCATCCTGAGGATGACTGGGCCCATTGTAGACATGCCTGGTATTCCAGCCCGAGGCTGATTGGGCCAGACATGCATATTTGAGCATGTTATTTGTATATGTTATCTGTTTTTGTGTTGATACTTTGAGGGAACTCACTAAGCTATGTGCTTACAGTTTTAGTTTATGGTTTCAGGTCCTTCGGAGGATTGTGGCGAGGCGAAGGCATGACCGTAGACACCCTTTGTTTCACTACTGATTGGATCTTGGGATACTCTGATTCTAAATAATGTTTTGAAACAATGATTTTGTAAACACTTTTGTTAGTACATGGGTTGTTTTGAAATGTTTAAATTTGTTGAAATTTTTGGGATGTTACACCTTCACGTATTTCACATGTCCCTGTGAATGGTGACTTGGTCATCTTGCCTAATAAAAAAAAGTCATGTCCATCATCCAATTTATAAGTCAAATGATTCCAAGATCTCGTTTGATTAGAGTTTGGTGATGCGTTTCTTATTTATGTGACCAACACGGCAATGAGATAAGCATGATTTATCTAATTTATTAGAAGAATCAATATTTAAGTTAATGTTGCTATTATTAGAAACACAAACAACACTTTCATATATGCCATTTCAAGGAGAAGCTTTAAATATAAAACAACCATCTTTAAAATCAGAATGTCACCCTTATCATTATCAATGAAAATCGAAATCTTTGTTTAAAAAAATGCAAGAAATGAAATAATATATCTAGTCATCTCAGACGAGTAAGAACAATTAACTAAACTAATCCTGACTCAACTACTAAGCATCAAATTTAAATCTCCAACCATTAAGACATGTAATGTTCGTCTATTCTCCGTGATCAAATTTATTTCCCCATGCTTAAGTTTGATTCTTTCCTTTATTTCCTAAAATGTAGAGTATATGTGAGTACCACATCCCATATCAAGAACCCATGAATTTAAAGTAACAGTATTATGGAGTTTGATCAAATAAGCACCTAAGGTGGAGCCAATTGCTTTGACATTATCATCCTTGAGATCTTTAAGTACTTAAGGAAGCTTCGTTTCCAATGCCCCTTAATGTCACACTAGAAGCAGTTTTCCTCCTTCGGATCATTAACTGCTGGAATAGAGGATTCATTTCCCTTTACCCCATTGATGATAAGGTGCAACCAAGGCCTTTCCTTTCCATTTGGGTCTGGAACATTTCCTCTTCTTTACACCACCATTCTGAATGGCAAGAACTGGAGCTTGAGAGTTGAGTAGAGCTTTCTTCAGTCCAACTTCTACCATTTGGAGTATATTGTAGAGTTCCATAAATGTCTTATCCATACTATTCAAATGATAAGTCGTAATGAAGTTATCATATGAACTAGGGAGAGATCTAAGCACAAGATCCACAAATATGTTATTGTCAAAGACAACATCGAGATTCTCATGTGTGTCTATGTAGCTCTTCATTTGTTGAACATGACCACATACATAACCTCCCTCATCTAGCTTGCATAACATTATGGATTTGACAACATTAAATCGTTCTTGCCTTTCTCTTGCTGAAACATATCAGCCAACTTCAAGTTCATCTTATATTCCAGAGTCTTGAAAGTCATTTTGGAGATTTGAGGACATTGAGGCGATCCTGATGCAAGAAACCTTATTTAAGTCTTCAACGTGTTTGTAGTGAGCGACCTTTTCTTTATCAGTAGAGAGCTTATCAATGTCGGGAATAGGATCATCAAGAACGTACTCATGATTATCGTAATCATATAGCGAATTTATCGTAGGTAGATAATAGAATTTATTAATTTTAATCTTTATGAAATTCCTAGATCTTTTGTGATTCATTAATTGTATTTAATGGCATGTTAATCTCGGATTTTCACATCCTTTACTTGTACCTGGGATACCAAGGTCTCACAAATAAGATGGTGAACCAACCTAGCAAAACCTTTATAGTCTCAAGTTGATGTTCTGGTTAACCACACCCACTCCATCAACAAACCACAACCACAAGTGCTACATCATCTTCGTCTTATGTCTCAAATTTAAGTGCCAGTTACCCATACATGCTCCGTAAATAGACAATAGGGAATAATGTTCAGTTTTCATGGATTAGCAACTATTTACATTTCCTAATGTGACTATTATGAGAATTTTGCTTTAGTACTTCATATATTATATTTTTAACAAGACATCATCCTATCAAACCCTTTTGCATAACGACAACCAACCCCACAAAGAAGCGGTGAGTGAAAAAGGGCACTCATTCAACGATCATTTTATAAGACATTTCCTTATACATCTCTTATAGCAAGGTCTTATGATTGAGCCATACTCTTGACTTGACACACAATGTATTTAATATTTTAGTTACTCATATACTATATATAAACAATTATAATTATATGTAAGGTGTATTTTAAACAATTTAAAATTACAAGGTTTAATCATATTAATTCTATTAACTTTTAATTAGATTTAAACCAATTATATCTATGTATGTGTCAAATTTCTATTTATATATATTTACCAATAATTATCTAGTTGTTAACCCTAGGGTTCATAAAAAATCCTTGAAAAATCAAACCTTCTCCGCACTTATGGACCTTTATAAGTGTGAAATATCCAAGCTTTTTCATGTTTCATCTATATATCTATGAGTTGATGAGTTTTGGTCACAATTAGTTAGTTTCGGCCCCTTTCATGTTATTTCTTGGAGTTTGAGGAGCTCCAGAAACTTGGGACTAGTGTTTGGGATCATGTCTGGACTTTTAATGGAGTAAAGAGTACTTGCATGAACTCTATTTGCTCCATACAAGAAGAAAATGGCGGTTTGTCTACTTTTATAAATTAGGGTTTGAGATCTTGATTGTTTAATCTACCAAGATGGATAAAGTTGAAAACTTTATCTATTAAGACATTGAGAAGTTCTGGATATATGAGAATTGGGGGTTCTGACTTCATGGGATAAGTGAATAAGAAGGTAGCTAAGCTGTTAGGCATAATGTTCCTATCTGGGGTATGCTGCATGCCTATATAAAGTGATGACTAACTAACTTTTCCTTATTAGGGCGTAGCGTGACTTGATCAACGCCTTGTCTATTGACTATGTTGAATTTGATCGTTGATCTTTGAATTTTTGACTAATTTGACTTTTGGTCAAACTTTGAGTTGTTAGATGAGGTTTGTGTTGGAAATAGGTGTCCAATGTCTTAACTAATTGGTATAACTTAGGGAACAATAACAAAGTACTTTTAGGGTTTCCCTCATGAGCTAAAAGAGTTAGAAATAATCTGAGAGAGAGATGAATAGTTTATTAATTTGTCATGGCTTGATAAGTTAATTAGAAGCTAATCTGGAATTAATTTGAAGTAACTAAAATTAATATGGAATTAATTTGTGATGATTAAAAGGTGCAGGGACTAAATGTTAATTGTTCAATAGTTGAACGGTTGGAACATTCTAGATCCCTTGGACAGGATGAAGGAAAATTACTAGGGATAATCCCTTGGATTTTTGTCCATGGGTATAGATAAATAAGGGTTTCAAATTTTAGATTAAATTGGATTATTTAATTGTTCAAATATGCTTTATCTTCAAGTAACCTTCATCTATAAATACCCATTCTAGTCACCTATTAATTCCATCCCTTTCTCATTGCCTTTTTGACTTTTGAGTTTGGCATGTGTCCTCTCTCTTCTTGAAAGCTCAAGTTCTAGAATTTATTCTTTTGGGTGTGATACTTTAAAGGAAATCCACTTTGGGTGCTCCATTTTCCTAAAGCATCAAGAAATCGACTCAAAGGATCTTCAAGTAAGAAAAATATGAGTTGTGTTATAAAGGTTGGTATTACTTAGACTATCTTTGTTATTCATATTATTAAATTAATATTCCTTATAGGGTTTAGATCTTAACTTGACTTAGAATAAAATTTTAATGCTTCCATTGCTGTATATTTATTCTATTGTTAGGATCAGTAAAGCCCATCAGTGATATCAGAGCCTTAGTCTATGATATGTGCGCTAGATAATGAATTTCTTAAGGATTAAATGCTTAAATTTAAAGGTTTTCAAAAACACCTAAAACCACTAGCTTCTTGCTTCCTTAAACTACATTTCTTGAATCCTTAACCAAAGAACACCAAAAAAGCTCCAAATATTAATAAAGGATGAGGATGAGCTCAAAGCACTCAAGGGAGGATAGGGTTTCACTTAGGGTTTCTCTGGAATGATGGTGGTTGAGAATTGAAGAATCCATAGGAGTCTATGCCATTCAATAGGACGAAATCTCAAGCCTTCAAAATCTTGGTCCATCACGCCGGATGCACCATGGCTACATGAAGAGACCGACCACACCCTCCAACTAAATCCCCACTTCCATTAAATCAAACCTTAACAAATTCAAAATACATATAGGGAACTTAGGTGTTACATTTGATGTGTAGTGTTTGATTATTTTCTTCAATAAGAAATATAAGTTTTAAGCTGTGAATGCATGAATTTTTGAGTTAAAGAATCACTAACCTCTAGATATGAAGGTATGAATGTACATTTTAAGTTGAGAATATAGTTATGAATGCATGATTTTTGTATATGAAACTGTGAATGTATTTTATTGAGCTATGAATTTTGTGTATTAAAATGAAGTTTATTAAGATGTGAAAAGACTATATGAAGCTGAGAATTTTAAATGATTTTTTTGTTGAAATATGAATGATTTATATATTAATGTTAGTATTAATTTTATGTATTAAACTTTGAATGACATTTGAATGAGTTATGAATTTACTATATTAACTGTGATTCTTATGAAATAAACCAGGAATAAATTGTATTAAGTTGTGAAAGTACTATGAATGACTTATGTATGTATTATACTATGTTATGAATTTTAGTTAGTTTGTGAAGAAGTGAAATAATATATTTATTAAACAATAAGTATAGTAATTAAACTCTAAATATGGTTTGGTTGAAGAATGAAAATAACATTTTGCTATTTTTCACTAAAAACGAAAAAAAAATTGGATTTTAATAATTACACTGTCTATAAATTTTTGTTTTGAAAAAGATGACAAGTGGTAGTTGGCGGATGTGCCATGTGACGCCAATGATTGGTTGTAGAGTGTGTAAGTTGGTGATTTGGGTGGTAGAGTTTGTATGAATGTATAAGATTAATGAGTTGTAATTTCCAAAATATTAGAATGACAAAAACAACCTTAATATACAATATATATATATATATATATATATATATATATATATATATATATATATATATATATAAGGTTATGATCTTTTGCAAATCCAAAGATTCTCGTGAACTCGCGAACGTTTTCGTGTGGTATTTTCTTAAAATGACTTAATGCATTAAGTTCCTAATGCATAAGCACACTCACAAAAAATAAATCTTGAAAAAAAAACATGCACATATGAAAGATGCATATATGTATAAACATCAGAAAATGCAATGTTCGTGAAAAATGCACATATGTGCCTTTCGTATATGTAACATTCCAAAATCAGAGACAAAAAATTTCATTTTTAATTCAATAATTCATAAAATAGATTATTGAAAAAATCATTAAGTTATCTCATATCATAAAAACTCATAAGTCATATGTCTCAAAGAAAGCCATAATAATGTTAGAGTACAAATCCCAAGAACATCATGGTGCGGAAAATAGTGATGTGATGCGCTGCAGTTATGTTGGCTCCTTTCCCTTCGAGGAAGAAGTACCTGAAACCAAAACTGAAAACCGTAAAAACAAAGTTTAGTGAGTTCCCCCATCATACCACATACCATACAATAAACATACTGCCAAACATATATGGGTGCCTGGCCTACCCTGCTAAGCATATATGGGTGCTCAACCTACCCTTGCCAATCATACCGGGGTGCCCGACCTACCCCGGCTAAGCATATATAGGTGCTCGACCTACCCTGCCAGACATATCTGGGTGCCCGACCCACCCTTCGGTTTATTTTAACCGGTTACGGGGACTACTTCACCCCTACTACTACCACATAATAAGATAGCATATCATACTATCAGACATATCTGGGTGTCCGACCTACCCTCCGGTTTATCTCAACCGCCTATGGGGTCTAACCTACCCCTCCTACCACTATCACATAATATCATAATGTGACATCCCCAAATTCACGGCCAGAAAAGACCGGTTTAATTTTTGTTTTTAAAATAATTTCAGAGTAATCCTTTGATTAAAAGAGTTGCGAAATTTGTTCCCAAAATAAAATATGGTAAAAATAAGATTTACCAAAGCATTTCGTACAGAAATGTATTTTCATATATAACAAAACTTGGGATGTCATTTTCCGATATAGACCAAAAGCATAAACGACACATTATAAGCCTTACAACATTCATATACAACTACTGGCCTATAACCCAAAATATCCTGATAAGTCATCCAACTTACGCTCTGGTGCCACTATCTGTAATACAAAGAAAAAATAAGTGGGTCAGGCTTGGGAGCCTGGTGAGCATATAGGGATTTCAACCCACAATAAATAATTATATTAATTTCATCAACCAACAATAACCCAATTACCCATTCCCCTTATCCTCACTTTACGTCCCTAAAACAACTATCATAAGGGACCTAGCCTAAGGATTTTCATCGGGGCGACAACACATGCTTCGGGGGTTCCTCAAAAATATATGTCAAACAAGGCAACCGTGTGGAGGATGGAGTACAACAATTGAACACACAAGTTCATTTAAACTTTTCGAGATGACTGAATCAGCAACAACATCGAGGCCTCTCATCATTTTATCACAAGTCAATTATCTACCAATGTTTTACCCAACATTTTAGTAGATAACAATATACTTATACATTCGTATACAACTTAAAACCTGTATAAAATATTCATTCAATACTCACTCCAAATACACAGATAATACATATACACATAGCACATATTCTATAGAAGATACTTCATAGCTATGTGTTAGAAGAAAGGGATTATATACTCTCTCAAAACATATACTTAATACATTCAAACAATACTTGTATTAAAATCATGCTTATGAAAGAGACTATGCACTCACTTGTTAAGACGATTGTCGGACAACACTATGGCTCTTCAAGAAGTAATTCTTCAATGAATCCAAGATATCTTCACACACCAGGCTTCTCGCGGGCAGAGCTTCGGCTCAAAAACTATTTTCTTCTCGGGATCTTCGGAGCGTCGGGACTCGCCTCGGATGTCGGGATGATACCGGGGCTTCTGGGGTGCTTAAAGAGAGCTAGAGAGGGTATCAGGAGTGAGAGAGTAAGAAAGTAGCAACTAAAATTGGTTGCCTTCGGTTTCTATTTATATGGCTGATTTTCTGGATTCACGTCATGAATCTCAAAAATTCACATCGTGAGTCTGGTCAGGCATAGGTCATTGCGTTCGTCATCAATCCACTTTCTCTCGAAGGCGTCCAACATCTGTTGATGTCGTGAACACTGTGTTCACGTCGTGAACTCTGACACATGCCTCGAAGTTTGTGTTCCGAACTTCATAAATTCATATATCTTGCATACGAGCTCCGTTTTCAACGTTCTTTATATTCACGCGTAGGAGAGATTATGCTCTTCAACTCTCGTTTAAACTTCGTCGACTAATTTTGACTTTATTTTTATTATATTATTTTTAGTTGGCCGGGACAGGAAAAATCCGTTAGAAATTCATAACTTCTTCATCTGACGTCCGTTTTCATCTGTCTTTTTACCGTTACACTACTATCGACGAGATCTTCGATTCTCATTTAGATTGTTTCGGCTAGAAATCACTTGATCTCATATTCAAACTTTGGGTTGCATACTACTAAGTCGAAACTTAGAAAAATCATAACTTCCTCATACGAAGTCAGATTTAGACGTTCTTTTTATGTATGCTCTCGGTTTAACGTATTCTACGAATTTCGTTTAGATTACTAAGTCTAAATATTGTTCTATCGTAAACACACTGTTTACGTCACGCAGTGTCGTATCGGTTCTGTCGCGAAACTTCGACATGTCATAACTTCTTCGTTATAACTCGGATTTCGGCATTCTTGGTATATCCGGAACCCTTGTCACGATCACTACAACGTCCTTCATAGAAATTGGGTTTATCTAATATTTTACTTTAACCCTTATTTTATCCTTAAATTAATTAAGTCACGATAATTAAGCATCAAACACATAATACTCAAATAATACATTTCTATTATTTCAAAACGAGTTACAAAGGTTAACCTAGACTATTTGATCAATATTAATGCCTAGTCTAGAAACACGGGCGTTGCAATTCTCTCCTCCTTAGGATTATTCCGTCCCTGGAGTCACACATCAAGAAACAAATGCGGATAGCGACTCATCATGTTACTCTCCGTCTCCCAGGTGAGATTTGGCCCATTCAAATGTTTCCAACGTACAAGCACTAATTCGACCATCTTCAATTAACCTTTTGTTTTCATCAATCATTAACTCAGAAAGTGGAATCATGTCGGGAACTTCTCCCGTGAACTTCCTTAAACAACACACATGAAAAGAGTTATGAATAACATTCAATTCTTCGGGTAGTTCTAGCTTGTAAGCTTGATTCCCTATCCTCTGAAGAACTTTAAACGGTCAAATAAACCTTGGACTCAATTTTCCCCTTTTACCAAATCTTATAAGTCCCTTCCACGGTGACACTTTAAGCAAAACCAAATCTCCAACTTCAAAAGTCATCGGTCGCCTTTTCTTGTCAGCATAGCTCTTTTGACGATCCTGAGCTGCTAACATTCTCTCCCTAATCGCTTTCAACTTTTCAGCAGTCTGATGGACTATCTCAGGTCCCATAAAATGCTTTTCCCTAGCCTCAAGCCAACAAGATGGCGTACGACACTTATGTCCGTACAAAGCTTGAAAAGGTGCCATCTTAAAGCTCGAGTGGAAACTATTATTGTAGGAAAATTCTACCATAGACAAATGTTCATCCCAGTTGCCTTGGAATTCCAGGGTACGTGCTCTCAACATATCTTCAAGTGTTTATATCGTCCGTTCGCTCTGACCATCAGTCTGTGGATGGTAAGCTGTACTCAAACACAACTTGGTACCCAATTCCTCTTGTAGTTTTCCAAAACCTTGAGGTGAAACAACTATCACAATCTGATACAATCGTTAATGGAACACCGTGAAGCCTCACAATTTCCTTCACATAAGAATTCACAAGCTTATCCATAGACCATTTTTCATTGGCTTCTATGAAGTGCGCACTCTTAGTGAAACGATCAACGACCACCCAAATCATGTGATGACCGTTCTTTGTTTTGGGCAGTTTAGTGAAAAATCCATAGCGATGTCTTCCCATTTACCCATAGGTAAAGGTAAAGGTTCTAAACTCCCATATGGTTTTTGATGTTGTGCCTTAACTCTCGCACATGTCACACACTCAGCCACATACTTTGCAATATCGAGCTTCATCGTCGGCCACCAGTAATAGGGTTTGAGATCTCTATACATTTTAGTGCTACCGGGATGAATCGAGTACATGGTTTTGAGAGCTTCTTCCAACAGAATATCTCTTATTCCTCCGGACTTAGGTTCCCAAATATGATCTTGGAATACCTTCATTCTGTGACTGTTTATACCGAACACTAACGTTTTACCCAAATGTTCTTCCTTTCGGTCATTCTTTTCTAAAGCTTCTTCTTGAGATTTCTTTATACTCTCCACAGTTGTCGAGACAACTTCTATTCTCAATGCTCTTGGCCTCTTTCTCTCAAGAGTGACTTTCTGAATGAGAGCATCAGCGACAACATTGAAGGGTTTTGAGCATTCTAACACTCCTAATGTGTACATGCAACCCTAGAAACCTTGGATCTATGTTTTACTAAGATATATGCAAATTTGTTTTCCAATGTTCTTAACCTATCTAGCATAGCATGGGAAACTTTTAAACATAAATGTTAGAAGAAGAACATACCTTTTTGTTGTTTGGATTCCATGAAAACCTTGTGAGCCTAGCACCTCAAGTGTGATGCCTCAAATGTCTCACACAACACCACAACACTTAGAATAACCTTGAGAGAAGTTCACTAACACCTCAAAATCGGCTAGCCCCTTTCTTACTTGTACAAGTGCCGATTTTTTCTAGACTAGGGGTCTTTATATAGTTGTGGCACAAGTAGGGTTACACCATGTAAACCCTAATTGCCTTGGCTTTCCATATTCCATGATCCATGGGTTTGTAACCTCTATGGACTATCCATGGAGCACCTTATGGGTTTTAATCCAATCCATACAAACCATGGATCATTAGCCCACTATAAAAGAATAGATGATTTACACAATCAACCCCATATATTTAATTAGTCTCTTTTTTATCACTTAATTAATTCAAAGTTAGTTCTTTGATCAATACTAATTAAATAATATTATTAATATATTAGAACTTATAATATATTAATAAAGCTTAAGTGTTATTTCTCTCATTTAGTCTATCCAAATGTTGCAATGCCATGCAACCCAAATGGACCATGCTAATTGGGTCAAGTACATTCCATGAATAGTTATGAACTTAGACACCTAATCCAAAAGTCTTACACTTGGATAAGTCTAATAACTATAACTGCATTAATGACTTCAGGAACTGATCAACAATCGTAGCTCTTTCAAGGTCTCGCAGAAATGAGATGATGATGATACGCCATTTAAGATAAGTGATCATATAATCTTATGTTCTAGATATCAGCCGAAAAAATACATGGAACAATGTCTTACTTATTGTCCAGCAGTTTGTTTCCCGATTTCCGATTTGTTTGACATAGAACTTTAATTGAACACATCACCTTAGTTATGACCGGGCCCGGTACATGGGTCAACACAAAATCATTGAGGGGCCCATATATCGCTTCTAATCCAAGAAGGAACAGATAAACTTCGACTCATATGCTTGCTCTACTACTTGTTGAATCATACACAAAGGTACGTTTTATAACATCGAGTTACCAATGCATTTTCGTACAATCAATGTATAACCAACTCATAGGCAACAAGTCGTATGTCTAGGTTTGAAGACTTATATGATATTATCGTCTCACGATCACTCGAGATGAATTCCATGAAGAGATACTAGTGAGCGTGGGTTGAATCCAATACTCAGAACTTATGAGCACTCATGAGTGTTGTAGCAACACTTTGCTATGTCCAACAACTTTGACATCTACAAGCCAACTCATGACAGTCTTGATTCATATCTACTTCCAACATATGACCGACTGTGGAGAGTTTGAATAATATGAAATACCTTAATATAATTATTCTGGAAGTCAAAACATGCAAAATGAAACGATAGTAAACGATTAACAAAAGATAGCAATACTTTACTCATAAATAAACAAAACTTTTATTCATCATCAATTGTCAATTACACTTTACACATTTAAAAGCTATCTAACTACTAAAACTAATATCATCCTTCAGCCCTATGTGCCTCGCATGCTGGAGATGCTTAACCTTACCCAGTCCCTTCATGAGGGAATCTATCGGGTTCTTATCAGATGATACCCTCTTTGCGACGAGGAGTCCTTCTTCTATTCGATGTCTGATGAAATTGTATTTTCTGTCGATGTGTCTAGATCTCCCATGATCCCTAGGCTCCTTGGCTAAGCCAACTGCAGTTTCACTATCACAGAAAATATATATAGGATCCTTTATAGCTGGTACAACTCTACGGTCTCCAATGAAGTTCTTTAGCCATATAGCCTCCTTTCGGCCTTGCTTGCTGCTATATACTCTAATTCGCAAGTTGAATCAGCTACTGTCTCCTGCTTGGAACTTTTCCACGAAATTGCTCCTCCATTTAAGCTAAAGACCCAACCTGACTGAGAGACGAAATTATCCCTATCAGTATGAAAGCTAGCATCGCTATACCCTATACCCTATCGGTAAGGACCCAGTCCTTAGTCCTCCGCATGTACTTGAGAATGTTCTTTACCGCAGTCCAGTGAGCCTTTCCAGGGTTCCCCTGATATCTGCTGACCATGCTCAATGCAAAGGCCACATCAGGACGAGTACATAGCATACATGATCGAGCCTACAACGGAAGCATATGGTACTCAACTCATCTCTGCTATCTCAGCCTCTGTTCTCGGGCTCTGATTCTTACTCAGTCTGGAGTTACTCTGGATCGGTAACTCTCCTTTCTTGGAATTCTGCATGCTGAACCTATTCAGCAGCTTCTCCAAGTAGGTACTCTAACTAAGTCCAATAATTCTTTTACTCCTGTCTCTCAAAATCCTTATCCCTAGGATATAGGCAGCTTCTCCAAGGTCCTTCATAGAGAAACACTTCCCAAGCCAGGACTTCACTTCCTGCAGAGTTGGGATGTCATTTCCTATGAATAGTATGTCATCCACATACAATACCAAAAAGCTAACTATACTCCCACTAGCCTTGACATATACACAAGATTCATCTTCACTCCTCAAAAAGACAAACTCCTTGACTTTCTCATCGAAGCAAAGATTCCATCTGCAAGGTGCTTGTTTTAATCCATAGATGGATTTCTCAAGCTTACACACTCTATTTGGGTACTCTGTACTCACAAAACCCTCTGACTGACTCATGTAAACATCCTCAACCAACTTTCCATTAAGGAAAGCGGTTTTGAAATCCATTTGCCATATTTCATAATCATGAAATGCAGCGACGGCTAACATAACCCTAACAGACTTAATCTTCGCTACTGGTGAAAAGGTCTCATCATAATCAACTCTCGGAGTTTAAGAAAAGCCCTTTGCAACTAGTCGCGCGTTATAAGTGTGTACATTACCATCCATGTCGGTCTTCTTCTTGAAGATCCATTTGCACCCGACCGTCTTACGACCTGGTACATTGTCAACCAAGTTCCAAACTTGATTGCTATACATGGATTGTATCTCGCTGTCCATAGCCTCTTTCTATTTAGCAGCCTTAGGGCCTGCCATGGCTTCCGTGTAGCTGTTAGGTTCATCCAGACTTACCAGTGTACTATCACTGAGAAGTGTATCACCTTCCGCAGTAATATGTAAACCATAGTAATCCTCAGGTGCATTGATAACTCTCGTGCAACGCCTCAGAGATACAGACTCTTCTGTCGGATCAACAGGAGTTTCCTCCTCAGGTTGATTGCTAGGGTTTAAGGTTCCTTCACCACTTGACTGTTGAATTTCTTCAAGGTCAATATTGATGGGTTTTGAGCATTCTAACACTCCTAAGTGTACATGCAACCTTAAATACCTTGGATCTATGTTTTCTCTATTATACATGCAAATATGAACTTTCCAAGGTATTCATCCTAACTAGCATAATAACATTGATTTATATGAATATATCAAGTTAGAATTACATACCTCTTTGATGTAGAATGTCTTCATGAAGCTTGAGTGCCTAGTTCTCCAAGTGTGACACCTCAAATGGTTCACACAACACCAAATACACTTGGAATAGATTTAGAGAGAAATCCACACTTTAGAAAATCGGCTAGCCCTTTTTCCTCACATACTCTAGTGTCCGATTTTGTCAACAATCAGATGCTTATATAGTTAGTGAAAATTAGGGTAAACCCTAATTGTCATGGCTTTCCATTTCCTTGGATCCATGGGTTAAAATTTACCACGGAGCATCCATGGAGCATCTTATGGTTTTTAGCCCAACCTGACAATCCATGAAGCATTAGCCCACTATACAAGTATGGATGATTTACACAATCAACCCATATATTTAATTAGTCTTCTTTTGATCACTTAATTAATCCTAGATTAATTCTTGATCAATGCTAATTAAATAATCTTATTAATATATTAGAACTTATATTATATTAACAAACCTTAAGTGTTATTTCTCTCATTATAGTCTATCCAAATGCATGATGCCATGCAACCCAACTGGACCATGCCGGGTCGGGTCAAGTCTTACCAGTTATAGTTATGGACTTAGACATTAATCCAACAGTCTCCCACTTGGATAAGTCTAAAAATATTATTGCAAATGTGACTTCAAGAACCGATTGGCAATCGTAGCTCTCAAAAGCTTCTGTTGAACTCTGACCTTGCCGATGATCTCTGACCTTTGTCAGTAACTTGTCTATTAGATAAGGGATCATATATTCCTCCATTCTAGATATCATATGGACTGAGACCTGGATTATAATCATTCTCTCTGTCCATTTGTGTTTCCCGATTTCTGATTTATGACGACTGACTAATTGAACAAATCAAATCAGTACAGGCCCGACCGAGCACTTACATTTGTCATCAACAAATCATCGAGGGGCCCACAGATATCTCTTTTATCCCGAAGGTAAAAAGAATGGATAAACTTCGACTCATATGGCTTGTTCTATTACTTTTTGAATCATACACAAAGGCACATTTTATAACATCAAGTTACCGAATGCGTTTTTGTGCAATCAATGTACAACCAACTCATAGTAACAACATATCTCTAGGTTTGAAGAATATAAGATATTATTGTCTCATGATCACTCATGATAAAATCCATGAAGTGATTCCAATGAGTGTGGGTTGAATCCAATACTCAAAACTTATGAGCACTCATGAGTGTTGTAGCCCTTTGTCCAACATCTTAGACCTCTACAAGCCAACCCATGACAGTCTTGATTCATATCTACTTCCAACATATGACCGACTGTGGATGGTTTGAATAACTTAGTCATTCTAGAAGAATAACCTAGTTTATTCTGGAAGTCCAAACATGCAAAATGAAACACAAGAATAATTGAATCTAATATGGTATCAAAACCTATGAACACAAATAAAACACCTTTTATTTATCACCATATGATTACACATTATTCATTGTATATTGTTTCAACTATCAACTTTATTCTTGAATTTAAAACAATAGTTTTCCCATGCTCCAAGCATGTACACTATGTTTTCTAAACACTAGTCATGCCATACACCAAGTATGCATACTATGTTTGTCTATGATCTTTACTTTGTGAAATAGATGAATTGAACATAACTTCAATGATTCTCATTTCACAGTCCCAAATCCTTACTGCAAATGCAAGAATTCCAAATTCATGCCATTTACTGAAATCTGTTAGATTCTAAACTTATATGCATTGATCCTCTTGTAATGATTATGCACAAAGTCAGAAAGACTTGACAACAACCATTACAGAGCATTCCAAAGGAGATCAACTCCTTGGAAACATACTTCTTGCATTAAGTTTCCTAATCTTACACAAATTGAATAATTTCTAACTTTGAAACATTTCCATATTCCATTTTGACTATCACTTCTGAACAAGAGTTGCCTACTTGCAGATTATTTCAATATGGTCCTTCCAGAATTAACACTATACTTCCAACTGTCCTTGAGCAACCAATCTTTGGTAAACCTTAAATTGTCCTCGACAATTGCTTAATCCTTTTAGTCATATCCAGTTCTAGACCTTTTCCCTTCTTAATGCCCCAGGCATTTGGAAAATTTTAGAAAGGATGAATATAGCACATGTAATCGATCCTATATCTGAAGCATATGGGACACGATTCATGATGTCTTACATAAAGACTAAACCAGTCTTTTGCTATACTATTTCCATTTCAATTTGCTAAGTTCTCATAATTCAGATTATGAAAAGGGATGTCGTAATCATAATCGAATTTTAGAACACAAGTAATGGACCCATATATAGAATTTTCTTATGTTGAGCCATTCCAACATAACATTCATATATATACATATATATATATATATATATATATATATATATATATATATATATATATATATATATCCTTGACTAAATATGTAGAAGAGGTAACCAAAGGATCTTTATGGGTAGTCGATGAAAATACACCTCTAACTTCGAGGTTTGAGCTTATCGTGAGACTCGCGCCTCACAAAAGCCTCGTAACCCCAAATTTTGATGTGGTCCAGATTGGGAACTTTTCCATTCCACATCTCATGAGGTGTTTCGGAAACCTTTTTTTTTTGTAAGGACTAGATTAAGGATATGGACGACAATCTCTAAGGCATACCCCCAAAATGAGATTGGTAGCAAAGCTCGACTCATCATGGAACGAACCATATCCAACAAGGTTCGATTGCGCCTCCCAGCCACACCATTAAGCTGTGGTGTCCTGGGAGGTGTCAATTGTGAGATAATCCCACATTCCTTAAGACAGTCAAGGAACTCTGTACTAAGATACTCACCACCTCGATCGGATCGAAACATCTTAATGTTCCTGCCCAACTAATTCTCCACTTCCTGTTTGGACTCTTTGAATCTTTCAAAGGTCTCTAACTTATGCTTGATTAAGCAGACATATACATATCTACTAAAATCATCAGTAAAAGTCACATAGAATCGGTTAGCATCCCTTGTGGCCGTTCTGAAGGGTCCACACACATCAGTATGTATGAGATCCAACAAACCCTCACCCCTAGTACAAGAACCAATGAAGGGTGACTTTGTCATTTTCCCAAGCAAACAAGATTCACAATTATCATCTGAATTTAGGTCAAATGACTCCAAGACTCCATCCTTTTGGAGTTGGCCTATGCGTTTCTTACTTACAAGTCCAAGACGACAATGCCATAATGATGCTTTATCCAAACTAATGGAAGAATCGATACACAACACATTATTTCCTAGGTTATCTACAACCGACACAGTTTCATACACTCCATCACGAGGTAATGCTTTAAAATAAAGAAAATTATTAAAGAAAGCATTAATACCACAATTTTCATTATCTAACGAAAAAGTAAAACCTTGTTTTTACAAACCATGAAAGGAAATAATATTTCTTGCCATTTCAGACGAGTAACAACACTTATTCAAATCTAACACTAATCCACTACTTAGAAAAAAAAGAATAAACTCCAATCTTGGTGACAGGTGAAGCTTTCCTATTCCCCATGATTAGGTTTATCTTCCCATGCTCCACATCCTCACTTCTTCTTAGTCCCTGCAAATCAGTATGTATGTGAATACCACAACCTGTATCAAGGACCCAAGAATTAGAATGGGGTGAATTATTAGACAATATAGTGTATATACCTGCATGGTTGGGTTTCACTTTCCCATCCTTCACATCTTGCAGGTACTTTGGGCAGTTTCGCTTCCAGTGCAATTTTTTCATGGCAATAGAAGCATTCAACCTCTTTATGGTTGGCAGAAGGAGTGACGAAACCTTTCTTGGTTCCACTTGAATAGGAGCCATCAAGGGACTTTCCCTTGGTACCCTTCGAAGGGTTCTTCTTCTTCTTTCCTTTGCATTGCCCGATTGCCAAGACAGGGGCCGCGGTAGGAGTAGGAGTAGTAACAACTGACTTACCTTTAAGACCACTTTACGCGGTCTTGAAAAGTCCTTGAAGTTTGTTGAGTGTAACTTCCTCCTTGTTCATGTGGTATGTCATCCGAAATTGATCAGAACACGAAGGTAAGGAGCGCAAAATTATGTCAATTGCCAACTCCTCAGGGAAGTTCACATTTAGCTTCAGCGAACAGTCCGCATACCTTTGCATTTTCTGCATGTGGGCCGTGATGGGTTCGCCATCCTTCATTCGAGTTCTTATCATGGAGGAGATTATTTCATACCGCTCTTGACGAGCACTCTGATGGTAGCGGTCCATCAAGTCCTAGTGCATTTCAAAAGGGTAGTAGTCCTCATAGGAGTTTTGGAGCTCTGTTGTCATGGTGGCCAACATGATACATGCCACTTTGGTAGCATCTCTCTCATGTCCTTGATATTCAACAATCTCCTTAGGAGTAGCAGACGACTCTAGTTCCTTAAGCTCCTTATCTAGGACATATTCCTTGTCCTCATACCGAGTGACCATCCTAATGTTTCTGATCCAATCTATAAATTTGGATCCATCAAAGATGACTCTCCCACAAAGGTTCATGAGAGAGAAGGAGTCGGTAGGGTTTAAGCCAGAAGCAACATTGTTGGAAGACATCTGAAAAGAAAGAAGAACAAGCTTAGATTAGATAAAGATAGTCCTTAATAAAACACCCAAATGTAATATTAAGCCTAGGACCCAACAAAATATTTTATAACTTAGAAGAGGGATGCCGTAATCCAAGCTATAAAATATTTGAAGGTAGGTGAATGACGATTCACCAATTTCCACCATGAAAAACGAAATAAATTATTAGGTTTTTAATTGGTTTTGAAACTCCTAGATTCTTTGAGATTCATTGAACTTTTCAATGACATGTTTCAATCTCGAGTGTGCCCTTCATGTTTTGTGACTGGGATGTCGAGGATCACAAAATAAGGTGTGAAGTAACCATGCAAATTACTTGGTACCCTTAATGTTTATCACTCAATCGATGTGCCGGTTAAGCACACGCGCTCCACCGACCTATGATAAACCTTAAGCCACCCTTTTCCTACCTTGTTAAGTCCATTTAGTGTGCTGGTTAACCACACACGCTCCACTAACAACTTAATCAAAGTGCAAAGTGTAATTTCATGGGTTAGCACCTTATTCACATTTTTCTAAAGTAACTATTTTGGGAATTTATAAAAACATTTAGTTACTTTACATTCATTGTACTTTTAATGAAGATTTAAAGTCCTTGTCCTACCCATTCGGCTAACGGCCCTCCACCGGTCAAGGAAGCGGTGGGTGAGAGTGGACACCCATTAAGCTGCCATTTTTTAGGCAGCAACCTTATACCCCCCTTATAGACCGGCTTCGTGAATGAGGCCTACTAACGGTAAAACGAATTGTTCTTTTATATATATATATATATATATATATATATATATATATATATATATATATATATATATATATATAATTATTATTAAACTTATAATATTATAAAGTATAAGGGTTGAATTTTAACTTTTAAAATTCTAGGGGTTTGAACTAAAGTTTTTAAGGTGACTTTACATGTTCCAAAACTTAAGGGCAAGTTTTGTAACTTTCAAAACTTTTCATCTTTCATAACTTATGATTTAATGGTTTATTAAAATGAGAGACTTTTCATTTTATGTAACATATGTGTTTTATAATGGACTTTAAAAGAGTGACTTTTGGTAATCCATAACTTGAGGACAAATTATGGATTCCATTAAAACACAAAATGATCAAGAATTAAACTAACAAGCAAGTTACAAATAATTCCAATGATCTTCTAAACTCATAAGTTCATGAACATGCATATCAACAATTTCAAGAATTATAAATAAACTACATAAAACTTGAAATTTTGATAATAGCTATTGAAAATGGATTAGCATAACCATTACACCATCTAAAAAAAGTTTTATAGGACTAAAACAGTTTAGCGTAATGTTTCTAGTCTATTTCCAGCAACAAAATTCGAAAATCTGTACTTTGGGCATTCTACTTGTCGAGTGTAAGAACCTACTCGACGAGTAAGATGATTTTAGGCATGGACTCGTGGAGCCCCCCCATGGACTCGGCGAGTTCACTCAACATATTGCATATTTTTCGACTTTTTTCAACAATTTGCATCAAGTATCAAATAAACAAGCCTAGGCTCTGATACCACTGAAGGGTTTTGAGCATTCTAACACTCCTAAGGTGTACATGCAACCCTAGAAACCTTTGATCTATGTTTTACTAAGATACATTCAAAATTGTTTTCCAAGGTTCTTAACCTATCCAGCATAGCATGGGGAACTTTTAAACATAAATGCTAGAAGAAGAACATACCTTTTTGTTGTTTGGATTCCTTGAGAACTTTGTGAGCCTAGCACCTCAAGTGTGATGCCTCAAATGTCTCACACAACACCACAACACTTGGAATAACCTTGAGAGAAGCTCACTAACATATCAAAATTGGCTAGCCCTCTTTCTTGCTTGTATATGTGTCGATTTTTGCTAGACTAGGGGTCTTTATATTGTTGTGGCACAAGTAGGGTTACACCATATAAACCCTAATTGCCATGGCTTTCCATATTCCATGATCCATGGGTTTGTAACCTCCATGGATTATCCATGGAGCACCTTATGGGTTTTAACCCAATCCGTACAAACCATGGATCATTAGTACTCCACTATACAAGAATAGATGATTTACACAATCAACCCCATATATTTAATTAGTCTGTTTTTGATCACTTAATTAATTCCAAATTAATTCTTTGATCAATACTAATTAAATAATATTATTAGTATATTAGAACTTATAATATATTAATAAACCTTAAGTGTTATTTCTCTCATTTAATCTATCCCAATGTTGCAATGCCATGCAACCCAAATGGACCATGCTAATTAGGTCAAGTACATTCCAGGAATAGTTATGAACTTAGACATAACCAAAAATTCTTAGTGTCTATAGTGTGTTTTGAATGCAGTCTTCTCAATATCCTGCTCTCTCACCTTTAGCTGATGATATCCTGACCTTAGGTCGATCTTGGAAAAATAGCTTGAACCTTGTAGTTGATCGAACATGTCATCAATCCTTGGCAATGGATATCTATTCTTTATCGTTGCCTTATTTAGCTCTTTGTAATCAATTCACATTCTCATACTCCCGTCCTTTTTATTCATGAATAACACCGAAGTTCCCCAGGGAGATGAACTAGGTCTAATGAAACTTTTGTCCAATAACTCCTGAAGTTGCATCAGCGGCTCCTTCATCTCCGTTGGTGCTAATCGGTACGATGCTCTTGCTATTGGAATGGTTCCTGGTAACAAGTCGATACAGAATTGTACTTGTCGATCAGGCAGTAATCCAGGAAGATCTTTGGGAAATACTTCCGGATAATCACACACCACAGGAATGCTCTGCATCTCCTTTTTCTCCTTCTTTGCATCAATCACGAATGCCAAATATGATGCACTTCCTTTGGACAAACATTTTCTAGCTTTCATCAGGGAGATGATTCCAGAATTCACTCTGCGTTTGTCCCCGTACACCATAAATGACTGCTTTCCAGGGGGATTTACCCTTACTATCTTCTTTCGGCATAAAATCTCGGCATCGTTGGAGCTAACCCGATCCATTCCCAGCTCAATAGAAAATAATTCCTCGTGGAACTTATTCCCATTCAAGTCGATGAAGATTTTTTTCATAAGATGGCTAACAGGTACAAACTTACCACTAGCAACTTGGACTAATAAAGCATTATCTAGTCTATCGACAGGTAAAGCTAGTTTTCTACCAAATTCATTCGAAATAAAGGAGTAGTTGGCTCCAGAATGAAATAAAATTTGGGCAGGCAATTCATTTATGAGAAAGGTACCTGAAGCGAAATCAACTTCATCTTTCACAGCCTCAAGTGTCATCTGAAAGACTCTCGTCTTCGGTTTTGGTGGAATGTTGGGTCTAGTTGCCTCCTTCTTCTTCGGACAATCTTTCAGAATATGCCCCTCTTCGTTACATCCAAAGCACATCCTCCTATTGGATGGACACTCATTGGCATAATGCCCAGCTTTTCCACATTTGTAGCAAGTGACTTCCTCACTACATTTCCCAGAGTGCTTTTTCTTGCACTTTTCACACCATTTTGCTTCGCCTCTTCCTCCTCCTCCAAACTTCTTCGAATTAGACTTCAAAAATTTACTTTTCTTGTTGGAACCTGAAGTTCCTTCAAACTTTCTCTTTTCGCCAACTTCAACCTTGTTGGCGGTTCTCCCCTTGATTATATCCTCAATAGACTTGGCAGCCCAAATAACTTCCTCTAGAGTAGGTGCCTGACGTACTGGCACCGCATACTCCCATGGGAGTCCCTTTGCGTACCGGTCAACTTTTGTCAACTCATATGGGACGATGCGCAAAGCAAAGTCCATCTTGTCTGTGAAAGCATTAGTGTATTCATCAACTGACATGATGTCTTTCTTCAATGTCAGAAATTTGTTCTCCAACTCTAGTAGATTTTGGGTCGAGCAGAACTTGCGGTTGAATTGCACCAAGAACTCTGCCCAAGTCAGTTGCAATGGCTCGTTAGGGATTAAAGTCTTCCCCAGAGTGTTCCACCAACGAACAGCTCCACCTCTGAGCTGACGTACAACGAACATGGTCTGCAACTTGCCTCTGCAACCACATGTCATGAAGGTTAGCTCCATTTCCGAGATCCAATCCATGACTCCGATCGGATCCTCATTTCCAGTGAAGGTCGATGGTTTGCAAGTCAAAAAGTATTTGTATTTGCATCCAAGTCCATCATTTCCTCCATCTTGGTTGTTTCGTCTATTAACTGGTGGGTTGGATTGACCAATAACCCCACTGAAGTTACCTTCTTCTGATTGTCCTCCATTCACTTCGGGCTCTTCAATCGGTATGGAAAGTTCTTCACGATTATGCCGAAGCAGACGTCTAGTTTCTTCCATCTGACGATCCAACATCGTTTGAATCATCAATTGTACTCCAGCCATTGTCATCGGCTCAGGTGCTGCTGCTACAATAGCTACTTGTTCAATCACATGTGGTTGATTCCTATTTTCATTCACGTTTCCAACTCCACTTCTGGTTCTTACCATTTTTGATCTACACATCGAATAAGGTGAATTTAGATCCTCAATCACGATAGATAATTAAATCATCCTTATCACTCTGAAACGTTTACATGCTAGTTCTAATACCGTAATCATACACTTAAAATCCTAGAGACATAAGGGCTCCAGATCCGGTTAGCAACAAACCGTAGATCTGAACAAATAATATCATATATGGAAAACATATAACATTTAGCACATAAAAGCAATTTAGGCATCTTTCATAGAATGAACTAGTGCTCGTGACTAAAATATGACAGACACTCATCTCACAATCTTCACTTAGTATTCTAAGTTTAAGTCTAGAAATCCTACAAACTCCTAGTTCGCTTAAACTAATGCTCTGAAACCAACTATGACATCCCCAAATTCACGGCCAGAAAAGACCAGTTTAACTTATGCTTTTAAAATAATTTCAGAGTAATCCTTTGATTAGAAGAGTTGATGAATTTGTTCCCGAAACGAAATACGATAAAATAAGATTTACCAAAGCATTTCTTAAAGAAATGTATTTTCATTATATAACAAAACTCGGGATGTCATGTTCCGATACAGACCAAAAGCATAAATAACACATTATACGCCTCACAACAGTTATTTACAACTACTGGCCTATAATCCAAAATATCTTGATAAGTCATCCAACTTACGCTCTTGTGCCACTACCTGTAATACAAAGAAAAACCGAGTGGGTCATGCTTGGGAGCCTGGTGAGCATATAGGGATTTCAACCCACAATAAACACTTTTATTAATTTCATCAACCAACAATAACCCAATTACACATTCCCGTTATCCTCACTTTACGTCCCTAAAACAACTATCACAAAGGACCTAGCCTAAGGATTTTCATCGGGGCGACAACACATGCTTCGGGCATGCTTCGGGGGTTCCTCTGCAATATATGTCAAACAAGGAAACTATGTGGGGGATGGAGTACAACAATTGAACACCCAAGTTCAATAACTCCTACACATGGCGAGCCTGCCAGCGTTCCACTAGACTGTCTAGAAAAGTCCGTGGTCATCATCTAAACTCCGCTAGATGACTGAATCAACAATAACATCGAGACCTCTCATCATTTTATCACAAGTCAACTATCTAACCATGTTTTACCCAACATTTTAGTAGATAACAATATACTTATACATTCATATACACCTTAAAACCTGTATAAAATATTCATTGAATACTCACTCCAAATACACAGATAATACATATACACATAGCACATATTCTATAGAAGATACTCCATACCTATGTGTTAGAAGAAAGGGATTATACACTCTCTCAAAACGTATAATTAATACATTCAAACAATACTTGTATTAAAATCGTGTTTATGAAAGAGACTATGCACTCACTTGTTAAGACGATTGTCGGACAACACTACGTCTCTTCAAGTAGTAATTCTTCGATGAATCCGGGATATCTTCTTACACCGGGCTTCTCGTGGGCAGAGCTTCGGCTCGAAAACTCTTTTCTTTTCGGGATCTTCAGAGCATCGGGACTTACCTTGGGTGTCGGGATGATACTGGGGCTTCGGGGGGCTTCAAGAGGCCTAGAGAGGGTATCGAGAGTGAGAGAGTAAGAAAGTAGCAACCAAAATCGGCTGCCCTTCGATTTCTATTTATAGGGCTGATTTTCTGGATTCATGTTGTGACAATCCGAAATTTTTATTTGTATAAACTCCGCAATTAAGCACTTTAAAAATTAGCCAAGTTATCCCAAAACGTTTTTGGCCGGATTTAATCCCGTTCGAATATTTTAAATAATATTCGTCAAGCGAACAAAGATAAGGAAGCATAATTTTAGAGTTGCCGCGTATCACGTAAGTCGCGAAACTCCAAAAAGTTGGAATTTACGAACGTAAACTCGGTGTTTACGACCGCAAACCCCCGAGAGTATAAATATGAGACTTAGTCATTTTTGCTCATTTTTCACTTCCTAGTTTGAGAACACCCAAGAAATCCTCTCAAGTATCATATTCCATTTCCGTCAAATCCGCCAAAATCGTAAGTGTTTCTTACCTAGATTTGTTCATATAACACTTAATCTAGTGTTTTACAACACTTCATCCATGTATTTTCGATTTTTGGCTAGATCTTCAAGTGTTCTTCAAGAACACCAAGAACACAAACTAGTGTTCTTGGCCAAAAACAATCATTCAAGCTCCTAGAACGTAAGTACACTTGCCCTAGCTTCTTGTGTGCTTAGTATGAACTTGCTTACACCCAAAAATCATCTTTTCCCCATGTTCATATGGGTTTACGGTTTGGGGAGACCATCCCAAAACCGTAAACACCTCCAAAAGGTGTTTAGATGCCCATAATGCCCTCAAATGGTTGTGTAATGGAGTAGAACCTTACTTGCATAAACTAGGGACCCCAAGAACATGAAATGAAGGGACAAACATGAGTTTATGGCTTGGGAAGGTATCCCAAAACCGTAAACACCTTCTAAGTGTGTTTAAGTGCCCTTAACACCTTCCAATGCTTGTATAAGTGACTAGAACCTTGCATGCATAGCCTAGAACCACCAAAGCACAAGAGAAATGGACAAAAATGAGTTTACGACCGTAAACTCATGTGTTTACGGCCGTAAACTCCCAAGGGAGTGGTCCTAGGACCGTAAACTCCAAAAAGTGCCCATTTCAAGCCCTAGTCACTTCCTTAGCCCTTGATTCGAGTCTAGCATAATTCCTTGAGTGATATAAGACCTTCAAACACCCAATCACACCACAACCATGAGTTTACGGCCTTAAACTCATGGGGGTTATGGTCCAGAAACCGTAAACACCTCTAAGGGACATAAATTGAAGAGTAAACTCCAATGTGAGCCCATACTCTCCTTATATGCAATCCTTGGTACTCCTAGCACTTGTAGCAAAGTGTTTTCATGTACTAGGGTGTCTTTACTAGCATAATTAGTTATTAAAGGACTAATTAGATACTTAAATGTATCATTACTTGTTAAATAGGATCCGAGTGTGTGTTCAAGTCCTCAATTGACACATAGCATCCTATACCATCCGTTCATCCGAAACACCCACGTCAGGTGAGTTCATACCCCTAAATCAACCTTTTAAATGATTTTAAATTCTTTATGGGGGGAGTACAAGTTGAACTATAGAGTTATTAGATCGATCACATGTAACTAATAACTGTATAACAAAATAGATTTTTTTCTCGTTAAGCTGCTCTATTCAGCTAAAGGTTTTTGACTCTCGTTTTCAAATCTCGATAAGGCATGAATATCTCTTTCAGATTATTAAAGGCTTTCCAAAGGTTTTCAAAGCTTGTTTTATAAACTGACATCAAGCTGCTCTATTCAGCCAAAGTTCTTTTATGCTTGTATATTGTTAAGTGCAGGCCTGTATATGTATAGTTATATAAGCAATGTTTGAAGGATATGGGACGGCTAACTTCGCTTAAATTCCTTTTCCTTGTTTGGTGTGGTTTAGAGTATAGGTTATCCGTCCGAAGGTCGTCTAAACATGGGTTATATATCATGTATACATATGTAGTCATACTGGTTGTCTCAGCCAGTTCATCTCCGTTGGGTAGCAAATGCATCCTTCCATCATTCATATGTCTAGAACACCAGTAACTATTATAGGAATAGTTAGGAGATTCTATTTACTCTCACATCTCTCTCTCTCTCTCTCCCTCTCTCTCTCTCTCTCTCACTAGTACGAAGAATTACTCAGGAGTCAGTTCAGTAGTGAGTCTATACTATTATTGTAATACTTTAAATAGAATGTGACACACTATTCCCCGATACGACGCTTCATAGCGCCATCGCCGTGTAACCAGAGTCTCCTGAAGGGAGATCGGACATCATGTGTATAAATCTATACGGGACAGACACTCCCGCATCCTGACTGCTAGCTACAATCCGAGCCGGTAAGGCCCATGGGTGACATAATGTTACTAACTCTACGCGTGATCTGGAGGGTCATCAAGGATTCGGTCGTCAATCAGCATGGTTACGTACGAGTTCACATTCACCCTTTTATTCTATTTTAGACTGAGCCAGGCGTATTGTTCATTCGATACCCTCCTGGAGTCTATGTTTTATTTTCCTTTAGACTGAGCCAGGCGTACTGTTCATTCGATGCTTTCCTGGAGTCTATGTATTCATTTACCATTTTAGACTTTGCAAGGCGTCCCGCCTGAAGTCTATGATTTATTTACCTTTAAGTTTTGTGAGGCATCCTGCCTGGAGTCTAGGTTTTACTTACTTTTAGCCAGCAGTGTTTCTGCTGAGGTAAAATATTATTTTTCCCTATTATTTTTACTTGTTATTTTTCTCACAATTCCTTTAAAGTAAAAACTATATTTTCATAATGATAGTACTTTTGGGAAATTACTCCTTAAACATAAAACCATCGGGTCTTGGTAGAAGACTGCTTTTGATAAAGATACTCCTTGGTTTAAACATAAAACAATTGGGTCTTGGTAGAGAACTGCTTTTTAATTATATAATATAGGGTTTTCTGGAAAGAATTCTAACACTCTGTAGATTCTAAATCTCCACTTTTTCTGAGTTTATGTTGAGGAAAAACATGTATTTATCCTAATGTCATTAAATACTTATGAACTCACCAGCATTTAAAAATGCTGATACTCGCTTTCAAAATAACTTGTATTCTCAGTTCATCGATAGACGGGTACACTCCGGGAGCTTTTGCGAAGACAGCCTTGTACCAAGCTGCATTATAAGTTGTTTTCTGTATTTACCTTTTTGTTGTTGCTAAATGTAACCTATGTAAAATTGTTACTATTAATGAAATGATGGTTGTACTTTGATTATTATACTGCATATGTTGTGATACTTGACATGACGTCCTCCACCCCAGAACGTTTCCGCCGTTCCGGTTTTGGGGTGTGACAGATTGGTATCAGAACATTGTTTATAGTGAGCTCAGTATATCTAATCATAAAAGATATACAACCTATAAATACATCTGGGATAAAACACTCTGACCAAGAATTATACTTTAAAATATAACCATATTTTACAAAAGTATAAGAACATCCAGAATTTAACACACGAAGAAAGTATCACAAGAAGAACAAGAATAAAAGTCTTTGGATGTTGACCATTACCGTTAAACCTAGGCAGTTATGTAATCGTAAGCTGGAATAAATATAACCTGATCAACTATATTTATTCAAGATGTGATGAACATGTGCTTGGGCGTGATGGTGGTGTTGCACCAGGTCTGAAACTTACCAAATAGGAATGTTAGAGCCAAATATAATGTTTAAAATATTATAGGAGTATTTTAGGATACTAAAAGACTAACAATAATCCCATAATCATATTCAGAAGTTAAGAATCAAACATGTAATTAAAATACCCTAGGGATATTTTAGGGATCATAAATAACCTTGTGTGAAAACTAAAAAGATCCTTATTGATATACCTACGGTTACAGAGTGTATACTTCCAAGGTTATATATAGCGAGGATCTCATAGGCTAAGAATGTGTGGTTTCGCTCTACTTCCTTTTCCTTGTTTGGATGTGGATATAGAGTAGTATCACATATTCGAAGGCCTGTCAGATCTAGGATATATATATGATTTGTATACACTATGAAATTGTAGCAGGACTCGATATGGAACACTCAGTGAAATGTTTTAATAATCTCTTAGGATTCTTTAGACATTTCCATTCTCGCACGAAACCCTTTAGAAAACCTTTTATCCACTTTAGTGATCGACAGAGGAGTCGATTTAGACCCAGAAGAGGTTCATGAGAAGGTTGCTAATTTGGAAATTTATGAACAGGGTCGAGACTACTGAAGCCCCATGTACCTATACCTTTTAGGGACATCGATGGGGAATTCTCCTGAATATCCAAGATTCCAGTCATCCATCGTGAAGTGATGACTCTCAGGGTCGGGATCAGAAGTAAGGCGGAGTAGAGATTCAGTAAGTCTGCAAGAGAAGAGAACCCTAGGTAAGTACCAGAAGAAAACCAACGCCTATTCCAGTCAGGGATAAGAGGTGGACAGAGGGAGCCAATGCATGGAACCCGAGAAATTTCTTTTCCTCCTTATCGTCACACTAATACATCCATAAAATAATACAATTTAGTGTGTTAGTGATTACACTACTCACAATGTGTGCTAGGCGAATCGTCTTTCCCGTCGCAAGTAATACGAATAGATCGGATCTCAAACCCTCGATTGAGAGTGTTTAGCCATAAGTCTCCATGAGCCTTTTCTTCTATGATATTCGTTCCGAACTTCTCTCAAATTTTTTAAAAACCAGAGAGGAACCTCTCCAGTATAAAGATAACTTAGTAGGAACGACCCCCGTTTATTGGCTTTCCGATACACTCACTCCTACCCTGTTACCCGGACTGCATCATAGGGATGTAGGTCGACACTCAGATAACCATAACTCGAGGTGCAGGAAAAATTTATGCCTATCATAGTAAAGAAAGATACATCTAGGGTTAATCATCGTCTCTCATCAGCTTGTGCTCCTTTTCATGTAGGAAAAACCATGCCTCCGAAGAAACGCAACCAACCCGTTAGTAAGAGACCGGTCATCCTATTTGATGAAGCTACGTTTCAAGCTGCAGTCTCAGCAGCCGTAGCAGCTGTCATGGCTCACCTGAATGCTAACAACGCCAATGTTAGCGGGAGCCCTATCGGGATTTCCGATCCAAGCAATGGAGAACATCAACCAACACCGGTGTGTACAGCCACCCAAGAACCTTGACCAAATCCACTGAAGAGAAAGTTCAAGAACGAGGAGGGAAGTACCTCGAATCAAGGACCATCCAAAGGGCAACGAGCTGAGGTAGTCAATACCCCTGTCAACCCTTCCGTCCCAACTCCAAGAAGACCATACCTAGGGAACCTTCCCCGTTGCAGCAAGTGTAGCTACCATCATCATGTATCTGTCAAGAACTCTTATGTGTTAGGTGCAACATGAAGGGGCATACCGCTCGCGTCTGCGGAACCCCGGTTGAGTTCATTACATCAACCACAGATGTGGGGACCAGTCCAATGTGCCACCTATGTGGTGAAATTGGACATTTCAAAAAGGACTACCCAACTGAAAGAAACGACAAGGCCGCAGGAGGAGGAGTCTAACCCTAATACCTAGGGAGAAGCATCAAGAAACCCGGTAGAATTTTGGTACGTCTCTAAATTTTAAGTAACTAACTGAAAGCATTAAATGATTAATCTTAATTCTAATCACTCTCTCGTTAAAAGTGAAAGTTGCAGCGCTGTTGTAAAGTTCAAAAATCCATCAGGTAAAGCTATAATGGCTCGATATATACGTTAGGGTCATGTATAATTAAGATAGATAGACCTCGAGTGAGTGATGCTGCCTTATTTCCTGTTCCTCGTTGGGTTGTGGATTTAGGGCGGAGTCGCTCAACCAACAGTCCTTGTAACCTTAATTATCCATGACTAGTGTATACTAGGCGATTATAGAGAGGCCTCGTGAGAAATCCATTCATGAAAAGTACCTTATTCCGAAACATCATGGCCCCCAAGAGTTCCGCGTCGATTCCATCAGTCCAAGTGTCCGCGATAGTGATACCATAGACGAAACCCGAGACGCTAAGAACTTCTGTGCCCTGTTCATCACATGGTCCTATCGATCTTCATTCCATATCGTGTTGATATTTGTTAAATTCGACACTGCCGTCAATCATGGTTCGACTTGGTGCGACCATGTGAAAATTCTTAATGCTGTGTAAAGAGAACTTTCACCATAGCCTCTGTGTCAAATAAAAATTCTTTTGAACCTAATAAGAAAACCTAATGTGAACCGTCAGTCGTCTCTCTTATCCAAACCTTCCGAAGTACCCAGGAGAAGGGCACCACGCGCTGTTGACCAACCCCCCTTAGACAAATAGAACCCGAAGCGAAAGGCACTGCAGGTATCCCAGAAGACAATAACCACCGGAAGCCTACTCGGTAGATCCCTCCGAAAGACCCTTACCACTCTCAACCAGATTCGTGAATCAAGAGAAAGAACTTGTGGGATTAACTTGCTACTACTGAATCTATGAATTAGAGCGATATATAATTTAGATCAATAAGATTTAAGATGTATGCTTCCTCCCTACCCCCTATTCCCTGTTTGGTTGTGGGTCTGGGGTGGGGCCACACATCTGAACACCCCGTTACTCTCAATTATATACGAGTTGCATACACCGAGTATTAGTGATTAAGCCGAGTATGAGGATTACCACGAACCTTATTAGAAGACCCTTCATCCTATCCGATAGAGAAGGAGCTTGAGTCAATAGAACCACTGCGGGTTGAGCTACTAAAATGATCACAAATGGGAAATTTGTTGTCATCTCGGCCAGGCCAACATAGTAGCTAACACCCTCGGTTAGGAAAGTAACTCAAGTGATAAGAGTCAAGGACATTGACTACGACCATCCATTCGCGCCTAATCCCATGAATTAAGCATATCAGTAGATATCCTGAAAACCTGGAAGCTGTGATAGGTTAAACTCTGGGAAGAGTGGATGAAGAAATTAGAAGTTCCGAGTGACGGAACCCTGTACTCTCTAGATTTAATCTAGATCGAGAAAACTCTAAAACACCAGAAGAGTAGTTGCAGAAGATACTCGCACTGCTCAGGCACTTCGTCCATCCCGTTACATACGAGTAGTGCCTAGGACACACCGCCTCCTCATGAGAGAGAAGTCACCAGAACCCTTTAGACGATTGACCGCATTCATCGGAGTGAATACTAGATTGCTAATACCCACAGGATAACCATCGCGACCAAGAGTACTTGAGAAAAGTAAGCGATAAGTTGTGTCAAACTATATAACGCAGGTCGTAAGGAGATTTTAGACCTGACACCGGTCTACGTGCTAGTCGATGGGTTATATGAGAGCACGCGCTTCCAACGAACTGGAGAGTCTTGACACCTTATGTGGGCATGTCTTAGAGATTCGTTGGAGCTACTAGGTGTTCCAAGGAATACTATCTCGAAAGAGATAGTAGAACCACCTCCTGAAATAGCCCAACACTTTAGAAAATCTCTAAAGGCTAAGTTAGCTCTGATCAGAGACTGATATCCATGAAACAGCGAAGCGAATAAAAGCATGATTCTTTCCAGTTAGGAAATCATACTGTGAAAGCATCTGTTAGAAGATAATGAAAACTAAAACTTTCTAAACATCGTCTAGTAAAACCCTATGTCACTGACTTTGCGAATTTCCGATAGAAACACCTCAAGAGTCAGAAGTGCAGGTCCATTTTTGCACTAGGTCGAGATAGATGCCACACAACCAATAGATGCCAGTAGTAGCCAATACATCCAATGATCCGGAAAACCTCCGAGAGCCAATCAGTAGGATATACGAATCCGAAAACGACCTGAGTCTTCTAAAGAGCCAACCCGGAGAACTACACCTTCAGTAAGAAAGAACTTTTGGAACTTCAAAATGGCGATCACGCCAGTGATGATCTCACCATAGAAGTACATTATGTTCTAAGTACTGAAAAGCTCTATGTTTCCGAGAGCTTAGGACCATCCGAAATTCATTATAAGAATTGGTCCAACCCTTGTCAGACCACGACTACTTTTGGAATTCCATAAATTCCGTCGTGGTCTATTCGCGTCTCCAACATGGACAAGATGTTTGTCCGACGTGACTCGTATAATCCTACTCGACGAGATAGAAATCACTGAGAACCCCAACTTCATAGAAGAACCCATAGAAATCATAGATCAAGAAGTCAAGCGAACGAAATGAATCCGCATCCCGTTAATGAAGGTTCGCTGGAACGCCAAGCGAAGACCGGAGTTCACTTGGGAGCGCGAGGACCAACCGAATAGGAAGTACCCTCATCTCCTTACTCAATTGTTCATGCCTATTTCCTTGACTAAATACTAATTTCGGGATGAAATTCCCTCTAACGGGGGGATGATGTGACAACCCGAAATTTTTATTTGTATAAACTCCGCAATTAAGCACTTCAAAAATTAGCCAAATTATCCCAAAATGTTTTTGGCCGGATTTAATCCTGTTCAAATATTTTAAATAATATTCGTCAAGCGAACAAAAATAAGGAAGCATAATTTTAGAGTTGCCACGTATCACGTAAGTCGAGAAACTCCAAAAAGTTGGAATTTATGGACGTAAACTCAAAGTTTACGACCGCAAATCCCCGAGAGTATAAATATGACACTTAGTCATTTTTGCTCATTTTTCATTTCCTAGTTTGAGAACACCCAAGAAATCCTCTCAAATATCATAATCCATTTCCGTCAAATCCGCCAAAAACGTAAGTGTTTCTTACCTAGATTTGTTCATATAACACTTAATCTGGTGTTTTTACAACACTTCATCCATGTATTTTCGATTTTTGGCTAGATCTTCAAGTGTTCTTCAAGAACACCAAGAACACAAACTAGTGTTCTTGGCCAAAAACAATCATTCAAGCTCCTAGAACGTAAGTACACTTGCCCTAGCTTCTTGTGTGCTTATTATGAACTTGCTTACACCCAAAAATCATCTTTTCCCCATGTTCATATGGGTTTACGGTTTGGGGAGACCATCCCAAAACCGTAAACACCTCCAAAAGGTGTTTAGATGCCCATAATGCCCTCAAATGGTTATGTAATGGAGTAGAACCTTACTTGCATAAACTAGGGACCCCAAGAACATGAAATGAAGGGAAAAACATGATTTTATGGTTTGGGAAGGTCTCCCAAAACCGTAAACACCTTCTAAGGGTGTTTAAGTGCCCTTAACACCTTCCAATGCTTGTATAAGTGACTAGAACCTTGCATGCATAGCCTAGAACCACCAAAGCACAAGAGAAATGGAGAAACATGAGTTTACGACCGTAAACTCATGTGTTTACGACCGTAAACTCATGTGTTTACAGCCTTAAACTACCAAAGGAGTGGTACAAGGACCGTAAACTCCAAAAAGTGCCCATTTCAAGCCCTAGTCACTTCCTTAGCCCTTTATTCGAGTCTAGCATAATTCCTTGAGTGATATAAGACCTTCAAACACCCAATGACACCACAACCATGAGTTTACGGTCGTAAACTCATGGGGGTTATGGTCCAGAAACCGTAAACACACCTAAGGGCCATCAATTGAAGAGTAAACTCCAATGTGAGCCCATACTCTCCTTATATGCAATCCTTGGTACTCCTAGCACTTGTAGCAAAGTGTTTTCATGTACTAGGGTGTCTTTACTAGCATAATTAGTTATTAAAGGACTAGTTAGATACTTCAATGTATCATTACTTGTTAAATAGGATCCGAGTGTGTTCAAGTCCTCAATTGACACATAGCATCCTATACCATCCGTTCATCCGAAACACCCACGTCAGGTGAGTTCATACCCCCGAATCAACCTTTTAAATGATTTTAAATTCTTTATGAGGGGATACAAGTTGAACTATAGAGTTATTAGATCGATCACATGAGACTAATAACTGTATAGCAAAATAGATTTTTTTCTTGTTAAGCTGCTCTATTCAGCTAAAGGTTTTTGACTCGCGTTTTCAAATCTCGTTAACGCATGAATATCTCTTTCAGATTATTAAAGGTTTTCCAAAGGTTTTCAAAGCTTGTTTTATAAACTGACATCAAGTCATACGTTCTTATTAATAGATCTTCCAAAGGTTTTACCAAAAGTTATTTTATGCTTGTATATTGTTAAGTGCATGCCTATATATGTATAGTTATATAAGCAATGTTTGAAGGACTTAGGAAGGCTAACTTCGCTTAAATTCCTTTTCCTTGTTTGGATGTGGTTTAGAGTATCGGTTATCCGTCCGAAGGTCTTCTAAACATGGGTTATATATCATGTATACATATGTAGTCATAATAGTTCTCTCAGCCAGTTCATCTCCGTTGGGTAGGAAATGCATCCTTCCATCATTCATATGTCTAGAACACCAGTAACTATTATAGGAATAGTTTGGAGATTCTATTTACTCTCACATCTCTCTCTCACTCTCTCACTCTCTCTCCCTCTCTCCATCTCTCTCTCTCTCTCTCTCACGCTAGTCCGAAGAATTACTCAGGAGTCAGTTCAGTAGTGTAACGCCTGTAGATCCGGGCTAGTCGATTTAGAGATAATAGGGGTCGAAAATGACTTTTCGAAAAAATATTATTTAGAATAAATAATATTAACCAAGTTGTAGAGTATGTCTCAAGGGTTCCGTACATATAAAGAACGCCGAAATCCGAGTTATAACGAAGAAGTTATGGCCCGTCGAAGTTTTTCGGCAAAATCGGCACGGCACCGGGAGACGTAAATAGTGAATTTAAGATAGAGGAATTTTTAGCCTAAGTTATCTAAACAAATGTTGTAGTATACATTAAACCGAGAACATACAAAAAAAGAACGCCCAAATCTGACTTCGTATAAGGAAGTTATGATTTTTCGAAGTTTCGGTCTAGCAGTGTACAGCCCGAAACTCTAATTTTAGTTCGAGCGGTTTTTGGCTTATGCGACCTAAATGAGATTTGAAGATCTCATTAATAGGAAATCAACGGTAAAAAGACAGACGAAAACGGAGTTCGTATGAAGAAGTTACGAATTTTTCGCAGTCATTTAATAGTCTAATATCCTCCTATTGTTAAATTTAAGATCGGTCAAGAATTAGCCGACGAAGTCTAAATGAAAGATGTAGATATTGTTTTTACCTACGCGTGGAAAAAATAACATAAAAACGGAGCTCTTATGCGAGTGTTATGATTTTTCTAAGTCGGGAGGCTGCTGTGCGAAATCGGGTGACGTGGCGCAATCCTGGCCGTTGCTTCCTCCCCAAGGCTAGCCACCAGATGGTGACACCTGGCCTGGGACTCGATGATTTTGAGGCCAACTCGACGAGTTTTTGGCTTTTCCAGCCTATAAAAAAGGGAGCCGGGGCACCCTCATTTCTCACACCTTCCAACTTCTCTTTCTCTCTCTACACACTCTCTCTAAGCTCCCTAAGCCCCCCTAAAGTCTAGGAAAACCCCCTAGCACCTGAAGGAAGCCCCGAGGCTCCCGGAGTCCCAGGAAAAGGGGTCTTTCAGTTCGGGAACGCTGCTCCAGCGAAGCCCGGTTTTCGAGAAAACCCGTTGTAAGTGAGCTACGCCTACCCTATCTTTAGCATAGCTTATGTTTCGATATAGTAATGTTATTAGGACCTTTTAAGGAGTATTTGGGCTATTATTATGGGTTATATAAGTATTTTTTTAACGCTTATATAATAGTAATAATAGCTAGACTATTAATTAGTCTCGTCAAACATTAGACTAAACTCTAATGGTAATGATACTAGGTTTCGTCAAGGGATAATTGTTTTAAGAGTAACGAAGTGTTGTCCGAGTGCCGACTCACCACCTTACCAGGTGAGTGAATAATTACTTTCATCTTACACATAGATATGAAGTATTTTATATAAATTACGTGCTATGTGTGCATATTATCTGAATACTTGTTGTCAATGCTAGATGAACGATTTTATAAACGTTTTAAACGATTTAAACTGTATATATATTTTATATCTACGAAAATATTGGGATAATACATGGGTAGATATAATAGATGGAATATGAGTTGGACGATGAGTAGAGAGGTGTTATAGACCACGAGGTAAGGGTGAGAGGTGAACTATGTGAGAAGCCTTTTCCCAAACGATGGCCCCGTCATTCAGCAGAGTATGGATGACAACCACAGACTATTCTAGACAGTCCAGTGGAGCACTAGCAGGCTCGTAACCTGTAGGTGTTGTGAACGATGTGTTCACCGGTGTACTCTAAAAACCCATTGACGTGTATTGCGAGTGGATACTGTCGATAAACGAAATAGCCCTGGCAGCTATGGATTTAGTGCCCGTTGAGCAAACCCTGGCAGCTATGGATTTAGTGCCCGTTGAGTAAACCTTGGCAACGATGGATTTCGTGCCGATTCCTTATGATGATCCTTAGGAATGAATGAACGAGGAGTAGCTGATTCTTAAGGTAGACCCTTAAGAGTAGAGAAGATAATGGGGATGGGTAATTGGGTTAACTGTTTGACGATTAAACATAATAATTATATTATTGTGGGTTGAAAACCCTATGTACTCACCAAGTTTCCCAACCTGACCCACACAGTTTATTTATGTCACAGGTGTTGTTATGATGTCACATTACACTGAGAGATTTAAAACAGATGTAGATCACTAGTGATAATGAATGTAACTTCTATTAATGCTTATGTTTTTGTATTGACGATGACATCCCAAACGTTTTAAAATGAATAAAATACGTTTCTTCGAAAATGTTTTGATAACGTATTTATCGTGTTTTATGGGAACAAATTCCGCAACATTTTTCTGAAAAGAAGTACTCTGATTTTTATAAAGCATAAACAAAATCGGTCTTTTCTGGCCGTGAAAATGGGGATGTTACAAGTAGTGAGTCTATACTATTATTGTAATACTTTAAATAGAATGTGACACACTATTCCCCGATACGACGCTTCATAGCGCCATCACCGTGTAACCAGAGTCTCCTGAAGGGAGAGCGGACATCATGTGTATAGATCTATACGGGACAGACACTCTTACATCCTGACTGCTAGCTACAGTCCGAGCCGGTAAGGCCCATGGGTGACATAATGTTACTAACTCTATGCGTGACCTGGAGGGTCATCAAGGATTCGATCGTCAATCAACATGGTTACATACGAGTTCACATTCACCCTTTTATTCTATTTTAGACTGAGCCAGGCGTATTGTTCATTCGATAACCTCTTGGAGTCTATGTTTTATTCTCCTTTAGACTGAGCCAGGCGTATTATTCATTCGATACTTTCCTGGAGTCTATGTATTCATTTACCATTTTAGACTTTGCAAGGCGTCCCACCTAAAGTCTATGATTTATTTACCTTTAAGTTTTGCGAGGCGTCCTCCCTGGAATCTAGGTTTTACTTACTTTTAGCCAGCAGTGTTTCTGCTAAGGTAAAATATTAATTTTCCCTATTATTTTTACTTGTGATTTTTCTCACAATTCCTTTAAAGTAAAAACTATATTTTGATAGTGATAGTATTTTTAGGAAATTACTCCTTAAACATAAAACCGTCGGGTCTTGGTAGAAGACTACTTTTGATAAAGATACTCCTTGGTTTAAACATAAAAGAATTGGGTATTGGTAGAGAACTGCTTTTTAATTAGAAAATATAGGGTTTTCTGGAAAGAATTCTAACACTTTGTAGATTCTAAATCTCCACTTTTTCTGAGTTTATGTTGAGGAAAAACATGTATTTATCCTAATGTCATTAAATACTTATGAACTCACCAGCATTTAAAAATGCTGATACTCGCTTTCAAAATAACTTGTATTCTCAGTTCATCGATAGACAGGTACACTCCGGGAGCTTTTGCGAAGACATCCTTGTACCTAGCTGCATTATAAGTTGTTTTATGTATTTACCTTGTTGTTGATGCTAAATGTAACCTATGTAAAAATATTACTATTAATGCAATGATGGTTGTACTTTGATTACTATACTGCATATGTTGTGATACCTGACATGACGTCCTCCACCCCAGAACGTTTCCGCCGTTCCGGTTTTGGGGTGTGACACACATCGTGAATCTCAAAAATTCACGTCGTGAGTTTGGTCAGGCATAGGTCATTGCGTTCGTCATCAGTCCACTTGATCTGGAAGGCGTCCAGCACGTGTTCACATCGTGAACTCTGACACAGGCTTTGAAGTTTTTGTTCCGAACTTCAGAAATTCATATCTCTCGCATACGAGCTCTGTTTTCGACTCCGTTTAGACTCCGTCGGCTAATTTTGAATTTATTTTTATTATATAATTTTTAGTAGGCCGGGACAGGAAACCTCCGTTAGAAATTCATAACTTCTTCATCTGACGTCCGTTTTTGTCTGTCTATTTACCGTTGGACTACTATCGACGAGATCTTCAATTCTCGTTTAGATTGTTTCAGCTAGAAATCACTTGATCTCATATTCGAACTTTGGGTTACATACTGCTAAGTCGAAACTTACAAAAATCATAACTTCCTCATACGATGTCAGATTTAGACATTTTTTTATGTATGCTCTCGGTTTAAAGTATTCTACGAATTTCATTTAGATTACTAAGGCTAAATATTTCTCTATCGTAAACTCACTATTTACGTCACGCAGTTTTGTATCGGTTCTGTCACGAAACTTCGACAGGTCATAACTTCTTCGTTATAACTCGAATTTCGACATTTTTTATATATCCGGAACCCTTGTCACGACCACTACAACTTCCTTCATAGATATTGGGTTTATCTAATATTTTACTTTAACTCTTATTTTATCTTTAATTCAATTAAGTCACAATAATTAAGCATAAAACACATAATACTCAAATAATATATTTCTATTATTTTAAAATGAGTTACAAAGGTTAACTTAGACTATTACATCAGTATTAATGCCTAGTCTAGAAAGATGGGCGTTACACATAGCATACTAGCACATAAAGCATAACAGATAATGGCATACCAGACAATTATCACAAAGACAATCATCTCAACTATAATCAACTACTAGTGGTCCAACATTAGTGTCTTCGACCCACTTCTTCTGGAAGGTAACTCGCCTTGATAACTGGGAAATGGCTGCAAAGGCTCCTATTCTGAAATCAACTCATCTCAGACTCCTACACATAAGCATTGCCTTTAATTACCCTTTTAATACTCATAACCCCTTTAAGGGTCAACTTTGGTCAAGGTCAAAGTCAAAGTCAACATCCTGTTCAAAGTCAACATCCTGGTTGACTCAACTCGCCGAGTTGGTCCATCAACTCGTCGAGTTCCATGAATCAGGAACCCTAAATCGCGATCCAACTCGTCAAGTTCCTCCTATCTACAGAATCGGGACTTTTCGCTACAACTCGTCGAGTCCTTCCTTGAACTTGTCGAGTTCTTTAATCTTCAAAACTCGGAAAACCTTAACCAACTCACTAAGTTGTCTCCTAGACTCACCGAGTTTTCTCTGGAATCAAAAAAGGTTGGGGATCACGATCCAACTTGCCGAGTTACATGAACAACTCGTCGAGTTCCCTTAGTCTACACCAATTTAGTCGTTTCCAAACGAGTTCAATGCTTCCAAACCATAGATCTAGTCCCCTAGGAACAAGTTACCACGTAAAGTTTCTAACTTTACGTCCATGCATGGTGTCATGAAACTAGGAACACCAAAACTAAGCTATATAAGAGATCTAGGGAATGGGGAAGGGCCATGGCTTGATAAAGCATGCAACTTTAAGCCTCATCAGTTCATGAGTACCTAGATCTGAAGTCACAACTTCATGATATACTCAAATCCCGAAAATGACTTCAATATATCCCAAAAGTGAAAACATACTACCGTAAACGAAGATCTAAGTAATAGAAATCCAAAGTATCAACTTTAAACCTCAAATGAGTCAGAAATGCAGCTCAAACTCCGGATCTACTAGCTTCCTCTTGAATCCCCAAGCTTCTCCTTCCTACTCAAGCTTCAAAATCACAAAGAATGCACAAAATGGCTCAAAACTCTATAAAAGTGGATTACAATTTCTTGGCTAGGGTTTTGGACGATGCAGGCTATAAATGAGACCAACCTTTCGAGGTTAAGGTGTCTGAATATGGTGCTAACCCTGAAAATTAGGGGTTTATTCTGCAGCCCTACCCATCGAGTTGAGTCTCTTAACTCATCGAGTAGACTTTAAGTTCCGCGTCCTATTTCCGTTCCCACTCGACGAGTTTGGGGCCTCCAACTCGTCGAGTTTCAGTATATTCATATTCTTTTCGAAATTTTTATTGTGGATGTGCTTCTATAGGATCGACTTAATACATTAACTCATTTTTAAAAAAAATATCACATGAAAAGTTTTTGGGTTCATAAAAATCTTTAGGTTCGCAAAAGATCCAACCATATATATATATATATATATATATATATATATATATATATATATATATATATATATATATATATATATATATATATAACACTAAAATACTTCACATATCCTCTCTTGGTCAACTCTTAATTTAAATCTTCAGAACTTAAAACGTTGAACATTAAACATCACACACACACACACACACACACACACATATATATATATATATATATATATATATATATATATATGTGTGTGTGTGTGTGTGTGTGTGTGTGATGTTTAATGTTCTAACGTTGACCAGAAGAGGATATATGCGACATATTTTATCAACAAACTATTGGTCTTGATGTCCATAAAGAAATTAAATATAAAAATAACATTTTATGTTTTATATATCTATCTAATATTTTTTTAATCGTATTGTATTTAAGAATATAACATATTGATAGCATTTTAGTTTAATTTTTTTTTATCAAGACATTATATTTTGATAATTCTACTTGCTTAATACAATAAAAATGCATGTGAATTATTGTATTTAAATAGATTTTTCTAAATAAAATTTTGCTATAAAAAATATAAGATGCTAAATTAAACCAATCAATAAAAATATGTTTCTATATGTTTTGCGTTTAACACCTATAAAACTCTTTTAAAAGACAATAGTTTTATAACAAATAATCCTTTGAAAAAGAATTATTTCTCCAACTTTTCCAAAATCCTTTATTTCTATATGCTTTGACATTTATTTCTCTCTCTCTCTCTCTCAATATATATATATATATATATATATATATATATATATATATATATATATATATATATATATATATATATTAGGGGTGACAACTCTCGACCCAACCCATAACTCAACACTGACCCACCCCAAAATAAACGGGTTCTAGTTGAGATTTTTGACCCACCAACCCATTTATTTCATGGGTTGGGTTGGGTTATCTGTTTGGATTTGCGGGTCAACCCATATATATATATATATATATATATATATATATATATATATATATATATATATATATATATATATATATATATATATATATATATTAATTAAATTTTATTTCCATCCATATTTATAATATTTTGTATCATTGTATTCCTTCTGTATTTGTATATGACTAGTCTACATTTGCAGTTCGTTAATCAGAAAAAGGAAATACACATGTCGTTATTTCACGAGTCACGAACAAAGAACACATCCACTTTCTATGAATGTTTTCATTTTTAATTTTTATCTGGATGTTATTGACTTTATGAATTTATATTGAAAACCTTTTTTATGTTAATTACTTTAATCATTTTATGAATTTATACCGAAAAAACCTTATTTTTTAAAATTTGTTGTTTATTATTAAACGGGTTGTATGGGTTGGATTTGACCTATTAACTTATGAACTCGCGAACTCATATAATTAAACTGGTTATATGGGTTGGGCTAGGTTGAGGTTTCCAACCCACCAACCCGTGACCCGCCAACCCGTCAACCCATATATTATATGGGTTGGGTTGAGTTTATGTTTTCTGACCCGCCAACCCATGACCCGTCAACCCAAACCCAATCCAATTGTCAGGCCTAATATATATATATATATATATATATATATATATATATATATATATGCTGTAGTCATAAATAATAACTGGGTTATAAAAAAGAAAAAAACAAATTAATAGTTCTAAAGCTCAATCAATGTATATATATATATATATATATATATATATATATATATATATATATATTGTAGTCATAAATAATAACTGGGTTATAAAAAAGAAAAAAACAAATTAATAGTTCTAAAGCTCAATCAATGAGTGTCCTCAAGCTTCTTATCCAAAAGTTGGCACTAAGATTTTGAGCCAAGAACAATAACGTGATATGATAGGGTATAGGGTGATGTTTACTATTGGTTTTTCTTACACCCCGACCTTCTTATCCCCTTGAATCATGCTTTGAATTTTAATAATAGGTTGTTTATTAAAACATAATATTATATATTAGATGTATATTACTAGTATGATTTATTTAATTATGTATTTTAGGCTATTATTTTGATAGATTTAAATAAAATATTATATTTTAAAATATATGATACTTAATATGTTTTGAAATTTTCAATTATAGTTAAAATAGTTAAGATCAATTTATCTAGTTTGCTGGTTATGGATTACTTAAATTTAATAATCAAAATTCATAATTTATTGCTTTCATTTATTTAATGTAACCTATAATAAAAAATTATAGTATTATTTCACTATCGTTCCGTTGAGTTTTACATTCTTGCTTATTAAAACTACACTATACTCGATAAGATTCACCGTCTGTAAAATGTCGTTTAAATGTGATAGAATACAAATTATAAATAAATAACTAGTATATTAAAATTTCACATCAATGGCATTATATATCAAAATACAAAACAAATTTTATTGTTATAATTAGATAAATTCTTCCAAAATATAATGTTTCAATAAAATAGAAGTGAAATATCATGACATATAGAAGTGAAATATCATGACATATATACTTTTCATAATACATTCGTCAAATTATATTATACCATATCTTAAAATCAAATGGCTTAGGAACATTATACTACATACTATTAGTGTTTCACAATTTGGCCATATTACTTCGCTATTTTCGCATGTTTACATCTTTCTTTTCACTTTCAAAGTTTCAATTGTTAGTCCTTTTTTTTTCTTTTTAACTTTGCTATTTTTTCTATTGGATCTTTCTTTTGACTTTTGTTCTTCATTCCCGTTTCGGAGAAATTGATTTTGAACATAAATTTTCCACTTTTGCCATAAATCTTTTAGATATTGGCACACTTAGTCCTTACAATTTTGCAATCTACAAAAAGGTCCCTCTGAGTTTTTTTTAACAGAAACAATCTTTATGTTTAATGTTTTTGTATCTTGACAGTTTTGACCTCTGTATAGAAAATAAAAAAACAAAAATAGCTCATGTAATACAGTTTTCTTTTGCAGAAACGATCTATATGTTTAATAAAAAGTAGCTCATGTAATCCGTGTTTATTATATATTTATTAAAATTATTTAAATAAATGATTAAAAATTTGAAATTAAATAAATAAATTTGTATATATTATTTATTGAGATATAAAGAAGTAATTGTGACTTTAAACAAAATTTAGAAATGACAAGTTGGCCAAACTTACAACAACGAGTTTTGACTTGGCCAAAGGACAATATCGATAGAATGATCATGGAATGGGGCTTTTGTCATAAGACTGGAAGTTTGGAGTGAGTATCTAACTGAAATGGTGTCCTAACTTTCAATAAACCACCAAAGAGTCTTTGGTTAGTGATATCGGATTATTGAAAATGTATCTCTTCCCTAAGACGAATGGATGTTATACGATATTTCACGATATTGTTGGCCTGTTATGTCATCGTCACATCATTTTTCTATCACGTATAAAAGTGGTAGTTATTGTATGATACTTTATCATATTTTTATTTTTCATTATTTTAATTGAATAAAATGTGATTTAATAAAATATAATTATATAAAATTAATAAAATGAAAATACTTCATTAATTAAAAAAAATACATACTGAACGAGTGTTGTTCATATAACGTCTTTGATAAACCTTTTTTCCTGTAATGCCAACTTATCCGACGAAGCGGATGATTAAGAATATATTTTGGAATTATAAATCAAAAATATAGAGTGTTTGGTGTTTGTTTTGTGGTTTAAAATATAGTGTGTGAGTTTATTTATAATAAGTAAAACAACAACAACAACAACAAATATTGAAATATACAAATTTTGTGCACTGAAACTTTAATGTGTGGCACTCTTAACGCACTTACCCACCCACATGTCACCACTACAGGGTGTAGTAGGAGTGCAATCCAACTAGTCTAAGAAGTTGAGGGTTCAAGTACATCATAGACAAAAAAAAATAGTCTAGAAAAAAGATTGAGCGGGTGTGTATGTTAGTCGATAAAAAAATACAGAATAATCACTTTTTCCAATTAAGTGTGTGTGTGTATATATATATATATATATATATATATATATATATATATATATATATATATATATATATATATATATATATATATATATATACATAGGGTTAGGTTCATGTGAGGCGGCCTAATTTTGTAAGACCGTGAGACACATTTTTTTATTTATTTTTATTTTTTTTAAATTTTTTTTAGTTAATTCTACTTCCGAAAATAATATTTAAAAAAAGAATTTTTGGATTTTTCCATTTATTTTGCATTTTAAAATTATTTTTTGGAATATGTACAGTATAATATTCTATTACAATATTTCACATATTTTTCAAAAAAAAATGGAATTTATTTTTATTTTTATTTTTATTTTTTTTAATTAATTCAAGTTCCGAAAATAATATTTAAAAAAAGAATTTTTAGATTTTTCCATTTATTCTGCATTTTAAAATTATTTTTTAGAATATGTCAGTGTAATATTCTATTAGAATATTTCACGTATTTTTCGAAAAAAACGGAATTTTTTTTTATTTTTTTATAATTTTTATAACTTTTTTTTTATTTTTTTAGTTAATTCAAGTTCCGAAGATAATATTTAAAAAAAGAATTTTTGGATTTTTCTATTTATTTTGCATTTTAAAATTATTTTTAGATTTGGTCTCACGGTCTCACAAAATTAGAATGGTCTCAAATGAACCTGAACCTATATATATATATATATATATATATATATATATATATATATATATATATATATATATATATATGTAAACTAAGCTCATCAGCAGAGAGAGGTCTAGATTTTAGTGGGAAAGACCCTATCTCATGATGATTTGAAGAAGATGGGGGTGATTTGGTATGATTTTTGAAGGAAAGTTTATAAACTCACTATAACTCTTCATCTCCTTCGTAATTCACGAAGTTAACTTAGAAATTTAGAATCATTAGTGAAGTTTTACTAGATATTGAGTGTTAAATCGAACTTAGTTTATGTTTCCAACACAAAATCTTGCATGTAAAGCTTGATTTACCATTTGGAGGAATTTGATTCACCATTTGGATAATTTTTAGGTTTCCGAACCGTATATAGTAAGAGAAATCCGGATTTATGTTTTAATCTAAGTTTTGTGTACAATTTGATTCGAGGAACTTTTAATGAATAACTATTTCACCATTGAAATGTTTGATTCTGAAACGTCCCAAAAATACTAGTAAAAGTTTAATTTTCAAAACACCCAAAAAGATACAATCAATTGTTCCAAAACCAATCAAAGTATAAATATTATCAACATCAAATTAAATCAAGTAAACAATGTGGAATAAAAATCCAGGGGATGTTGTATGATCATGTCGGACTCTTCCTTTTGGAACGAGAAGTACCTGATTTATTTAAACCATAAAACCATAAACAAAAAGCTCAGTGAGTTTTCCAAAATACCACATAATCATACGGGCCCCGCCCAACATACACATTGGGCCCTGCCCATCATACATAATGGGCCCCGTCCAATTCATATAATGGCCCCCACCCAATTCACATAACGGGCTCCGCTCAACATATAAACGGTCCCCGCCCAACATACATGCAAGAGTCACAAAGACAACTAGCATCCTCCATAAATAGTGAGAAGACTCACCTCATACTCACAGTTAAACAACCTCGGCTCGAAAAGTCCAGAAACTGATACTACAACCCACCTATCAAAATACCTAAGGTCAAACCACAACCCATACTCTAAGACTAGTAATTTGACCAAAAGTCAACCAAGTTAAATAGTCAATGTTCAAAGTTAACATTAGTTGATCCACACGTTATGGCTTACTCATGGCCATGTCGTGGCAATATCAAGACAGAACAGTCGTGAATCCCTTCCTTCCCCACGTCGTGGCAGCCCACTCGCCATAACGTGGTATTCTCTATAGACAGCTTAATGGATTGAGTTCTTACTCCATTAACCCCTTAACTCCTACTTTCCAGTAAGCTACTAGGGACTCCAAAGGCTTGTAAAAATTCAAACGTTTATGGTCATGCATGACCCATGCATGCCCTTCACTCAATCTAGGTTGAAAGGTAAGAAAAATGGCTTAAGACTCATGCAAGGCTCACAAATATCAACCTAATCCTAGATCTAAAGGATATAAGGCTCAAGGGACCTAGGTGAGCCATAAAGATGCAAACTTTATCTCATCCTAACATACAAAATCCAAATATGGACCAAAGCACTCAAGGAAAGCTAGATCCACAAAGAAGCAATCATCAAGATAGGAACTTGACGCCTTACAAATGGTCCAGAGAATGATTCCAAAGATGGATAGGAGTTGCTTTCTTGATTCTTGTACGAAAACCTTCTTCTTCTTCCTTCAAAGTGTACCAAGAACACCAAAATGAGTTAAAACTTTGAAATTGAGGGTAGGATTTTGGTGGCGGTCGTTCTCAGATGATAGAGGCTGCCAAATTGGGAAGCCCAAGGAGTTAGGGCATTAAAATAGAGCACGAATCCCAAAATCTAGGATTTTGAACCCTAGCTGCCACCATGTCGTGGCCAAGAACTTGCCATGTCGTGGTGGTTCATGAACACACATTTTACGGAACCGGGCTGCCACATTGTGGTCATTCCATCACCATGTCGTGGCCTAGGAAAAATCCCAATACTTATGGACAGAAATGTTATAACTCTCCCCCACTTGAATCTTATTTCCTCCTCAAAATCCGCTGCTGCAAAAACTCAGAATAATTTTCCCTCATCTCATCTTCGGTGCTGCCATTTCACCTTCACCAAACAAACTACCTTGTTGTTCAGGGTCTTCGTCCTCTTGTCTAGAATTGCAACCGGTCTCTCTACGTACTTCAAACGCTCATCGACCGGAATGTCATCCAAATGAACCGCTACGGAATCATCGGCTAAACACTTCCTCAACAGAGACATTGGATGTGTTGTGAATCTAGCCATGCTTAGTGGGTAAATCCAATCGGTATGATACATTCCCACCCAGGAGACAACACTGAATGGACTAATAAATTTGAGACCCAAATTGCCCCGCTTTCGAAACTAGATGACACCTTCAGAAGCACAAGATCTCCCACTTGAAACTCAAGGTCAGAGTAGCGTCAGTCAGCGTAAATCTTCTGCCTGATCTGTACGCTATGCATCCTATCCCACACCTACTGAATCAACTCAGTAGTCTTGAGAACCAACTCGGTGCTCCCCATCACCTGCTGGCCGACCTCATCCTAGCAAATCGGAGTCCGACATCTCCTCCCATAAAGTACCTAACTCCTCATGAAGCTTCCTCCAGAACTTGGAGGTAAAATGACCATCATGATTGGAAACATTTAAAATTGGCACACTTGGTCAATGTATCGACAATAAAACATAGACAGTCAACCTTGCCCGCCATGCTTAGAAACTACGTGATGAAATCTATAGTGATCTCCTCCTATTTTCACATGGGAATATGTAAAGGTTATATGTTGCCTTGGGGTATCTGATGTTCGGCCTTGACTTTCCAACAATTCAAGCACAACTCAATGTACCATGTTATATCCCTCTTTATACAGGGCCACCGGTAGCTTAGTCTCAGGTCTCTATACATCTTCGTGGCCCTTGGATGAAATGAAAACTTCGACTTGTGTGCTTCCCCTAAAATTTATGCATAACCCCGCCTGAAACTAGAACCCAAAATCTGTCATACTGAGTCAGGAATCCTCAACTGCCTCTGACAAATAAAGGAATCTTCCCTTAATTCTCTCTTTCGTTCAATTCTCCCTCTTCAACCCCTCTACATGCACCTTCTTTATCAAATCCAACAGTTGTGAAATGTTGACCATCCTCATGCATAAATCTTTGACGGAGTATTAGCCACCTTGCGACTCAAGGCATCGACCATAACATTGCCCTTCCCAAGATGATACAAGATCTCACAATCATAGTGTGACATCCCCATTTTCACGGTCAGAAAAGACCGATTTTGTTTATGCTTTATAAAAATCAGAGTACTTCTTTTCATAAAATGTTGCGGAATTTGTTCCCAGAAAAATACGATAAATACGTTATCAAAACATTTTCGAAGAAACGTATTTTATTCATTTTAAAACGTTTGGGATGTCATTGTCAATACAGGAACATAAGCATAAACGGAACTTACATTTATTTACACTAGTGATCTACATCTCTTTAATCTCTCAGTGTAATGTCACTTCATATCAACCCTGTAATATAAATAAACTGAGTGGGTCAGGTTGGGAAACATGGTGAGTACATAGGGTTTTCAACCCACAATAATATGATTATTATGTATAAACAATTAAAAAATCAACCCAATTACCCATCCCCATTATCTTCTTTATTCATAAGGATCTACCCTAAGAATCAGCTATTCCTCGTTCACTTATTCCTAAGGAGTATCCTAAGGAATAGGTTCGAATTCCATCATTATAAATGACACATCTGTCAAGCACAATCTGCTAGTTCTGTCACTAGGGCACAGCTGCCAAAAGTTTGACATTCTCCATGGGGCGCATCTGTCGGAATAGTCCTTTAGGCGCATCTGTCGGGGTTATGAGGTTCTCTATTAGGCGCTTTTTCCAGTAGAGTCCTTTAGGCGCATCTGCCAGGTTTTATTGACCATATCGTTTTCGAGAGTCCACTCGCAATACATATCAATGGGTTTTTAGAGTACACCGGTGAACACGTCGTTCACAACACCTACAGGTTACGAGCCTGCTAGTGTTCCACTGCACTGTCTAGAATAGTCCGTGGTTGTCATCCATACTCTGCTGAATGACGTGACCATCATTTGGGAAAAAGGCTTCTCACATCGTCTACCTCTCACCCTCACCTCACGGTCTTTTTCATCTCTCAACTTATCATCCAACTCATATTTCATCTATTACATCTACCCATGTCTTACCCCAACATTTTCGTAGATATAAAATACATATACAGTTTAAATCATTTAAAACGTGTATAAAGTCGTTCATCCAACATAGATAGCAAGTATTCAGATAATATGCACACGCAGCACGTAATTTATATAAAATACTTCATATCTATGTGTAAGCTGAAAGTAACTATGCACTCACCTGAAAGGTGGTGACTCAGCACTCGGACAACGCTTCGATACTCTCAAAACAATTTCCTTCGATAAAACCTAGTACCAATACCACTAGGGTTTAGTCTAACGATAACCGCGACAAATTAATAGTCTGACTATTATTATTATTATATAAGCGTTAAATAACACTCAATATAACTCATAATAATAGCCCCAACAATTATTTTAAGGACCTAATAACATTACTATAATTATTTGAAAGCTATATTAAAAGTTGCGTAAGCGTAGCTCAATTACAGCGGATTTTAAAGAAAATCAGGCTTTTCTCGGAGCAGCGTTTCGAAACCGAAAGACACTTTTTCTTGGAACTCCGGGAGCCTCGGGGCTTCCCTCAGGAGCTAAGGGATTTTTCCTAGGGTTTAGGGGTGGTTTGGAACCTTAGAGAGAGAAAGATTTTAGAGAGAGAAGGGTTTTTGTGTGTTTTTCTTCGGCAGCCCTCGCAACCTATTTATAGGTGCAAGCCCTCAGTCGTATGTTGGGCGTACAGCAACACTACGCGGGGCGTAGTTCGGATAAGCTTGCCAGGAGGATCCAGCTGGCTCGCACTCGGTCTCGGACGAATAAGGGCGAGGGTACGCGGGGCGTATGTGAGGGTGACGTGGCGATCATCGGATGCGAGGCTAGATCAGCGATGGACGGACTAGATCACGCCACGTCATCAGATTTGCAACAGGCTTCGCAATTTCATGCTTCAAAAAATTCGTAACTTTCGCGTACGAGCTCCGTTTTCGACGTTATTTATATCCACGCGAAGGTGGGAACGTACTCTACAACTTTTTTTTAGACTCCGTCGGCTAATTATGGCTCTATTATAAAAGTTATATTATTAACAGGCCGGGACAAGATTGGTCCGTTAAATGCTCATAACTTCTTCATCCGATGTCCGTTTTCGCCCATCTTTTTCTCGTTATGCTACTCTTAACAAGATCTTCGATTCTTGTTCAGGTTGTGTTGGCTAAAAACCGCTCAATCTAACATTTGAATTTCGGGCTGTACACTGCTAATCCAAAACTTCGAAAAATCATAACTTCCTCATACGAAGTCAGATTTGGGCGTTCTTTTTATCGACGCTCTTAGTTTAACATATTATACGACTTTCGTTTAGATTACTAAGGCTAAATCTTGCTCTACAGTAAATTCACTATTTACGCTTCCCGGTGCCGTGCCGGTTCCGTCACGAAACTTCGACGGGTCATAACTTCTTTGTTATAACTTGGATTTCGGCGTTCTTTATATGTACGGAAACCTTGTGACAAATTCTACAACTTGGTTAAGATTATTTATTCTAAATAATCTTTTGTTGAAAATCCGTTTTCGACCCCTATTGCCTCTAAATTAACTAGCCCGGATCTGCGGGTGTTACACATAGTCCTTTACCACATCCAGCCACCTGCGCTACCTCGTGTTCAGTGTCGGTTGGTCCATCAAATATCTTAAGCTCTTGTGATCTGTTTAGATGGTACACTGGACCCATACATATAATATATCCAAATCATGAGGGTGAAAACCACAACTCCTAGCTCCAGATCATGTGTAGGGTAATTCGCCTCATGAGGCTTCAACTTCCTTGTAGCGTAAGCAATCATGTGACCCCTCTTAATAAACACTACACCCAATCCCATAATTGACACATCGTAATATACCTCAAATCATCCATACCCTCGGGAAGGGTCAATATCGAAGCCGCACACAATCTCCACCTCAAAGTCTCAAATACTGCCTGCTGCTCAGACCCTACCGAAAAGTAACATTCTTTTTTTGTCAATCGGGTCAAAGGGACAACAATCTTGGACAAATCTTGAACGAACCTTTGGTAATAATCAGCTAACCCAAGGAAACTCTAAATCTCAGATGGAGACCTCAGAACCTCCCACTACATCACGACCTCAATCTTGTCTGGGTCGACCAACATACATCTTAGTTGATGAGGTAGCCCAAAAACTGCACCTCAGGTAACCAGAACACATACTTGGAGAATTTGACAGAAAACCTCTCCCTCCTTAAAGTCTCAAGAACCTCCCGCAAGTGCTCCTCATTGTAACATCCTGAATTTAAGACTAGGTTCTTAAATTAATAAATTAAATAAACGAAATATGATTTAGATGGTTAAATAATATTATGTTAATCATACCATTAATTAATATGAAGTTTAGAAAGCTAAAAGTGGGAAATAATAACATTTTAAAGGTTAAAGGGCCAAAAGTGTCAAGTTGGCCAAGTGAGTTGACCAAAGGGTTGAATCAATTAATAGAAGGGACTATAAAAGTTATATAATGGATGGAGAAGGAATTATTATGTCAAAAGTAAAGCTAAAATAAGAAATATTGAGATTTGGTGAGCTTTGACCATAATCAGCAAACTTGGGGGGACCGAATTGTAATTTGTGGGAAATAAGATGCACTCATTCTCCTCATATGGATATAGAATAAAAGTGAGCTCTATCATCCCTCTCTAATGGTGATTTTCATCTCTTTGGCTTCAAGAGTTTGATTCAAATTGATATTTAAGCATCCAAGCAAAAGAAATAGGAATCAAAGGCTTCATAGTTATAATTTCTTCTCCTTCTAATCTAGAAATTCGAGTTTGATAAGTAGGTTAAACCTCAATGTAGAAATTTATGAGATGCAATGATTAGGGTTTTGGTTTCTAACTTCCATTCAGTAGTTTTAATGATCCCAATCATCCTATTGATGGATTTGAGGATTTGGGTGAAAACCCTCATGAACCCTAGAAAACCCAAATTGGGGATATTGCAATTGATGATGAAATTGGATTGTATTCTATGACATAGATGTTGTTTGATTTAGGAAATGTATTGATAATTACATAATGATTGACATCTAAGATGGTGAATAACATTCATGGATATGAATGGACACTCTAGAGAAGATATTAGAACATAAACATGAAGGGATTCTAGTGAAGTTATAGCTCTAAAGATTATTTTGACGAAAAGGTAAATTTGGGAAACATAGAATGTAATTGAGGTTTCCATAGTTAGTTTATGTACTTACAATGAGATTGATTGTGGTTTTATGTACTTGACAACATTCATATGAATATCCAATGAGTTAGGAACAAACAATATGAGTTTTAGAATGTGCAATTGGAAATTAGCCTTGTTAAACCTTCATTTAAGATTAAGGATAATCATATCCTTAAAGATTTCAATGAGCACTTAATGGATTAAGTGGAGTATTTTAAGATGATAAAACACCTCCTAAATATATGTGAGAACCTAAATAAATGGTACAAAGTGAATGGGAAAAGGGTCTTCAAAAACTATGCAAAGTAAAGTGCTATATTGAGAAAATTCGAGATTTTTGTATGCGCAGACCTCAAACCACGCCCATGTAATGGAAAGGCATCATTACACGGGGCGTGTTTCATTCTGAGCAATGCAACGTGTTGTTTTCGTAACTTCTGCATACAGACTCAAATTTACGTGCGGTTGTCGCCTATGTTCATACTTTTACATACGGAATAGTTTGAAACAATAAAATTTAGTAATGGAACCTATGAGGCGTATTTTGGTCATTTTAATGACTTATTTCCGTGTTATATAAGTAATGTTTGAGAGTGTTGGTCTAAGGAAAGGTACTAGAAGAGGACTAGATAACCTACTTGTGACTGAGGTGAGTATGTGTTGGCATTTTCCCACTTTGGGGTACATGGCAAAATGAGTTTATGATAATTAAATGCAATTATTTGATATATGAAATGTTTTGAAACAAAAGTGTTAAATATTGTTTAAAAGAATGTTTTGAAAGAATACTTTGAAAGTAAGAATGTTTTGAAAGTGAATTATATTTTGGAAGAACAAATGGCAAAATGGATTGATTTGTTCTTTCCACCTTGGTCTAGACTTGGGGGTACCCTAAGTATAAAAATTGGAAACAATTTAATACTAAAATTAGCCCTTGATGAGAGAGAAAGAAATTTAGAAAAATATCGCTTGAAACGAAATGAATAGGAAATGAAATGATAAGATATGAAATGATATTTATGATGTGTATGAAAAAGTTTCCCTTGAAAACGCTTGAAAATTTTTTATGGTCTAAAACTATGTTTTGAAAAGATGAAACGTGATAAATTTTTTGGGCCAAAAAACCACATAGCTCACGAGACATTATTGTCTTACGGATTACTTTTAGTGCCATGTATCTCAGGTTACAATTAAGGAGAGAGGATGCTATATGAATGTTAGATGTCAAGAGATACATATTAGAGTGGGACTTCTTAAGTTCCTTATTTATTGTATTTATGTAATTCTCATTTGCTTGCTATAGTTTTTATGATGCTTAATGGCAACACACAATGTTTGTAAACGTTTTGTGGGACCGGTTTTTGTTAAATGTGGGTTAATACCTGAAACGATTTTAAAACCATAGCATTTTGAAAAAAAAAGTCTGAAAATTTTGGGGTGTTACACTCATGCTGCTCCTCAGTCTCAGAATAGACCAATATATCATCAATAAATACGATCACATATCAGTCTAACATTGGTCGACACACCCGGTTCATGAGATCCATGAACGTTGTCGGTGCGTTGGTGAGACCTAATGGCATCATCACAAACCCGTAATAACCATATCGAGTCTTGAAGACCGTCTTCTGCACATCCTCATCCTTGACCCTCATCTGATGATTACTGTAAGGTAACACCTTATGATATGATGAGTCAAACACTCTATACGTTGACTGCGAGCGCCAGCGCCAACATCAACATCAACGTCAGTTCATCAAGCCTTATCAATGACAACGTGTAGATAGTAATCTTATGTACTCTTTGTATAGTGGGTAATTATAAGGATATGTATAGAATAGATAGCATATCCGATATCTTGGTGATAAGGATCAGTTCTTAGTATAGATTATATACCATCCTTTGATTGAAGGGATACACTAGTATAGTATAGTATATATTCAACATTTGGGTGAAACCATAATGTTAACGTTTTGGTGAACGTCTTTGTGACAACCCATTTTCTTGGTGAAAACAACCCCTTTCTTGCTGAAAGACAACTTGGTGAATATTTTGTGTTCTTTACTTTTTTTGTTATTTATTTGCTTAGATTAGTTTGTTCTTTTTATTATACTTGAAGTGTATCCGATCGATAAAAACCATCAATTGGTATGAGAGTGGGTTTTTGATGCACTCAAGTAACGATTTTGGCTTCCAATAATCCCAAATCCTTTGGTCTCAACAAGATTCCTCATTTCGATGAGTAAAACTTCTATGTGTGGAAAACTAAGGCCATGATTGTTCTTGAAACCATGGACTATGAGATGCGTACTATTGTTTAAAAAGGTCCTCACATTCTTATGTATCAATCTATGGTCAACAATGCTCCTATTGGTCCTTTGAAGCAAAACCTAGAGACTAGTTAAGACGACAATGGCAAGAAACTGATTAGTCTTGATGTGAAAGCTAGAGCAGCGATAGAAAACTCTCATCCCTATCACATGTATCATCTTGTACATAATTATGAGTCAGTTCAAGAGATGATGGATACGCTAACAATGGCTTATGAAGACATTGTGGATGTTCAGGCCACAACCATCAACAACCACAGTCGGAGATATGAGCATTTATTTGCTCAACAAGGTAAGTCTCGAACCCAAATCTGTTACAGGTTTAACGGTTTGGTTAATGATATGCGTAGGTTGGGAATCATCAAGCATTCTTCTCAGTTGGTTTTAACGTAGTTGGACTCTCTTGGGAAAATCTTGGAACATAATGTTGATGTCCTTAAGAATAGTGAAAAGATCAATGCCATGGATCTGAACTCCTTTTTTGAAAATCTACAAAATTATGACTTCAGGAAGGAATCAAGCAAGGAAAAGTCTGTAGCCTTGGTTTCTCGAAAGGAAGCAATAAAGCACATCAGCGACTCAACGAACTCAGATCAAGGTGAAGAGAGTCGTGAAGATATCACTGATGAACTTGTTGCCAGTGTTGCACTTATTGTCAAATGTTACGAAGAAAGCAGATCAAATGGGGTTCATCCAAGATCAACGTATCCTTTTCCTCAACCTGAGAATGTTCCTCCCACGCCAACACCTATTCAGACTGCTGCTTTTTATCAGGGGGAATCCAGCTCTAATTTTCAAACAACTGTGCTCTCCAAACTTCCTCTATTAGTGAAAATAACTTAACCTCTAGGAGAATGGTTGAATAAAATAGAAAGGATGTGGATGATATGAAGCATTTTATAACCTTGGGTGATGTTGATGCTAAAGATATGGTTATTGATGCTAGTGATATGGTTATGTTGATGTTCTTGTTTCTTGATGTAGGATTTATGCCATAACACAAGTTGTTGTTCCTACTGTTCCCTTGAGTTTCGTCTACCCTGTTTCATACTTTGAGGGTGAGATTCCTCAAGGAACTAACAACGACATAGAGTCTGATGATGATCAACTCAATCCTCAAAAGAGGAAGGCTTCCTTCTCAAGAGGATCCCATCATGCTGAAGTTGGAAGCTCTTCTACTGCTGGTGATCCTTCATCCCCTCCCCTTCCAAGAAAAGCAAGCTTATTGTTGATCTAAATGTTTTAGGTGAAGAATGGGACATAACTGTTGAGGAAGTAAGAGAAAATATGATAGAGAATAATGCTGCTATTCGATCTAGAAAAGAAGATAGAAAAGGAGAACGTCTGTCAATTAACTTTGTTCTGGCTCTTGCTTCCGCTGATGAAATTGCTGATGTTCAAAGCACTAATGTTAAAAACAAGAATATTCAGATATTCAAAAATAGTGTGGAAAAATGACACAAAGTTTCAGAGCTGGACGACAGGATCAACAGAAAGAAATTTGGAGATGTTTTGGCTCGTAGATCAAAGGTTGATCCTATTCTCAGGGTAAGGTGCACTAAACCAAGGATTGAGTCATTAAAGCTTCCTTTGGTTAGGAAGAAGACTGAGTATGAATATACTGAGGTTGTATTTGCTCATGAGCACCAACTGCTCTCTCCCTGACGCTGATGCTCACGCTAATTGGCATGGTACATCCTATTGATGAGACCAAATTAGAGATAACTATGCCAAAATGTGTTCTTCTGGGCACATATCTCTTCCTTCTAGTACAACCCCTTTCTATTGCAATGGGATGAAGTGAAGTTAGGTAACATAGCACGTCAAATTTACATAGATGTTGTCACTGCAACACCACTTCCCATCAGAAATCCAAAGGCCTCTTCAATAAGACAGTGGTCCCCTTCTCTTCTTTCACAGATCACAACGAGTGGAACCTTCCATTTTTTTCTTGGTGACTCTCATAACGTGAAGGTTAGAAAAACGGGATCCGTTTAACTCGTCGGTTACAAAGACTAGTTCATGTTCTTATCTTGTTCTTGGTGAACATGAAGCTTGGAATTAATCTGTAATACTTCAACGATGAAATACATTCTCTCTCTTTGGTTTCTATGAATTGTGTTTAAATTTAATACATTTGATCTTGTTTGCTTACTCTTTTATAGATTGTGTTGAGGGGTAGATATCTCAGAAAATGGACATACATTTTGTCCTTTCAATTCAAAAGATTTGATGGATCGATTCTTTATCATGTTTCTGAAAAATCTACACAAATATCGCCTTTAAAATATTTCCTTGTTTGATTAACCTTTTTTTTTGTTTTCTTATATTATTTATTATTCTATCATGTACCATATTAAATGAATTGATGGTGAACTTTCAAGTTCTATACTGCAACTTAACTGTATGATATGGAAGTTAAACCACTTTTTGTTGATGAGCTAACACCGTTTATGACTCACGCCGATTCTACCTCAACGTAACTGAAACAATCCATTCTTTCCTCAATTTCTTCTTAATAAAACATTACAATTCACTGTGATATACCACACACTAATAAAAGTTTGAAACATTGTTTCGATGGTTAGTCTATGTACAGTAGAATATCAAACGCACTAATCTCATCTTGCCCTTATATTCTTCTTTAAAAGATTTATGATTTAGCGTAATGTACCATACATTGATGAGATCTTGAAAAATCTACGATGATGGTTAAGCTAAAATACCACAGCTTATCACACACGTCAATCTATTCTCTCCATAGTCTTCTTTAGATTTTTATGATTCACCATATAGAGCCAGATGCTAATGAGAGTTTGAAAAATTTGTGTCGATGGATATATCATTGTCCATGATATATTACACGCACCTACCCACTATTTCCCAACAATTCTTCTATTAAAAAGTTAATGATTCACTATATTAGCCATACACTGATAAAACTTCGACATTCTTTTTCGATGGGTACATTTCATACTTGAATGTATTACACGCATCATACTACTCTTGCAATTTTCTTGTAATAAAAGTGACTAATGAGTCAGTGTATGAAACCACATGCTGATGAAATATTGCAATACTATGTTAGTGAGTGGTAGTTCAAACTATACTATGAGGTGACATCACAAACTTACTAGATTACAAGCTACAACTCTGATACACTGATTTCTTCCACTGATCATGACTATTGTCACTGATGCTATATCTCACTGATGTAAATTCTTTATCTCAATGATATCAGATGATTGATTGTATTACTGGGAACAAGAAGCGAGCATATGTTCCCTGTCCTCGTTGGCTTCGACTGATTTTGTCTCGTGATGAAGGCTATATTGAAAATCATGGGATCTCCATTCCAATTCCTGCCCTTTCCTCAAGGATCATCAACACTGATCCTTCTGATGATGACTTGCATATCACCAAGATAATGAAAAAATGGATTGCAAAACCCTACGTTGTTGAATCCTCTGAATTTGAAGAAGAGGATGATGAGGATGTTGATGAAGAAGGTGTTGTTAATGAATAAGAAGCTAATGAAGAAGAAGATGCGGATGATGAAGAATATGAACTAGCCATTGATAAAGGAGAAGACTTTGTTCATGGAATGAACTCTCCTCCATGAGTGAACGAGCAAGTTCTATTATGAACTACTTTTTCATCAACTCCCTCTACATATGATGTTGTACAACGTTGATCAACCCCATCTCTAGTGGAAACTGCTAGATCACTGATCCAAGATGTGATTTGTCTAAAATCAGTGTCTCTTTCTCCTCAAGCTGAGAATGTTCCCCCTATGCCAACACCTATTAAGACTCCTACGTTTTATCAGTGGGAATCCAGCTCCAATTTTCAAACAACTGTGCTCTCTCAACTTTCTCTATTAGTGAAATTAACTCAATCGATGGGAGAAAGGTTGAATAATGTAGAAAAGGATGTTGCTGACATGAAGCATTTTATGATCTTGGGTGATGATGATGCTGATGATATGGTTATTGAAGATACTCCACTAAATTCTCCAAATGACAATCCTCCTCCACCTATACCTCCATCATCAAATTGACCTCCACCTCCACCTCCATCATCAAATCTATCTCCACTTCTTCCTCCACCATCTCATCTTCCTCACACTCCCTCTCCACCAAGTGGTTATCCTCCCTAAACAAATGATGCCAAAAAATGGGAGAATAGTCAAGGAAGCAATGATCAGCAAATGGTGGCGATTTCATCAACTTCATCTCTACTTGAAATGTATGAATCGGGAAGGGTTGATAATCAAAAGGCAATCATTGTAGCTGTACAAGAAAGCAAAATCCCAGATGTTGATGCAATAAAAGATGATCAACCTATCCCAGACACTGGTGATCAATCAGAGACCGATGCATATGAAGGATTTCTTGATGTAAGATTTATGCCACAAGTTGTTCTTCCTACTGTTACGTTGAGTGTCATTTACCCTGATTCATAATTTTTGGGGGGGGTTCCTCAAGGAACTATCAACGATATAGAGTCTGATGATGATTTGCTCAATCCTAGAAAGAGGAAGGCTTCCTTCTCAGGGGGAGCCCATACACTAAAGTTAGAAGCTCTTCTGCTGCTGGTGATCCTTCAGCCCCTCCCCCACCCAAGAAAAGCAAGCTTATTGTTGATCTGAATGTTTTAGTTGAAGAATGGGATATAACTAGTGAGGAAGTAAGAGAAATTATGATAGAAAATAATGTCGTTATTTGAGCTAGAAAAGAAGAACGTATGTCTATTAAATTTACCCATGCTCTTGTTTCTGCTGATGAAAGTGCTAATGCTCAAAGCACTAATGATCAAAACAAGAATATTCAGCTATTCAACAATAGTGTGGACAAAAAACACAAGGTTTTAGAGCTGAACGATATGATAAATAGAAAAAAATTGAGATGTTTTGGCTCGTAGATCAAAACTTGATCCTATTATCAGGGTAAGGTGTACTAAACCAAGGAATGAATCATTAAAGCTTCACTTGGTCAGGAAGAAGACTGAGTATGAATAGACTGAGGTTGTATTTTCTCGAGAGCTAGCCAAACTTGGCTATAGCAAGTGAATACAAATTCACAAAATTATTGACGAACATAAAGGTATCCGTGCTCAAGAGGTGAATGAGCAATTTTGCAGCTGCTCAATAAAATCAAGAAGTTGAATCTTATTCCATAAGCTAGTCCATCTAGACCATCCACTTCAAGAAGAATAGGCACCCCAAGAAAGTCCAAGAATACTAAGTTTCGTATTCCATGTGGCACTTTTTAAATCAACAAAGAACTGTTATTGAGTGTCGAACCTATCAAGTACATGTTCATTCGAGAGCCAGAACATGATATCTTTTATCTTGATAGTCAAAATCACATGTATTTTCAAAGTACTGATGATCTTCCCGCTGCACCCACTAAGCATTTACTTCATCTTCGCATGGAAAGACTTAGTCATTTAGAACTTGAAAGAAGATATTGTGTGTTGATTTCTCTTTAGCTTAGCAAAAGATTGGAAGAACTTAAAATTGAGGAATTCAGGTGGTAAAGCCTGAAATCTTCAAAGAAGCTGATAAACTACAAAATGTTTCTTTTGATGAATCCTCCGAAGAGGATTAGTTTTCACATCATCAGATAGGGGAGATTTTAAAGTCACACTTTATAATCTGCTGAGTCAAACACTCTATATGTCGACTACCTGCGCCAACATCAACATCAGCATCAGCGCATCAAGCCTTATCAGCATCAGCATGTAGATATTAATCTTATGTAATCTTTGTATATTAGGTAATTATACGGATATGTATAGAATAGATAGTAGATCTGATATCTTGGTGGTAGTGATGGGTTCTTAGTATAGATTAGATAAAATCTCTTGATTGAAGGGATATACTAGTATAGTTTAGTATATATATTCAACATTAAGGTGAAACCCTAATGTTAACGTCTTGGTGACCGTCTTTGTGACAACCCTTTTCTTGGTGAAAACAACCCATTTCTTGGTGAAAGACAATTTGGTGAATTTTTTGTGTTCTTTACTTTTTTTTGTTCTTTAATTGCTTAGATTAGTATGTTCTTATTTATTATACTTGAAGTGTATCCGATCGATAAAACCTTCAATAACCCGATCTCAAATCTATCTTGGAGAACCAAGACGCACCCTAAAGTTGATCAAACAAATCATCAATCCTCGAAAGTGGGTGACGGTTCTTAAACGTCAACTTGTTCAGCTCCTTATACTCAATGCACATCGTGTGTGAACCATTCTTCTTTTTCACGAACAAGATCGATGCTCCCCATAATGAACTGCTTGGCCTAATAAATCCCTTGTCTAACAACTTCTATAGTTGTGTAGACAATTCCTGCATCTCAAGTGGTGCTAGGAAATATGACGCCTTGGCTATTAGAGTCGTACCCAAAATCAAATCAGTCTGGAGCTCTACCTGCCTCTCAGGAGGCACCCCTCGAAAAGTCCTCAAGAAATACATTTGGAAAATCACAAACGATAGGGACATCATCCACTGTCTTCCTCTCCACAACCCGTGTATCCATAACATTAGCCAAAAACCCAAAGCATCCCTATTGTAGATACATCCTATCCCTCACAACTAACAAAAGGCCGGTCCTTGTTGAGTGCCATCCCCATGAATAATTATTTCTCCCCCACATAGGGTTCGAACTCTCACTATTTGATGCTCACAATCAATCATATTCCAATTTTGGCTCAGCCAATCTATGCCCACAATAATATTTTTCCCTTATAGAGGAATTAGAACTAGATCTATCAAATACTTCTTACAGAACAACTCGATCACAACCTCGATGAACACTCAAAGTGCTTACAATACGATCATTATTAATCTCTACCTCCAACGGGTAATCCAAAGCTCCCGGAGCATCACCGGGTAGCACCCAAATCGAAAAGATCATGAGCAGTCATACGACTGACTAAAAACATCCCTATACACGATCTGATAAAACATAAGAATAAATAATGAAAATAAGAATAGACATGATAGTGATACTGTTGGATTTGGTGTCTAAGCTCATAACTATATATGGTATGTACTTGACCCGATTGTAGCATGGTTTATTAATCTATTATAAGTTTAATATATTAATTGAGAAATCATATTAATTAATTACTATTGATCAAGAATTAATTTGGAATTAGTTTTGTGATCAAAAGAGACTAATTAAATCAAAGGGGTGTATTATGTAAATCAATCATTCTTATAGTGTGGGCCAAAGATCCATTAGAGTGGGATAAGTGGTTCATGGATAGTCCATGGAGCTTCAACCCATGGAGCCTTAGGGATATGGAAGGTCATGGTGCATTAGGGTTACATGGATGAAATCCTAGAGCTTGTAACACTATATATTGAACCCCCTTGTGTCAAAATCGGCACCCCCTCTATATATGTGTGTGAGCCGATTTTATACTAGCTAAACCTATTCTCTAAAAGCCTCCTTTGCATTTGGTGTTTGTGACACATTAGAGGCATTACATTTGAGGTGCTCAAGCTTCCAAAGGCCAAGAACTACACAAGAGGTAAGCTATCTAACTAGTTGTTATATTCAATTGTATTCTAGTTAAGTTATATGCTTTGGGAATTTGAAAATTGCATGTATAATTAGAGAAAACATAGTTCCAAAGCATCTAGGGTTACATGTGCACCATAGGAATGTTATAGTGCTAAACACCCAACAATGGTATCAAAGCCTAGGATTGCTTTCTGTTATACTTGATGCACACTAGTTTTCAAAGCTGAAAAAATGAATTTTATGCATTCTGACAGATGAACTCGCCGAGTCCATGAACACACTCGACAAGTCCACTCAGTAAGGCATCAACTCGGCGAGTCCAGTTCATGTACTCGATGAGTTAGTGCTCCTGTGTGCATAAACTTCGAGTTCTTGGCCAGAAATGGATAGAGTCATTACCACAAACAGTTTTGTAATCATAAAAATTGTATTTTCTGAATTGGTAATGATAGTCTTCATCCATTTAAAAGGCAATTGTCAAATGTTTAGATAATAAAGTAATTATATTTAGTATTTGATATGAATTGTCTTGTTATGAGTTTGTTTAGATCAATAGGAAAAAAATTATATGATAATTGTGTTTGATCCCAAAATTTGATCTAATTGTTAATGTAATGTGTTATTGTAACTTGTCCTCAAGTTATATGAAAATTCACATTCATGGATATATGAACCAGTCAACGAAATCAGGCCATATCATAGCCTCAACTGCCTCCGCCCCTAAAGCATGACCAACCTCCTCCCACCAATCACGAGCCCTGTCCCTTAGAAGTGTTGAGCATCAACGTTACCAGTTGATCTAAAACCAATTGGTGTTAGAAAGGGTGAAACCTTACCCATATAGCGCATTTAGCCCTCCAGGACCAGACATTCGATTGCAGCACTCTAGGCCATCGTGCGAGGATTTGGTAGATGCCATTTTTGACCCCCGACAATCCCCCCCCCCCCTCAAAAATTACTCCCTGATAGAATCAAACCCTCGTCATTGGATCTGGTACCCCTTGTTGGGCATCAGCACTACCGAATGATCTAAAAACAATTGGTGTTAGAAAGGGCACAACCTTACCCATATAGCGCATTCAGCCCTCCAGGACCAGGCATTGGATTATGGCACTCCAGGCCATTGTGCGAGGACTTAGTCGATACCATTTCTGACCCCGCAACAAGAAGGGAAGCCGCAAATCTCACTTTTAACCCCTCGAGGCAGAAAATCGTCCACTGAGCACATGTCATTAATTCACCGTCAACTGGCAATATGGTCTTTTTTCTCGAAGAACTCCAGGGCTCCACAAGCCTTGAACTCCCAAAAGGAGAGAGTTCATGACCCAAACTGACAAGCTGCAATCTATGCATGAACATTCCCTAAGCGCTTATCCAACAACTCCATAATCATCTCCTTGATGGTACCAAACATCACATAAATCACATCAAAGAGACCGCAAGTGATCTATGACATGATTAACTCGCGTTTCCACTCATCAATCGGCTCGACATCAACATATGTGTCGAAACTATAGCCAAAACCTCAGGTAATCACCATCAAATTGAAAGGTAACAATGAAAAAGATTAGAACATACCCGAAAATTTCCTCACATACAAGCTCCTTAGAATCTCTGTGATTTTCCTTGATTCAAGTATGGATCCTGTGCTTCCAGTAGTACGGGCCTGATACTACCTTCCATAGCTATTTGTACTTTCCTCAAGAATCATCATGAATCATCTAAGTCACTTCCCTATTGCGACTATCATGAACCACATGCTAAATATGATACATATCTGACTACAACACTCTCTAGGTTGTCATAGGAATTCTCATCTCCCTTTCTTCTACATTACTAGAAATATCTATCAATACCGCTGGTTTCCCTATACATGCAAATTATACACAATACTAGATCAAATAGATTGTCTAATAAACAAGGGACATTAAATAAAGCTAAATCAGTCATTCTAAGGTTATATAATCTAAAAACTGTACAATTCTAATACATACACTTAACAATTACCTTTGTCAATCTAGACTCTAAGTAACACATAACCTCTAATTCCTCTTATGCTATAATACAACACATATATTAGGCAAATCTATCATGCAGTTCCTGAATGTATCCTTAACCCTATTCAAGCATGTCACTCACATAATAGCATAGTAAAGCATAATATTCATGTATCAGTATTTTGGGAATCACTTACTTGAGCTTGGCTGATTGCACGCGTCACACCCCTTTCTTTATAAAAATCTCTTTTTTTGTAATTTTTTTTGTTATACTTACAAAAAATTTTAGCAATCCATCATTTTGATTTCAGACATACTCAAGAGTGTGCCTGAATCCCTCAAACCAAAGCTCTGATACCAACTTGAAACATACCAAAAATATTAGTAAAAATTTCATTTTCAAAACACCTAAAATGATACAACCAATTGTTCAAAAACTAACCAAAGTATAAATATTCTCAAAATCAAAGTAAATCAAGTAAAGAGTGTGGAATGAAAATCTAGGGGATGATGTGCAATCATTTCGGGCCCTTCCCTTTCGAACCAGAAGTACCTGAAATATTTAAACCACAAAATGAAAGCACAAAGCTTAGTGAGTTCCCCAAAATACCAAGTAACCATACGGGTACCACCCATAATATATCGAGCCTTGCCCATTCAATTCAAATGGGCCCCAACCAACATACATATCGAGCCTCGCCCATCATACATAATGCGCCCTACCCAATTCACATAACGGCCCCTGTCCAACATACAAACGGACCCCGCCTAGCATACATGCTAGAGTCATAAAGACAACTAGCATCCTACATAGTATAGTGAGAAGACTCACCTCACACTGATAGTCAAAGAAACTCAACTCGAAAAGTACAGAAATCGGTGCTACAACCCACCTATGGAAATACCCAAGGTCAAACCTTTGCCCATACTCTAAGGCTAGCGATTTGACCAAAAGTCAACCAGGTCAAATAGACAATGGTCAAAGTCAACGTCATTTGACCCACACTTCGTGGCGTACTCATGACCACGTTGTGGCAATATCAAGACATAACAGTCACAGATCCCTTCCTTCCCCATGTTGTGGCAGCCCACTCGCCATGTCGTGGATATTGTCTGTGAATAGCTTAGTGGATTGAGTCCTTGCTCCATTAATCCCTCAAATCCTACTTTCCAGTAAGCTACTAGGGACTCCAAAGGCTTGTAAAAATCCAAACTTTATGGACATGCATGACCCATGCATGTCCTTCACGCACCCTAGGTTGAAAGGTAAGAAAAAATGGCCTAAGACTCATACAAGGCTCACAAATCTCAACCTAATCCTATATCTGAAGGATGTAAGTCATAAAGTTGCAAAATTTATCTCATCCTAACATATAAACTCCAAATATGGACCTAAACACTCAAGGAAAGATAGATCTATAAAGAAGCAATCATCAAGATAGGAACTTGAAGCCTTACAAATGGTCCATAGAATGATTCCAAATATGAACAGGAGTTGTTTGCTAGATTCTTGCAACAAAACCTTCTTCTTCTTCTGATAACTTATTTTATTTCGTTATTTTTATTAATTTCTTTTAGGATTTTAGATCTTTTTATCAATATTGCATTGTATTTTATTTATTTTCTTTATCATGGATCATACAGTGGACTTTTTATTTTGCATGAGGTATTTTTTAGGGTTTTGGAGCTTGTTGCGGTTGTGGATTAACTTGGAATAGGCTTTATAGGCTTCTGATACATTATTGGGCTTTGCGGATCCATTAAAGGAGATTTGGGCTTCAAAAGCTAAAGACTTGGATGAAGTGGGCTTGTGAAGATGGGTCATGGATTATTATTTTGGGCTTGGAGCATCCATATTTGAAGCTAAAAGATGATTGGTTAATTTGAATCATGTGGAATATGGAGGGGACCAAGAGAATCTTGGTTAGTGGAGGAAAAATGAGCCAATAGCATTCCAACAATATTTGTGCGGGTGGAATCTCACATGCACGGGTACCCGTGCAACCGCCTAGTTTTAGGCATTTTGGTCATTTGGCTTACCATTTACCTTGGGGTTGGATCTTTCAGCTATAACTTCGATTTTCCACCATTGGAGACCAAATGAGGCGATCTTTGGAGCTTGAGACTCATTTCTTCTCATATTTCTAAGCAATTGGTAGTATCTTGATGCAAAAAGACTTTTGTGATTGTTATTCTATTACCATGAGTGGCTAATTTCTCTATTTTGGTAGATCATGGCTAAAACCTTTCAATGTCTGTGGGTTTTTGAAGGATTCATGCTTATTTATCATTTATCTTATGTCTATGATTCTAGTTCATATTTCCTATGCTTGTTTAATTTTTTGATCATGAGCTTGGTAGTTGAATAAGCAATTATTGGTTTATTTCTTTGGTTTAGCATTGAATCATTGAATTTACTTAGAACAAGGGCTTTATGATGGTAGAAATCATCTCAATCTTATGAATCATAACTCATTTATGGATGTGTAAGCAATGTTGTAAAACTCTCCGAGTTAGCCGAGTACTCGTCCGAGTGCTCGCTACTCAGCCCCTTACCGAGGCGAGTTACAAAATCCGAGTACTCCCCTATCGGCCCCTTGTTGAAGCGAACACTGTTGTAAAAATCGGCTAACTCGATGATTAATTTGTATAGTATACTTAATGATTTATTATTTAACACACATATATGTGATTACTACTACATATATATCTTAAATTTTCAATAATTATTCATGAAGTGGGACCATTGTGTGTTTTTTTAGTTTTTATGTATTCACACATATCTAATTTTGTTATATATTTCATTCAACTTATGGTTTTAACTTATGATTTTTACATATAATTTCCTTAAAAATATTTCTATATGAATTAGCGAATCCGAGTACTCCCCGAGTACTCGCTACTCGGTAGTCAACCGAGTAGCGAGTTCTACAATCATGTGTGTAAGCATTGACATCCTGTAGGAATTGGAGATTCCTTCATTCTTAAGGTAATCAACTTCTTGGGTTTAATTGCTTCAATTGGATCCTTGATTTTGATTAAAAAGGTGTGTTGTCGGCTTCCCCAACCACCATACAAATTATGAGGAATCATGGTATATCATGCTTCATGATTGCTATAACTAATTTGGGATGAATGATAAGCTTCATATTGAATCCTAATAATAAACACACAAATGTTCATTGTGTGGAATTGCCTTGGCTAACCAATTCTCTCCAATATTTGAGCATCTCATCATCGTGCTTAATTGCAAGTTTTCTAGTTATTTAAGTCCTAGTTTTCAAGCAATCATAACCCCCTCTCCCCTTTAGTTTAACTATAGTTAGTTAGTTTATTTACACTAGTTCTTTTAGATTGGATTGGTGATTGAATACAACCATTTCCCCGAGGATTGATACCCCTTTTTACCGTTGTATTACATTTTATTTGCAAACAAACAGTGTAATTTGCTTGGTGGACTTGACATCCCATCAAGTTCGGGCGCCATTGCCGGGGAAATTAGTTATTGTTATTTGATTTTTTATACCTAGGTCTAAAAGAACCGGTGAACTACTCTACAATCCGGAAATTGAAAAAGAAGCAAAACGGTTGAAAAAGTTAGCCAAACAAGCAAAGCAACAACAACTCGTTCAAGCTTCTTCCTCTTCTCCACTAATCAACATAGAAGATCAAGTTCATACTTCAAGTGATACCGACATTGAATCGAGTTCTCCAATTGTTGGTCATTCCTTTGAAGAGATTCCGTTTGAAAACTACATATCCATGAATCACACTCCACCTAACAATTCCAACCCAAACCCAAACTATCAAGATGCCAATACATCACCCCAACAACCAAGACAACAACACCAAGAACCTATCATTGATATGCCACCTTGGAATCAACCACCTCCTCAACCAAATCAACCCTATTAGCAACAACCACAACCACAACCACAAAACCAAAACTTCCACCAAAACAACCAACCTCAAAACAATGCTTTTCAATTTCAACAACAAGTACATTACCCAAATCCACCTAATTACCAACACCATCCAATGTACCCACAACAACAACTCCCCTACAACCAATATCCTAACTACTAACCTTATCCACCACAAATGTACAATCACCTTCAATACCCATATCCAACTTACCAACCACATCCCAATTACATGCAACTGTATCCCAATAACCCCAATCCACCCAATCCCCCTCAAGAGTTGACACTTAGGAAAGTGATGGAGACGGATGTTACTTACACACCCCTTGCTATTGTTTATCCCTCAAACTGCCAAGGGATGGAATTGAAGTCAAGTTTCATACATCAACTCACCAAGTTCCATGGTTTGGATAGAGAAGATCCTCAAAAGCATTTGAAGTCCTTTCGTTTGATATGTGTTAGCATGTTGCCCGAACATGTGACATTGGATGGTTTCAAGTTAACGACCTTCCCACTCACCTTGGAAGGTAAAGCTAGAGAGTGGTTATTTAACTTACCACCAGAATCTATTCACACATGGGAAGAGTTACTGAAAGCGTTCAATAGCAAGTTTTATCCCACTTCCCGGATATCAAGTCAAAGAAGTGACATTTTGGGGATTCGTCAAGGGGGGAATGAGACTTTTCATGATTTTTGGGAGCGATTCATCAACTTGTGTACAAGTTGTCCTCAACACAACATTCCTGAACAATTACTTCTTCACAAATTTTATGAGGGTATGAATGAAAAAGATCGAAGAATGATTGATGCTTCAAGTGGTGGTGACATCTTCAACAAGAAACCTCACGAGATATGCTCACCTTTTGGTACCATTTCTCAAAATCAACGAAACTTTGGGACTCGAAATAAAATAAAGAGAAATTCCCCACAAGTGGTTGGTGAAGTTAGCAACACTCAACACTTGGAATCAAGGCTCTTGGACTTAACTAATGTGTTAAGTCAAATGGTGGTGGGAAGTGGTCAACAATTGATGGTGTGTGGTATTTGCACAATGACAGGGCATTATACGAATAAATGTCCCACACTTGGAAGTGAATCGGAGGATTTTAATGCCATGAGAGGATATCAAGGTCAACAAAGACCAATGGGATTTCAAAACACCTACAACCCAAATTGGAGGAATAACCCAAACAACCCATACCCACCAAAGAAAAACCCACCAATTGTTATGATGAGACACCAATATCCACAATACCCATCACAAAAACCTCCATATCCACAAACATCTCATCCACCTCCAAATTACAACCAACCTCATCAACAAGGCCAATCAAGTGGTAAACAAGAACTCGTTACTTCTCTTGCTCAAAGCCAAACTCAATTCCAACAAGAGACCAAGAACACCTTCCCCAACATTCAAGCACAAATTGAAGACTTGGCCACTTCTCTCAACAAGATGGAACAAAGGGGTAAACATCTACCTCAAACCCAGAAGACCCCCAATATGAGTGCAATAACCTTGAGAAGTGGGAAAACACTTGGAGAAAACAACCCTAAAAGAGTTTCAAGAGAAGAAGAAGATGAAGTTATTGTTATTGAGCCTAAAAAGGTTGTAGTTCCTCCAAAGGAACCGATTGTGACAAATATTGAGCAACCCGAATCTTCCAACAAGACCATTAAGCCATTGGTCATATCACCACCCTTCCCTTCGCGGTTAGCGTTTTCCAAGAAGATAGAGGAAGAAAATGAATTATTTGAAACTTTCCACAAGGTCCAAATCAACATTCCACTATTGAATGCTATTAAGCAAATTCCAATTTATGCAAAATTTCTCAAGGATTTGTGCACCAAGAAGAGGAAATTCAAGGAAAATGAAAAGATTTAATTCAATGCAAACGTGTATGCAATTATCCAAAAGACGTTACCTCCTAAATGCAAGGATCCATGAATATTTGCTATCCCTTGTACCATTGGTGATTTGCATGTCGAAAGTGTCATGTTAGATCTTGGAGCCTCGATCAATGCCATATTCGGTTTTTCAATCTCTCAATGTTGGACCTTTGGAAGAAACAAGAGTAATCATTCAATTAGCAAACAAGTCAAATGTATCTCCAAAAGGAGTGTTGGAGGATGTGTTAATACAAGTTAATCAACTAGTATTTCCTGCGGATTTTTATGTCATTGATCTTGAAGAGAAGACTCCTTCCAAATCATCTATGATCCTCCTTGGAAGACGTTTCATGAATACCGCTCACATGATCATTGATGTCCATAAGGAAAAATTATTATGGAGTTTGATGGAGAGATCATTCACTTCAACATCTTTGAAGCAATGAGGTACCCTAGCAACATTTCTCCATTGTATCGGGTTGATGTGATTGAGCCAATAAACGAGATAAGCCTTAATGTATTCACAAACAAGATTCTTATGGGAGATTATTGCAAGCCTAGGAAAGAGGCTCAAAGAAGATTAAATCCTCCAACGATGGAAGTGGGCAAGAAGAAGATAATTAAAAGGTTCAAAAGGTGTAAAGAGAAGAAAAAGGCATTTCATAACAAGCACATAACCCAAAAACACTTTATTCCGGGTCAAGAAGTTCTTCTTTATCATTCACTCTTAAAGATATTCCCGGGAAAATTGCGATCTCGATGGCACGGACCTTTCATTATTATTAAAGTGTTTGATCATGGTGTGGTTGAAATCAAGAGTTTGGAAATGAACCAAATCTTCAAAGTGAAAGGGCATCATTTGAAACCGTTTTATGAAGGCTTTGACACGGGAGAATTCGACAACGTAACATTGGAAACTATGATTTACGAAGGTTGACAGAAGCGGGGCTATCTCTTGGCAAAGACGTTAAATAAATGCATTGTAAATAAATAATCTTCGCTTGAAGTTTTGATGTTTCTAGGCTTGAAGTTGGTCTAAAATAAGGATCTTGAGGTTTAGCAATGATCTTGGTAAAGTATGGAAGAAAACTGGAGCATGTGGAGCGAAAAATTGCAAAAAAAAATGTCAAAATCTACAACTTGTGCGGGTGCCCACGCAAATGTTGCGTGACCCAGCCCTACTCGCGCAAAATCCAAGCTCAAATTACTCCCACATGGTATGCGCGCAGCTGCCCCCCACTCGTGCAAGGCTTCCGATGGTACCCACGCAAATATGTCACTTCATAAGAAAATTTCGAGTCATTTCATATGCCTCCTTTATGCGACCAAGCTTTCATCCACGTGTATTTAGGCGGCCAAGAACTCCACCCACACATCATTGTACGATCCATGTGTTGCTTCCATACCGTCCCCGCGGGCCTCTCCACCTTGATCCTGGTATGATCCTTCCTTACTCTTATCCTAAGCATTGAGGACAATGCTTCATTTTAAGCTTGGGGCGAGGTATTCTTATATTTTATTTTTGATTGCATTTAGGTTGTATATTGTTGCATTTAGAGTAAGTCATTTAGGTCATTCATAAAAATTGCATAAAAATTTCAAAAATATTGCATATTTTGTTTCTTTCTTTTCTAATTTTCATACTTTTTAGATGCATTCTAGTTTAAGTTCATGCATTTTTGTTCTCTCTTGTCTTCTCATCCCTACAGGTACCATAGCGCCGAGTAATAAGTATCGAATCATATAGTGGTCCCAAGTCTTGATAAGGAATTCCTTGTTTTGGATAAATGGGACACGTTTTGAGCCTCACAGACCACTTTAAGACCGCTTGTGTGGGGGTCAGATGCAGGTAGCTTGATTGGGTCTAGGTGCGGCGGGATGTGGTTGGTCAAACCAATGTGTGCGAGCAAAGATTAGCCCGGTAAGGTATTATGAAGACATTGAAGACTCACATCTTGGTTTTGGGGGGAATACCCCTTAGTACTCCCGAGTCTTGTCCGAGCCTTGCTTAGTTAGATTCTCACCACCTTTTTAAGATATGTCATAATTTTCCTAGGGGTCTAGAGTAGATAGTTAGCTAGATTTTGTTTATCACACCTTGCATTGAGGTGCATTATGAACTTTGAAGTGGGTCCCCCAATTCACATCTTTTGGGACAAAGTTTTTTCGGTAACACCCATTTTTGAGTCATATCCCACCCTTTTTAGTTGATCTTGGCACATTGTCAATGATCATTAGGTGTTCATTTTATCCTCCATCTTATGTTACATGGTGAAATTCCTTAGACCTTCCAAGAAGAAAACACAAAAAAAAAAAAAAAGAATGAAGAAATTAGAAAATTAAAGACAATAAGAGACAATGAAGAAGATTAAAGAAAATCAACAAAAACAATGAAGAAAATGAAGAAAAAGAGCAACACAAAAGAAGAACAAGAATCCAATTTCAAGACTTCTCTTCAAAAAAAAAAAGCTACAAAGAGTTTCAAGAAACAGAAGCTCAAGATTGAAGATTTAAGTTGTTAGGTTTAGGTTTAGGATGAGTAGAATTTATTTTATTTTTGATTTTTGGTGAGAAAAGGCTATGACGATGAGACGGTGGATTGTAAAGGAGAGTACAAGGGAGAAGCCTCTGAAGTCGGATGTTTGCCCGGAGGCCGCGCTGCAAAACCCCATTTCATATTATACACTTTAGCTTGACAAATGTAGGAATCATCATGTGTCAAGAGACACCTTTCCTTCACGCACTATAGTCTACATTGGTGATTTAAAGTGCCCCCACTGGGGACATCCTCTGTTTCCTTTGTGTTGCACACCGCGACTACATCCAGCCGTGATTTATTCGCCCTTTAAGTGGTTCGAGAATGTGGTTTTTGGCTCTAAAACAGAGAACATTTTGAAGATCCGTAGGGTCTAATAAAGACTAATTCTGACCATGTTGACTAATGTTAACAAAGTTCTATGGGATCTTTCTTTTTCCTTTTTAGTTTAGCTCATCCCGAGCTCATTTTAGTCTTGTTCTAACTTGATGACAAGTTAGGTTTAAGCTTGGGGTGATCTTCCTTCAAAGTGTACCAAGAACACCAAAATGAGCAAAGCTTCCTAAGGGAGGCTAGGGTTTGAGTGGGGATCGAACCATATCTAAAAAAAAATTTATTTCTTCTCTCAGCAACACCATTAATCTATGATATTTTTGGAAGAGATAATTGTGATACTATTCCATAATTCCTAAGATTATCATATAATTCTAGTCTTAGATATTCTCCACCTCTATCGGATCAGAGCATCTTGATCGTCTTACCTAGTTGATTTTCTACTTCATTTTGAAACTCTTTGAACACATCAAAAGTTTCTGACTTTTTTTAATCAAATAAATGTAGCTATATCTACTAAAACTATTAGTAAACATAATAAATTATTGTTCATCATGCCTTGTTGCGAATTTGAATGGTCCACACACATCCATGTAGATAAGATCTAAGAAATCCATGCCTCTTTCACAGCTTCCTATGAAATTGTGCTTTTTTCATCTTGCCCAATAAGCAAGATTCCTTCACATTATTCGACTTTATGCCAAATGATTCCAAGATCCCATCTTATTAGAGCTTGCCAATATGTTTCGTGTTTATATGGCCAATACAACAATGCCACAAACATGGTTTATCCAATACACTTTCAGAGGAATCAATATTTAAGATGATATTATCATTTTTACTCATGCAGACGACACTTTCATATATACCAATGAAAGGACTAGCTTTAAAGTAAAAACAAACATGCTTGTAAAGGGAAATATTTTCATTATCATTATTAAAATAAAAACGAAAATCATCCTTAAACAATGCGTAAAATGATATAATGTTTCGTGCCATTTATGGCAAGTAGCAACAATTTAATAATCTAATTGAAACACCACTAGTCAGCATAAGCTCGTTGTCCCCAATCCTTATAGCATCAACAATACGTCTATTTCCTATGATTATTTTAAGCTCCCCGAGCTTTAGCTTCCCACCATGACCAATGGAAAAGACAAGAGCGATGGAGCTTGAGTCACAAGTTTTCAACATACTCACTTCGACAGTTTTAAGCATTTCCTGTAGCTCCATCAAGGTCTTATCCAAGTTCTTGATGTTGTATTTCATAATGATTTATTAGTATAAACCAGTAAGCGAGTTAAGTACCATATCAATGGCTAACTCTTTGGTAAATTAGACACATAGATTCTCCAATTTGTCTTTGTATGATTTTATCTTCTGAATGTGCTTACACATAGATGCTTCTTCTTGAAATTTGTATGTCATAAGGGACTTCATGATATCAAATCGTTCCTGCCTTGTCTGCTCCTGAAACATTTCTTGGAGTTGGTAATTTATGTCATACGCCCCAACATTCTCAAATCCTTATGGAGCTCGGAGGACATGGTCACTAACATAAGGAAAGTAACCTTATTTGACTCATCATAGTGCTTATCATAAGCAACCACTTATTCATCAGTAACATCATTAGAAAGTTCGAGGATATCCTCGTCAAGAGCATACTCTTTGTTCTCATATCTTATGGTGATCCTCAAGGTGCAAATCCAATCAACATAATTAGGTCCCATGATTTTCTCCCTTGATATCATGGAGAGTTGTGAGAGCGTTGAGTGAGGTGGTGGTGGAGGAGGAAGACGACGAGGAGTGTTCACATTGTTATACGGAACAAAAATCTATAAAGAAAGTTTTAGTTAGTTTGATATGATTAATAATTAACAATAATTACCCATAAAAAAAATATTTAACAAGGCTAAGATCCACATTTCACTTTATGATGTGAAGAGGGATGCTCATAATCAAACCATGAAGCTATTTAGGTAGGCAACATTATTCATCAATTTCAATCACTATGAAATCTCTAGATCTTTGAGATTCAATGACTGTGGTAAATAGGATGCTAATTTTGTTTATGTTCATCTCAGTCCATGATAGGGATGTCAGGGATCATGAAATAGATGGTGGATCAACCATGCAAAAAACACGTGATCCCCGACTCAAGATATGCTTGAGTATCGCGTGAGGCCCTAAAGGAGGCACTCCGCAACCAACGATACACCAAAATTTTACGATTGATTTAGGTTTAAGGTTATGGCCATGTGATAGTTTATTTTATTTCCTTTTTATATATTTTATTTTAGTACTTTTAGCTCTTTTTATTAGTATTGCATTGTATATTCTTTATTTTCTTTATCATGGATCGTATCGGGTAATTTCTATTTTGCATGAGGTATTTTGCAGGGTTTTGGAGCTCGTTGTGGTTGTGGATTAGCTCCGAGACGGGCTTTGTGGGCTTTCGAGGCGTTATTGGGCTTTAAGGATCCATCAAAGGAGAATTGGGCTTAAAAACTTGAAGACTTGGATGAAGTGGGCTTATGAAGATGGGTCTTGGATTCTTATTTTGAGCTTAAATTAACAATATTTTAAAGCTTTAAGATGATTGGCCAAATATGAATCATGTGAGGTATAGAGGGGACCAATGGAATCTTGAGAAGTGGGGTGGTGTAGTGGAGAAAAAGAGCCAATAGCATTCCAGCATCATTTGTGAGGGTGGAGTCTCAGTCGTGTAAATCTGCGAGGGTACCCGCACAAGTACACACTTTTGGGCATTTTGGTCATTTTGCTCACCATTTACTTTGCAGGATAGGTCTAGCAGCTGAGACTTTGATTTTCCGCCATTAGAGATCATTGGAGGTGATTTTTGGGAGCTTGATACACATTATTCTCATCTTTCTACCAATTGTTAGTTTCTTGATGCAAAAACCCTTTGTGATTGTTATTTTGCTTCCATGAGTGCCTAGTTTCGTTATATTGGTTAACTTTGGCTAAAACCCTTGGATATTTGTGGATTTTGAAGGATTCATGCTTAATTGTCATTTATCTAATGTTTATCATTCTAGTTCATATTTCTTATGCTTGTTTAATACTTTGATCATGAGCTTGGTACTTGAATGAGCAATTGTTGGTTTATTTCTTTGGTTTAGCATTGAATCATTGAATTTACTTAGAGCAAGTGTTTTATGATGGTAGAAATCATCTCTATCTTATGAATCATGAGTCCTTTATGGATGTGTAAGCATTGACATCCTCTAGGAATTGGGGATTCCTTCATTCTTAAGGCTAATCAACTTTCTTGAGTTCAATTGCTTCAATTGAATCATTGATTTTGATTAAGAAGGTATGTTGTGGGCTTCCCCAACCTCCATACTACCTATGAGGAATCTTGGCATATCATGCTTCATGATTGCTATAACCAATTTGAGATGAATGATAAGCTTCATATTGAATCCTAATGATAAACACACAAATGTTCATTTTGTTAAATTGCCTTGGTTGACCAATTCTCTCCAATATTTGAGCATCTCACCATCTTGCTTAATTGCAAGCTTTTTAGTTACTCAAGTCTTCTAGTTTTCAAGCAATCACAACACCCCCCCCCCCTTTAGTTTAATTGTAGTTAGTTAGTTTTATTACACTAGTTCTATTGGATTGCATTGGTGATTCAATACAATCATTTCCCTGAGGATCGATACCTCTTTTTACCATTATATTACATTTTATTTGCAAACAAAGGGTGTAATTTCCTTGGTGGACTTGACATCCCATCACCATCAAAACCTAGCTTAGGGAACAAGTAATTAAAATGTACATAGAAAAAAAAAATTAACCTTCAAAAACCCTAATTCTAAAAATTCTAACATGTAAACAAGATTTAAATTGGATCTAATAGTGCAAATAACTATGAACTAAGGCTCTGATACCACTAGAAGGTTTTGAACATAATAACAAATCGTATATGGTAGCGGAAGCATATTATAATTGTATTCAAATGTTAATACAACAACTTAAAAGGATCTTCTGTTCATATAATTATTTCAAATACAAGAAAGATAATACTTACATACCTCTTTGTTGGCCAGAGATCTCCTTGCTTGCAATATTGTTCTTGCCACTTTGATTGGATGCAAATGATCTAAAACATAATCCCTCTAATGGAATCACATCCAAGACACAAACAACAACTCCAGAAACACCAAGCAACTACCAACACAAATGCTAATTGTATTAGGGTTTCTAGATTGATTGCACGACACATAGAAAGAGTTATGGGGTGTGTAGATCGTGATATCTAGGGTTTTTGAGAATTGATAGCACCACCAAAATTTTGAGGGTTTTCACAAAATCATCTCTCTCAAATTTGGTTCTAAGGGTCTTTATGTATAAGGGAATGATTTAAACTATAACAGATAATTACTTTGTCACCAAGTAATTATCCTTTCTCTTTGGTAAATATTTGACATTCAGATTCTTACACTTAGAAATTCTAGATCTCCAAGTTTCATTTAATTGTTTAAAGAGTGAATTAACTAACAAACCAGATCCCTATAATTATTCTCTATCCGATGTTACTTATATTTTGGTCTTGCGTGTAAACCAAAAGGATCATGTTATTATTAGAAATATTAGTATATTACATATAGTTATGACCTTTGACACTATTTACAATAATCCAAAATATAGTGATTTTTTTAATTTTAAGATAATATATGTATCCGAAATGAGCTTATCAGCTAGACATGCCCTTCCCTAGTTCATACAGGTGGTTACATGTTAACTTTTATATAGAGTTTTGGATTTTTATTTTGAGGTCTATTTCTTATACTAAGAAAGGTAATGAAAAAGAGGATGGATTTTTTTTAAGAGTATGTTGGTTGAGTAAGAAATGGTTGCTTTGATCTATATATCACATGATGAGTTTTGATAAGCTATAAACTATAAGTGGCAAAAATGGAAGCGTTTTGAAAATAATATTTAATTTAAGACCATTTTAAATAAAAACCACCAAGGATCCAATTACATGACATAGAAAGATTATAAACAACACATATGATGTTTAGAAGACAACCTTTAAAGACTTTGGTCCCTATTAGAAATTAGAGATTTGATGAAGATGGAAAAAGCCCAAGATACAGCATCTCTATAATGTATCTACTAACAAGATCAAGTCACTAAGAATGCTAGTTCTCTTCTTGTAAAAGGAACTTATTAATCCTTTAAGAACTTATCACAAATAATTCTTAAAGGAGAGCAATTCTAAAGCACCAAACTCTTCACTAGCCTTAAAATAGAGTAAGATCAGGGGAGGGAATCATGTTGTCAACCATAGGAAGGAAAGAAGTAAAAAACTTGCAACTTTTGGAAGCATTACTCTCCATTAAATACTTAAACTTCATATATAAATCCCATACCCTTACACAAGTGAAAGGTAAGGCAAGTTAGAAATATTGAGTATGTAAGAGGGAGGTTGGAAAGTAACCTCCCATACCCATTAGAAGCCTACAATTTTGAGAGAGAGAGAGAAAGAGAGATGTGATGTGATGTGTCCAACTCATCAAGCATCATCTATTTTATGTACAAGTCTATGTAGTGAAATCCAAAGATTCCAAAAACGTCTACATGACTTATTAAATGGTACCATATTATTTAATAACCATTCTCTACTCCCTTGAAATATTATTTTCATAAAATAATAATTATTCCATAATTAAATACAAGAGTTGAATATATTTATTAATAATCAAATTATTAGTAAATATTCAATAAGTGACAACTTGCTAAATGTGTGACCCTATAGGATCATATGTTATTGGCAAACATCATTTTAAAATGATTCTTGGGCATATAGATCCAACAATCTTCCATTTTCACAAGATTCATTATAGATTGACATAAATATTGGTTGACTTCTAGCAATAGACAATTCCCCCAACAACACAGGATGAGGTGCCATATAGCAACTACCAATTTCCAAGAAATCCAAGCTACAGTTGGTTATAAGGTGTTGTATCAGTTATCCCTTTGTTATTGACATCATGTTGAACATGAAACATGGATCACAATCAATCTTATATGGGGTTCAACTTTTAGTAAGGCATTAGATGTGTAACTCTCAATGAATAATAGGATCAAATCCCATCTTGACTACATACGCCTCTCATGCAGTTTATGTTATACCTAACGATTGCCCTTATAACTGCTTTTTAATAGGAACAACATTAAGCCATATCAAAGTACAAAAATTCCTACACCCAAGTCCCAAATATATATCTCAGGTCAAAGAATACAAAGATACTAGGTTTATCAAACATCACTCATGATTATGATCCATGAAGTGATCTTGATGTAGGTAATGTAAGATACTTATTATCCAATCAAGTTCCTATGAAGTTGGTTATAGCTCTTTTCTATTTTCATCTCCATGAAAATCAATCAATCCAACTCATATTAGTCTTATTTCATAGATGCTCATACAAATAGGAATGAATATGTATATTTAGAGTAAATAGGTTATTCAAGGATTAAACATGCTAATGTATAACACAACACGTATTTAATAAGAATATCATATCCGATATATCAAGACATTACAATATATGTTGCTTATTCTGTTCCAATATCCAAATGATAAATTTTAGTCAAATTCAATCACTTCGAACAACAAGGTCCTACAGCTCCGACGTGAATTCCATGTTATAACTAAGGAAGGGTCTTTGTTTAAGTAGATTTGTCAAATTTAACTTGTATAAACTTTGTGAATATTAACATTTTTGGTTTTATTTATATAACATATATAGCGAAAACAATTAAGAATGTTTTAGGTTCTGAAATATGAATTAGATACCAATACTAGCATAATGGGATTAATCATAGTCATAAATGAACTATTCATTTAAGCATCTTCATATGTGGTTTCCTAAACAACAATATATTGTAACTCTATACTGTGATTGTAATTAAAATCTGCTTGGATCTCCTTTCCATGAAACTTTTTCTTTATTAATAATGAGGACACACCTGATTATGATCAAGGACCATCTCAATCTATTTGAAAGTTAACATATATGTAACAGTTTACACTTAGCTTTCTTTCAAATATTTCGTAGATCAGGAATAATTTTGTAGTTATTCGTAATTACTTTAAAAATGTTCTTTTCAACCATCCTATGACTTATTCTTGGATTATACTAGTATCTATTTGTCATGTTCCAAGCGTATAACATATCTAGCCTTCATGTATAACATGTCACATATGATGAATCCAATTGCAGAAACATTTGGAATCCAATTATACTATCTAGCTCAACCTTTGTGCTAGGATTATTAGGTATGCTCTGAATCTTGGCATGTGGTATTGACAAGGAAAAACTCTCTTAGAGTCTTATATCTTGAACTTTTAAAGATATTGGCAATCAATGCAATTCCACTTAATCTTTTAAGTTATATTGATCTATCTGTATAGATCTTTATTCCAAGAATTAGTATGCCAATCACATATAAGACTAGTAAGGAAACTGTGCTCCCACTAGATTTCTAGAAAACACAAGAGTCATATTGATTTATAAAGAAATCACACTCTGTAGTTTTATTATAAGAAAAAAGATGTTGGCTTTAAATATATGAAGATTTCCATCTATATATGCTTTCTCCTTTGAAAACTCACCTACACTTTTTTATCATATATGAATACATCTTTGTGTGTTCTATTAGTTTCTGATCAACTATTTGAACAGATTTAACAAATTGTTGTTGACTTGCTAGTTTCAAACTATGATGCATTTAGCTTTTGGTTCTTTATCCTTTAAAGTTTCATATCGCTCCCACTTAGAAAAATAATTTTCTAAGCATATGTCTTCTCGAATTACAATTAATGGGATCAAAGAAACTATATCTTAAACAATCATTTAGGATGTTTTACATAAATGTTATTAGTAGATGTTAGGTTGAGTTCAGTTTCTTGTCTTACATAAGCTTCCTAACTATACCTTTTAGACAATGATAGAATATTTCATCATTAGTCTTATGAAGGTATTTAATCTACTTATTTGGTTGGATTAAAATATATGTGTTGCAGCGAGCATAAATCTAAAAAAAATTGAAGGAAATAGTTCCGCAAATCATCATAGAGCATGCCACATCATATAAGGTGTTATTCCTCCTTTTCAAAAACTTGTAGCATCGATATGCAATCAGTGGTTCGGTAAATTTTATCCCACTCGAAAAATACTAAAACTACCTCTAACATCATCACACAAATTCCAAGTGGATGGGTGATCCATGACCTACAAGAATTGTACAAATGATGAGCGGGTGTTCTTAGTGGAATGAATTGTGTAATTAATTTATTAAAATGGTCATTAACGAAAACTTATCAAAAGTCACTATATTTTGGATGACCGTCACAAAAGTTATTTCAAAGTTTTATTATAAAAAAACACTATATTTTGGATAACTATCACAAAAATCACTAGAATTTAGAAATTTTACAAAAATCACCATATTTTGGTTAAATATCACAAACGTCGCTACATTTTAGTTTTTAATTTTGTTTCAGTTTTGACAAAAAAAAAATCACTACATTTTAGTTTGTGTTTCAATTTTTACGGCCAAAATATGATGTCACAAATTAATGTATGACATATCATTTGGCATGCCACATCCTCAAGTGACACATCAACTAAAAACTAGGTTTACCGGTTAGGTACATGGATTTGTAACAAAATGGTTAAAAAAAATTCAATTTAAGACAAAAAAAAGTGTCAAAATCCAATTTTTATAAAAACGTAGTAACTTTTGTGAAATGTCGAATAAATGCATGTCACATTTTAGGATTGACATTTCTAACAAAACATATACTTGGGAATAATCATTTATGAAAAAAAAAAAATATTTCGAATTAGAAATTTCGGAATTTCAATTTAGTTGCTTTTTTGAATTTTAAAATTATTATTTTTGTTTAATCCATGCCTTAAATGAACAAATGTCCAATCCATGACTCAAATAATGTTGAAAGAAAGTTTTGTGGTTTTAAAATACAGTGAAGTAAACATTTTAAAGTTTTTAATATTTCTTTTATTATTGTTATTGTTATTGTTCCAAGTGTCTCTATAAATATGAGAAAATTACATATTATATGTCAAAATGCTAAGTTTGAAATTCTAAATAGGCCATTTTGAAGTCGATGGTCATTTTGGTGAATTGCAAATCTGAAATCCTTACAAAATCATATGTTTATTGTAGGGATATCCTATATAGTATAATTATGTAATTAAGTAATTAATAATAATTAACATATGGGTCAGTGGGTCTACGATCCTTATTTGGCATTGCAACAAATCTTGCAAATGCTGCAAGGAAAGTGATGATATAGTTTAGCCGTATCACTTGCAAGTGGTGTTAGAAAGCTATTTGCAATACAAGTATAGATGGTCTAAGTAAGAAAAAATTTTATATGAGGCCTTTTAACCCTTTCCACCAAATAAGAGGAGAAGAAACTTTTTGAAAACATATCTTAAATGGTTATCGCTATAGTTTATGCAATAAGTACTATTGATAATGATATCTATAGAATATTTGTTTGTAGGACGTTAATATGTTGGTATAGGCATTCCTTTCTTTTCACTCATGCTTTTGGCTATTTTAATTCCAAATCATACCCTCAATAATGGAGTTTTATTTGGAACTCTATGTTGCTTCGCTTGTGGGATGGGAGTGGTGTATACTTCATTACTTAGATTTTGCTTGTGAGTGAATCTTCTTATGAAGTAAATATATCATAATGATTATCGTTTGTGATAATCTTTTATAAGAAATTACCCAACCCCACTTTCACAAAAGATTAAAGTCATACCATAGCAACATAATGTTTTAATTTATTCCATATGGAACATGGATCTTCTCTTCGTACATACTAAATGTCTAAATCATCATTCTTATCACTCATTACTAGAAATTGAATATCTGCAATGGCAAGAATCTTCACTGAAGACTTTTAGTGGTACATTAACGATGGAGCTAACCGTTTGAAAAGTAAATATGGTTGATTCTCTTAAAGGCGGATTAGCGACACTTCCTTTTAGATTTAGTGACATGATGAACTAATTAGTTAAACTTTTAGTAAAAAAAAACTTTGTTTAATACCAAAATTGGAACGATTTAGCGACTGTTTGTGTCTATGCTAACAACAACGGTGTATTTGACACTCCATTGTCATTAATATTTGTCGTTAATCTGTCGTTATAGCCAACCTATTTTTGTTTTTAATCATTTGCCATTTTTATATGTGCAATTGTAATAATACATAGTACAAAATCATATTTATAAAAAAATATGAAACCAAATATTGTTAGGACATGAAATTCGGAATTGACATGTAGAATTAAGAACTATTTCATTTGAATTTGTCATTACATGCCTGTATATATCTTGTCCTTATCATTGTACTTGAATGAAATAAATACACGGAATTATGTTCAAAAGATGTAATATACATACAATTTGAATCATGTTATTCTAGTTTATAATGACCATCACAAGAATATATTATATATGACAAGTGTTCAATTTTGAGTAAACTTGGCATAACAAATTAACAACATACTATTTGTTTTGTAAATCACATATACATATGAAGATTATGTGGATACATTCTCTTCTATAGAGGATTGTGCTAATATAGTATGTTAAGACTAATGTATAAGATGCATGTAAGTCACAACTCACAAGATAAAGGATGAGTAGATACCCTAAGTTGTCAGTCATTCCTCTTTTACTTCATGACAGTTCCTCTTTTATAATTATAACTAAGGAAAGAAATTGAGACATCATAAGTTATTATGGTTTTAGAAGAGCTTTCCAAAAGTAAGTTTATGAATCGATGATTTTTAAGCTCTAAGACATTTTGTAAAATTAATTTCCTTACACCTCTTGATAATACCTTGTGCAATGAGTGTTCTTGCATTCTATTTTTGCAAAAAGGCAACCGGAAGCCTTAACAAGACCATGAATAATCTATAGTTAAGACATTGTATTACACCTTTCTTGGTTATTAGCAATAATAGACCAAGATATGTACCTATAATAAACGAATGTGCGACGGAAAACTTTAATGCGTTCGATTTATGACAAGTCCTTAGGACAAAGTTTGGAAATTGGAATCTCCCTTGATTTTATCCACAGACTTGAACGATTATGATCAGAACCCTTTTATCAAGCTCTAATAGCTAATATATACAATTAAGAACCATAAACACTAATACAAGTTCCTTGAGAAGCAACCATGCAAAGTCGTTTTTAAGATTCCTAAATGTCAGATGTGATGCTGATAGAACATTGCTTGAAATCTATAAAAAAAACCTTTTTGTAAAGAAGTTTATACACGTGTATTATAAAAAAACTGAGCTTTATAGATGTTAATAATCCTTCCTAATAAATGAAAATACTTTTGCCACTTGTCATCTTCTCTTTCATTTTGACACATGTCATTTTCTAGGATTTTTAAAATTGTTATTTTCCACTTGTCATTTTTTTTGGGAATTTCCATTTTCTTAAAATAAATTTCCAAAAAATTCTAATGGGTTATATATATGTAAAGTTATCATTCTATTAATTTGATAATAAATTCTTATAAATGCTCCAAACAATTTGATTTTTTTTTCATAAATACTCCAAAATATTACATTTTGTTATGGAAAACATTATTTTATAAAATATTTAATGTTTATATATTCATATTAAATTTTTATTTTTTAAAAAAACCCGTGTAATACACGGGTTTCACACCTAGTGTGTAAATATAACCTTCTTAAGGAGATCAAGTGAGCGGATCTTTGCTTATGAAGAAGAGTCATAGATGTTTATTAGAGCTATTAGTTCATAACCCGTGAAAACCACGGTTACAAAATTAAATAAACTTTTATAATAAAATTATTAATCAATTATTTTAAATAAATTATTAATTAAGAGATATTATTTTAAATATATAAAATTATAATTGTTGATTTAAATAAATACGTGACCTTATTTATTTTAATTTTTATTTTAATGTTATTAATTTAATGTAATTAGAGAAGAGAATTTAAAATTTGAAATTTAAAAGTGAGAATAAATAGGTTGACAAATGACATAACATTAATTAGAAGACCTAATAAAATGACACATGACAAAAAAACATAATTTTTTTTATTAGATTAGAGAGATTGGAAGCACTAAAACATTCACCAATTTAATATGATATATAAATCATAAGAAGCTTTTCTCAAAAGTACAAAGTTTCAACATATTTTGTTTTGGAAAACACACTAATATGACTAAATGAGGAAACCAAGTGCTAGAGTCGGGGTTTGTGGTTGACATATAATGTTTTCTCAAAATATGATGTTTTGTGATTTATGTTCATTTACAAACTAATATATTTACATGTTTAATAATTTATTTTAAACTAATTATTACTATAAATAACCATTATATATTTTTATAATTATTTTATTCAAATTATAAATAATTATATTCATTTTAATTTATCATTAAATAATTTTAATTATAATTGTCAAAGATATTAAACCTTTAGTTGTTGACATAATATTATACCAAATACTATTTCTAAAACAGTGTTAGTGTTAAAATAATGTAAATATTATTGTAAAACTTTGATATGACATATATAAGTGTAAAACTAATATAATATGTATTTATGTGGATGGTAATAACAGACAAAACTGTAAATTTGGTTCTTGTGGTTTGTAAAAATCTTTAGATGGGGTCCAAAAGGTTTTCAGCTTACACAGAAGGTTCAAAATCAAAGTTTTGATGGGTTTTTGGTCCTAAACTTAAGAAAAATTTGTATTTTTGGTCTATGGAGCACTTGAATTGACTGTTTTATCCTTTAATTTTTTTTTTGTATTTTTTATATTTTTAATTTATAAATATTAATGCAGTTTTGTCTTTTTTTATTTGCTTAAGTATTTAAATAATAATAAAAAATAAGTAATAAAATCCCACCCCATTTGATAATTATAAAAAAATAAAAAATAGAATCACATACCCTTTCACACTATCTTTCTTTCTCTCTCTCTCTCTCTCTCTCTCTCTCTCTCTCTCTCTCTCATCCCAAACGAAACCACCCACCTCAACTTCGTCTTTTCCGGCGGCTCACCCCACCCTCATTGGCACTTCATACCTCCCTCCTTCCCATCGAAAAACCCCTCATTCCCCTCTTCCTTTTCATAGATTCCTCATAATACCCGATTTGACAGAGGGTTTCTACTCCCCCTGTCTTTCCACGCTTGCTTTCCGGTGAGGATGTCAATCATAGTGCAACCCAATTACATCTAACAACCATTTCCCCTCTTCTCTTATCCACCGTTCTGTCTTCTCCGGCGACCGGTTGCTTTTCTCCAAAGGCCAGGAGTCCACACTTTTAATGAACAAATTTTGAGATTTAGGTTTGGTTTTTAAGCTTATAATTATCGATATGTAATATATTTTCTAGTTTTGCTAGTTACTGGATGACATAGGTGGCAGACGGAGGGAAAGGAGGAAGAGTCTGGACAGATTTTGATGGAGACGGTTGGCTATGGCTAATCCGATTTTCCTCTTGATGGTGAGCCATGGCTGATCTATCTGAATTCACATATATTAACTTTAGGCCACAAGGGGGAATTAAGATGATGTAGGCGACACATGATGAGGGAGGAGGATGCAAGTCAATTATGAAGATGGTGGAGAGAGGATGGAGGACATGTAGTCGGTGGTGAAGAAGGAAGACGAAGAAGATGAAGTCGAGTGTATGTGTGTGTAAGAGAGAGAGGGGGGGAGGAAGGTACCATCGATGGGTGTGGGGTAGGGTGTTTTCTTTTTTCTTTTTCTTTTTTTTAATTATTAAAATATATAAGTAAATAAAAAAAATGTGAAAATGAATAATAAGGGCATAATAGTTCTTTCATTTTTTTAGGATCAAAACCAAGGAAAAGTTTTGATTTTGGACTTTTTATGCAAGTTGGAAAGTTTTTGGACCCCATCTAAAGTTTTTTGCAAACCACAGGGACCAATTTTGTAGTTTTGTTGTAATAATATTATAAAAATTGTTAAAGGCTATATATTGGTCAATTGAAGAGTAATGAGTGTTCGGTCTAGCGGAAAATGTTAAGATTGACTAAATTATAATTTTTTTTTTTAAATATATATGACAGATATTGTAAGTTCATTTTTATAAGAAAAAAACGAACAAAATATCTGCTCAAATTTTAAAGTGTTAAACTTGAAATTTTGATATTAATTATTTAATATCAGAGTAATCCTTTTTCCGTAGCTTTATCCTTTTTTTCCATTTATTTATGTTAAATTGAAAAAAATGAAATTAAACTATAAAAGGTTTAATAAAATAATTAAATATATAATATATGTTAAATTAACTTCTTAACAATTAGAGTTGATATTTAAAAAATCAAAATTTCCATGTTTGATCTACTTTTTGTAAACACGACTGGCGATTCGAATGGTTTTGTTTCAAGTTTAACCAATTTGAACAAGTCCAATGTTTTTGACCAATTTATAAAAGGCAACATAGTTTAGATAGTTCTTTTCTCTTTAATAAGGTTGTGTCTTGGAGTAAGGCTTCTAAAAATCATCTTTTGATTTTAAAAGTGGATTTTGAGAAAGCTTAGAGCATCCACATCTTATTGCAACGCCTTGCAAATGAATTTTAGTTGTCACCTAAACTTATATATCTTGCAACATGTGAAAGCCTTGCAGTTCAGATAGTTGGGCTTCATCATTAACTAATTAGTTATATATTAGTTGTGAGACTCATATGTTATATGGGTTTGGTAAAATAAAAAATTTTATATATGAAGATTTAAACAAAGATTTATTTAAATTTAAAAGGAAACATATTACATACAATATATAAGTAGTAATATTGTAGTTTGTTGACTATTTTAACTAAGACAATTATTAATTGATGTGTAAATTTGATTGTTAATTAAGAAATGATATAAAATGAGAAAATGACAAGTGGAAAAAACATTTATTCAAAAATACTAAAAAATGACATGTGTCCAAATTAATGTAAGAGTGACAAGTGGCAAAAAAACTTTCATTTATTAGAGTAGATTCTACTATAATACATTTTTTATGATATATGTTATTTATGATTATTTTATTATATTTGTATTATTAAAACGTAGTATATATGTAAATTATTGTAATGTGGTTATAAATATTATTAAAATGTAAAGATAATTACCAATTATGTATATAGCGTCTTTATATGAAATGTATCTTTGGAGTCATTCAAAAATTCGTAACAGATCCATAAATCACCAACTACAAACGAATTTGATTGAAGAGATTTGTAATATTTGTTTTGTAATTCATGTTTTTTATAACGTCTTAATATTTAAATAACTAATAAAGTATAATAAATTTAATATTTATTATTATTTTGCTATTTTATTCTAAAAATATTATTTTAATTATAATAATTAAAATTATGTTTATTTATTATTAAGTAAATATTAATATTATATATATATATATATATATATATATATATATATATATATATAGTAATAATTGATATGGTAATGGGGACCATTTTTGAAAGATGAGTGTTATTGCACTGATGTGAGTAGTCATTGCAAAATTGATGTGTCGCAATTGAAAGATTAGTAGCATTGCAATAATGTTGATGACCTTATGATTCTTTATCATGGGATTACTTGTTGGAGATTATGCAAATTACGGGGGTTTGGCTCGTTGCGGTGTAATTGGATTTTGGAGATGTTTTCTTCTGCTACTGTCTCGGTGCTTGTGAATGGATCCCCTTCTCAGGAATTTCATATGTTTAGAGGTCTGAGACACGGTGATCCCCTATCTCCTTTTCTTTTTGTTTTGACCATGGAGGGTTTGCATGTGGCCCTGACTCCGGCCCATTTGGCCAATACTTACAGGCGAATTACGATTGGGGGAATTACTATCTCTCATCTTCTTTATGTTGATGATATTGTCCTGATGGCAGACTGGGATCATGAGAATGCTCTCCATATTATTTGTATTCTTCGTTGCTTCTTTTTGGCCTCAGGTTTGAAAATCAACCTTCTTAAAAGTAAGTTGTATAGTGTGGGGGTATCTGTTAACCAAGTCTCTTTTATGGCTGATTGTATGGGATGTTCTCCAAGCTCTTTCCCTTTTATACATATGGGAGTTCCTGTTGGTCAGAATATGGCTAGAGTTGATTCTTAGGGTCCTATTATTGATTCTTTCCATAACAGATTGGTGGTTTAGAAGGCTAAATGTCTTTTTTTTGGGGGGGGGGGGGATGACTTTGATTAAGTCAGTTTTGGATTCTATTGGTAGTTACTTGATGCCCATTTATCCTGTCCCTGTAACGGTGATAAATCATTTGGAGAGATTGAGATCTTCTTTCTTCTGGGGAGCTGATTTGGATGATCGTCGTATGTATCGGATTAGATGGGATAGAGTTCTTGCTCTTAGATAAGTTGGAGGTTTGGGGATTGGTAGTCTCTTTTCCTTTAATAGGGCTCTACTGCTCCGTTGGAAGTGGTATTTTTTTCATAATTCGAATTTATTATGGGTTAGGGTGGTAAAAAATTTATATAGGTTGGGTGATTTCTCGGCTCCTTTGCTCCCGAGGAGATATTCGATGGGTCCTTGGAATGGTATTACAAGGATGGTTGATAATCTTAAAGACCGGGGTTTTAACTTCCATAATTTATTTTCTATTATAATTGGTGATGGAGCTTATACAACTTTTTGGCATGATACCTGGAAGGGTGATAATCCTCTTGCTATTTCTTTCCATGGAGTGTTTGCTTTAGATAATCACCGTATAACCAATGTCAAGGATCGTTTTTTAATTGGTTGGAATACGGAAGAGCTTAGACGTATGCCTAGAGGAGGTATAGAGAAAGCTCAGTGGGACTCGTTTTTGGAGTTGATGCAGGATGTTCAACTTCAGCAGGTTCCGGATAGGCTGGGTTGATCTCTTGATATTCCTGACACTTTCTATGTTTTGTCAGCTCGTTATGCCCTAGATAGTGGTTTGGTTACATCGGGAGATATGGTTACTAGATTGAATAATTGGGTCCCTATTAAACTCAATATTCTAATCTGGAGGGTTCAACGTTTTAGTATTCCTACGAGGGAGAGATTATCTAATAGAGGCATTTTGGTTCCCTCAATTATGTGCCCAATTTGTACTTGTGCAGTGGAGACTATTGATCATATTTTTACAGGTTGTTTCGAGTTAATAGATATTTGGGACAAGATCGCTATTTGGTGGAGCTTATCTCTTCCAGATCAGCTTTTGGTGCACTCTTTAATCAATTGGTCAGATGTTGTTAATTTGTGGAGAGGTCAACGGAAGGTGTTTGATGCGGCCATTATCACTTCTTTTTGGTGCATATGAAATTTTCGCAATATAACTATTTTTGGAACGGTTTTACCAAAGAAATCTCTTCTTTTTAATGGAGTTGTTGAGAAGTATTTCTTTTGGATCTCTAACAGATGTAGCAAAGTTAAGTTACGTTGGAACGAGTGGCTTCATAACCCCTTTTTAGCTACTATTGTAATGTAATTGTTTCTTCTCTCTAGCTTCTCGCTAGTTTTAATTTATAAAATTCGGCCATTCCAAATTTTTTTATAGAAAATCGCTTCAATACATACCCGATCCGAGTAAATCGAACTTTACAACACCTAAGGGTACAAATAATAGTCGTCTTCTACCAAGCATCGCAACGATGATGTTAACTTTCTCGTGGTTCTTAAGAAAGTTTTGTACTCTTTGAAAACAATCATCTTTTGGACACATGTATTCTGTTTTAGTTACTTTAAAATGATTTTAATTGGAAAAAGAAATAAAAAAGTAACATTCTCCTTAGTTACTTCAACAAAAAGACACCATGTTATAATATTAAAGTGTAACTTCAAATTCAAACATCCATTTAAATGTTGCATTGATATCTTTATGTAGACTTAATTGTTGGTTACAACTTAAAGGCATTTACTATATCATTTTCATCAAGACCGATTAATCGGCGGAATTCCTAACACAAAATAAATCTTTAGTATTTGTATTTTTTATAAATACTTTCCTTTTCGTGAATAACACGAATATAAATATTATTCTTGACACTCTTTACCAAACAATCTTAGCAAACATGATCACAATGCGGTATCAATCACTCAATTGTAGATTAAGATTCACAAGAAGAAATGTAATTCTATGTATGATAGAATTAAAGAAAAAAAGAAAAAGAAAAAGAAAAAGAAATATATATATATATATATATATATATATATATATATATATATATATATATATATATATATATATATATATATATAGGTTATTTTGTTTTCACTATCTATTGTGTGCCTGTATCATTGATTCTGGACCAATCATTTTAGTTATTTTAAGAAAATAATTAATGCATATTACATGTTGAAGATATATAATAGATATTAATTACATCTTCAGCATTTAATAAGCATTAATTACTTTTTTAAAATAATTAAAATGATTGGTCCAGAATCAATGATACAGGCACACAATAGATAGTGAAAACATTTGAACCTAACTATATATATATATATATATATATATATATATATATATATATATATATATATGGGAAAACTGAATATACCTTTAAGGATATATAAGCTTAGGTACTCAAACTCACCATACGATGCCGTTTTGTATCATATATACATTATAATTGTCTAATGTTCTTATAATTCAATTTATAACTTAATTTATTTCCAAGATTTTTATAAATTCCACATTTATCTTCCTCTTAAATATTTTCATAGTCAACTATAATATATATAGCCTAGTAGATGTTCGGCAAAAATATTTGATGTAAGACGAAAATAATAGTGAAATTTCAAAAATTTTGAAAGTAAATCAATTTAGGGATTGGAGTTTAAGAACATTATAATGAATATATCAAACAAAACAACATACTTTGTGGGTATATTCACTTTTTCATATATATATATATATATATATATATATATATATATATATATATATATATATATATATATATATATATATATATATATATATATATATATATATATATATATATATATATATATATATATATATATATATATTCAGTTTAATAATTATTTTTTATTCTGTTTAACTGTTGCTTCTCATCTCAAGTAACATTATATGTATTTTATGAAGTAATATTGTACTGGAATTACAGCTTATATAATGGTTTGGAAGTCTTCGTAATATTTAGATAAATGAGAGTTTATTTAAGAAAATTGGATATTATTTTTAAAAATATATATTACGTCAAGTGAGTTAATGATAAACAATCAATTTTAGCACCTATTAAATTAAAAATAATCTGGCAAAATAAAGGGACAAAATAAGTGTAGGCTTTTTTTTCAAATAAAATATAACTAGCATTTAAGTCGTCTTGCAACTCGTTTGCAATTAGTAAAAATGAAAAGTATAAAATAAAATTGAAAGGTACCAAAATGTAATTTTAATGTCTGGGGTAACTCTTTTGAAATTCCTATGATTTACAAATATCAACAATTCACATACACTACGGTGACATTTTTACCATATTAAGTGGAATATAAAAGTATCAAAGTAAAGTTTTGATCCAAACAATTATATATGGAGGCACGGACAAATATAAGGTTTGAAAGTGTATCTTAAGATAACTAATAAAAATGGAAACTATAAAAACGAAAACTATAAAAGAAATTATGTAAGTAACAAATTAACACGTAACTTTAACATGCAAGATTAACTTCTTTGCAATTCGTATATAGAATCTGATCTACAAAATGTCAACAGTCCACATATAATATGGTGACAATTATTTTATATCAAATGGACCATAAAAATATTGAATAAAGTTTCGATCTAAAATATTATGTATGGATGTGGTGGACGAAAATAAGGCTTGAAACTATCTCTTAAGAAAATTAACAAAAATGAAAACTATAAAAAAATTATGTGAGGAACCAAAAATATAACTTTAAAATATAGTAAGATAGCCAAATTACAATGTATAAAATATTAATAATTTAACTTTAAAATTATAAATGATGAAAACTATTGGATCATAATTACTTGAAGGGAACAAGTGTAAATGTGAAAATAACCTATCATCAAAAATAAAATCTTTATTTTCAGGGAGATGTTTATTTTGTATATTGCATTATATGATGTATTAGACGAGCCGGTATAGGACAATAACGTCGTGGAGGAGCCGACATGGCACCTCCACAACGGCATATATATATATATATATATATATATATATATATATATATATATATATATATATATATATATATATATATATATATACACATAAACGCACACATACCGTTTTATCCCATTTTCTTCACACCATTCTTTTTTTCTCTTTCTATACGTTTTATACAATTCAATACCTCTTCCACCAAAAAAAATAGAGCAAAACTCAAACACCGCTCCACCAAACACAAACCCACAAGCAAACACAATCTTTCCTATTGGATTCATCGGATACAAGACATATTATAATATTAAACTTTCAAAGTACACCACAAATACTATATATGGACTTATTTCAATCCCACCTCACATCCGATCCAATTTCCTTCATCTCCTTACATTCAACAAAAACTTTTTGGCCAAAACCCAAATTTACAACAAAACCTTTTCGGTACTTTTTCTTCGATGTCCAATGTCCAAACACAAACAACCACACAAATACCACCAACACAACCAACGGTATAATTCATTATCAAAACGCAATTCGGAAGTAGTAGGCGATGGAAAGGGAAAAGAACATGGAAAGGGAAAGCTGTTATGTAACGTCTCAAACATACTAAGTAAAAACTTGTTTTTAAAACACCCAAATCACATAAACATTGTTCACAAACCGAAACAGAGTAAAATTTATCTCTCAAAACATCAGAGTAAATCAAAATAGATAATGCAGAAATAAACTCCAAGGGATGCAATCCAATCAAGTCGGGCCCTTCCCAAACCCAAACAAACGAATTCTAGGAAGACTTCTAGATAGTTTCTAGAGCCTTTCTTGGGCTTTAAGGAAACTTGGGTGGAAAGCAAAGTGATAAGGCTTATCCACGGAAACTAGCCTTATCCAATTTTCCTTGATCGCCTATATAAACCCTTCTATAGCCTTATATTTTCGACACTCATTCTAAATAACCCTAGATCCGAAAATCCGCTCCCCTCGCCTCTCTCTTCAATAGCCTTCAACTTCTAGTGTTTGGGTGTGAGCCATTAGAGGTACGAGATTTCTGGTGCTAGCTTACTGAAGATCTACAAAGAAGGAATTCAAGTTTATTTACAACAATAAACTAAAAGGTATGTTTTTAATAACCCTTTCTTATTTTCGAAAATAGCAATCTACTTTAGGTTTTTGAATTCAAATTGTTGTTTGCAAATCATAATGAGAACATAGATCCTTTAGGGTGCATGAAAACTTAGGGTTTTCCCCCCTAAAAATATGATTTTTGTTATGTATAAAAATCATCATGTTTTTCATGGATTAGCATAATTTTCACATTTTTGCTAAAGTAATTATGAGTGAGATTTTATAAGGCTAAGTTACTTTATATCATTATACTTATTAATGAGATTGTGTCATATCAAATCCGTTCGGCTGACGACCCTCCACCACACAAGAGAGCTACTGGTAAGAATAGATTGCCAATGTTGGTCATTTTATAGGTGGCTTTCTTAAACTCCCATATAGTATGGCTTTGTGAATGAGGCATACTAGCGATTTGACTAATTTGTCTTATACCTATAATATATTAAACTTTTAATTATATATAATATAAGATGTATTTTAAAACATTTGAAAAAAATACAAGGTTTAATCTTTTAATTATATAAAATTAAAATTTTAATTTAATTAAACTCAAACCAATTTATGGATTTAATATTTGTCTCTAATTAATCATTTAATTAAATTAATAATAAGATCCATGAGGATAATATTAACTAATCTTATAATCAATTATTATATAGTCAAAGGATATCTCATAACATTTAAGGTTTTATTAATTATCCAATATAAGCAAAGTTTGGATTTGGCAGATATTAAAAGTGATAACTACAAAATAACAACCAAATAAATCAAATTAGGTAGAAAATTCCGAAATACAAGATTTGGCAGTTTTCACGTCGTGAGAGGCAGACGCTCACGAAGTGAGAAACAGTTTTTCACAAAAATCGATTTTGTTCAAGTTCATCCTATGTACAAACAATCTAAGACACACCGAGGATCTGATACCACTGATGGGGTTTATAGATTTCAATAACAATGTGCTTGCGGAATTTACTTAACATTTAAGGACACATGCAACCAAAAGGATCTATGTCTTTTACACTTTGAATGTAACATGCTATGAACAACAAAAATTAACTTGAACCCTATTAAATCCCTAGTTTAATCAAATAGAATTATTAGGGTCACATAGCTTTTATTTGTTGTAGTAAACAAATCACTTCAATCTCCTTCTTGAAAACCTTGGAAAGCAAGCAACAGAAATCTCGTGTCTCTAGTGGCTCACACCCAAAACCTAGAAATCCTAGAATGAAGAGGAGAGAGAGGGGAGGTATAATTTTCATTCCTAAGCCTTATGGGAAGAGCATAAACAAAATTGAGGCTATAATGGGTCCTTCTATAGTTTAGGTAACTTAGGGACAAAGCAAAATTTGAATAATTAACTAATAGATTTAATTCATGTTCAAATCATTTCCTTATCTGCATCCAGGAGGCTTCTGGAAACCCTAAGAAGGCTCCTGAAATTGTTCACCTCTTGGATGATTCTAGAATTGCTTCTTTTGTTCAACTATAATTTTTTTTTGGTTTAATTTTCTTTTAACCAAATAAAATTTTAATTGTCATCGTACAATGAGTGAGATGACAAACGGGCAACAAGCTGTGCCGCTAAGCTTTTTTGAATGGTAAAACTAATTCTTTTAAAGACTACATCCTTCAATTAATTCCAAGTAATCTCAAATTAATTTCAGATTAACTATGATTAATAATTAATTAATTCTAGTTGATTTCTTATTAATTTATTAATCATATAAATTAACAAATCAATTATATAACAATTGATCTCATGTTAATTTATTAATTATGTAACACTCGTAGATCAGAGCTAGTCAATTTAGAGACGATAAGCATAAAAAATGGCTTGTTGATAGAAGAGTGTTTTGAATATATAATCTTAACCAAGCTGTAGTATATGTCACAAGGTTTCCGTACATAAAAAGAACGTTGAAATCCGAGTTATAACGAAGAAGTTATGACTCGTCGAAGTTTCGCAATAGATCCGGTACGACACTACGTGACATAAATAGCGAATTTACGATAGAGCGATATTTAACCTTAGTGGTTTAAATGAAAGTTGTAGAATACGTTAAACCGAGAGCGTGCATAACAAGAACGTCTAAGTCTGACTTCGTATGAGGAAGTTATGATTTTTCGAAGTTTCGACTTAGTAGTATGCAACCCAAAGTTCGAATATGATATCGAGTGGTTTCTAACCGAAACGATCTAAACGAGAATTGAAGATCTCGTCGATAGTAGTCCAAAGGTAAAAGGACAGACGAAAACGGACGCCGGATGAAGAAGTTATGAATTTTTAACGGACTTTTCCTGTCCCAGCCTGTTAAAAATATAATAATAAAAATAAATTCAAAATTAGCCAACATAGTCTAAATGAAAGTTGTAGAACATAGTCTCACCTACGTGTGGATATAAAGAGCGTCAAAAATGGAACTCGTATGCGAAAGATACGAATTTTAGAAGTTTTGAAATGCGGAGTACGCCCATCGTACCCGTATACATGGATCGGAATGGGCCACGTCAAACTGACCCACCACTCGAGTGTCTCAGGTCCGAGACCATGACGCATCCAGTCTGATCCGAAGAGTACGCCCAGCGTACATGTCGACGAGCTAGTACGCCCAACATACTGCTTGTAGAGGGATTATGCCCAACGTAATCGCACGCATCAGCCCCTATATAAATGTTGTGGGCTGCCGAGTTTTAGGGCTTAAATTCTTCTCTCTCACTCGTTATTTCCTCTTTTTGCGTGAAACTTATACCCCGAAACCCCGGTATCATTCCCGATACCCGAAGCAAGTCCCGAAGCCCTGAGGATCTCGAGAAGTAAAGTTTCCGAGCCGAAACTCTGCCCGTGAGAAACCCGGTTTTCAAGAAAGCATCCCGGTTTCACTAGACAATTTCTACTCGAAGAGTCGTAGTGCTATCCGAGCATCGTCTTAACAAGTGAGTGTGTAGTTACTTTCTTCTACCACATAGATATGAAGTATTTGCTATGAAGTACGTGATATGTGTTTATACATTGTTTGTTTATTGAGATGGATGTTGAAATAATGTTTTATACAGGTTTTATAAGATTTAAACTGTATATGTGTTTGCATCTACAAATATGTTGGGTAGAACATGGGTAAATGAAATAGTTGATGTGAGACAAAATAATAAGTGTTTTTGAACTTAACCTGTTCATTAGGTATTTTTGAACTCTATGTGTTCACTTGGTGTTTGAACTCAACGTGTTCAGTGGGTATTTTTGAACTCTACGTGTTCACTTGGTATTTTTGAACTCAATGTGTTCATTAAGTATTTTTGAATTAGATGTGTTCAGTTGGTGTTGTTGAATTGAGTGTGTTCACTAAGTGTTTTAGAACTAAGTATTCAACAGATGTTTTGAATTAAGTGTTCACTAGGAGTGTTAGAACTAGGTGTTCATTAAGTATGTTGAACTAAGTGTTTACTGGTTGTAATTTGAGGACCTTGGCAGTGGTGGACTTTGTGTCAATTCCTTAGGTCAATCCATAGGAATAAATGAATAAAGGATAGTTGATCCATAGGGTAAATCCTTGATAAATAAAGGAGATAATAGGGATGGGTAATTTGGGTTGATTGATTGATTGATTGATGATTAAATATAATAATTATATTATTGTGGGTCGAAAACCCTATATGCTCACCAGGATCCCAAGCCTGACCCACTCAGTTTTCTTTGCATTACAGGTAATGGCACAAGAGTATAAGTTGGTTGACTTGACGAGAGATTTTGGATTATAGACCAGTAGTTGTAAATAACTGCTATAAGGTTAAATTGTACTGTTTATGCTTTTTGTTCTGTATTGGAACATGACATCCCGAGGTTTTAGTATTTAATGAAAAGTACATTCTCTTTGAGAAATGTTTTGATAAAGTTTTATCATATTTTGTTTGGGAACAAATTCCGCAACTTTTTTCTTTAAAAGATTACCTTGATTTTAAAACAAAGCATAAACAAATCGGTCTTTTCTAGCCGTGAAATTTAGGGATGTCATAGTTGGTATCAGAGCATTAATTTAAGCGAACTAGGAATTTGTAGGATTTCTAGACTTAAACTTAGAATGATAAACAATGATTGTGAGATGAGTGTCTACCATATTTTAGACACGAGCACTGGTATATTTTAAGAAAGATGCCTAAAATGCTTTTATGTGCTCAATGCTATATGTTGCCATATGTGAAATTGTTTGTTCAGATCTATGGTCTGTTGCCGACCGGATCTGGAAACCTTATGTGTTTAGGATTCTAAGCGTACAACTACGATATTAGAACTAGCATGTAAACGTTGCGGAGTGATAAGGATAATTTGAACTTCTATCGTGAAAGAGGATCTAAATTCACCTTATTCGGTGTATAGATCAAAAATGGCAAGAACCAGAAGTGGAGTTGGAAACGTGAACGAAAACAGGAATCAACCACCTTTGATTGAGCAAGTAGTTGTTGCAGCAACACTGAGCCGATAACAATGACAGGAGTATAATTGATGATTCAAACGATGTTGGATCATCAGATGGGAGAAACTAGACGCCTGCTTCGGTAGAATCGGGAAGAACTTTCAATGGAAGTTGAAGAGCCCGAATTGAATGGAGGCCACTCGGAAGGAGGGAACAACAGTGGGATCGTTGGTCAAGCTGATTCGCCAGTGATTAGGAGAAAAAGCCAAGACGACGGGGTCGAAAGAAATGGATGCAAGTACACAGATTTTCTAACTTGCAACCCATCGACTTTCACAGGAAAAGAAAACCCAATTGGAGTTATGGATTGGATATCAGAGATGGAGTTGGCGTTCATAACATGTGGTTGCAAGGGCAAGCTACAAACCAGGAGTTATGGATTGGATATCAGAGATGGAGTTGGCGTTCATAACATGTGGTTGCAAGGGCAAGCTACAAACCACATATGCAATGCGTCAGTTCAGAGGCGGCGTTTTTCACTGGTGGAACACTCTAGGGAAAACCATAAACCCCAACGAGCCACTGCAACTGACTTGGGCAGAACTTTTGGTGCAATTCAAATGAAAGTTCTGCTTGGCCTAAAATCTGCTAGAACTAGAGAACCAATTCCTGACATTAAAGAAGGACAACATGTCCATTGATGAATACACCAATGCCTTCACAAATAAGATGGAGTTTGCTCTGCGCATTGTCCCAGACGAGCTGGAGAAGATAGATAGATATGCAAAGGGACTACCATGGGAGTACACAGTGCCAGTACGTCAGACACCTACCTTTGAGGCGGCCATCTGGGTTGCTAAGTTTGTCGAGGAAAATGATCAAGGGAAGAACCACCAACAAGGTTGAAGTTGGTGAGAAAAGATAGTTTGACGGATCCCCAAGATCCGACGAGAAGAGAAAAATCTCAAAGCCTGGTTCGAAAAAGTTCGAAGGAGGAAGAGATGAAGCAAGATAGTGTGATAAGTGCATGAAAAAACATTTGGGAAGATGTGGCGAGGAGGTCAGATGTTTCAAGTGTGGAAAGTCTGGGCACTACACCAATGAGTGTGCATCTAGTAAGAAAGTGTGTTATGATTGTAACGAAAAAGGGCATATCTTGATCAATTGCCCAAAGAAGAAAGAACCAGCAAAGCCAAAGGCATTCCACATGATCCTTGACGAAGCCGATGTTAATACGAGAAATCAAGGATGAAAACTTTGTATTAAGATATGGCTAGTATCTGGAAGTGTAGCCTATTAGCGACATAGTGTAGGGAGCACTTGAACCTTTGTGTAATCGTTTCAAGATATAATATAAACCTTGGTTTTGATATCTATTTGATATTTATGGTTTGGATGTCTATGTGATATCTATGGTGTTAATATCTGATGTGTTGGATAATTGTGTGATTTTTGTTGTTGTATGGTGACTTGGTTTAACTACGAGACAATACTTGGGACGAGTATGAGTAGTTGTGAATGGTAGTAGAGGCCTATACTACCGGAAGCACATGAATCGCAATTGGATCAGGGAAAGTCACAAGGTTACCAAGAAGCCAGTAATTGATTCCGTTTTGTTCAAGTATGTCATTACCATTGTTTCGGTAATTACTAGTAAGATGGTTGTTAATCCGACCCAAGTGGTCATATCAAATTGAGTCCGACTACGATGAGTTTGTTACGTGGTTCGGAGAACCAAGTTCGATGTAGCATCTGACTGAGGTTAGAAGATTGAAATCAATGCGACCGATAACATTACGCTCGTTGTTAAAGAAGCTTGTAGATAGAAATGCTACATGCTAAAATGTGATTATATCACATTAGAATATGTAGGAAGGTATGTTCCATTATGGAATTTGACTCTAAGAGACTTGAGTCTAAACGTTGCATCATACGATGAGAGATCATTAGAGCATGACCCATCGGTCTGTTACAATATATAAAGGAAAATACTTCTCCTAAGAAGAAGAAGGAGACCACAATAAGGATTTATTTTGTAACTCGTAGGTTACGATTGAAAGTCCAACACAGTACGAAGAATAGGTGCAAGATTTAGCATCACGGTTATTACTTAGGATGGAAATATAACTTGTGGAATCATTATACAAGCCCAATTTTCGTTGATGATTCCAGGACGTAATCATCCTAAAGGGGAGATAACTGTAACGCCCGTAGAACAGAGCTAGTCAATTTAGAGACGATAAGCGTAAAAAATGGCTTGTTGATAGAAGAGTGTTTTGAATATATAATCTTAACCACGTTGTAGTGTATGACACAAGGTTTCCGTACATAAAAAGAACGTTGAAATCCGAGTTATAACGAAGAAGTTATGACCTGTCAAAGTTTCGCGACAGATCCGGTACGACACTGCGTGACGTAAATAGTGAATTTACTATAGAGCGATATTTAGCCTTAGTGGTCTAAAGAAAGTTGTAGAATACGTTAAACCGAGAGCGTGCATAACAAGAACGTCTAAGTCTGATTTCGAGTGTCTCGGGTCCGAGACCATGATGCATCCGGTCTGATCCGAAGAGTACGCCCAACGTACATATAGATTACGCCCAGCGTATATGTCGATGAGCCAGTACGCCCAACGTAGTGCTTGTAGAGGGAGTATGCCCAGCGTACTCTGAAGTTACGCCCAACGTAGTCGCATGGATCAGCCCCTATAAATAGATGTCGGGGGCTGCCGAGTTTTAGGGCTCAAATTCTTCTCTCTCACTCGTTATTGCCTCGTTTTGCATGCAACTTATACCCCGAAGCCCCGATATCATTCCCGAGACCAGAAGAAAGTCCCGAAGCCCCGAGGATCTCGAGAAGTAAAGTTTTCGAGCCGAAACTATGCCCGCGAGAAGCCCGGTTTTCAAGAAAGAATCCCGGTTTCACTAGAGAATTTCTACTCGAAGAGTGTAGTGCTATCCGAGCATCGTATTAACAAGTGAGTGTGTAGTTACTTTCTTCTACCACATAGATATGAAGTATTTGCTATGAAGTACGTGATATGTGTTTATACATTGTTTGTTTATTGAGATGGATATTGAAATAATGTTTTATACATGTTTTAAAAGATTTAAACTGTATATGTGTTTGCATCTACAAATATGTTGGGTAGAACATGGGTAAATGAAATAGTTGATGTGAGACAAAATAATAAGTGTTTTTGAACTCAACCTGTTCCTTAGGTATTTTTGAACTCTATGTGTTCACTTGGTGTTTGAACTCAACGTGTTCATTAGGTATTTTTGATCTCTGCATGTTCACTTCGTATTTTTGAACTCAATGTGTTCATTAAGTATTTTTGAACTAGATGTGCTCACTTGGTGTTGTTGAATTGAGTGTGTTCACTAAGTGTTTTAGAACTAAGTATACACCAGATGTTTTGAATTAAGTGTTCACTAGGAGTGTTAGAACTAGGTGTTCGTTAAGTATGTTGAACTAAGTGTTTACCGGTTGTAATTTGAGGACCTTGGCAGTGATGGACTTTGTGTCAATTCCTTAGGTCAATCCTTAGGAATAAATAAATAAAGGATAGTTGATCCATAGGGTAAATCCTTGAGAAATAAAGGAGACAATAGGGATGGGTAATTTGGATTAATTGATTGATGATTAAATATAATAATTATATTATTGTGGGTCAAAAACCCTATATGCTCACCAGGCTCCCAAGGCTGACCCACTTAGTTTTCTTTGAATTACAGGTAATGGCTCAAGAGTATAAGTTGGTTGAGTTGACGAGAGATTTTGGATTATAGACCAGTAGTTGTAAATTACCGCTATAAGGTTAAATTGTATCGTTTATGTTTTTTTGGTCTGTATCGGAACATGACATCCCGAGGTTTTAGTATTTAATGAAAAGTACATTCTCTTTGAGAAATTTTTTGATAAAGTTTTATCATATTTTGTTTGGGAACAAATTCCATAATTAATTAACATATTAATTATCTATTTTTAATTAATAATTAATATAGTAATCACCTAATATATTAACATATTATTTATCTCTCTTTCTCCTCATGTCATTTCTAGCTATTTTTGGTTCTGAGGGCAACCCAAAAGGAACTCTGCTAATAATTCAAGATTATACTAATTTAGTGATTTGTTTAAACACCTAATCCAACATAAGTATCATTCTTTGTTGTCAAACCGGGTCAAAGGAACAATAATCTTGAAGAAATCATGGATGAAACTCCAGTAATAACTTGCTATCACAAGGAAACTCTGAATCTCAGATGGTGAACTCAGAACCTCACATTGCATCATTGTCTCGACCGTGGTTGGGTCAAGTATACCCTTTTGGTTGACAATGTTCCTTAAGAACTTCACCTCGCGCAACCAAAACTCACATTTGGAAAACTTGGCATAAAGCATCTCCCTCCTCAAATTCTCCAATACCATTCGTAAGTGCTCCTCATGTTGCTCCTTGGTCGTGGAATAGACCAAGATATCATCAATGAAAACAATCATTGACCGGTCAAACATCGGTCTGCAAACCTGGTTCATGAGATCCATGAACGTCGTTGGTGCGTTGGTGAGCTCGAATGGCATCACCACGAATTTGTAATGACCATAACAAGTCCTAAAGGCCATCTTCTGCACATCCTCATCCCTGAATCTCATTTGATGATACTGTTGGAGCATCGAAATGCTCTACAAATAATGAGTGACAGTTAGGTTATATTTTTCCCTTTATTGTATTGTTGGTGTATTTATCTCTCCCTCCTTTATAAAGGGATAGGTGGTCATATTCTTATTATGCATATTTTCTAAAATGTAATCTCTAAAGAGAGAAAGTGGTGGGATCTCTCCCACCTTGGGAGATTTTTCTCTCCCACCATTGTTCTTTATGAATATTATTATTATCACTCTTTTCTTTCTCATCTTCTAAGAATTCTCATCATATTCTTCATATTTTTATATTTTGTTACACGATAAATCTCAAGATTATTCTTCCGCATCCACCATTCGTATAAAAATGGGTTCCTACAATTGGTATCAGATCCGTACCTTGAAGATCTCACGATTATTTCAAAGGAGCTACTACCGTTCGGTGACTATCTTGAATTTTTTGTGTTTTTGCAAGAATTTTCGGGTTCAAACCGGAAATTTCTGATGAGTTTTCTATTTTCATGGGGGGTTCTTTCTTAGTAAAATAATTATGATGCTGCTGCTCAATCAAATTCACTGCTGGAAATTTATGTTCTTGGTATTCTTAATATTTTCTGTTGAAGAAATGAAGAAAAATGGGAAGAGCAATTATTTTTGTGGTCTCAAATTGTTGAAGAAATTGTTCTAGGGAGTTCTTGTATTCTTGGATGAGAAGACACAAAATAATGAGCTTATTTTCTTGAAGAAAGTGGAGAAAAACATTTATTTATTGAAGTTTTTTTTTACCCAACAACTATTCTTCTCAAAGGAATGAAGTTCCTGTTCTTCATAATTTTATTGCTGTGAATCTTGCAATTGAAGAATTTTTGGACGTAAAATGTGTTTGCATAAAGCATTTTGTCCTTTTTGCTCTTTTGGGTAAAGAGTACTCCACTCACTTTTTGCCTTCACAAGTAAAAAACCATGTGACTATGACAAATCCCATCACCTTTGTCCCTTAAAAACCCCCTTCACACTCTTCCTTTTGCCTTCCCAAGACCACTTTTTGACCCAAAATGCTTAAAAAATATTCCCCTCAATAAAATATGAATAAATGGCATTTGCGGTACCATTTTTTATGAAAAAAATAGCATTTTTCGTCACCTGTTCGGCCCTTCTCGGCCCCCCGAACCGCAGCCAAAAAATGCCTACCGGAGCCTCCTAAGAAGCCTCCACGCAACCCTTCTTAGCCTTGATCTGAAGTCCCTCTTAGCCTTGGTCCACAGCTAGACCCCCCCCCCCCCTTACAGCTTACCCTTCCCTTCCTGCTGATCTGCTGATTTGCTGACCGAAGTCCTCCCTCTCTTGGCCGGATAGCAGCCTCGGACCGAAGCTCGGATCCGTAGGCTCTCGCGTTCTGTCTAGCCTATACCGCAGTTACTTCTCTATCGCAACCTTCCTTCTTCTCGGACCGCAGCTTCCCTTTCGCAACCAAGCTCCATCCGAAGCCAACTCCTAGACCCGCAATCAGCCTACTTCCAGAACTTCCATGACTCCGGCCCCTCCTCTTGCCTCTGGTCCATCACCAGACTTCGGCTCTCCGCCCCCTTCTTCCTTCTTCATCCCCTCCCTCCTTCCCTTCTCTTCTCCTCCCTCCTCTTTCTTCTTCCCCTCCCCTCCCCTCCTTTTTTCCTCCCCTCTCATCAGCCCTCCTCTTTTTTTTAAACCCCCTTTTTTTATTTAAACATCATTTTTTTATTTATTCAACCATTTTTTTATTATTATTTCTAAATTTTTTTTTCAGCCATTCTTTTTTAACGACAATTTTTTTATTCAGCCAATTTTTTTAACACCATTTTTTTATTTTAGCCAATTTTTTTTATTAAAACCAATTATTTTTTTAAATCAATTAATTTTCTTAACACCAATTTTTGCCACAACCGAACCTTGGATTGTCACATGGTTCACTTCATGCCGATTATTTTGGAAGATTATTCCATACCGTAGTCGAACTTCATATTATTCTTTGTGATGCTTGCACCGCAACGGAGATTGATCAACAATGTTGTTTCGCATTCTTCACTTTATGGGATATTATGACTTGGCGCTCTAGATCTTTGGTTGACGAATCATGTATCTTGAGCATGTGGACTTTATTTTTTATTGAAGACCACTTCGAGAATTCCGGCACCACAGTTTGGATATTTTGATATAGTTTCAACACAACAGAGATATTTTTCATGCAGTGATTCTTCGTACTTTGGTATTTGTTCGAGCAGTCTTCAGCAACTATATCACCCATCTTCTCATGGCCTCAGAGTATCTATTTTACTCTATTTCTTGTGTCTTATCGAGACCTTTCATACATCTAGGGAGATCTCTCTTAGCTCTATGTATCCGACACTCCCCATCCGATGATTTTGTTGATTTTTGATATCCGGTCATTGGTTATCAAAAATAGGGAGAGAATATCATCCGGATTTGGTATTATGATTGTTTGAGTTTGGATTTTTGAAGACTTTTGAAGACGATTATTTATTTAGTGATGCGATCTGGCACTTGTTTTTGGTCTTTACGGATCAAATTTTTGGCATTACTCGATGTTTTCCGATTCAGATTATTTATTATTCGGACTCTACCATAGGATGATTTTGTGTTCGCATCCGGTTCAGATCTTATGGTTTCACGAGTTTGGATTTGTGATATTTTGAAGACGAAGATTATGTTGGCGATGTGATGTGACACTTATTTTTTATCCTTGGATCAAATTTTTGGCATTGTTGGACCATGTCTTTGGACTCACATTATTTTTATTCGGGATTCATTTTATGGATGCTTCACATTTTTAGCAGGTTATTCTTTGAAAAAATTTGGTGTATTATCATTCGAGAACTCGAGATGTTTTCCAAACTTTTTGAAGCCTAAGTGTGTCTTTTATTGGATCTTCTACTTGCTCATGGTGACCTTGTTCTTCCGATGATTATGACTGGTTTGAAGATTTGGATCTTATTTTTTTCTGCTTCATTTGTTGTTCTTTGAAGCCGAAGACCTTCATTGTTTGGAGATTCATGGCCAGTTTCAGACTTCACAGACACTTCAGAGCTTTAGAGACATTTCAGCATTTGGTTCTCACTATGTTTCATTTTATTACCACACTTGCTAGTCGAATTACTGTATTATAGCCTTGTATCACTTATTATATCTCTCATCATGTGTAAGCATTTAGGGAGAGAATGTTGGAGCATGTAAATGATCTACAAATAATGAGTGGTAGTTAGCTTATATTTTTCCCTTTATTGTATTGTTGGTGTATTTATCTCTCCCTCCTATATAAAGAGAGAGGTGGTCATTTTCTTATTATGCATCTTTTCTAAAATGTAATCTCTAGAGAGAGAATATGGTGGGATCTCTCCCACCTAGGGAGAGTTTTCTCTCCCACCATTTTTCTTCATGAATATTATTATTATCTCCTTTTTCTTTCTCATCTTCTAAGAATTCTCATCATGTTCTTCATATTTTTATATTTTGATACACAATAAATCTCAAGATTATTCTTCCGCATCCACCATTCGTATAAAAATGGGTTCCTACAGATACCCCGATCGCAAATAATTATTAGAAAACCAAGATGCACTCTGAAGTTGTTCTAATAAGTCGTCGATCCATGAAAGTGGATAATGGTTCTTCATCGTCAACTTGTTCAGGTCCTATAATTAATGCACGTCCTGTATGAACTATCCTTCTTTTCAACAAACATAATCAAAGTGCTCCCCACATAAAAATGCTCAACCTGATGAGTCCCTTTGTCTAATAGCTCCTGTAGTTGTTTAGAAAAATCATGCATCTCTGGAGGTGCTAAGCAATAGGGTGCTTTGGCTATCGATGTTGCACCCGAAATAAGTGTTGGATAAGGTGTCTAAGTCCATAACTATTTTTGGTATGTACTTGACCCGGTTTGGCATGGTCTATTTGGGTTGCATGGCATCATGCATTTGGATAGACTAAAATGAGAGAAATAACACTTACGGTTTATTAATATATTATAAGTTCTAATATATTAATAATATTATTTCATTAGTATTGATCAAGAATTAATTTAGAATTAATTAAGTGATCAAAAAGGTGACTAATTAAATATATGGGTTGATTGTGTAAATCATCCATACTTGTATAGTCGGCTAAATGCTCCATGGATTATCAAGTTGGGCTAAGACCCATAGGATGCTCCATGGAGGTGTAAACCCATGGAAAATGGAAATGGAGAGTCATGACACATTAGGGTTTACATGGTGTAACCCTAATTGTAACACACTATATAAGTAACATAAAGCTCACCAAAATCGGCCACTAGAAGGAATAGAGAGGGCAAACCGATTTTAGAAGTGTGACATTTCTCTCAAAGTTTATTCCAAGTGGATTTGGTGTTGTGTGAGACATTTGAGGCATCACACTTGGGGTGCTAGGGTCACAAGGTTTTCAAGGAATCCAAACTACTACAAGGTATGTTTTCTAGCTTACTTTTATGTTTAAAGTTCCCCATGTATGCTAGATAGGATTAAGAACCTTGGGAAAATAAAATTTTCATGTATCCTAGTCAAGCATAGATCCAAGGTTTCTAGGGTTGCATGAACACCTTAGGAGTGTTAGTATGCTTAAAACCCATCAGTGGTATTAAAGCCTAGGCTTGTTTGTTTGATACTTGATGCAAAACTTGTTTTTCCAAAACCAAAAACTATCCACACTGCAAAACTCGACGAGTTCTGGCCAAAAACTCGCCGAGTTCATGAGTTAACACATGAACTCGACGAGTTCCTAAGGAAACTCGACCAGTTTGGCTTGCAGACTGCAGTTTCTCGTGTTTTGCTACTGCAAATGAATTAGAAACATTACCCTAAACTGTTTTGGTGTTTTCAACTTGTTTTACATGGTGTAATTGTTGTACTAATTCATTTTCAATGGCTAATATCAAAATTTCATGTGTATATGTTCTTGAAATCTTGATATGAATATTCATTTTCATAGGAGTTCTTAATAGATCATAGGAATTATGTGCTATTCATTGGTAGTTAATTCATGATCATGATGTGTTTTAATGGAGTCAATAACTTGTCCTCAAGTTATGGATAACCAAAAGTCACTTTGTAATAAATCCATTAAAAAAACACATAAGTTACAAAAAAATGAAGAGTCTTCATTTTTAATAAACAATAACTCATAAGTTATGAATTGAAATTTTTTGTAAAGTTACAAAACTTTCCCTCAAGTTTTGGAACATGTAAAGTCATCTAGTAAACTTTAGTTCCAACCCCTAGAATTTTAAAAGTTCAAATTCAACACTTATACTTTATAATATTATAAGTTAATAATAGTATATATATATATATATATATATATATATATATATATATATATATATATAAGATCAATTCGTTTTACCGTTAGTAGGCCTCATTCACGAAGCCGATCTATAAGGGGGGGGGGTATAAGGTTGTTGCCTATAAAATGACAGCTTAATGGGTGTCCACTATCACCCACCGCTTCCTTGACTGGTGGAGGGTCGTTAGCCGAACAGGTAGGACAATGACTTTAAATTCTCATTAAAAGTATAATGATTATTATAAAGTAACTAAATGCTTTTATAAATTCCCAATCTTAGTTACTTTAGGAAAAATATGAATAAGGTGCTAATCCATGAAATTACACTTTGCACTTTGTTTAAGTCGTTAGTGGAGCATGTGTGGTGACTTAAGGTTTTTCATAGGTCGGTGGAGCGTGTGTGGTTAACCGGCACATCGATTGAGTGAAAAACATTAAGGGTACCAAGTAATTTGCATGGTTACTTCACACCTTGTTTTGTGATCCTCGGCATCCCAGTCACAAAACTTAAAGGGCACACTCGAGATTGAAACATGCCAATGAAATTTTCAACGAATCTCAAAAGAATCTAGGAGTTTCTAAAACTAATTAAAAGCTAATAATTTATATTTCATTCTCATGGTGGAAATTGATGAATCGTCATTCACCTACCTTTCAAATATGTTATAGCTTAGATTACGACATCCCTCTTCTAAGTTATAATATATTGTGATTGGATCATAACCTTAATATTACATTTGGGTGTTTTATTAAGGACTATCTTTATATCTAATCTAAATTTGTTTTCTTCTTTTCAGATGTCAACCAACAATATTGTTTCTGGCTCAAACCCTACCGGCTCCTTCTCTCTCATAAACCTTTATGGGAGAGTCATCTTTGATGGTTCCAACTTTATGGATTGGATCCGGAACATCAGGATGGTCACTCGCTATGAGGACAAGGAATATGTCCTCAATAAGGAGCTGAAGGAAATTGGCGAGTCCACTGCTACCCCTCAGGAGATCGCTGACTTCCGGACACATGAAAGAGATGCTACCAAAGTGGCATGCATCATGTTGGCCACTATGACAGCCGAGCTCCAAAAGTCCTATGAGGACTACTATCCTTTTGAGATGCACCAGGATTTGATGGACCGATACCATCAGAGTGCTCGTCAAGAGTGATATGAAATCATCTCCTCCATGATAACAACCCGAATGAAGGATGGTGAACCCATCACAGGCCACATGTAGAAAATGCAAAGGTATGTCGACCGTTTGTTGAAACTTATTGTGAACTTCCCCAAGGAGTTGGAAATAGATATCATTTTGCACTCCTTACCCTCGTGTCATGATCAATTTCGCATGACATACCACATGAACAAGGAGGAAGTTACCCTCAGCAAGCTTCAAGGACTCCTAAAGACCGCTGAAACATGTCTTAAAGGTAAGTCAATTGTTACCACTCCTACTCCTACTCCAAACTCCGCCCCTGTCCTGGAAATTGGGAAAGGTAGAGGGAGAAAGAGGAAGAAGCCTTCGAAGGGTACCAAGGGTAAGACCCTTGATGGCTCTTCTTCAACTGGAACCAAGAAAGTTTTCGTCACTCCTTCTGACCCAAAAGAGGATGAATGCTTCTATTGCCATAAAAAGTCGCATTGGAAGTGGAGCTGCCCAAAGTACCAGCAATATATTAAGGATGGGAAAACGAAACCTACCTATGCAAATATTTACACAATATTGTCTAATAACTCACCCTATTCTAACTCTTGGGTCCTTGATACAGGTTGTGGAATTCACATATGTTCTGATTTGCAGGGGATAAGAAGAAGTGAGAATGTGGAGCATGGAAAGATAAACTTGATCATGGGGAATAGGAAAGCTTCACCTGTCACCAAGATTGGAGTTTATTCTCTATTGCTAAGTAGTGGGTTTCCATTAGATTTGAATAAATGTTGTTACTCGCCTGAAATGGCAAGAAATATTATTTCCTTTCATGCTTTGTACAAACAAGGGTTTACCTTTTCTTTTGATAATGAAGTTGGTGGAATAAATGCTTTCTTTAATAATGTTCTTTATTTTAAAGCATTACTTTGTGATGGTGTGTATGATGTTGCGTCTGTTGTAGATAACCTAGGAAATAATGTGTTGTGTGTTGATTCTTCTAATAATAATAACTTGGATAGAGCATCCTTATGGATTTGTCGTCTTGGACATGTAAGCAAGAAACGCATAGGCCAGCTCCAAAAGCATGGAGTCTTGGAGTCATTTAACCTAAAGTCAGATGAAATTTGTGAATCATGCTTACTTGGAAAAATGAAAAAGTCACCCTTTACTGGTTCTTGTGCAAGGGCTGAAGGTTTGTTGGATCTAGTGCACACAGATGTGTGTGGACCCTTCAAAACTGCCACAAGGGTGCTAATCGTTATTATGTGACTTTTACAGATGATTTTAGTAGATATGGTTATGTCTACTTAATCAAGCATAAGTCAGAGGCTTTTGAAAGGTTTAAAGAGTTTAAACAAGAAGTCGAGAATAAATTGGGCAGGAACATTAAGATGCTTCGATCCGATCAAGGTGGTGAGTATCTTAGTACAGAGTTCCTCGACTATCTTAAGGGATGTGGGATTGTCTCACAATTGACACCTCCCAGGACACCATAGTTGAATGGTGTAGCTGAGAGGCGTAATCGAACCTTGTTGGACATAGTTCGTTCCATGATGATTCGAGCTTCGCTACCAATCTCATTCTAGGGGTATGCCTTCGAGACTACCGCCCATATCCTTAATCTAGTCCCAAAAAAGAAGGTTGCCAAAACACCTCACGAGATGTGGACTGGAAAAGTTCCTAGTCTAGCCCACATCAAGATTTGGAGTTGCAAGGCATTCGTGAGACGCAAGACTCATAATAAACTCGAACCTCGAAGTGAGAGGTGTATTTTCATCGGCTACCTACATAAATCCTTTGGTTACCCCTTCTACAGACCCAGTGAGAATGCGGTCTTTGTAGCAAGGAGGGGTGTCTTTCGAGAGAGAGAGAGAGAGAGAGAGAGAGAGAGAGAGAGTTCATAAGCCAAGGAAACAGTGGGAGGCAAATTGACCTTCAAGAAATTCAAAAGTCGAGTGGTGAAGGAACCTCAAATCCTACCAATCAACCTGAGGAGGAAACTCCTATTGATCGGACATAAGAGTCTGTACCTCTGAGGCATTCCACGAGGGTTAGGAATGCACCTGAGCACTACTATGGTTTCCATATTACTACGGAAGGTGAGACACTTATCAGTGATGAGACACTGGTAAGTCTGGATGAACCTAACAACTATGCGGAAGCCATGGCAGGCCCCGAGTCTGCTTAATGGAAAGAGGCAATGGACAACGAGATATAGTCAATGTACGACAATCAAGTTTGGAACTTGGTTGACAATGTACCAGGTCGCAAGACAGTTGGGTGCAAATGGATCTTCAAGAAGAAGACCAACATTGATGGTAATGTACACACGTACACGAATGGTTGCAAAGGGCTTCTCTCAAACTATGGGACTTGATTATGATGAGACCTTTTCACCAGTAGCAAAGATTAAGTTTATTAGGGTCCTGTTAGCCATTCCTACATTTCATGATTATGAAATATGGAAAATGGATGTCAAAACCGCATTCCTTAATGGAAGTTTGGCTGAATATGTTTACATGTGTCAGCTAGAGTGTTTTGTTAGTACAGAATACCGTAATAGAGTTTGGATTGAAACAAGCACCTCGCAGATGTAATCATTGTATCGATGAGAAAGTCAAAGATTTTGGATTTTCAAGGAGTGAAGATGAATCTTGTGTGTATGTCAAGGCTAGTGGGGTATAGTTATCTTTTTGGTATTGTATGTGGATGACATACTATTCATAGGAAATGACATCCCAACCTTGCAGGAAGTGAAGTCCTGGATTAGGAAGTGTTTCGCTATGAAAGACCTAGGAGAAGCTGTCTATATTATAGGGATAAGGATTCTGAGAGACCGGAGTAAAAGACTAATTGGACTTAGTCAGAGTACATACTTGGAGAAGGTGTTGAATAGATTCAACATGCAGGATTCCAAGAAAGGAGAGTTACCCGTCCAGAGTAACGCCAAATTGAGTAAGACTCAGAGTCCGAGTACCGAGGCTAAGATAACATAAATGAGTCGAGTACCTTATGCTTCCACTGTAGGCTCGATCATGTATGCTATGAATTGTACTCGCCCTGATGTAGCATTTGCTTTGAGCATGGTTAGCAGATATCAAGGGAATCCTGACAAGGCTCACTGGACCGCGGTAAAGAATATCCTCAAGTACCTGCGGAGGACTAAGGACTAGGTCCTTACCCTTGGTGGGAGTGCTGACTTGACAGTTGTAGGGTATAGTGATGCTAGCTTCTAGAATGATAGGGATAATTTTCGCTCTCAGTCAGGCTGGGTCTTTACCTTAAACGGAGGAGCAATTACTTGGAAAAGTTCCAAGCAGGAGATAGTGGATGATTCAACTTGCGAATCAGAGTATATAGCAGCAAGCGAGGCAGAAAAGGAGGCTATATGGCTAAAGAACTTCATTTGAGACCTTGAAGTTCTACCAGTTATCAAGGAGCCTATGGAAATTTTCTGAGATAACGAAAGTGCAGTTGCCTTAGCGAAAGAACCAAGGGATCATGGGAGATCCAGACACATTGTCAGAAAATACCATTTCATCAGACATTGAATAGAAGAAGGAATCCTCATGGAAAAGAGGGTATCATCAGATGAGAACCCAACAGATCCCCTCACGAAGGGACTGGGTAGGGTTAAGCATCTCCAGCATGCGAGGCGCGTAGGGCTGAAGGATGATATTAGTTTTAGTAGTTAGATAGCTTTGAAATGTGTAAAGCGTAATTGACATTTGATGATGAATAAAAGTTGTATTTATTTATGACTAAAGTGTTGCTATCTTTTGTTAATCGTTTACCATCGTTTCATTTTGCATGTTTTGACTTCCAGAATATTTATGCTATGTATTACGTATTATTCAAATTCTTCACGGTCAGTTATATGTTGGAAGTAGGTATGAATTAAGACTGTCATGGGTTGGCTTGTAGAGGTCTAAGATGTTGGACATAGCTACAACACTCATGAGTGCTCATAAGTTCAGAGTATTGGATTCAACCCACACTCACCTGTATCACTTCATGGAATTTATCTCGAGTGATCGTGAGATGATAATATCATATAAGTCTTCAAACCTAGAGATATGAATTTTTGCCTATAAGTTGGTTATACATTGATTGTACGAAAACGCATTGGTAACTCGATGTTATAAAACGTGCTTTTGTGTGTGATTCAACAAGTAGTAGAACAAGCATATGAGTTGAAGTTTGTCTGTTCCTTCTTGGATTAGAAGCGATATCTGGGCCCCTCGATGATTTTTTTGACCTATGTATCGGGCCCGGTCAGAACTAAATTGATGTGTTCGATTAAGTTCTTTGTCAAACAAATCAGGAAATCGAGAAACAAACTGCTGGATAATAACTAAGACATTGTTCCATGTATTTGTCCGGCTGATATCTAGAACATAGAATTATATGATCCCTTATCTTAAATGGTGTATCATCATCATCTCAGTTCCGAGAGACCTTGAAAGAGCTACGATTGCTGATCGGTTCCTGAAGTCATACTTGCAGTTATAGTTATTAGACTTATCCAAGTGAGAGACTATTGGATAAGGTGTCTAATTCCATAACTATTTATGGTATGTACTTGACCCAGTTTGGCATGGTCCATCTGGGTTGCATGGCATCATGCATTTGGATAGACTAAAATGAGAGAAATAACACTTATGGTTTATTAATATATTATAAGTTCTAATATATTAATAATATTATTTAATTAGTATTGATCAAGAATTAATTAAGTGATAAAAAAGGTGACTAATTAAATATATGAGCTGATTGTGTAATTCATCCATACTTGTATAGTGGGCTAAATGCTCAATGGATTATCAAGTTGGGCTAAGACCCATAGGGTGCTCCATGGAGGTGTAAACCCATGAATCATGGAAATGAAGAGTCATGTCACATTAGGGTTTACATGGTGTAACCCTAATTGTAACACACTATATATGTAACATAAGGCTCACCAAAGTCAGCAACTAGAAGGAATAGAGAGGGCAAGCCGATTTTAGAAGTGTGACATTTCTCTCAAAGTTTATTCCAAGTGGATTTGGTGTTGTGTGAGACATTTGAGGCATCACACTTGGGGTGCTAGGGTCACAAGGTTTTCAAGGAATCCAAACTACTACAAGGTATATTTTCTAGCTTACTTTTATGTTTAAAGTTCCCCATGTATGCTAGATAGGATTAAGAACCTTGGGAAAATAAATTTTGCATGTATCCTAGACAAACATAGATCCAAGGTTTCTAGGGTTGCATGAACACCTTAGGAGTGTTAGTATGCTCAAAACCCATCAATAAGATTAATCTGAAACTCAGTCTGCCTCTCAAGAGGCGCCCCCGACAAATCCTCGAGATACACGTCGGGGAAGTTCCAAACAATGGGCACGTCATCCACAGTCTTCTTATCCTCAACTCAAGTATCTAACACATAAGCCAGTAGTTCAAAGCACCCCTGTTGAAGATACCTCCTTACTCTCTCAATCAACAGATAGTTCGTCGATGCTGAGCACCCTCGCCATGCATAATCAATTCTCCCCCACTTGGAGTTCGAACTCTCACTAACAGGTTCTCACAATCAATCATATCCTCGTTTGAGCTCAACCACTCCATGTCCACAATAATATTAGTCCCTTGTAGAGGAATAGGGATTGAAATTATCAAATGCTTTTTGCAGAACAACTCGAGAATGCAACCACGATGAATGCTTGGAGCATTCATAGTATGATAATCTGCAATCTCCACATCCAACGAGTAGTAAAAATCTCTCGGAGCATAAATACACTAATTGATAGGCACAAGAGACACAAAAGATCGAGTAGCACCCAAATCGAAAAGAACATGAGTAGTCATACCATTGACTAAAAACGACCTGGTGATAACATCTGGCGTTGCTTGGGACTTCTCGGCCGTCAAATTAAAAGCTCTGCTCTTCACTATGGGAGCCTTTTCCTTGCCCTCATGGCCATCAGTAATCCTCAGTGTCGTCGGAGCGGGTGCCCTCGTCGCTCCACCTGATAATCTCAGACAATCATCCTTCTTATGGCTCGTCTGATTGTCATGGAAGCATATGAGTGCTCCCCGAGTGCAATCCCTACTATAATGACCAGTTTGGCCGCAATTAAAGCAAATCCCTCCCTTCTCATGACAGATCTCCTTATGAGACCTCCAAAACTTGGCACAATGGACCTGACCCTGGTGGCCTCTCGGTCGTGAATCAAAAGTATTGGGCCTCTTCGTTGGACCCACTGCTATCTAAACCTACTCTGTCTTGCGCTTCTTCCGAAGCTCCAACTCAATTTCTTGCTCCCGCTCCTGAGCTCTGGAAATCATATCCTCTAATTTCCTGCAGTTCAAGATGCTAACAAAGTTCCAAATCTTATCCCTCAGCCTGTCGTGATATCTCATCTTCTTCATCTCCTTATCCATAACATATTGCGGAACCAGTAATGCCCTATCCCTGAACATGCCAGTGATCTCTTCCAAAGACTTGGTCGTCTGGCAGATATCCTAGAACTCTCATTTCAACTGTTGCACCTCAATAGCCGATGGAAACTACATTATGAACCTGTCAACAAAATCTGGCTAGGTCATAGCCTCTACCCCTAAAGCATGACCAACCTCCTCCCACTAATCGCGAGCCCATTCCCTCAGAAGACAAGCTGAAAACTTCACTTTTGCCTCTTGGGGAAGAAGCTCAACCACTAAGTAGTCACCATATTTTCAATCCACCGTGTATTGGCAATCGGGTCCTTCAGCCTGAAAAAATGTGTGGCTCCACAAACCTTTAACTATCGGAAGGTGAGAGTTCGTGTCCCGAAATGACCTGCTGCAATCTCTACAAGAAAGGCTCCTAAGAGCTCATCCAATAACTCCATAATCCCATCCTTGATAGTACCAAACATCACAGGAGTCGCATCCAAGATGACGCGAGTAATCTCTACGTAATGAATGCATGCATCCTCTTGTCAACCAACTCAGCATCAACACCTGAACAGGAACCAGAACCAAAACCTCAGGTAGTCACCACCATACTGAAAGGCAACAATGCAAAAGATTAGAACATACCCAAAATCTCCTCACACTTCAAGCTTCTTAGTGCTGGATTAGGTGTCTAAGGCCATAACTATAATTGGTATGTACTTGACCCAAGAGTACCATGGTCCTTTTGGGTTGCCTTCACCAGAACAATCTGATAGGATGGATATTTGAGAAAGAGGTTATTTATGATTTATTAATATATTGCAAGTATAATATATTAGTATGAAATCATGTTATTTAATTATTATTGATCAAGATTTAATTTGGAATTAATTTAGTGATCAAAAGAGACTCATTAAATTAACAGGGACTAATTATATAAATCAATGATATATATATATATATATATATATGTGTGTGTGTGTGTGTGTGTGTGTGTTTGGGCTATTGATCCATGATGGGCTAAGTTTATGTAAGTATCCATGAAGAGTTAGCCCACATGAGATATGGATCATAACCCAAGTGTATGGATTAGGGTTTACCCATGACTCTTGGATTCTTACACTATATATGTGACATCCCTTAGCCTAAAATTGAGACACTAGTTATCAGAGAGATACTATAGCCGATTTTAGTGCATTGGAACCTCTCTCTCAAGTCATCCAAATTGTTGGTGATGTTTGTGACTTATTAAGGGCATCACATTTGAGGTGCTAAGTTCTTAAAGGCCAAAGACAACAAGCTACAACAAGAGGTAAACAATCTAACTAGTTTTATGATTCAATTATCAAATTTTGTATGCTAGTTTAGGCTTCATGCTTTGGAAAACAATTTTGCATGTATAACTAGAGAAAACATAGATCCAAAACGTTAGGGTTGTATGTGCACCTTAAGGTTGTTAGAGTACATAAAACCTAACAGTGGTATCAGAGCCATGGGTAGTTTACTGTTATATAGATGCATTTGTTAATTGTTTAAATCTGGAAAAAATGAAATTATGCACTCTGCCAAGGTGAACTGGGCGAGTCCATTATCCGACTGGACGAGTTCAACAGTCTGTTGGCTGATTTTTGGGTTTTTGTGGCTAGAATTGGATTTGGATCATTACCTTAAACTTTTTTGTATCATAAAATCTGTTTTTCTGATATGGTAATGATTATCTCATCCAATTAAAAGATAAATTGTCAAATCTTGAAATTATTACTAGTTTATATGATATGCTAATTGTTTGTAATATTTTGATTTGAAGTTATCTTGCTATAAGAGTTGCATTATGTCAAATTTGTAAAAGATAAAATTATGATTATTTTATTGGTTTTAAAATTTGATCTAAAAATTTTTAGGAGTTACAAAACTTGCCATCAAGTTTTGGAACTCAAAAGTTTTTATTGAGTTACAAATCCTGTCATCAAGTTTGGAACTCAAAGGTTTTTCAAGAGCTACAAAACTTGCTCTCAAGTTTTGAAAGTTGAAAAGTCATATTTATGAAATATTGAAAAGTTTTCAAAAGGTGCAACTCTTGGGTTCATAACTTAAAAGAATTAATTAAAAAGTTTTAATTTTTGAATTTTTTTTATTTTGAACCTTAATGATTTTCTTTTGAATAATTCAAGTTAACTCTTACCAATCGTATTAAATTAATTAAAGTGATTAATTAAAAGAGAAGATTAATAAATCCATAATAATAATATGGTTTAAGATTAATTAAATTAAAAGTATAATTTATTAATAGACTAAACCACATTGTATTTTAAAAGTGTAAAATACACCCTTATACTATATAAAATTATAAGTTTAATAATTATATATATATATATATATATATATATATATATATATATATATATATATATATTTATAAGACAAGTCAATCTTACCGTTAGTAGGCCTCATTCACGAAACTGGTCTATAAGGGGGTATAAGGATACTACCTATAAAATGGTGGTTTAATGGGTGTCCACTCTCACCCACCGCTTCCTTGACTGGTGGAGGGTCGTTAGACGAACGGGTAGGATAGGACATTAATTCTCATTAAAAGTATAATGATAACTATAAAGTAACTAAATGTTTTATAAAATTCTCAATCTTAGTTACTTTAGGAAAAATGTGAAAATGATGTTATCCCATGAAATTGCACTTTGCACCTTGCCAAGTCGTTAACGGATCATGTGTGGTTAACCGGCACATTAACTTGGACTAACAAGGGTGGAAAAGAGTAGCTTGATGTTATTCATAGATCAATAGAGCGTATGTGATTAACTGGCATATTGATTCGGTGATAAATGACATCGAGAGTACCAAGTATATTAGCATGGTTATTCATACCTTGTTTGTGATCCTCGGTATCCCAATCACAAACTTGAAGGGCATAATCGAGATTAAACATGCCATTGAAAAATTAAATGAATCTCAAAAGATCTAGGAGTTTCATTTAAAACTTAATTCGTTTAAAATTTTCGTTTTCATGGTGGAATTGGTAAATTGTCATTTACCTATTGTAACACCCGTGTTTCTAGGCTAAGCACTAATGATGATGTAATAGTCTAGGTCAACCTTTGTAATTTGTTTTGAAATAATAAATTCTATTATTTGAGTGTTATGTGAATATCATGTGAATTATGTGTTTTATGCTTAATAGTTGTGATTTGATAAATTAAAGATAAAAATAAGCATTAAAATAAAATATTAGATAAACCCAATATCTATGAAGGAAATTGTAGTGGTCATGACAAGGATTCCGGAGATATAAAGAATACCGAAATTCGAGTTATAACAAAGAAGTTATGACCTGTCGAACTTTCGCGACAGAATCGGTATGACACTGCGTGACGTAAATAGTGAATTTATGATAGAATGATTTTTAGCCGTAGTGATCTAAACGAAAGTCGTAGAGTTCGTTAAACCAAGAGCATGCATAAATAGAACGCCCAAATCTGACTTCGTACGAGGAAGTTATAATTTTTCTAAGTTTCGACTTAGCAGTCTGCAGCACAAAACTAGAAATTTAGATCGAGTGATTTTTAGCCGAAGCAATCTAAACGAGAATCGAAGATATCTTAGATATTAGTGCAACGGTAAAAAGACAGACGAAAATGGACGTCGGATGAAGAAATTATGAATTTTTAACGGACTTTTCCTGTCCCGGCCTGTTAAAAATATAACTTTAAAAAGAAAGTCAAAATTAGCTGACAGAGTCTAAATGAAAGTTGTAGAGCATAGTCTCACCTACGCATGGATATATTGAATGTCAAAAATGGAGCTCGTATGCGAAATATACGAATTTTAGAAGTTTGGAAATTCAGAGTACGCCCAGCGTAAGGGAGTACGCCCACGTACTCGTGCTCATGGTCTGAGTTGGGCCACGTAGCCTACTCTGTCGCATGGTTGACATGTGTACGTAGCTTCGATGCGTCCGAGATGATCCACCCGTATGCCCAACGTACTCGGTGTACGCCCATCGTACTGAGCCGCAACACAGTACGCCTAGCGTATGGGCACATTACGCCCAGCATAACCCTGATGTTCAGCCACTATAATTAGAACTCAAGGCTGCCCGATTTTTGTTTACTTTCTTTACATATCTCACCCTTATACTCTCTTCTAAATTGCAAGAAATACCCACGAAGCCTAGTGTATTGTCATAGCACCCGAAGCAAGTTCCAAAGCCCCGAAGATCCCGAGAAAAAGAGTTTTTGAGCCGAAACCTTGTCCACGTGAAGCCCGGTTTTTGAGAAAACATCCTGGTTTTATCGGAAACGATCATTTTAAGAGACGAGGTGCTGCCTGATTACCATGTTATCAAGTGAGTGTATAGTCACTTTCTTCTTACACATAGATATGAAGTATTTTCTATAAAATACATGCTATGTGTAACTATATTGTTCGTTTAATTGAGATGGGTGTTGAATAGATGTCTTATACAAGTTTTAAACTGTATATGTATTTTTTTTATCTACAAATATGTTGGGTAAAACATGGATAGATGAAATAGTTGATGTGTGTTAAAATAATGAGAGACCTCGATATTGTTATTGTTTTAGTCATCTAGTGGAGTATAGATGATGACCACGGAACTTTTTAGACAGTCCAGTGGAATGCTAGCAGGATCGCAACCTGTAGGTGTTTGTGAACTTAGTGTTAAATGGTATACTCCATCCCCCCACATGGTTGCCTTATTTGACATAAATTGCTGAGGAATCCCTAAATCAGTATTGTCGCCCCGGTGAAAATCCTTTGGCTAGGTCCCTTATGAAAGGCGTTTAGGGACGTAAAGTGAGGATAACAGCAACGGGTATTTAGGGCTATTGTTGTTTGATGAAATTAATAAATTTATTGTTGGTTGATGAAAATTAATAAATTTATTATTTATGGATTGAAAACCCTATATGCTCACCAGGCCCCCAAGCTTGACCCACTCAACTTTTTATATTACAGGTAGTGGACCTAGAGCATAGTTGGATGACAACGAGAGACTTTTTTATTATAGGCCAGTAGTTGTAAATAACTGTTGTAAGACTTATAATGTATTGTTTATGCAATTTTGCTTTGTATCGGAACATGACATCCCGAGGTTTTGTTATATAATGAAAATATATATCTTTGAGAAATGTTTTGATAAATTTTTATTATATTTTGTTTTGGGAACACATTCTGCAACATCTTTTGGGAGATTACTCTGATTTTATTTTAAAAGCATAAACTAAATCGGTCTTTTCTGGCCGAGAAATTTAGGGATGTCACAGTTAGTATCAGAGCATTAGTTTGAGCGAACTAGGAATTTGTAGGATTTCTAGACTTAAACTTAGAATGGTAAGTGATGATTGTGAGATATGTGTCTACCATATTTTAGACACAAGAACTAGTATATTTTTTTAGGAAAGATGCCTAAAATACTTTTATGTGCTAAATGCTATATGTTTGTCATATATGTCATTATTTGTTCGGATCTATGGTCTATTGCCGACCAGATTTGGAAACCTTATTTGTTTAGGATTCTAAGCGTATGACTACGATATTAGAACTAGCATGTAAACGTTTCGGAGTAATACAGAGAATTTAAATGTCTATCGTGAATAAAGATCTAAATTCACCTAATTTGGTGTATAGATCAAATGGCGAGAACCCGAAGTGGAGCTGGAAATGCAAATAGAAACCAGCAACCTCAACCCTAAGTGGTGGAACAAGTGCCGATAGCAGCAGATGCACCAGAACCCATCACAATGGCTAGAGTACGAGCCATGATTCAGACAATGATGACTGATCAAAAGGAGGAAATGAGACAATTGTTGCTGAACAACAGGAGTGAACCTTCTATGCCTGTTGAACAACCCGAACTAAACGATGGTCAGTCGGAGGAAGGAAACTACAGTAGATTTGTTGGTCAAGATGAACCAATTGTGGTTAGGAGGAATAAACCGGAGAGGTAAATCAACAGAGATGGGCGTATGTATAAGAATTTCTTGGGTGCCAAACCACCAAGTCTTTTTGGAAGCCCAAAGCCTGTAGAAATTGTGGACTGGATCTCCGAAATGGAGCTGGTATTTGAACGTTGCAACCGTAACAATAAGTAGAAAATTGTTTTTGCGGTCAGACAACTCAAGACTGAAGTTTTAAGCTGGTGGAAGTTGTTGGCACACACGATGCCACATGGAGAAGCCCTGAAAATTTCTTGGTAAATGTTCTTGGAGCAGTTAAAGATGAAGTACTGCTTAGAGATAGAGATGATAGATCTAAACAATGAATTTCATAACTTAAAGAAAGGGAAAATGAGCATAGATGACTATGCTACTGCATTTACTCGTAAATCTAGGAGGAGCATGGGAGACACTTGCGAGAAGTGTTAGAAGTATTAAAGAAGAAGAAGTTGTATGCGAAGTTCTCCAAATGTGATTTTTGGATTCAAGAAGTCCAATTTTTGGGTCATGTGGTTAACCAAGAAGGGATTATGGTTGACCCAGCTAAGATTGAAGCTATAACAAAGTGGAAACAACCAAAGAGTCCTATGAAGATCCGAAGCTTTCTAGGATTAGTTGGATATTATCGAAGATTTGTCCAAGGCTTTTCTTCGATAGCTGCTCCATTGACAGCTTTGACCCACAAGGGAGCTACTTATGCTTGGAGTGAGAAACATTAAGGAATCATTCGAGAAGCTAAAGAAGAAATTATGTGAAGCACCGATTCTTTCTCTACCAGATGGAGTTGAAGACTTCGCAGTGTATAGCGATGCGTCAGGAGTCGGGTTGGGATGTGTTCTAACTCAAAGAGAAAAGGTGATAGCATATGCATCACAATAATTGAAAGAGCATGAAAAGAACTACCACACTCATAATTTGGAGTTGGCAGTGGTAGTGTTCACCCTAAAGATATGGAGGCATTATCTTTATGGCACAAAGTTCAAACTTTTCACTGATCATAAGAGTCTTCCATATCTCTTTAATCAGAAGGAATTGAACGTGACGCTGGCTAGAGTTACTCAAGGACTATGACTGTGAGATACTTTACCACCCTGGTAGAGCAAATGTTGTCTCTGATCTGATTCTCTCAGTCGGAAGTTAAACCTTGAAAAGAAAAGGCCAAAAGCGTTGAGAATTGAAGTTGTCTCGATAGTTGTGGAAAGTCTAAAGAAAGCTCAAGAGGAAGCTTTAGAGAAAAATAACCGAAAGGAAGAACGTTTGGGCAAAACGTTAGTGTTCGGTACAAACAACCAAGGGTTGAAGGTATTCCAAGATAGGATTTGGGTACCTAAGACAGGAGGAATGAGAAATCTTCTAAAGGAGGAATCTCACAAGACCATGTACTCGATTCTTCCCGGCAGCACAAAGATGTATAAGGATCTGAAACCCTACTACCGGTGGCCGACGATGAAGCTTGATGTTGCTAAGTATGTGGCCGAGTGTGTGACATGCGCGAGGGTTAAAGCACAACATCAGAAATTGTATGGGAGTTTAGAACCTTTATCTGTACCCATGGGTAAATGGGAAGACATCATTATGGATTTTGTAACTAAACTACCCAGAACAAAGAACGGTCACGACATGATTTGGGTGGTCATTGATCGGTTCACAAAAAGTGCACATTTCATAGCCGCTAATGAGAAGTGGTCAATGGAAAAGCTTGCAAAGGTTTACGTAAAAGAGATAGTGAAAGCTCACGGTGTTCCCTTGACAATTATGTCAGATCGTGATAGTCGTTTCACGTCAAGGTTTTGGAGAAGTCTACAAGAGAAATTGGGTATGAAATTGTGTCTAAGTACAACCTACCATCTGGAAACTGATGGTCAGAGCGAACGAACAATTCAAACATTGGAGGATATGCTATGAGCATGTTCCTTGGAATTCCAAGGTAACTGGGATGAACATTTACCTCTGGTAGAATTTTCTTATAATAATAGCTTCTACTCAAGCATCAGGAGGCACCTTATCAAGCTTTGTATGGAGAAAAGTGTCGAACGCCTTCGTGTTGTCTTGAAGCTGGGGAAAAGCAGTTTATGGGACCTGAAATAGTCCATTAGATTGCTGAAAAGTTAAAAGTGATTAGGGAAAGGATGTTAGCAGCTCAAGATCACCAAAAGAGCTATGCCGACAAGAAAAAGACAACCGATATCATTCGAAGTTGGTGATTCGGTTTTACTTAAAGTCTCGCCATGGAAGGGACTTATAAGATTTGGTAAAAGAGGAAAGTTGAGTCCAAGGTTTATTGGGCCGTTTAAAGTTCTTTAGAGGATTGGGAATCAAGCTTACAAGCTAGAATTACTAGAAGAACTAGAAGGTATTCATAACACCTTCCACGTGTGTTATTTGAGGAAGTTCACGGGAGAAGTTCCCGACATCATTCCAATTTATGAATTAAGGTTGGATGAAAGTAAAATGTTGATCGAAGAACCAGAGGCAATTGACGACCGTAAGACTAAGAAGTTGCAACGCAAGATGGTCGATTTAGTGGTTGTGCGATGGAAACATTTGAATGGGCCAAATCTCACCTGGGAAACGGAGAGTGACAAGATGAGTCGCTATCCGTATTTTTTTGCTGATGTGTGATTCCAAGGACGGAATCATCCTAAGGTGGGAGAGAATTGTAACGCCCATGTTTCTAAGCTAAGCACTAATGATGATGTAATAGTCTAGGTCAACCTTTATAATTTGTTTTGAAATACTAAATTGTATTATTTGAGTATTATGCGAATATTATTTGAATTATGTATTTTATGCTTAATTGTTGTGATTTGATAAATTAAAGATAAAAATAAGCATTAAAATAAAATATTAGATAAACCCAATATCTATGAAGGAAGTTGTAGTGGTCGTGACAAGGATTCTGAAGATATAAAGAACCCCGAAATCCGAGTTATAACGAAGAAGTTATGACCTGTCGAAGTTTCGCGACAGAATCGGTACGACACTGCGTGACGTAAATAGTGAATTTACGATAGAACAGTTTTTAGCCTTAGTGATCTAAACGAAAGTCGTCGAGTTCGTTAAACCAAGAGCACGCATAAAAAGAACGCCCAAATCAGACTTCGTATGAGGAAGTTATGATTTTTTTATGTTTCGACTTAGCAGTATGCAACCCAAAACTCGAAATTTAGATCGAGTGATTTTTTGCCAAAACAATCTAAACGAGAATCGAAGATCTCGTCAATATTAGTGCAACGGTAAAAAGACAGACGAAACGGACGTCGGATGAAGAAGTTACGAATTTTTAACGGACTTTTCCTGTCCCGGCCTGTTAAAAATATAACTTTAAAAATAAAGTCAAACTTAGCCAACAAAGTGTAAATGAAAGTTGTAGAGCATAGTCTCACCTATGCATGCATATAAAGAATGTCAAAAACAGAGTTTGTATGCAAAAGATACAAATTTTAGAAGTTTGGAAATTCGGAGTACGCCCAACGTACTCGTGCTCATGGTCTGAGTTGGGCCACGTAGCTTACTCCATCACATGGTTGACTCGTGTACATAGCTCCGATGTGCTCGAGATGATCCACCCGTACGCCCAGTGTACTCGGTGTATGCCCAGCGTACGAGGACATTACGCCCATCGTAACCCCGATGTTCAGCCACTATAAATAGAACTCAAGGCCGCCCGATTTTTTTACTTTCTTTAAGTGTATAATCACTTTCTTCTTACACATAGATATGAAGTATTTTCTATAAAATACGTGCTATGTGTAACTATATTGTTCGTTTAATTGAGATGGGTGTTGCATAGATGTTTTATACAAGTTTTAAACTATATATGTATTTTTTTATCTACAAATATGTTGGGTAAAACATGGGTAGATGAAATATTTGATGTGTGTTAAAATGATGAGAGGCCTCGATATTGTTATTGTTTCAGTCATCTAGTGGAGTATAGATGATGACCACGGACCTTTCTAGACAGTCCAGTGGAACACTAGCAGGCTCGCAACCTGTAGGTGTTAGTGAACTTAGTGTTCAATGGTATACTCCATCCCCCACATGGTTGCCTTATTTGACATCAATTAATGAGGAATCCCTAAAGGAGTGTTGTCACCCCGATGAAAATCCTTAGGCTAGGTCCCTTATGAAAGGTGTTTAGGGACGTAAAGTGAGGATAATGGGAATGGATATTCAGGGCTATTGTTGTTTGATGAAATTAATAAATTTACTGTTTGTTGATGAAAATTAATAAATTTATTATTTGTGGGTTGAAAACCCTATATGCTCACTAGGCTCCCAAGCCTGACCCACTCAGCTTTTTATATTAACGGTAGTGGACCCAGAGCATAGTTGGATGGCAACGAGAGACTTTTTGATTATAGGCCAGTAGTTATAAATAATTGTTGTAAGGCTTATAATGTACTGTTTATGCTTTTGGTCTGTATCGGAACATGATATCCCAAGGTTTTGTTATATAATGAAAATATATTTCTTTGAGAAATATTTTGATAAATATTTATTATATTTTGTTTTGGGAACAAATTCCGCAACATCTTTTGGGAGATTACTCTGATTTTATATTAAAAGCATAAACTAAATCGGTCTTTTCTGGCCGAGAAATTTGGGGATGTCACACCTACCGACAAATAGTTTGCAATTGGATTACGAAATCCCTCTTCCCAATTGTAAATTATTGTGTTGGGTCCTAGCCTTAATATTTCATTTTGGTGTTATATTAGGGACTTAAATCCTAAACTTGAATTTCTCCCTTGTAGATGTTTAGTTTTGACAACTATGGTCTTCCCAAATCTTTTGGAAAAGCTTCCCTCATGAAGATGATGTTCCCAGAATTCATACTTCACTTCCTCCACCTCCTCCCTAACCCACATGCTCGAAGACTTAAAAAGTTCAAGGTCACTCAAACCCTATTGGCTAGCTAACACCAAGATGGAAGGTATGTGTGTGCACATGTCTTCGAGATGAAGTCACACATTGACAGGCTAGGAATGTTAGGAGTCGTTGTGTCGAGGAAGTTAGTTGTTGACTTGGTTCTTCAGTTACTCCCTGAGTCGTATAGTCAGTTTGTTAAAGACTACTATATGACAGACTGTGACGTGACCCTTATTGATCTTACCTATTTACAAATTGTTGCTGAATCAGCAATGATTTGGCTCACTGGTAATGCAAATTTGGTTGGAAGATCTACTTCCAAAACTTCCATGGACATTGACAATGGAAACATTGGAATTCCAGAAAAGTCTTCTCTTCCCAATGGAAAGGGATCGGCCATGGTCAAGCCGTTTGACCAAATGGTAAAGAGAAAGGCTAAGTATGAGATTGTCCTGTGTACCATTCCAAAAGAATATGTTTGTTTTAATTTCCAAGAGAAGGGGCATTGGTTGCGAAGATACCGTATCTACCTGAAGGATCATAAGGATGGTAAAGTCAGAGTGTATGACTCTGCTTCAGGTAAGTCCACTATCTAACTCTGTTAAGTTCTTATTTAGAGATTCTTAATACATGATGTAATGTAATTACATTTTGATGTTTTTTAAGATCGAAGAAAATAAATGAAACTTAAAGGAATAGCAAGTTGAGTCTGGTCGCGAATCGGATTTTTGAGGGAGTTATGGTAGAATGCTTAGAAATATGTAGTAACATAGTTTTCATTTGTAATTGCATTGTAAGGACAAGTTTTTCTGCATTTTATAAAATTTTGATTTTATCTTATATTTATTTCTCCTTGCAATAGCATTTGTGAAAATTAATGTTTGTATATTTCTGTTGTTAGCAATGTTGAAAATGGATTTGATTCATTCGTTTGTGGTAGTGTCGAGAATTTACCAAATAAGGAAAGATTCTCATCACCAAGTTTCAATTGGACAGAAACTTGGAATCATGCAACTTGTATTGTATGATGTATGAGAACCTTCATCTTTAGGAAGTTAAGACTAATTCCTTGTTCATAATTATATGTTAGTCAAGTGAAGGACTAGGGGATCGGGTACACTTGGTTGTGTACTTGATCAGGTCCACCACAAAGAACAATAAGACTATTTGTCATGATTTACTAAAAGCTTAGTGAATATGGTTATGCTTACAAGATTAAGTATAATTTTGAATCATTGAAAAAGTTTCAATGTATAGCAGAACGAATAAGAAGAATCAATTAGGCAAAAAAGATAAAAGTTTCTCCAATCTGAAGGGAAAGGAGAGTACTTTAGTTTAGTGTTTTATGATCATCTTAATGATTATAAAAACCATATCACAATTGATCCTCTAAGGACACCTTAGTGCACTTGTATGGCTAAGAAGAGGAATCGGGAATTGTTGAAATGGTTAAATCAAAAAGGTGAATCATACTTCTTTCCAAAATCAAGTCTTAGAGTTATGAGTGATGGATTCCAAGTAGGTTTATAACACATCATAAAATGTGGAGTAGAAAAGTTTTCTTACTCATGCACATTTGAGATTAGTAGTTGTGATGTCTTGGATAAGACAAAGACCAACTGAGACCAATTATATGAAGTTTCATTCTTGATAAGAAACTGCACTAACTCTTAAATATTTTTTTGTCAAGGAAAGTTTCTTGACAGAGAATCTTATATGTCAAGAGGTTAGTGGGAGTCTTAAAGACCTTGAAAAGCTTCAAAAACTAATTAAGAATAAACCTATCGTTTATCACTATTACATGACTTGAGGTTTGTAACCTATCGTGTTAACATATTCTTGTTTCTGTGTCATTCCAGTTAAAGTTGAGTATGCATGTGAGTTCTATGAGTTTTTAATTGTTTGCATAAGGCAAGGCACCTTGATCAATGAAAGTTCATTGATCTGTATGGGTGAGTTGCTCAACAACTTGGAAGACATGGTAGGCCCTTGTGATGCCAAGTGACAAGAAATTAAGATTTAACAAGTTCAGTCCATATGAGGTTGATTTTGTCATAAACCTTGTCTAATGATAATGGTTGGAAATGATAGTTTCACATAGATAGGAACAAATACACCATAAAATCTAAGTGACATAAGGTTTCTCTCTAATTCATGCAAATGATTATTAGGAAATGCTTTCACTAAGTGGATTTTAAGGAGATAGTATTTGTGTTAATTGCGTTCTCAAATTCAATTATGATTACGACATCCCTCTTCATAGTTCGAATTGTGAGAAATGGCAAATAGTTTGAACATTCGGGACTTACTGCCATAAGTTTTGAAAATAGTTTAGACACACATATGAGCTTTCTAATAAAAGGTGTATGAGCTTAGATAAAGGCTTATCGAAGCATCTCATATCAGAAATCTAAACTTTGGTAAGAAAGTTAATAAGTATTGATTTCTAGAAGTCTAGTTGATTTCTGAGTACATGTCAAATCTAGTGGGAGCATAAGTGTTATGCTGGTAAGAATATAATTATCATGATAGTGGGAGCATGATTATTATGTGAAATGTTGCAAGTTAGCAATATTAGTTATAGGAAACAAAGTTCTAATTTGCCAAGTTGCAAAATTTGAAAAGTTGTTTCGCTATAATAAGGGAGAGGATACTTATACTTTATTTTGAATCTAAAAGTTTAGATTGAAGTATTAATCAAACTTAGTCATGCATATATATGAATACCATGTTGAAATATTTCAACATTGGAAATTCTATATATGGAAACATTATAGCAAAAGACTGGTTAAGTATCATGTCTTTATGTAAGACATTATGAATCGTATCCCATATGCTTCGGATAGGATCAATTACATATGCTATAATATTCACGTGTTCTAATTTTCCAAATTCCTAGGGAATTAAGAGGGGAAAAAGGACTAGAACCGGATATGACTAAAGTTATTAAACAACTCTCAAAGATGATCTAAGGTTCACTAAGGGTTGGTTGCTTAAGAACAGTTGGAAGTATAGTAATGGATAGACCATATTGACATTATTATGTATAGACAGTATTCTATTAATAATAAGTTGTCATATGGCATATATGTAAATGTTTCCATAATGGGAGATGGATATTAAGAATCCATTTATGCAAGAAGGATGTTCAAAGGAATGTACTTTAAATTTGAGACTTCGCTTCTTTGCAATTGTCTTATTATCATTCTCCAAATGAATACTTTGTAATATCGTTGGCAAACTCTCTGTGACTTTTGTATCTCGACATTACAAAAGGATCATTGCATGATAGCGGTAAGAATTAGGTGTTCTTACACAAAGGATTTGGAATTGTGAAATGAGCATCATTGAAAAGTTTTCAACTGATCTATTTCACAAAGAAAGGACCATAGATAAACATAGTGTGCATGCTTGGAGCATGGGATAACTATTGTTTTAATTCAAGTATTAAGTTGATTAATCAAAACATTATACAATGAATAATGTGTAATCAGTATGGCGATTAAGTAAAAGGTGTTTTATTTATATTCAAAACTTTTGATACCATATTGGATTCGATTATTATTGTTGTTTCACTTCGCATGTTTTGACTTCCCGAATAATAAGATTATTCAAACCATCTACAATCGATCATACTTTGGAAGTAGGTATTGAAGCAAGACTGTCATGAATAGGACAATAGGTTGTCTAGAGTATTTAGACATAGCACAAGTTTGTTGCAATGTTCATGGGTACTCCGGTAATAAGATTTGAGTATTAGATTAAACCCACAATCATCTGAATCGCTTCTTGGATTTTATCACAAGTGATTAGTGGGACGATAATATCTTATATTCTTGAAACAGAGACATATATTTACAGTTCACAAGTCGATTAGTGAGATGATGATATGAAATGGAGACATCTAGCATGTGAGTCGAAGTTTATCCATTCCTTTTACCCTTATAGAGATAAAAGGGATATCAGTGGCCCCCTCGATGATTTGGTGATGACAACCCTAAGCGCTTGGCCAAGCCTGGACTAATTTGATTTTTTCAATTAGTCAGTCGTCATAAATCGGAAATCGGGAAACAACACATAAACATAGAGAATGATTATAATCCATGTCTCATTTCATACGATATCTAGAATGGAGGAATATATGATTCCTTATCTAAAGGACGCGTCAGAGTTCGACAACGGATTTTAAGAGCTACGATTGCTAGTCGGTTTTTGAGTCGTACTTGCAGTTATAATTATTAGACTTATCCAAGTCGGAGACTGTTGAATTAGGTGTCTAAGGCCATAAATATAATTGGTATGTACTTGACCCAAGAGTAACATAGCCCTTTTGGGTTGCCTTCACCAGAACAATCATATAGGATGGACATTTGAGAAAGAAGTTGTTTATGATTTATTAATATATTACAAGTATAATATATTAATATGAAATCATGTTATTCAATTAGTATTGATCAAGAATTAATTTGGAATTAATTTAGTGATCAAAAGAGACTAATTAAATTAACGGGGACTAATTATGTAAATCAATGATATATATATATATATATGTTTGGGCTATTGATCCATGATAGGCTAAGTTTATGTAAGTATCTATGTAGAGTTAGCCCACATAAGATATGGATCATAACCTAAGTGTATGGATTAGGGTTTACCCATGACTCTTGGATTCTTACACTATATATTTGACATCCCTTAGCCTAAATTTGAGAAACTAGTTATCTTAAAGACACTATATCCGATTTTAGTGCATTGGAACCTCTCTCTCAATTCATCCAAATTGTTGGTGATGTTTGTGACTTACTAGAGGCATCACATTTGAGGTGCTAAGTTCTTAAAGACCAAAGACAACAAGCTACAACAAGAGGTAAACAATCTAGCTAGTTTTATGATTCAATTATCAAATTTTGTATGCTAGTTTAGGCTTCATGTTTTCGAAAACAATTTTACATTTATAACTAGAGAAAACATAGATCCAAAGCATTAGGGTTGTATGTGCACCTTAAGGTTGTTAGAGTACATAAAACCCAACACTTAGGATCTTTGTTGCTTTCCTTGATTCGAGTATGAATCATATGCTTCCAGTAGTACGAGCCCAATACTACCTTCCACACTTATTCGTACTTTCCTCAAGAATGATTCCAGATCCTCTAAGTCACTTACTATGGCGAATCTCATGGATCCTTTGCGAAACAACATACATATCCTAGTATGGCACTCCCTAGGCTCTCCTAGGAATCCTCATCACGCTTGCGTCTGAATTACTAGGAACCTCTATCAACACCGTTGGTTGCCTTATGCATGCAGATTATACAAACACTGGATCAAATAGAATTTCAAATAAATAATTCTACCCTAAGCCCACAACTAGACAAGGAACATGAAATAAGGCTAAATCAATCATTTTAAGGCTATTTGATCCTAATCGTATATAATTTTTAAACATACACTTCGCAATTAACTTTGTCAATCTAGACTCCAAGTAGCACATACATTCATTTCTTGCAATTCCTGAAGGTATCCTTAGCCCTATTCTAGCATGTAACTCACATAATAGCATAATAAACATAATTATACTCATGTATAAGTATTTGGGGAGTCACTTACTTGAGCTCGGCTGATTGCATGCATCACACCCCTTTCTTTGTAAAAATCTTTTAAGAAAAATGTGTTTTTCTTTCAAAAAGACTCATCAAGACCTTAGTTTGAATTTAGACATACCCAAGAGTGTGTCTGAATCCCTTAAACCAAGGCTCCCATACCAACTTGTAACGTCCCAAAAATACTAAATCAAAATTTTGTTTTTAAAACACCCAAATCACATAAAATTTGTTCACAAACCCAAACAGAGTAAAATTTATCTCTCAAACATCAGAGTAAATAAAAATAGATAATGTAAAAATAAACTCTAGGGGATGCGGTGTGAACAAACTGGACCCTTCCCTTTGGAACCAAAAGTAGGTGAAAACATTTGAAACATAAACCGTAAGTACAATTAAAACTGAGTGAGTTCAAAAATACCACATACCATACATAACATCGAGCCCTGCCCAACATAACCAGCCCCGTCTAACATACAAATGTGCCCCTCTCAATATACAAACAAGCCCCACCCAACACACAATGCAAGAGTCACAAAGACAACTAACATCCTACTTAATATAATGAGAAGACTCACCTCGCAACGTAATCAACAAAAATCAGCTCACCCAACCAAGTGGATACTACACACTACCTATCGAAGTACATAGGGTAAACCCTTAGTTTATCTTCTAAAACTAACATCTTTTTAAAAGTTAACCATGGTCAAAAGTCAACGGTTAAAGTTAACGACAGTTATATATATATATACATATATATATATATATATATATATATATATATATATATGCGAAAACATAAATATTTTGCGAAAACACGAAAACATATTTTATCTTATAAAAATCAAAAATATATACTTTAGAAATTAAATTCATTAGCAACATAATAATTTTACATATGAGAATGTTATGGTAATATAGATTTAAGATGATTTTAACAATCGTTTCTCTTTTTTTTTTTACGTCGTTAATCACTTTTAAATTCAAATTTTCATAATAAAAATTTCAAAAAACATATTTTGTTAATATGAAACAATTTCTCATGTATCATCGATTAATATTATGTAATTCAACATTTGGATGGATTATTGTCCAAAATATAAAGATAATATAGTACAATCTCATATGTTTTCTATGTTTTTGTATTTTCGCAAATTATTTATATTAAAGAAAATAAAAATAAAGGACAAAGAGACTTCTATGTATATTTCCTTAAAAAGTGTTAAATTTATTATCACATAACTTTAGAGACAACTCTAACCAACCCCAACTTACCATCCCACCATTTTTCATTCTTTAATGTTAAATTACCGAAGTAACCTTTCTTCGTCTACAGTACTATCAATTTATCACAAACCTCAAAGGGTAATTCAGTAAATTAGACCCTACCCTCCTCTGTTACGTATACATCGGATAAGATCTTCGGCTATGTCTCGCTCTCATTACTTCACCTTCAGAATCCTCCAACAAGTCAACCGGAATCCCAGCAACCATCACTGCAGAAACTCAGCCGGAAAATGGTTTTATTCCAAAATTAATACAACGCCGACATGGTAGAAGAGAAAGCCAACCTCGCCGGAACAAACACCGGAAATTTAAGACTCCGGCATGCGACTGATCAAATCTCTTCTCTAATCTTCCTCTCTCACTCAACCAAAGTATTTTCATCAAAATGGAAAGTGATAAGAAGCAAGCTAGACGAGATTCTCTCCATCCTCGCCTCTCTCCCTCCGGAAATTCAAGCTTCGGCCGACAACCACCCAACTCTCTCCGGCATCATACGGTCCATTAAAGAAACAACAGATTGTTCCACCAATTTGGCTCAGAAATGTATCGAACATTCCTACAGTGGGAAGCTATTAATGCAGAGTGATCTTGATATTATTTTTGTGAAATTCGACAGTAGCGTTAAGTCTTTGTCTGAATTTATTAATTCAGAGGGGCTTTTATCAAATGGTAATTACGCAATTGTCGTTTCAAGACCTCCACCCACAGCATCTAGAGATGACATCCAGTTTTATGTTAAAGATTTGTTATGTAGATTCAAGATTGGTCGCATTGAGATGAAGAAACAAGCTCTGGTTAGCTTCAATGAAGTCATTCAAGAAGATGAAAGGTATGTAAAAATCGCAATGGAAATTGACGGGCTTGTTCATGTTCTAATGAAGTTCCTGAATTCAAAAGAAATCGAAATTCAAGAAGAGGCCTTAAAATCGGTGGCTACGCTTTCTGGGTTTGATTCATACAAGAGTCTTTTGGTAGGAACCGGTGTCATTTCCCCATTGATTAGAGTTTTGGAGACTGGAAGTGATTTGGGGAAAGAACTGTCCACCAGGTGTTTGATGAAAGTCACTGCAAATTCCGATAACGCATGGTCCGTTTCCGCTCATGGTGGGGCATCTGCATTATTAAAGATTTGTGGGAGTGGTTGTGATGATGCTGCTGGTGGAGAATTGGTAGGTTTAGCATGTGGGGTGTTGCGAAATCTCATAGGTGTTGATGAAATTAAAAGATTTGTTGTTGAAGAAGGCGTAATACCAATGTCCATCAAGCTTGTTAAGTCCAAAAACGAAGCTTCTCAAATAAGTGCCATCGACTTCATTCAAGTTTTGGCTTCTGGGAACGAATTTATAAGAGGTTTGATTGTAAACGAAGGTGGGATTCGTGTTCTTGTTCGTGTACTCGATCCAAAATCTTCATATTCATCCAAATCCCGAGAGAAATCCATGAGGGCTTTAATAATCCTATGTTCAGATTCAATTGGGTACATAAACAGTTTGAAAAATTACAACTTTATCGATCATATACTTTATTTTCTTAAAAACGGTGAGGTTTCAATCCAAGAATCAGCCTTGAGAGCTGCGTTTTGGTTATGTGGGTCTTCTGATGAGTTCAAGAAAGCCATGGGTGATGCAGGATTCATGCCAGAAATGGTGAAATTTCTTGATGCGAAGTCGTTTGAGGCACGAGAAATGGCTTCAGAGACACTTTTCCGATTGGTGGTTGTGCCTAGAAACCAAAAAAGATTCGTGCAAAATGATCAAAATGTGAACTTTCTTCTACAATTGGTCAATCCAGATGAAGGGAATTCAGGTAATAGAAAGAATCTACTTTCTATAATCATGTCATTGACTTTCTGTAATGATGGCAGAAAGAAAATTTTAAGCTCTGGGTATTTGAAAAATATTGAAAAACTTGCTGAGGATCAAGTTTTAGATGCTAAAAAGATTGTTAGGAATTTGTCATCGAATCGGTTCCGAAGCATGATCAGGGGAATTTGGCATTCTTGAATTGTGTAATTCATTTGTTAATTGATGTTAATTGCATGTAAATCTTGAATTTTTGACTTTTGTATTGTTTTTGCCTAAAAGAAAATAATGAATATTTTAGGTTTTTTTATCTTTTGAGTTTGTATCCATTTGTTAGAATTCCCAATAAAAGTAGCATGATGTTATCAAGATTATGAAAGGGCTAATGTCACCCACCATTGTACAATAAGGCAAACACAAGAAACAGCAACTTATCATTTATTTATTTGTTATAGTATCATATATTTATTTCTTTTTAAAGTTAGATCCAAGAAATAACAACTTATTTTTGTTAATTTTTTTTTTTTTAAATATTCCAGCACTAGTTGTGACACCCGTATGTTATACGGGTTTATTAAAATAAAAAAATTAAATATAAAGGTTTAAACAAAAAAATATTTAAATTTAAAATTTAAAATGAAGCATATTCAATGATATGAGTTGTAATATTGTAATTTAATTATTATTTTCAAATAAGGCAATTAATAATTGATGTTTAAATATGATGTGTTAATTAAAAAAAAAGATAAACAATGAGAAAATGACACATGGAAAAAAACATTTATTCAAAAATACCAAAAAATGACATGTGTCCAAGTTAATAAGAGAGTGACATGTGGCAAAATTATTTTCATTTATTAGGGAGGATGTTATTTTCATTTCCTTATATTGCAACATTGTATTTTGAAAAATATACTTGGTAATAACAATGTTATTTATATAGGGATTTTTTTAATATCTGTCCTAATGACAAATATAAGAAGTATTAATTATAAAAAATATTAACATAATTAAATATGAAATATATTAATTATGGAGATTATTAATGAATTTTACATTTATTTATGATAATATTTCTTATAATTAACGCAATTCAAATTTAATTATAGTCATAGTTGTCATTAATTAATAATTCTTATATGTGCGTTTAGGACGCATATTATAAAATCTCATTTATATATACAAACAACTTTTACTTCTGTAATTAAATATGTTTGTTAAATGTTAAAGTTCTAATAATAATAAAAAAAGAATACAACAATGGGCGTGTTTGGCACGGAGCTTTTGGAAGCGTTTGGGAGCTTCTATCTTTTAGCTTTTGATAAAACGCTCTAGTTTAAACTAAAAGCTTCGTTTGGCAGTACGAGCGTTTAGCTTTTAGTTTTAACAAAACGTTCCGATTTTAAAAGCTACTTGATGTAGCGTTTAACAAAACGCTCCTGAGCTTTTGAAATCAATTTCCATAATTACCCTTAAAAATATATTTATATATTTATTTATTTTTAATCAATTGTCCTTTTATGTAATTTTATATATTTCAAAAGCTTTCAGCTACTTTTACCAAACATTCATATAACAAATAAAAGCTACAGCTTCCCGCTACCAACTACATGCTAAACGCTACCAGCTACCCGCTAACCGCTATCCGCTTCCAGCTAACAGCTACTTTTGCCAAACACGCCGAATGTAATAATTGGATGGGTTTTCAACCAAACCATGCTTAAACATAAATTAAAAAGATAATGTCGTAACATAATTGAATAGAAGTAGGATATTATAATGAAAAAATAAATAAGAGTGTTTAGCCATTTTTTTGTTACAACATTATAACTCCAATTTATTTATTATCAAGTCGTTGCAGTTTTAAGAACCTAATTGAACTTTTTAATATTTTATTTGCATTAAATTTAAAAAAATCTATCCAATTAGTGAAAATTGATCTGAAATAGATTTTTAAAACCACAATAGTGTAAATAGAAGAAAACGACAATGTAAATATGTTCATGTTAGCATAAATATATATTATAAAAACTAAATTACAAAAACTTAATGATCGTTAAAAACACTAATCTTGTCATTATCTTTAGATTAGGACATTAGAGGGCACATGGTGGGGGAGATATGTAGTTTTGTAGGACGAAGGACATGTGAGAGATGTAGCGATCAACATTTTGTCTACCTTCCGATGATGTACAAGTGACACTGCAGAGAGTACCATCAATAATACCAGTCGTTCTGTCCTTTTTTGTCTTTTCCATATTGTTATAGAGTATTGGAATATGTGGGCATTAAATTGTTTCCACTATGGGACGATACATGCACATCTCTCTGATTTCGCAGAATAAATACATCCCTGCACAAAATAAAGTATTTATTAGATTTTAGACGAAATGATATGAATTAAAAAATGATATAATTTAATATTTTTATAATTTATTGATTTGTATGGTTTCTAATGTCGGTGCTTTAGTAACGACCGAAGATATTTTAAAAGAGAAAACGACTAGAGAAAAGGAAAGAAAACGCGTACCAAGTTACATCAATATCATATTTTAAACCTAACTATCGGGATCAACACTCAACAGATAGAGGTATCAAACTATCAATTGTCTAAAAAAATAACTTTAAATTATTGCAAACATAAAAGGTGGGTGGTATTGATAACGTTAATCTTAACGTGTTTTTTGTTTTTTTAAGCAAAAATTTATAAAGTTTATGGATCATCTTTGCAACTATTTGGAGCTGAAGAGGTGGACCAAATGGCTACAGACTGTAATAAGAAACGTGTTTGTTTTTTAACATCTGCATGCTGCTGCTACAAATATTAAAAAAATAAAATAAATTGATTTTATATAACGAAAATAGTTTTTTAATACCGAAAATTTAATAATATATGACATTTCAGCAAGAAATTATGATATTTTAGCAAAAAAATAATGATATTTCAAAAAAAAAAAAAAAGAATATTTCAGTAAGAAATTATCATTATTCAATATAAAAAAACGGAAAAAAAACCATTAACAAGAATACACAAAAAAAAAACGAAAAAAAAAAGTAAAACAAAAATTCAACAACATATATTCAAGATTTAAAAAAAAATAAAAAATAAATAAATAAATAAAGTTGGAAAGGCAATAGGATTACTATCCCAAACTAAACATATGCAGAAGTTTTTTATTTCAAAACTTCTAAAAAAACAAACAAACAGCTAAAAAATGAAAACTGTTATATATATCCTGCGCCCCGTATCAATAAAAAATGAAAACTGTTAACTGTTATATATATCCTGCGCCCCGTATCAATAAAAAATCTGAAAAGATTTAAAAAAGGAATAAACATCACCTAAATCATTACTCGTTAAAAATTGTTTTATTTTGGTAATTGGTAAGTATCGTTTAATGGGCTTATATATTTGGGCTTTTTGGTTCAAATCATTCTTCACTCTCACACGCAAAATCCAATTATCATAATCAATTTTTGTCGAAATAGTTATTCAATAAAATAGCCATATTTTGTCCACATATATCACCCAATCATATTTATTTTCAATTTTAATAACAAAGTGACCATTTGTGTCGAAATATGTCGTGAATCGTGATTTGCTTCTTATGCCGCTCACATCCCAAAAACATATATGAACGTTGTCTTTTAATCCTATCAATTTTTTTATCCATTTAAATGATGATATGTGTCATATTAGTATTCTAAAATATTATTAAATAAATCTCATTAAATAAACATTAAATGTTACACATGTCACTAGTTCATTATATAGGAGGATATATAGGAACAAAAAATTAGGAGGATTTTTAATTTCTCTTATTAGATATTAGGTTATAATCCGTGGAAACCTTGGTCAAATGACTATCTTTATCTAAAATCAATAACTTTAAATTATCACAATTAGTTACATCTATTATCCAAATTTACTTTTCTAATCTTTCTCCTATCTCTAGTGTTAGTATAATATATGTCCTCATTTTGTTCTATAAAACAAAAGTAATAAAGACGGTTAAATGTTACAACGAACTCTATTGAAAAAATAATGAAAATTTGAGAACATATTACTTGAAAATATGAAGATTTATTTTTATTTTTAAAATTTTAAAAGATCGATAAGGTATTGGTTTGTTTATTATAAATTTATAGAACAAACACAATTTTTTAAAACCCTTTAGGAAGAAAAAAACTATCACCATTCTAGTTCATGTTAAAAACACGTATAGTTGATGAATTTTCAGGAAATGATGTGGTAGAATTATTTTCAGATTTTCTAATATTCAAATATAATTTTCTAATTTTTTTTTTAGCACAAATATAGTCTATCTTGTTCCTTTTATCTGTGAAAAGAAAAAAAAAGAGTAGTTATTAATTGGTAAATATATTATAAGAACAAATAACAATGAATAAAAAAACAATAAAAATATATAAATGTATGCAAGGATCATAAAAATTAAAGCATAGCCCGTATTTATTAATCTATAATTAATTATAAGTAATAATCTTTTAAAGTTTTTAATGTTTTTATCATATTAAAGGTAAGGTTGAAGGGAGTGGTGTCACACTCCCTCATGAAACCATAATAGTACATAAACGCCAAGTCACTGGTTACTACAAAAGTATGGTTTCATACCACACCCAATGAATGGTGCCACACTCCTTTAATTATTTTTATTTTTAAATAAATAAAATTTTTAGTTTTAATTAAAAACAAAAGATTTCATTAATTAAAAAAAAACCATTACATTACTTAAAAAAACATGACAATAAAAAAATCAGAGGAAATTAGAAAATAAAAAACTAGAAAGCTTAAACCTACAACTTAAAAAAACACACACACACACACATCAAATAAGTAAAAACTTGGAAAATAACTACAAATTAACCACGATTAGCGTAATGCTTTTTCACGTCTTCCTTCATTTGCAAAACAACTTGAAGCGCATTCCCGGTCAAATTCGACATGTCCATCGATAGCACTCTCAGGTCGTTGTCCTTTTGTTTCTGACTCTCTGTATCTGAAGCAAGTTGGAAAAATTTATCCATTCTATCTTTTATGCCTTGGACATTCTCGCCCATTTCTTTCAAGTCATCCGATTCCGACGCTTTGCCATTGCCTTTGTTTTTTGTTTTGTCCCTTCCTATTGGTTGGGGGAGGGGTGACACTTGAACGGGCTCATCCTCGTTGAGGGTGAAACCAACACGAGCATCCGATTGTGCTAATACTAACTCTTATTGAGGTGACTCTAACGCACATCTAAAAACGATCATGTGTATGGTTCCATCCGTCTTCGCATCCTCTGAAACGTCAATCCATGATTGTGCTAATACTAACTCTTATTGAGGTGACCACGCTTTAGCTTCCTCGTTAACATCTCAAAATTCATGACAAAAAGTTTCATTTTTAATTACGTAATTATAAAAACCAGTAGTCAGAAAACATCAACAGTGTCATCCCATATCATAATCAAAAACCAATATCTCAATAACCAAAACATGACATAAGAAAACAACATCAGAGTACAACTCCCAAAGATCTCATGTGCGAAAAATCATAGTGTGATACGTTGTGATCATGTCGGCTCTTTTCCTTTCGAAGAAGAAGTATCTGAAACCAAAACTGAAAATTGTAATAACGAAGCTTAGTGAGTTCCCCCATCATACCACATACCATACAATACGCATACTGCCTAGCATATCCGGGTGCTGGCCTAACCCTTCGGTCTCTTTCAACCGGTAACCGCCAACATATCAGGGTGCTGGCCAACCCCTTCTGTCTCTTTCAACCGGTAACCGCCTAGCATATTTGAGTGTTGGCTTACCCCTTCGGTCTCTTTCAACCAGTTACGGGGACTATTTCACCCCTACCACTACCACATAATTGTTGGATTTGGTGTCTAAGCCCATAACTATAATTGGTATGTACTTGACCCGATTGTAGCATGGTCCTTTGGGGTTGCCTTCACCAGTGTAATTTGATAGGATGGATTTTGAGAATAAGGTTATTTATGGTTTATTAATATATTACAAGTATAATATATTAATATGAAATTATTTAATTAGTATTGATCAATAAGTAATTTGGAATTAATTTTGTGGTCAAAAGAGACTAATTAAATATATAGGGATTGATTATGTAAATCAATGATTCTTGTAGTGTGGGCTAATGATCCACGATTATTTAGATGGACTAAACTAATAAGTTAATCCATTGAGGTTAAACCCATGGATCATAAGATTGTGGAAAGTCATGGAGCATTAGGGTTTACAAAGTGTAACCATAGCATGTGCAACACTATAAATAGAACCCTCCATGAGCCAAAATCGGTTACACCTTCTCTTTGAGATAAGTAGCTTATTCTCTTAAGTCATCCTTTTGCGTATTGGTGTTTGTGAACCATTAGAGGTATCACACTTGAGGTGCTCAAGTTTTCAAAGGTCAAGAACTACAAGTCCTTCAAAAGGTATGTCATCTATGTATATGTATTATTCATTGGGTAATTTGTATGCTAATTAGGACAATGCTTTGGAAAAATTGAAAATATGCATGTATAATAGAGAAAACATAGATCCAAAGCATTTAGGTTTGCATGTGCATCATAGGAGTGTTATAGTGCTCAAAACCCAACAGTGGTATCAAAGCCTATGATTGTTTTCTATTATATTTGATGCTTACTAGTTTTTCAAAGCTGAAAAAGTCGAAATTTTGGCCCCTGACTGGTGAACTCGCCGAGTACATGAATAGAATCGACGAGTGCACTCAGTAAAAGAGCAACTCGCCGAGTCCAGTTCATGTACTCGACGAGTTGAAGGCACTGTTTGTAGAATTTCAAGTTTCGTGGCCTGGTTTGGATTGGGAACACTACCACAAACTGTTTTGGATAATTGGAAATGTTTTTTATGATATGGTAGTGCTTGTACTCATCCAACCACAAGATAATTGTCAAAGTTTTAAATAATTGTTGTTTTTATATGATAAACAAAATTGCTTTCAAATTGTTGACTAGAAATTATCTTGATTATGAGTTTAGTTAGATCATAGATTATGTGATAATTTTACTTGTTAGAAAAATGAACTAGATGAATATTAATGACCCCCATAACTTGTCCTCAAGTTATGGAAAATGAAAGGTCTCATACATTAAAATCCAATTAAACTCACAAGTTATGAATGTGAGGAGTTTTCACAAGTTTCAAAACTTGCCCCCAAGTTTTGAAATTTGTAAAGTAACACTAATGAAACTTTAATTCCAAACCCTAGAGTTTTAAAAGTTAAAATTCAACCCTTATACTTTATAATATTATAAGTTTAATATATATATATATATATATATATATATATATATATATATATATATGCATAAGACAAGTTGGTCTTACCGTTAGTAGACCTCATTCAAGAAGCCGGTCTATAAGGGGGGTATAAGGTTACTGCCTATAAAATGGTAGCTTAATGGGTGTCCACTCTCACCTACCGCTTCCTTGACTGGTGGAGGTTCGTTAGCCGAACGGGTATGATAGGACATTAATTTTCCCTCATTAAAAGTATAATGATTAAAAAATAAAGTAACCAAACTTTTATTAAAGTTCCCAATTTTAGTTACTTTAGGAAAAATATGCTAATCCATGAAATTACACTTTGTACCTTGTTAAGTCGTTAGTGGAGCGTGTGTGGTTAACCGACATACTAATTTAGGACTGACAATGTGTGGCAAAGGGTAACTTGATGTTAATCATAGATCAATGGAGCGTGTGTGGTTAACCGGCACATTGATTATATGATTTGTAACATTGGGTGTACCAAGCTAATTTGCATGGTTATTCATACCTTGTTTGTGATCCTCGACATCCCAGTCACAAACTTGAAAGGCACAATCGAGATTTAAACATGCCATTGAAAAAGTTCATTGAATCTCAAAGATCTAGGAATTTCAAACCAATAAAAACATAATAATCTATTTCGTTTTCATGGTGGAAATTGGCAAATCGTCGTTTACCTACCTTCAAATATTTTACAATTGGATTACGACATCCCTTTTCGTAATTGTAGAATATTGTGTTGGGTCCTAGCCTTAATATTTCATATTGGGTGTAATATTAAGGATAATCATCTAATCTAAACTTTGTTCTTCTTCTTTTACATATGTCTATCCCAAACAATGCTTCCAACCCAATTCCTTCAAGCTCTTTCTCCCTCATGAACCTATGTGGGAGGGTCATTTTCGATGGCTCGAACTTCAATGACTGGATTTGAAACATCCGAATGGCTATTCGCTATGAGGACAAAGAATATGTCCTAGATAAAGAGCTTAAGGAGATTGATGTCACCACTGATACTCCCGAACAAATCGTTAAACACACAACTCATGAGTGGGATGCGACAAAGGTGTCATGTCTTATGATTGCAACCATGACTCCTGAGTTACAGAAGTCCTATGAGGACTACTATCCTTTTGAAATGTATCAAGATTTGATGGAAATATACCATCAAAGTGCTCGGCAGGATAGGTATGAGATCATTGCCTCCATGATCAAAACCAAAATGAAGGATGGTGAACCCATCATGACCAACTTGCAGAAGATGCAGAGATTCGTGGACCGCTTGCTTAAATTGAATGTCAATTTTGATGAAGAGTTGGCCATAGATATCATTCTACACTATTTACCTTCTTGTTATGATCAGTTTGTATGACTTATCATATGAACAAGGAGGAGGTCACTCTTAGCAAGCTTCAAGGCCTTCTTAGGACTGCAGAAAGCAACCTGAAAGGCAAGTCGGTGGTGTCTACTACTACTACTACTTCTTCCCTTGTTCTGGCAATCAGACATGGGAAGGGAAAGAAGAGGAAGGATCCCTACAAGAGCAGCAAGGGAAAGTCTCTTGATGGATCCTCTTCGAGTGGGACCAAAGTTGGTTATGCTAATCCTTCTTCCAATCTGAAGGAAGAGGAGTGCTTCTACTGTCATGAAAAAGGGCACTGGAAACGAAGCTGTCCCAAGTACTTGCAGTACATAAAGGATGGGAAGATCAAACCCTCTTTTGCACGTATTTTCACTATTCAATCTAATAACTTATCACATGCTAATTCTTGGGTCCTTGATACAGGTTGTGGTATTCACATTTGTTCTGATTTGCGGGGACTAAAAAGAAGCAGGGATGTGGAGGACGGGAAGATAAACTTAAAGATGGGAAATAGGAAAGTGTCGCCTGTGACCAAGAATGGAGTTTATTCTTTATTGCTTAGTAATGGTTTAAATTTAAATTTGAAAAATTGTTGTTACTCGGCCGATATGGTGAGAAATGTTATTTCTTTTCACAGTTTGTATAAACAAGCTAAAGAATTTAGTGAATATTAGTTTTGACATCATCAGATAATGGGAGATTGTAAGGTTACACCTTATGATCTGATGAGTCAAACACTCTACATGCTATATCAGCGTCAGCGTCTACACCGCCAACGCCATCGTATGAAGTCTATCAACGTCATCGTGTAGTCATCGCTTATTATAATTATTCTACATAATCTTTTGTATATTAGGTAATGATAAAAATAAGTATAGAATAGATAACATATATCTTTGTTATGAAGATCGGTTCTTAGTATAGATAAGATACAATCCCTTCAATCAAGGGATATACTTGTATAGATTACTCTATAATCTACATTGGGGTAAACCCTAATGTAGAGAGTTTGTCTTGATGACCATCCTTGTGACAAACCATCTTCTTGGTGAAGACAAACCCTTTCTTAGTGGAAGACAATTTGGAGAACTCTCTGTGTTATTTACTTTTTGTTATTTGTTTGCTTAGATTAGTTTACTTTTGTTCTTTATACTTGAAGTGTATCCGATCGATACAAACCTTCAGACCCCTTCTTCTAAAGTAAGCTTCCAAATGATTTTTTATGGTGTCCTAAACATAACCACTTACAACACTACTACATAACAACTTAAATCATTCATAACTTAGTAATTTAAGTTAGTTAATACTTGAAAGCTTGACTAAATAGTCACGATGCATCAAACTTCCAAGTTAAGTCTCATATCTTGATTAGACTGATATGTTTTCCAAAATAGGTTTTAATTGACTTTCAATATTCAAATAATGTTCCAAATAAGTTTCAATAATTCGAAAACTTTTTTACATAAGAATTTATGGTTTATACGTGATGATTCGACATTTTGAATGATCAAAATCCATTTCACTTCAAATAGAGTTCAACTTTCCTTTCTTATCAATACAATGTTAGTTCAAATCATTGTCGCATGAAAGTTACCCTTGATTAGATGAATGATGTTCATAAGGTTTAATATGTTGTTTATTTTTTCGAAAACTAGATCAACACTTATGAAGCATGATTTAACATAGAACCCCAAACGAAGTTGAAAACTCATCAACAAATACATCAATGTCACATTCAACAATTGGATGGATTCCATAGCTTCAAGTTAGTTTTAATACATCATTCAGGCTTTAAATCATCATTAAATTCATATATAGAGCTTAGAATTCAAAATCTACCATTAATGTAGCTTGAAGCTCTCCAAAAATCATTATAAATCAATTATTGAGCAATGAATGAGTAACATGAGATTATAATTATGGTCTATAAGTTAAAACTTGTTAGAAATAAAAATAAGACACTCTTAATATGAAGAAATTATGATATGTGGTTCTTACACACACATAGATTAAATTAGATGAAGCGTCTAATCAATCTTACAAGCGTCTAATCAATCTTTAGGTTCTTTAATTCATTTTCTCTTCACTTGCTTACCTAAATCTCTTATCATGCTCTTAATATTGCTATTTCTTCCTTCCTTTCGTATCAAAATCGTTTCCTCTTTCAAATGGAGAAGAAATGGTGAGACCTCATAACTAGCTTCCAAATATTTGTAGTTTATACCATCAATTCCAAGTCATGTCTAATATTCACCCAACTAACTTATTTTCCATAATGTTTCATATCTAATCCCTCACTATCATGTATCTTAACATAATGGCCTTTAAAATCTAGTCAAGTCAAACTTTGGTCAAATACTAGATTTTTGTGAAATTTACCATTTTAAGTCTAACTTTCAAATTTTACCTAAATAAATATAATTCACATTAATTAGACTCTATAAATGAATAAATTACCAATATCATTGTGATTACTTTTTAAAACTATTTATTTTATTTTTATTCTGTATTTTATTTATTTATTTAAATTTTAACACACTCTAGACAAATCACATTCATTTTTAAGAAAATGGATGATAAATGACTAAAATGTTTGGGTTTGACCCTAACAAATAGACTAGAGATGAGCAAAATGACCGAACCGGACCCAACCCAGGAACCGGCTTCGACCAAAATCAAGAACCGAACCGGCATATGGAAAGGTGGTATAAGGGAGGAAAAAAATTATATTTTTATAAAATTTAAAAAGGGTTGTTATCTTGGACAACCAATTGGAAAAAACATAATAAATTGCAGTTACTTTCTAAGTTTATGTGCTATGTTTCTGTGCATCTCGATGTCTCAATCGTCCTTAGAGTTATAACTTCTACCGAATGATAGTATATTTTACGTTTTTATATCTCAGATATGATATATGCACATATCTTTTTCGATCGTTGGTCATAAACTACATATCATGACATTTTGATCTAAACTTTTTAATACTCAACACAAAATAATCGACATGCATCATTCCATTAATAGGAGTTTTTAAGAATTTATCGTTCCAAGTAATATTTATGTTATTATCTTAATAATTTATTATGAAATTCATATATTATAAATTTTGTATGGTGATAATTACATTTATATAATATACTTTTAGAAGCTAAATTTTTTTATGGAAATTCAAGTTATTAAAAGTTAAGTTATTTTTTGGATGTAATTGTTATTGAGTTTTTTTTTAATAATTTTTTTTTTTTTTTTAAAACTGCAAATATACTAAATTACATCTAAATTATTCCACCTATGTCTACTAGAGGATTTGAACCCTCAATCTCAAAAAGGAAGAGCAACACCATATATCGTTGTGTTAAAAGCAGTGGCGGACGCAGACTGTTTTAGTAGGGGTGTCCCTCGTACTTCAAGCGGGTGCACCTAATAGAAAAAACCAAAAAAAAAATATATATATTTACACTGCGTGCCGGAAATTGAGCAATAGCCCGGAACCCCAAAGACCCTTAATAGGCCCGCCACTGGTTAAAAGCCCTTGTTTAAATTTTAACACGCAAATTAATATCATAAATAGGATATATGATATCCATGAGTATACCCACAAACTCTATGACTATTTATCAAACCACCCGATAAGACCAAACCAAGTTTGATATACAAATTATAAGCGACAATGACAAAAATAGTTATTTTTCACAATTACTTTTCATTAAATAGTCAAAAATTAGTTTTTAGCAAAAAAATAATCAATGAAATAGTAGACAGTTAAAGAAAACTACAGTTTCATAAAAAAAAAACATACATTTTGGTCATAAGGATTTTAAATGAAATACGGTTTGGGCATTAGGCTGGTTTGGTCATAAAAATGTTAAATGAACTACAGTTTAGGCATTAGGCATTAGGCTATTGTTTGAGAGTCCGTCAAACACTATTTGACGGTCTATTACTCCATAATATATAAATGAGATAATGACTTGAAAGGGTAACGAACTTTCGACTTTTATCACATTTAGTCACTAAACTTTTTTTCATTATCTATTTGCCATTGAACTATTGAAACTGTTCACATTTTACCCTTATGACCGGTTGTTGCCGGTCATAAGGGTAAAATGTGAACAGTTTCAATAGTTCAATGACAAATAGATAACGAAAAAAAGTTTAGTGACTAAATATGAACAAAATCGAAAGTTCGTTTCCCTCTAAAAAGTTCAATGACTAAATGTGAACAAACTTCCTCTTAGATTATGTTTAGCAAATTATTTATTTTTGTTAAATTGTAGAAACATTTGTTGATGAATAAATCTATGAAATAAAAAAAAACAAAACCCTGAAAATATATTTAAAAAAAAACAAAAAACCAAAACCGAAATAAAAAACCAATGGTTTGACATTTTCCAAAATAAAAAATCAAAATTTCCAATCTGATTTTGGTTTTACAAAAAATGAACCATTCTTACTGATGTGAATTATGACCGTTGGTTTGACATGCGGAATTTGTGACATCCCATGAATATGTAGTTACAACATCATCTGAACTCGTAATCCATAGTAAGGGGTTAGAGTATCATCGCATGAATACGTAGTTACAACATTGCCTGAAGTCGTAATTCATCACCTACAGGTTATGGGTCTGCTGGTGTTTCCACTGGGTTGTCTAGAATAGTCCGTGGTTGCCATCTATACTCTGGTAGATGACTACATCGCCACATTTCCGGTTAAGGTTATGGTATCTCCTTTCATCCTACATCACATATTCATCATCATCTATTTACCTAATTATCATCACCTATCTCTCATCATTTTATTTCATCACACATCAACTATTTCATCTACTCATGTTTCATCCGCAACATATTTGTAGATATAAAATAAATATACCGTTTAAATCTTTTAAAACATGTATAAAATCGTTCATCCAGCATAGAGTCTCTCTTCATTAATCCGAGTCATCAGTCGCGACCTTACTCGACGAGTTGAGGTCTCAACTCGTCGAGTCTCTCTTCTTAACTCAAAAGAAAAATACTTAAATTATGATACCTGGAAATCCGGATGTTACATTTTGTTTTTTTATTTCATAGATTTCTTCATCAACAAATTGTAACGCTCATAGATCAGGGCTAGTCAATTTAGAGACGATAAGCATCAAAAATGACTTTTTGATGGAAGATTATTTAGAATGATTAACCTTAACTAAGTTATAGTATATGTTACAAGGATTCCGTACATATAAAGAACGCCGAAATCCGAGTTATAACGAAGAAGTTATGACCCGTCGAAGTTTCGCGACAGAACCGGCACGACATAGCGCGACGTAAATAGTGAATTTATGGTAGAGCGAGATTTGGCCTTAGAGATCTAAACGAAAGTCGTAGAATACATTAAACCATGAGCGTTCATAAAAAGAACGTCCAAATCTGACTTCATAACATCGTGGCAGATGCGCTTATAGGATAATGTCAGCAGATACGCCTAAAAGAGAATGTCAAAAACCTGGCAGTCGCGCCTCATAATGTATGACGTAATCCTGGCAGAGGCGCTTAAAGGATGATGTTGGTAGATGCGCCTTATGTAGCAATAGATTTTGTGCCAATTCCTTAGGTCAATCCTTAGGAATGAATGGATGACGGGTAGTTGAATTCTTAGGGTAAAATCCTAAGAAATAAAGAAGATAATGGGGATGGGTAATTGTGTTGATTGTTTGATGGTTGAATATAATAATTATATTATTGTGGGTTGAAAACCCTATATGCTCACCAGGCTCCCAAGCCTGACCCACTCGGTTTTCTTTGCATTACAGGTAATGACACAAGAGTATAAGTTGGTGGACTTGACGAGAGATTTTGGATTATAGATCAGTAGTTATAAATAACTGTTGTAAGGTTTATTTTATATTGTTTATGCTTTTGGTCTGTATCAGAACATGACATCCCGAGATTTTATTATTTAATGAAATAACATTCTCTTTGAGAAATGTTTTGATAAGTTATTATCATATCTTGTTTTGGGAACAAATTACGCAACTGTTTTCTTTAAAAGATTCCTCTGATTTTAAAAATAAAGCATAAACAAATCGGTCTTTTCTGGCCGTGAAAATGGGGATGCCACACAAATGTTGCTACAATTAAACAAAAATAAATAATTTGCTAAAACATAATACAATAGGAAGTTTGTTCACATTTAGTCATTGAACTTTTTAGAGGGAAACGAACTTTCGACTTTGTTCACATTTAGTCACTAAACTTTTTTTCGTTATCTATTTGCCACTAAACTATTGAAACTGTTCACATTTTACCCTTATGACCGGTAACAACCGGTCATAAGGGTAAAATGTGAACAGTTTCAATAGTTCAATGGCAAATAGATAACGAAAAAAAGTTTAGTGACTAAATGTGACAAAATTCGAAAGTTCGTTACCCTTTCAAGTCATTATCCCTATATAAATTTGAAATTTTGCTTTTGGGTCATTTTCCATTCTTTGAAGGTAAAGAAAACTCTATAAATAAAGACTCCAAACAATCATGTATTTTCTTGTATTCCTCAGTTGTTTATTTTTTGTTACTTTTTTGTTATTTATTTATTTTTTGCTTATTGTTCTTCAATATTGTTGTTTAATATGAAATCTATTAAATTAAGCTATTTTTTTTTTGAAAAAACAAAAAATAAAGAAAGAAAACTTTGGATTCATAAGTCACATATGGTATACAACCTGTTAATGCACACATTACGCATTATCAGGTTGTACACTAAAAGTGACTTACGAAATCTAAGGTTTCTGTTATCTTTTTTTCCTTATGTTTTATTTTTCAAACTTATATATTGATATAATTGTACATAAAGGTAGGTATGTTGGGTTGATTTGTAGTTTGATTAAAAAAAGAATTTAAAGAATAAAATAGTAGTTATTCATAGGAAACAATAGTTTTTAGAATGAAACAATAGTTATTCAAAGGAAACAGTAGTTTTTATTATCTACAATTTGGGAACCGTAATTCGTAGAGAGCATAACGTAGGTAATTTTTTCACCTACGGTTTCATATGTGCAAATGATTTTTTTTATAGTAAACTATTAAGCGTTAAATCGTAGACCATGTATGAAACAATAGGTGATTTTAAAAACTTAGGGTTTTCTTGGCTATTTTTGGCTATTTTAAAAGAAATAGCTATTAAGTAAGACATAATTAAAGAATTTGGCTAGTTTTGTCATTGTCTCAAAAACTAAAATCACTAATACCCGTATGATATCCATCCCAATTGTCTCAAAAACTAAAATCACTAATACTCGTATTATATCCATCCCAATATCATCCCTACATTTAAACAATGTTATTTCTTAAATAAATGATGTCATGATCTTTCGATCATGAAACCTAGACGTGACAAAATTTGGCACGACACGACAACCTGACACGAAGTTAGCGGGTTAGGGTTAGAGATTTCGATCCATTTATGTACATGGGTTGACATGACACGATAGTTAAACGGGTAGGGTTAGGGTCAAGACTTTCAACTCGAATATGACCCGTTTAATTATATATATATATATATATATATATATATATATATATATATATATATATATATATATATATATATATATATATATATATATATGTTCCCATTCATATTTTTGTAAATATTTTCAATATTATACATTTGTAGTGGCCCAAATTCAAGAACTAAAAGTAAAATTTAAAATTTCAAAGTGACTTAATTTTACTCCTCCTCCCTACCTATCTCATTTGCTTCCTAACTCTAATTTTTTCCATTTTGCTTTCTAAACTTACTACTACATCCGTCTTGTATTTATTGTCCAATTTTGACTTTTGAAGTCTTTATTCTTCAAATTTGACCTTAAATATTTTTGTTTTTTATATATAACACTTAATGCAAAATATATAAATGGATTGTTTTAAATGTTTTTTCATTGTTATAAGTTTTATCAAGTAATTTATAACACAAATAAAAATATTTAAGATCAAAGTAGAAAAATAAAAACTTCAAAAGTAAAAAATGAACAATAAAGATGGGATGGAGGGAGTATAATTTTATTTTCCGTTTCAACTCCCAACTCCAGCATTTCACTTTTTCATTTTTTTCCTCAATGGCTCTTACTTCTCAACCTTTAAAATGTTTCAACCCGACATGACACAACATATTTATAAGGTTTAAAACTTAACCCGAAATCCGACACGAAAATAAACGGGTTGACACAACATGACACGATAATTAAACGGGTCGAGTTAGGGTCAAGTGCTCTCAACCCGTTTAATGTTTTGACACGGCACGAACCCGACACGAAAAGTTTGTTAGATCTAATGAAACCATCAACGTTATGATTTAAGAGAAATTAAACAGATTAGTGAGGGAATAGACACAAATTATATATATTAAAGTAAAATATATAAATTTAAAACTATATATTTATATTAACCTTTTTCAAAGCCCAAAAAAGTGTATTTTACTTCTACCTATTAAAAAAAAAAAAAAAAAAAAAAACTTTTTCGATATGCTATTGAGTCCCCAGACTATGCCATCTTGATTTCTTATACCTCCTTGACCAGCTGACCTCCGTTCGTCATCTCAACTCCATTCGGGTACTCCACATCCACCATAAACCTTGACCAAAACCAATGATTCTTCCACACAACCACCATTTCCTCAATCGGAATATTCTTTGTTTCAGGCAAGAACACGTATATGAACGCTGTCATCACCACCACCCAAAAAGCAAAAAAGATGAAGAGCCCAAACTTCAAGTGGCAAAGCATCGTCAAGAACACTTGAGCCACAATGAAGGTGAAGATCATGTTCATGGAGACAGTGATACTTTGAGCTGCTGATCGGATCTCAAGTGGGAAGATCTCACTAGGCACAAGCCACCCTAGTGGACCCCACGACCATGCAAAACCAGATACATATAAGCATATGAACAGCACCACCACAAGAGCGTACCATTTTGGCAACTCACCAGGATTCCCATCTATTCCAAACTTGCTCCCAATAAATATTGCAACTGCAACCTGTTTCAAAGAAAACAATTAATGTAATCATAATGATGGTTGAATCTTAAATGACTAAAAATTGATTTCCGATGAATATCAAATTATACCTGGCAAATGAGCATTTGAGTTCCACCTTCAAGAAAAAGAAACCTTCTTCCCCACCTGTCAACACCATAGATTGAAACACAAGTTGCCATGACATTTACAGAACCAGTAATCACAGCAGACATAAGAGAAGCCTTTCCTCCAAACCCGATTGTTTTAAACAAAACGGGGGCATAAAACATAATCACGTTAATCCCAGTTAATTGTTGGAAAGCTGGAATCAAGATAGCCATTATCAGTTGTGGCCTGTATTTTTTCTGCAACAAGTTTCTCCATGGATGCTCAACCATCTTGGATGCTTCACTGGCCATGACCAAATCATAAAACTCTTGATCGACGTTGTCAACACCTCTAATCCTTCGAAGCTTTTCTCTTGCCTCTTCTTTATTACCTCTCTCGATCATGGAGTTTGGGGTCTCCGGAAGGAAAAGAGAACCGATGGTGATGATCAAGGCAGGGATTACAGCACCACCGAGACTCAGCCTCCAACCCCACCCTCCTTTGATCATGTCAAAGAAGTAGTTAAGCATATTTGCCACTAGGATTCCAATGGTGCATGATAATTGAAATCCGATGTTGAGTGCCCCTCTATATTTATATGGCGCCATTTCAGACAGGTATAATGGAACAGACTGAAATTGTATAAGAGAAAACCAAAGAAAATTAAGAATTTATGAATCAAACAAATAGTTAAAAAAAAGAGAAGATACATTTGATCGATGAGTTACCTGATTAGCAAACCCAATTCCGAAACCAAGTAGGATACGACCCACTATGAGCATCCAAATAGCCTGTGCAAATCCGTTCATCAGAGCTCCGGCACAGAACAAGATGCCGCCGAAAAGCATAGACAGTTTCCGACCGAGTTTCCGGGTCACAGTCGACGCCACAAGTGACGACACCAGCGCCGCTAAGTACAAAGAGGATGTGAACATTGTCAATATCTGACTGTCAAACTTACAGTACTGGTTCGTTGAGGTGTCCTCTATCTGCTTCCGGTAGACCGATGGGAAGAACTTCTGCAAGAATGGATTCATCGACGTAACTCCACCTGTAAACATTCAAGAATACAAGCGTTTCAATTAAAATCCCTGTAATAAAAATATAAAATACTCCATCAATGAATGTTGAATAGTGTACCGGAGATTCCGATATCGTAACCGAAGATGAGGCCACCCATGGCCGCTACAACGCAAGTAAACGTGACGTAGAGGGTAAGGTTTCCCGGGTAAGCTTTGTCGCCGCCTGTAGAAGTCGGAATTCCACCGCCAGCCATGACAATTTGCTTTCCTGAGCTTCCGTTCGATCTGAGAACTCCGATGAAAAATGTTGTGAAGAAGAAGAGAAGGTGAATGGTTTGTACTTTGAAAAAGATGAATCGCCGGTGTATTTATAGGCGATGATGGACATTGAGGTATTGTAGATATATTAGAATTTAATAAGGTTTCCTAGTTTAAGTCAAACTCTTTAGTGTGTAGAACAAAAACAAATGTCCACGTCATTGTCATTATCCAGATTTAAACTTATGTAGTAAAATTATTAATAAGTATATACTACTAACTACTAAGCAAATTTTTCGAAAAAAAATTAGAAATTTGAAAGAAGCAATAATGTTTATAATAGATGAATACAATATATAAAATAAAACCTCAAATTGATTTGGTTATTTATTGTTTGCATATGAATAAAATAAATACAATATATAAAATAAGATTTCAAATTAATTTGGTTATTTATTGTTCGCATATAAATAAAGTATAGTAAGTTTTAGTTTAATAGTATTTTTTTTTATTTTAAACTATGTGTGAGATAGTGTATTACACAAATTGATTAAATAAAAATTTAATCAAGATGTAAACATTAAATCTTATTTAAAGTAAATTTTAAAATAAATAAAAACGAAATGATAAATAAATAATCCAATTTATATTAATAAAAAATCAAATATCGTTCTACTTATTGTTCCTACTTATCTCCTATTATTTTTAAATAATAACAACTGTAATAAAAATTTATTAATTTTATTAAATATAATAATGAGCATAATTTTAAGTGTGTGAGATGATATTAGGAAAAAAAATATAAGGATATTTGATTTTTTTAAACAAAACTATTGACATGTTTTAAATAATTGTGTTAATATTAAGATGTAAACAATAAGAGTTTTTAAAATACATTTTCGAAATAAATACAAATTGAATTTATCTTAATAAAAAAACTATGGACATATTTTAAATAAATGCTATGAATCACAAAACATAGCAACATACTCTCATTTATTCGTGTATTACACCATTATAACTATAATATATTTTTTGCAATAGAATGTAGTTTAAAAAAATCTATCAGTTATACCATTATACATTATATATTCAATTTTTGTTATTATGCTATTATACTTGAAAAAAAAAGCAACTTATTTATGTATATGCTATAAGCATATATAAAATTTTTAACATGTTATTAAAGTTGTATATTTTATATCTTCTTGGACTAAAGAAATATCGTATATTATATTTATGAATATTATCTCTATTTAGATGCATAAATTGATAAAATATATTATTATATATCTACCCTAATAAATAAGAATGCTTATGTCACATGTTATTCTCTAATTCAATTTACTACATGTTATTTTGTCGAAATTTTAAAATATATTTATTTTCCACTTGTTATTTCTTCATTTTTCATCTACTCTAATAATTAAAAATCTTTTTGTCACATGTTACACTTTCATTGATTTTGCCACATTTCGTTTTGTGGTTATTTTTAATCAAATTTTTTCCACATGACATTTTGAGGCTTTTTTTTCATTTTATTAAATTACACATAATATTTAAATGTAATAATTACAATAAATGTAATAATAAATGCATATCAATTCCAATAATTTATTTTCCTTATAATTTCAAAATTTCTAAATTAAAACTTCATTAGTTTCCTTTGTTTATTTATCTAAATTATTTGTTTAAATTTAAAAGTGAAAAAAAAAACATTTTAATTTTAAAAATTCAACATTTTTCTCATTTTTCTTATAAATTCAAACTTTTTCAAATGTTTAGAATTTTCATGTTTATTTTTTTTTTAAATGAACTCATGTAATACATGGGTATTACACCTAGTTACTAATATATCATTAATTAGTTTCCATAAATTAAACTTATCATAATGACTATTAATTTAAAATTTAAAATTTCAATTTCAATTTCAAATATATTTACAATTTAAACCTTGTGTTTAACATTTTGTTATAATTAACCCGTTTAGTACACGTGTCTGATAACTAAACACATAATTTTAATTTTTTTCATGTTTTTTTCTGATAAATTTCCTTTATTTCAAATTGCAAATTTGAATAAACTTCTCATTTAATCATTCCTATTTAACATTTTATTATAATAAACCTATTTAATAAAGGATCTTATAACTAGTGTTTAAAAATATAGTAATATGTAAAAGCAACAGTAACGAGAGTGCATTAGATTGGTTGACCTCACGATAGCAGTCTGAATAAAGTCTATAATCAACAACGAACATATATTAATTTTGCCTTCTATAAAGATCAATAAAGTTGAAATCTGTTTGTATGTATATATATATATATATATATATATATATATATATATATATATATATATATATATATATATATATATATATATATATATTAGTTTATAACCCGTGGGAGCCACGGTTATAAAACTAATTAAACTTTAATATTAAAACTTAAAATTATTAATCACTTATTTTAAATAATTTATTAATTAAGAGATTTTTTAGTTATATAAAATTATAATCATTGATTTAAATAAATATGTAAAAGAGTATCACTTTATAATTTGTATTTATTTTTTTTATTTTTTTTTCTAATGTTATTAATTTAATATAATTAGAGTGAGAAATTTAAAAGTTGACATTTGAAATGGAGAATAAATAGGTTGACAAGTGACATGCATTAATTAGGAGACATGATAGGGTGACACATGACAAAAAAAATAGATGCATTAATTATGAAGCCTAATATGGTGACACATGTCAAAAAGAAAATAAAACTATTATTTTATTAGAATCGGGATATATATATATATATATGTGTGTGTGTGTGTGTGTATGTGTGTAAATACCACAATGTTAAATTTTTATAAATGACAATTTTGCCCCTAGTCATACACAAATAACCACACACACACACAAAGAGGGGGAAAAGGGGGGGGGGGGAGAGAGAGAGAGAGAGAGAGAGAGAGAGAGATGTTGTCAATGTTGTAAGTTCAAGAACTCTAGAACCACAAAAAATGCAGAACCATAAAAAAACAACATATCTGATCAACTATCAGAGGCATAGATGAGACTGTTAAATGGTGTCAATGTTGTAAGTACCTAGTTGAATTTTTATTATAGAAATTATCCATGTATATCATATTGTATAAATACATAACGTTTAACAAAATTAACATAAATTATAACATATGAATAATATCATGGTATATATATTCATTCCTTTTAAGTGTAATAAACGTATGTGATTTAACATATATCAGCAGAGGAATCCAGAAAGAGAAAGAATGGGGCAAATATGCTTGAAATAATAACACACACTGCATCATAAGATTGTACTTGAGGTTCCCTTGATATATACTTACTAAGAGAATCTCGTATTCTTATTTTTTACAATTAGGCTCATGTACTTAAAAAGACACGAGTCCGAGTATTATTTCAAGTTTTTCTACCCATACCCTTATATATATATATATATATATATATATATATATATATATATATATATATATATATATATATATATATATATGCTCATGAGGGTGTCGTTTTGGCAATTATAAACATTTTACAAGTATATCCAATTATCGACATTAAGCAGACTATGTAGTGTTCTCATAAAGGAGGAAGTAAGCACAAAAACATGAAACTCTTATAAATATATCTAATTATCAACACTATACAAATGGTAACACCCCTTTTTTACTCTTCCGTAGGATTCAATATAAACCATTGTTTATATAATTCGAAATAGAAATATATTACTCTTTAGCCCAAATAACTATCATAAACATTTAGGAAACGTCAATACGATTTTCATTGACATATACAACGCTTATCTCCGACTTAGTATGAAGAAGTTATACTTCTTCGAAGCTTTGCGATTAAACCGACACGGCTCAGTGTATCGTAAGAAGTAAATTTTGAGATAGGTTTCTTATATATATATATATATATATATATATATATATATATATATATATGTGCTTATGAGGTAGTCGTTTTGGCAATTATATACATTGTATAAATATATCCAATTATCGACATTAAGAAGACTATGTAGTGTTCTCAGAAAGGAGGAAGTAAGCACAAAAACATGAAACTCATATAAATATATCTAATTATCGACACTATACAAATTGTAACACCCCTTTTTTACCGTTCCATAGGATTCAATATAAACCATTGTTTATAGGGATAATGACTTGATAGGGTAAGTTACTTTTTGAAATGTATACATTTAGTCCTTATTCTTTTTTTTTTTGTAAATTAAACCCTTATACTTTATTAGTATGTACACAATAGGTCCTTTTGACCAAATTCTATAGGTTTTGTTGATGTGGAAGCACACGTGGCACTAAAAACAACTGCATAACAATTAATTAGCTTAGTCACTCCTTATAAACGATTGTTAACATCCAATATCAGGAGGAATCACCTTCAATCTCGAACACATAGAAGTGGGGAATTCGTAGAAGAAGAAAGAAGATGTCAAGTGGCTCAAGAATCTCCACAGGTTCAAGCAATCACAAAGTAGATAAGTGTTGGATTAGTGTCTAAGTCCATAACTATTTTGGTATGTACTTGACCCGATGGTGCATGGTCCTTTTGGGTTGCCTTCACCAAAGCAACTTGATTGGAGAAATAAATAGAGAGAGAGGTTATTATGATTTATTAATATGTTATAAGAATAATATATTAAAGGAGAAATCATATTTGTTTAATTAATATTGGTCAATAATTAATTAAGAATTAATTTTGTGATCAAGTGTAATTAATTAAACTAGAGGGGCTGAATTGTAATTATGTGATAGTTACAAAATAAGGTAAGGATTATCTTAAATATAGGGTGAACGAATTTAAGGTGATAATGCCTTAGAAATCGACTAGGATAAGGGTTTCTAAGACTTATCTTATGGTTTCTTGGTGGGCAAGTAACTAGATAAGGATAAGGACTAAAACCCTAATCTTTACACCTATATAAACCCTCTAAGGCTCATGAATTCGTCTAAGCCTTCCCAAGAAGTCCTAAGGACGAATTCCTACCTCTCTCCTCTCTCTTTATACCTTCTCCACTTGCTTATGGTGTTTGTAAGCCATTAGAGGAGTGACACTTGTGACTCTAAGCCTTCCAAAGTCAATTCAAGGAGGAATTGGGATTGTTATTACTACATAACAATCAAGGTAATATCATAAACCTAATTATATGTTAATATTGATTTCCATATGCTAGAATTAGGGTTTATAGTCTTGGATTCAAAGCATGTACAATAGAGAAACCTAGATCCAAGCATTAGGGTTTGTATGAGCACATAGAATGTCTTATGACCAAAACCCATCAATAAGGAAGTCCTTTGTGATTGTGAACTCCCTTCAAGAATTCGTACTTCCAAGACCAAAGATAACCCTGGAAAGAAATTCTGAGTGTGCCCTAACTCATTGGTAAATACCTAAATTCTTTATATTTTTCAAATCGCATCAATTTCCTTCTTCTTACCTTCTATGTTGTTGATTTTATTAGTACAGAAACAAGGGAAAAAGTGTAAATTTTGGGAATGGATTGATGAAGAACCTGAGAATATGAAGCCCATTGTAGAATATACTCTTTTAGATGTTGCAGATTATCTTATACAAGTTTTAGAAGATGTGACATCTGTTAGAGAAGAAGTGAAACGGTTGAAGAGTATGATTTGTGTACTGATTCTGCTGGTCATTGTTAAGATTATATTTTGGGGTTGAAGATATGCTTCTGGAGGTTTTAGGGGATTTTGATGTAATAGACTTGTGTAATTCTTGTTTATGTATTGGATTTTGATGTACTTTATGTTTATGTGATGGTAAAGTTTATTGCTATTATGTATGGATGTTGATGTAATTAAGTCAGTCAAATGGAGGTAAAACCAAGACAAATTACAGGAAACATTTTTTTTATAGATAATTGAATGTAAAGACAAATAAAAGTGGCTGACAAAAGGCATCAAGCCATTTAATAATTATAAAATATAAGCCCACTAGGAGGGGTAATACATTAATTTAGTTCAAAATATTCGACAAGTACATCAAAACTAAACAACTAATAGGGGTAATATAGTGATTAAGTTCAAAAGATTACCCCACAGTACATAAAAATATATATCACATGCATTACCCCACTACACCAAAACCTAATTACTCTAAGGTCACAGGTTTGTCTTGGCTACTGCCAGTTCCATCCTTGAGTTTAACATTTTTTTGAAGACCAATTTCTGTGATTCTTTCTGAAAACATTCTCACCCTACCAGCATTATTCAAAGGAACCTTCTTCATAGGACTTCTGTTCACAGGAGCCTTCTTCATAGGAGCCTTCTTCACAGGAGTTCTCTTGACAGGAGCTAGAGTTGATTGACTTGGACCTGCTGTGCTTGAACCTCGAGTTGATTGACTTGGACCTGCTGTGCTTGGAGCTGGAGTTGGCTTACTTGGGCATGTGGCTTTGTTGTGGCCAGTTTGGTGGCAAATGGTACATCTTAGAGGAATGCCTGCCCTTGACACAGTATGCCTTGTGTGCCCACTTAGCTCTCTTTCTGCCTGATCTCTTTTCCTTTTGACACATGGCCTGCCAGGTAACCTCCTCTTTAATGGAGGCAAAGTAGTATGAAGTCCTTCAACATGTGGCCACTCAGAAATGTCATTGAGTGCGTGGATGTTATACTCATAGCTACTAAGGAAAGAGGTTTTAGTATAGGAGTTTGATACAAAAGCCTCCACGTCTAGGTTCAATGATGAAATTGCTAATATAGCATGTACACATGGAATGCCTGTGAGTTGCCAGCTTCTACATCCACATGCCCTCTGATTCAGATCAACAACATACCTCTCATTTCTTGAGAACACTTCAAATTCTTTGTAGCCACTCACGTAAGGTACCCAAAATCTATCAATATACAAGAAGATAGTCAGTTACCATTATAAACCAATGTATAACTAATGAAATTGTTACTAACCTTTGCAATTTTTTCAAATCCTCTATCTCTCTTCTGATACTTGGGCATATCTCCAAATCCCAACTCAAACCATTTTGCTTCTGCATCCATAACCTCTGCATTGCCCAACATCTTATGTCCTCCAACATTGTTATCAATGGTTTCCTTCAAGCATCAAGTACAACAGAATTGAAACTTTCAGAAACTCCATTCTCTACTACATCACAGTCCATACCCTCTCTAAAAAAAGCCTTTGACCAACACCTTGGATCCCTGTCTATGAGATAGTCATAAGCCCTGCTTTCCAAGGACTTAATCTCATTCATTGCTGCTTCAAACTTTGGTACAGTTGTTGCATTCACAACCCTCCAAAATGGTTTAAAGTATTGTTCTCCTTTAAATTTTTTGTGGAAATTAGCTAGAATGTGTCTAGCACATAATCTATGCTCCACATCAGGAAGTCTTTCCTTCACAACTTCAAATAATCCCTGATTGAAACAATTAAATGATTAGTTAATTAAATAATCAAAACAATCAAAGTTAATTGAAAAAATAGATTGATTACCTTGTGGCTATCTGAGAGGATTGTAATTCCATGACCATTCCCCCTCCAATGTCCTCCATCAGGTTGTCCAAAAACCATTTCCATGTCCTTTTGTTCTCAAAATTGACTACTGCCCAAGCTAAGGGATAGATGTTATTATTAGCATCTCTACCCACTGCTGATAGGAGCCCCCCTTTACAAACACCCTTAAGAAAGAAACCATCAACCCCAATTACCTTTTTGCAGCTATTAAACCACCCATCCACAACACCTTTTAAAGCTAACACAAAACCAATCAAACACCATAGTATTATCAAGTTGTGGCTCCAAGAACACCTCAACATGTGAACCTGGATTAACCCATCTAATTTCAGATGCATAATCCCACAATCTGGCATAATGTTCTTTCAAACTTCCCTCAACTTCAGACGATGCTAACTTTTTTGCATTCCTATACTGCCCAACACTCACATTAATGTTGTATATCTTAGATACTAGGGCTTTCATTTTCCTCAAACTCAGTTTAGGACTCTCTAAAACATCATTCACAAATTTTTTCCCTATCCACTTATATGTTTTAATTGACCCAAGTTTGAATGCCCTAGAGCACTTGTGCTCTGTTATAAGAGACTTAATCTGAAAAGTGTGTTCCTCTTTCATCCAGGAAGCATACAATCTAAAAGGGCATGTCAGATTCTTTCCTTTACAACATCTAAATAGCAACCTAGTCTTGTCATTCTTTTCATACCACATATCATAACCATTTGCTACATCATAGCAAATAAGAGAGTATTTGAGTTCAGCAATAGTAGAGTATTTCATACCTAATCGAGGCTTCATCTCATTCCATTCCTGAGTATGATCATGTCTTGGGTAGATAGGGCGTATTGCATTATGATCATCTTGAACCAAGTCATCATTCTGTATTGGACAAAGTTTGTTGAGGAAATGATCATTGAAGGTTCTTTTGAGAGATATAACTTCATCGTCCTCTACATGTTCAACTTTCAGACCATCTTCTAAAATGGAGTCCACATCATCAATAGAAACCAAATCATCATCTTCAAGGTTTGTTTCTTCCTCCCGAATCCAATCAAACAAAGGTTCATGATAATGATCCACATACATATCCAATCTCTTCTTTTTCATTGATATCTTCAAGAAACTCATTAAAATCGCAGTCATTCTGAATAGCATGTAATCCCTCCGACAACATCACTTCATGTGGACAGTAGTAATACACATCTCTGTATCTTCCATTAGTAATCTTCTTACGAAAGGGGATTAAATTAGGGAAGTTCATCTTGTTCACAATCATGTATGGTACAAAGGCTTTTACTCCATTAAAATACATCAATGGGGTAGGTGTGAACACCCCATCATAGTGTACATCAACAATTGTATCTGCATCTTCTGCCATTGTTGATGGTGATTGTGAGTCAAGAAGTTTGAGCGATTATCGGCTGAGTGAATGGAGGAATGGGTGATTAAATGAGCCCTAATTGTCGTTTCATGGTGTAATTTAACAATATCCATGTAAGGTGACATGTGGATGCCACCTGGTTATTTCATTTCAATAAAATAAAATAAAAATCATATATGACCGGTAAACTGGCTATAGTCGGTCAAAAGGATTGCATAATTACAAAAAATCGAGTATAAGAGTTTAATTTATAAAAAAAAGAATAAGGACTAAATGTGTACATTTCAAAAAGTAACTTACCCTATTAAGTCATTATCCCTTGTTTATATAATTCAAAATAGAAACATATTACTCTTTAGCCTAAATAACGATCATAAACATTTAGGAAATGTCGATATGGTTTCCATAGATATATAAAACGCTTAACTCCGACTTAGTATGAAGAAGTTATACGTCTTCGAAGCTTTGTAATTAAACCGACACGGCTCAGCGTATCGTAAGAAGTAAATTTTGAGTTAGGTTTCTTATTAGCCTAAGCAATCTAAATGAAAGTTGCAGTGTTTGTTAAACCAAGTGCATGTGTATAGCGAATGTCAAAATATGACTTCGTGAAAGGAAATTATGAATTTAAAATGTTTCAGCGGAGCAGTGTACACAATGAAATTGAATTTTAGACGTTACAGAAATTGAATTTTAGGACGGTAGATTATTAGGTAAAATAATCTAAACAAGATTTGCAGATCTCATCAATATGAGCCCATCGATATAAAGTACATCGAGAACGGAGTCTGTATGTAGGAGTTATATTTTCTACAACGATTTCTAACAGTCTAAGTCTATCAAAAATATAATTTTTTTATAGATTAAGAATTAGTTGTTGAGGTCTAAAGGAAAGTTGTAGATTTCATCGAGAGCTTTCTGGGGATATAAATACCATCGAAAATGGATTTCGTATGAAGAAGTTACGACGTTTTGAAAATCTAAAAAATCACATGTGCCAAGGGTTCGACGTGCATGATGATGTGACACCACGAGAGAGTGCTATATGGCCATCTCAGGGCAGCCCCTTTTTTCTGAGACATGGTGACGTGGCTCCGCAAGTTTGTGACATGTGGCACCATAGGAAGCTGACACGTGACACCTTCTAGAAGAGGCTTAGGTGGACAATTTCAGATGCGACACATGGTAGAAGGAGGGTGGAGCCAGCAAGACTATAGGGCGCGACACACACCTCTATAGGCGCGGTGCGCATGCCTTTTCTTCGCTATATATAGAGGCATCTATATAAGCTCTAACCCTCACATCCCTATAGCCTCTATATAAGAGTTCTCTCTGCACTTTTAGGTCATTTTCCTTAGGTTTCTATGTTCCGGTGAAGCCCTACAATCCCTAAGGTATTCAACTAAGTAGTAGCCATCAAGTAGGAGCCTTACAAGTGTGATTTTTGGACTTTGGTGAGGAAGAATCACTTTAAGTTAAACTACACTCTAGTCTTTTCAGTGTAACTTATATTTATAGTCATAAGTTGTTATTGTGGACCTATAAATAAGATTTGTCAGTAATTCCAATCATAATGCTAATTGATTTACATACGGGGGGAGGTGTCTAGAACGGTCACATTTGGTTGTTTGTTGGATTTCAGAAAGGTTATACGCTGAAATGATCCTGCCTCCCAACCATCCTGTCTGGCTGATCCTTATTTGATAGAACTATCAGTATGAGTTGGGATTAGTGATAGGTCTAACCTAGATTACCAAATTTCCCTAGTATCTAATAAGCGGTAGTATTATAGGTTAATAGTTGTCGGGTCCTATTAGTTTTCTGAGCAACTATCCAGGTGAGTTCATCTCACTATATTATTTATTCCAATATATATATCTGTGTATATTAGGATATAGGAACTAGTAATGTAGAGCCCATAGTATAGTATTTTATCTGCCTGTAGAGCCGATTATGTAGTATCTATATGTGTGATTGTTGATATGCTTATAAGTTATTGCGAATTAGTTAAGGGGAGGATGACGAAACGACAAGGAGGTCGAGAGCCTATATGCCCACGTATTAATGAAATGGCATGTAAGTCGTAAGTACACGTAGACTCGTGTTGAAGACGAAATGACGTGTAGGTCGTAAGTCTAAGATACGTATATTATTTGTATGCATATATGGTATATTGGAAGAATTCACTAAGCCTAACGCTTACACAATTGTTATAAATGTTTTTTTTTCCAGGAAACTCATTGACGCGTGAGAAGGGCAAGGCTTGACTGTACATACGCGCATTCACAATCATGTTTCTGCATAATATAATAAATACTCTGATATAAATGGATATTTTGAATATAAAAATGTAAAATTTTCCTTTGAAAATTCAGAACGTAACATAAATGCATAAATAACAATTGCACTATAAAAGAAAGAATGTAGACGAATTCAGATTGCTAACCTTATGTAGCTGTTGGTGTCGTCGCGGATGATTATGCAGAAGAAACGATCTCAAAATCAGGCAAACTAATCCTGCTACTGAGATGAATATATATATACATAAATAACATTTGAACCTAACTATATATATATATATATATATATATATTCTAATAAAAGAATAGTTTTATTCTCCTTTTGACATGTGTCACCTTATTAAGCTTCTTAATTAATGCATATTTTATCCCCCCTTTGCCATGTGTCATCCTATTCCTCCTAATTAATGCATGCCATTTGTCAACATATTGATTCTCTATTTCAAATTTCAAATTTAAAATTTTCACCATAACTAAATTAAATTAATAAAAATAGACTAAAAATTAATACAAATTATAAAATGATATATTTCACATATTTATTTAAATCAATGGTTATAATTTTATATAACTACAACGTCTCTTATATAATAAAATATTTAAAATAATTGATTAAGAGTTTTAAGTTTTTACTATAAAAGTTTGATAAATTTTGTAACCGTGGTTCCCACGGGTTATAAACTAGTATATATATATATATATATATATATATATATATATATATATATATATATATATATATATATATATATATTTGCAAATGATTACCATATATGAGAAATCGTGTCTTTGAATTTGCATGACTATACATTACTAGAAACTCGTATCAAGTATATAATTTTTATATATATATAACCGTGGTTCCCACGGGTTATAAACTAGTATATATATATATATATATATATATATATATATATATATATATATATATATATTTGCAAATGATTACCATATATGAGAAATCGTGTCTTTGAATTTGCATGACTATACATTACTAGAAACTCGTATCAAGTATATAATTTTTAGAAATCGATATAGAATAATTTCGTAAAGCTTTTTTGGAAATGGAACTTCCCTAACGAGGGTTCTAGGCCAACTTTTGTGTACAGATTAATCCCCGGTTACAAACATGAGGTTATGTCTCATGTCCTAGAGTCACTGTGGACGACCCTCCATGACCAAAGAGATCGAGTAGTGTTAGGATTTAGACAGGAGTCAAATAAGTTATCAACTATATCTTCCACATGTCTTACCAAGTATGATCATTGTAAAATTTGAATGAGAAAATCAATTTGGTGCGTGATTGTTGCAATCCATTCTATAAAAACAAAATAAATATTGTCAATATAAGCTTAATTTAAGGAATCGTTTCTTATTATAACATTATTAATTATGTTGTATTTGTATAAATAATTAAAAAGTTATATAACATTGTTAATTATGTTGTATTTGTATAAATAATTTAAAACACAAATTAATGATAATTGAAAATAAAAATTAAAAAAAAAACGAGAAAAAAGTCATATCTTCAAATAAAGGATAGAAGAACATATGACAAAAAAAATTATTTATTAGGTTTGATTTTTTAACGGTTAATGTACACATCTTAATCTACACATTTTATCCATCTCTCACATCTTACTCTACAGATTTTATCCATCTCTCCTAATTTAATCTAGTATAATAAATGAATATTTTTTGCCACATGTCATCTTCTCATTCATTTGGACACATGACATTTTCTAAAATTTTTAAATTTTCTATTTTTCATTTGTCATTTTATTGTATTTTTCATTTTATTAAATTAAAATTCCACATTTAATTTGTAAGGTAATATATATGTAAAGTATTTATTAGAAAAAGTTTATATATGGAATGTATTCAATACATTAAAGTCTTATTAATTTTAATAATTCAAATTTTTCTCATTTTTCTTATAAATTCAAACTTTTCAAATTGTTAAAATTTTATATTTATTTTTTTTAATTAAACCCATGTAATACATGAGTCTCACACCTAGTAGTATTATTATAGTTAATTATTTAAAACTACCTTTTAAATTACTTTTCAAATTTAATTAATATGATTTATTCCAATATTAACTATTACATTCAAATTAATACCAATTTTAAGTTCACAGTAATTAAAATATAACTTCTAATTTAATGTCATTTTAATTAGTATCATATTTAATTAAATTAAAAACTAACTTTTTTTTTTTTTTTGTATATTTTCAAACAAAAAATAAAATTTAAATCAAAATTACTCGAAAATTACTAACGATAAGTATTTATCGCAAAGAAAATGATTTTAAATGGATTCCATCTCCATCGATATATCACATGTGGATAAAATTATGAAGATTTTGATTAAACTTAAATTTAATTATTATATAATTAATTGATTTAAAGGAATTTCATTTGGTCATTTTAATTTGTATGTTGATGATTTTTACAACTTCAACTTTTTTTTTTTCAAAGAAAAAAAAACATATATTTTAGGGTTTATGGGGTGAATATCATATGGCAACAATTTTTTTTGTCTGAATAAGTTTGGTAAATATAAATTGGTAATTTTATATTAATAATTTTTAATTTTTTTAATTATAATAGTTAAATAACAGTAAGAATATAAGAAAATTTTAATGTCTAGTAAAGTAATTATTTTAGCTTAATTAAGAATTCTATTATATAACTTCGAAGGAATTTTTCAGTTTTTAAATTTAATCAGGTAATGACTACTGATTATGACTAAATGGCTAATACAATGCTCTAAAAATTACAAAATCACTAAGCACAACGGAAAACTAAAATAAACGGTTTCGATTGTGTGTGTGTATATATATATATATATATATATATATATATATATATATATATATATATATATATATATATATATATACACACACATAAGGTTGAGATCCGTTGAAAACTCATGTATTTATTAAAACCTAAAAACTAAAAGTGGAACATGAAATCAAGAGTAGTTAATTAAGGGTATAATCGTTATCGTATGAGTCTCATTTGATGTTTAATTTTTTGTGCTATTGAAAATATTAATAAAAATGTCAAAAAATTAATATAATAAATAAAAACTTTGGATTGGTTTAAATAATAATTTTAGAATTTTAAAAAATGCATATTTTTTCATTTTTGTAGAAAATTGTAGTTTTCTTTTGGGTTAATATTATAAAAGCTCTAAATTTTTAACGCGTAATCGGAAAAAGCCCTGATATTTTTTGTATTATTGTTGTGCAACAACTTTCTCGCAGAATTATCACTCTAGCGCACTTAATGAGTTTCATGGTTAAGCTGGTTAACTTTTTTTTGCAAAATTAGTCCTAAAAAGTTCAAATTTAGTCCCTGAGGTTTGAAAACAATTACACCACATGGTTTTTAACTTTATTTTTCGTTTTTTGTATACTTTATTTATTTTCGGTTTTTTTTTATAAATATATGTATATTTTTTATTTTCTTTATTTATATATATATATTTTACTTATTTTCATTTTTTAACTTAACTTTTTAACAATTTTTTAAACCGTTTTACCTTTTGTTTTCTATTTTAGTGTATATATAGAGTATATTAGAGTTTTTTTTAGGTTTTTTCATATTCTTTTCGTATTATATTTTATTTTTTTTTTCATCTTTTTATATATATTTTTTTCTTATTTGTTTTCCAATTATTTGTTTTTTTTGTATTTTTATATTTTTATTGACATTTTTCAAAAAATATAAAATGTATTAATATATTAGAGTATATTACAATTTTGATAATTTATAGTTTTTGTAATTGTTTTTTATTTTTATTCAAGTAAATAAAGTAGTTATGTTTATATTTGTAATTTCAGTCCAAGTTATTTATTTATTTTTTTTTCTTATTTTTCTTTAGTGCTATTATATTTATGTTACGAAAAAAATGAAAATTAAAAAAAAATAGTTTGTTTACTAAGAATTAGTATTTCAATGTGTTATATAACTTGAAAATTAAATCATATTTCTATATGTGATATCAATAGATTAAATTCAAGATAATATTTTTCAATTTGATAATAGACTAAAAAAACAAAAAAAAAATAATAATAATAGTCGATCTTTATAAAAAAAAACTTGTTATAATAATTTATATTGAATTCAAGTTCGTTTACTTGAATCAAAGTAAATAAAAACATTAGAAAAACCATAAATAAATAAAACAGGAAAAAAAAAATAGAAAACAAAAATTGTAATATGAAAAAACCGTAGAAAAATATTAGAAAAACCATAAATAACAAAAAATAGAAAAAAAATAAAAAGGTGAAAAAAATAAAATATAATACGAAAAGTAATATGAAAAAACCTAAAAAAAACTCTAATATACTCTATATATACACTAAAAAATAGAAAAACAAAAGGTAAAAAGATTAAAAAAATTATTGAAAAATAAAGTTAAAAAATGAAAATAAATAAAGTATATATATAAAAAGAAAATAAAAACTGTACATATATTTAAAAAAACCGAAAATAATTAAAGTATACAAAAAACGATAAATAAAGTTAAAAAACCATGTGGTGTAATTTTTTTCAAACCTCAGGGACTAAATTTGAACTTTTTAGGACTAATTTTGCAAAAACGTTAACCAACTTAACCATGAAACTCGTTAAGTGGGCTAGAGTGATAATTCTTCGAGAAAGTTGTGGCCACAATAATAATAAAAAGAAATTATCAGGGTTTTTTCCAATTACGCGTTAAAAATTTAAGGCTTTTATAATATTAACCCTTTTCTTTTCCTTTTTTTTTTCTGAAAATTATCTTTTTTAAAAAAAATGTTTATTTATAACCTATATATTTTTTTAAAAAAACTGTAGGGTTTTTTTTTTTTTTTTTTTTTTTTTTTTTTTTTTTTTTTTTTGAAAATCAATGCTTCAGGTGTATATATGTATATTTCTTATACTATAATATTCGTAAGAAAATCATAAAAAAAACATATTTTTATTTCATAATTTATAAACACAATACTACAAGTATTTTATTCGATACAATATAAAGTGTAAAAAACCAAAAAATGCCACAAAATTAAAAGCATTTTCTTTTTCTTCGGGTCAAAATTGTCACATTTTCTTCAATTTATCATTTTTCACATGTTAAATATTTCCCACAAATTCTTCATAATCTACAAAAAAACTAAAAAAATGATTAATGCAAGAATACTCACAAAAAATCAAAACTGCATATTTACATATCATGTAAGATTCACAGTTATTATATCATATAAGATTCATATATGATTATATAATGTGATATTTACATATGATTTTATCATGAAAGATTCAAATATAAAATTCACATATGATTATATCATTTAAGATTCACATGTTATTATATAATGAAAGATTCATATGTGAGATTCACGTCTGATTGTATGATGTAAGATACACATGGGATTATAAAATGTGATATCCACATGTGATTTTATCATGAAAAATTCAAATGTGAAATACACATGTAATTATATCATTTAAGATTCACTTATACATGTGAGATTCACATTAGATTATATCATGTGATATTTACATGTGACTTTAACATGAAAGATTCAAATGTGATTATATAATATAAAATTCACCTGTGATTATATATTGAAAGATTCACATATGAGATTCCCGTCTAATTATGTGATTTTTTCATGCAATATTCAAATGTGAAATTTACATGTGATTATATTGTTTAAGATTCACTTGTACATGCGAGATTCAGACAGATTCACATCTGATTATATCATGTGATTTATGATGAAAGATTCAAATGTGAAATTCACATGTGATAGATCATGTAAAATTCAAATGTGATTTTATCATGAAATATCCAAATGTGAAATTCACATGTGATTATATCAGTTAAGATTTACTTGTGATTATATAATGAAAGATTCACATGTGAGATTCACATTTGATTACATCATGTAAAATTCACATTTGATTATATAATGTGATATTCACATGTGATGTTATCATTAAAGATTCAAATGTAAAATTCACATGTAATTATATCATTTAAGATTCACGTGTCATTATATAAAGAAAGATTCACATGTGAGATTCACGTCTGATTATATCATGTGATTTTATCACAGAATATTCAAATGTAAAATTCACATGTGATTATATCATTTAAGATTCTTGTGTGATTATATAACGAAAGATTCACATGTGATTAGTTTTATAAATAATTGGTAGTTATAGTTCAAGAACTAACTACCCATGATCTAAAGAATTGATCACCACCACATGATTCTTAAAGACCAACGACCATAAATTGTTTCTATGTTCTCACATAAATGTTTGTTCTCAATGGAACCACAACTTAAAAATTGGTGTTTTAATGACACCCGAATTATGACATACATTGGTTTTATAACATGAAAAAGTATGTTGTGACATCCCTAATTTTTTTACCACCAATTAAAACTTTTTCTTTATGCTTATTTAAAACAAAGTATTCTTTTATTAATGCATAATTTGTCCTAAAATGTTATTAATGTGAAACAATATCAATATCAAAGGCATTTCGAAGAAACATTTTTTTAGTAATATTTAAAAGCTTGAGATGTCATGACTAATAAAGAAACATAAGAATAAACTAGTCTTTATAGGCCTTTCATCAATTTATTTAATGGCCGAAAACTCCTTAAATCTCTCAGTAGATTCAAACATCAATATCCCTGAACCTTCGTACCGTTACTTGTGATACAAAGAAACTGAGTGAGTTAGGTTGTGAAGCCTGATGAGCACATAAAGTTTTCAACCCATAATAATATAATCTTTTATATATATTTCGCACCCAAAAAATAACCCATTTATCCATTCCAGTTGTTCTCACTCTCTGATCCTAAAATGATAACCTCGAGGGATCTACCATAAAGGATTACTATGAGTCGACAATAATGCTTCAGGGATTCTGTAGCAATGAATGTCTAAATTAGGCTGGAGTACATGTATGAACATTCTTTCATTTTCCCTGAAAAGCATGATCATTAACACTTACAGGTGGCGAGCCTACTAGTGTTCTATCAGACTGTCTAGAATAATGAGTGGTAGTTATCTATACTCCCATAGATGACTGGTCCCAATAGTGCAATAGTAAGATGCATGGTCTCTCACCATTATTTTATTTTCCCACAATCCTTCAGTAACCAATACAATATGATAAAATAAATATACAAGTAAAATCATATCATATTATTACTTCTAGCACATATATCAAGAACACAGATAATAAGCACATATAACATTTAATTATCTAAATACGTTATATGTATGTGTAAAATGAAAATAACTATGCGCTCAATTGTTAAGGTGGATGACTTGTGATTTAGGCAACGCTTTACCTAACACTTTAGCTTTTCCTTTCAAAAGACCTAGATATAAAATATCACTAAGTCTTATTTTAAATATCTTTCGCGACTATAATAATGATAGTATAGATTCCTCATTAATACCAATGTCTACATGAAGATCTATCAAATAAGGAACAACCAGATAAGGGTTTGTTTAGTATACATAATATACTGTTTAGAAAATCTCACTTTAAACACCTCATTAAATCTAGCCTAGACATCATTACCATAATTAGATCAATCAGTATTATGACTGAAATCATTGATAAATTTTATTTATATATTCATAATAACGACTATGAATATAAATATAAGTTACACATGAAGCATAGTAAGTGCAACTAAAATTACAAAAAGTTTAGAAAAAACCAGGAATTTGCACGGGCAGATATCCGACCCGAACACTTCTTAACATCCCATTTTTTAAACCATTTTTTTTTCATTTTTAGTTTAGATAAAACATTGTTCATAAAACCTGCATTAAGTAAAGATAAGTGTGCAATACAGTCATCCCAAAATATTAGAGTGTCATACTATGCGGAAACAAAAAACTGTAGGCAAATTTGTACAATTAAGCTTTCGCCTTCCCACGATCATCTGAAGTAACTAAAAAACATTTAATCAACAACTGTAAGCACGAGGCTTAGTGAGTTTCCTAAAATATCACATAAAATAAACAACCATGGGTAATTAGCAACCCTAGGGATTATCAGCAATCCCAATGGGCTAACTGATGGGTTTTGAGCATTCTAACACTTCCTAAGTGTACATGCAACCCTAATAACCTTGGATCTATGTTTGTCTAATAATCATGCAAAGTTGTTTTCCAAGGTTATGAAACTATCTAGCATACATGGGGTACAATTTTCTTTGTATAAAAGATAGAACTACATACCTTGTTGTTATACGTGTTCCTTGAAGCCTTGTGAGCCTAGCACCTCAAGTGTGATGCCTCAAATGCTTCACACAACACCAAATGCAAAGTATAAACTTGAGAGAATACTTTAACACACTCAAAATCGGCCAAGCCCTCTTGTTTCTCTTGTGTATCACTAGTGTAGCCGATTTTGGGGAGAGGCATGGTCCTTATATAGTGTATTGCATTTGGTAAAACCCTAATGTAACATGACTCTTCATTTCTCAATCCATGGGTTAACTCCATGGAGCATCCTATGGGTGGAACCCAACTTGATAATCCATGGAGCCTTTTAGCCCACTATATAGATATGGAAGATTTACATAATCTACCCATATATTTAATTAGTTATTCTTTTGATCACTTAATTAATTATAAATTAATTCTTGATCAAAACTAATTAAATAATATTATTAATATATTAGAACTTATAATATATTAATAAACCATATGTGTTATTTCTCTCATTTAGTTTATCCAGTTGCATGGTGCCATGCAACCCAAATGGACCATGCCGGGTCGGGTCAAGTATTTACCAGAAATAGTTATGGACTTGGACACCTTATCCAACAGTCTCCCACTTGGATATGTCTAATAACTATAACTGCAATACTTCAGGAACCGATCGGAAATTGTAGCTCTTTCAAGGTCTCTCGGAACTGAGAAGATGTTGATACGCCATTTAAGATAAGTGATCATACAATCCTCTGTTCTAGATATTAGCCGGACAAATACATGGAACAATGTCTTACTTATTGTCCAGCAGTTTGTTTCTCGATTTCCGATTTGTTTGACTAAGAACTTAATTGAATACATCAACTTAGTTCTGACCGGGCCCGGTACATAGGTCAAAACAAAATCATCGAGGGGCCCAGATATCAGCTTCTAATCCAAGAAGGAACAGATAAACTTCGACTCATATGTTTGTTCTGCCACTCATTGAATTACACACAAAAGCACGTTTTATAACATCAAGTTACCAATGCGTTTTCATACAATCAATGCATAACCAACTCGTAAGTAACAAATCATATCTCTAGGTTTGAAGACTTATATGATATTACCGTCTCACGATCACTCGAGATAAAATTCCGTGAAGTGATTCCAGTGAGCGTGAGTTGAATCCAATACTCAGAACTTATGAGCACTCATGATTGTTGTAGCCATGTCCAACACCTTAGACCTCTGCAACCAATCATGATAGTCTTGATTCATACCTACTTCCGATATATGACCGACTGTGGAGGTTTGAATAATATGATATACCAAACATAATTATTCTGGAAGTCAAAACATGCAAACAAAATATAGTAAACGATTGACAAGAGATAGCAACACTTTACTCATAAATAAAACACCTTTTATTCATCATCTAATGTCAATTACACTTTACAAATTTCATAATTTATCTAACTACTAAAACTTATATCATCCTTCAGCCCTATGCTCCGAGAATGCTGGAGATGCTTAACCTTACTCAGTCCCTTCGTGAGGGGATCTGCTGGGTTCTCATCCGATGATACCCTCTTTGCCACGAGGATTCCTTCTTCTATGCGATGTCTGATAAAATGATATTTTTTGTCAATGTGTCTGGATCTACCGTGATCCCTTGGTTCCTTGGCTAAGGCAACAACACTTTCACTATCACAGAAAATTTCCATGGGATCCTTTATAGCTGGTACAAATCCAAGGTATCCAATGAAGTTCTTCAGCCATATTGCCTCCTTTGCTGCCTCGCTCGCTGCTATATACTCTGATTCACAAGTGGAATCAGCCACTGTCTCCTGCTTGGAACTCTTCCAAGTGATTGCTCCTCCGTTGAAGGTAAAGACCCAGCCCGACTGAGAGCGGAAATTATCCCTATCAGTTTGAAAGCTAGCATCACTATACCCTACAACTCTCAAGTCATCACTCCCACCGAGGGTAAGGACCCAGTCCTTAGTCCTCCGTAGGTACTTGAGGATATTCTTTACCGCAGTCCAGTGTGCCTTGCCAGGATTCCCCTGATACCTGCTAACCATGCTCAAGGCAAAGGCTACATCAGGTCGAGTACACGTCATAGCATACATGATAGAGCCTACTGCTGAAGCATAAGGTACTTGACTCATTTCTGCTATCTCAGCCTTGGTACTTGGGCTTTGTGTCTTACTCAATCTGGCATTACTCTGGATGGGTAACTCTCCTTTCTTGGAGTTTTGCATGCTGAATCTCTTCAACACCTTGTCCAAGTATGTACTTTGACTAAGTCCAATTAGTCTTTTACTCCGGTTTCTCAAAATCATTATCCCTAGAATATAGGCAGCTTCTCCTAGGTCCTTCATGGAGAAACACTTCCCAAGCCAGGACTTAACTTGCTGCAGAGTTGGGATGTCATTTCCTATGAGTAGCATGTCATCCACATACAATACCAAAAAGCTAACTATACTCCCACTAGCCTTGACATACACACAAGATTCATCTTCACTCCTAGAAAAGCCAAATTCCTTGACCTTTTCATCAAAGAAAAGATTCCATCTGCGAGGTGCTTGCTTTAATCCATAAATGGATTTCTCAAGCTTACACACTCTATTAGGGTACTCGTTGCTGGCAAAACCTTCTGGATGAATCATGTAAACATCTTCAGTCAACTTTCCATTAAGGAAAGTGGTTTTGACATCCATTTGCCAAATTTCATAGTCATGAAATGCAGCTATGGCTAACATAACCCTAATAGACTTAATCTTGGCTACTGGAGAAAAGGTCTCATCATAGTCCACTCCAGGAATTTGAGAGAAGCCTTTTGCAACCAGCCGAGCCTTATAAGTGTGTACATTACCATCCATGTCAGTCTTCTTCTTGAAGATCCATTTGCACCCTACAGTCTTACGACCTGGTACATTCTCAACCAAGTTCCAAACTTGATTGTCATACATGGATTGTATCTCGCTATCCATAGCCTCTTTCCATTTAGCAGACTCAGGGCCTGCCATGGCTTCCGTGTAGCTGTTAGGTTCATCCAGACCTACTAGTGTCTCATCACTAATAAGTGTCTCACCTTCCGCAGTAATATGGAAACCATAGTAATGCTCAGGTGCATTCCTAACTCTCGTGGAACGCCTCAGAGGTACAAACTCGTCAATTGGCTCAACAGGAGTTTCTTCCTCAAGTTGAGGGCTAGGGTTTGAAGTTCCTTCACCGCTTGACTCTTGAAGTTCTTCAAGGTCAACTTTCCTCCCACTGTCTCCTTGGCTTATAAATTCTCTCTCTCGAAAGATTCCTCTTCTTGCTACAAAGACCACATTATCACTAGGTCTGTAGAAGAGGTAACCAAAGGATCTTTGTGGGTAGCCGATGAAAATACACCTCTCGCTTCGGGGTTCTAGCTTATCATGAGACTCGCGCCTCACAAAAGCCTCGCAACCTCAAATCTTGATGTGGTCTAGTTTAGGTACTTTACCAGTCCACATCTCGTGAGGAGTTTTGGTAACTTTCTTTGTAGGGACTAGATTAAGAATATGGGCGGCAGTCTCTAAGGCATACCCCCATAATGAAATTGGTAGCGAAGCTCGACTCATCATGGAACGAACCATATCCAACAAGGTTCGATTACGCCTCTCAGCCACACCATTCAACTGCGGTGTCCTGGGAGGTTTCAATTGTGAGACAATCCCACATTCCCTAAGATAGTCGAGGAACTTTGAACTAAGATACTCACCACCTCGATCGGATCGAAGCATCTTAATGTTCCTGCCCAATTGATTCTCGACTCCCTGTTTAAATTCCTTAAACCTTTCGAAAGTCTCTGACTTATGCTTGATCAAGTAGACATATCCATATCTACTGTAATCATCAGTAAAAGTCAAATAATAACGATTAGCATCCCTTGTGGCATGTTTGAATGGTGCACATACATCCGTGTGTACAAGGTGCAACAAACCTTCACCCCTCTCACAAGAACCTGTGAAGGGTGACTTTTTCATTTTCCCAAGTAAGCATGATTCACAACTATCATCTGACTTTAGGTCAAATGACTCCAAGACTCCATCCTTTTGGAGTTGGCCTATACGTTTCTTGCTTATATGTCCATGACGACAATGCCATAATGATGCTTTATCCAAGTTATTATTATTAACAGAATCAATACACAATACATTATTTCCTAAGTTATCAACCACAGATACTGTTTCATACACACCATCACAAGGTAATGCTTTAAAATAAAGAACATTATTAAAGAAATCATTAATCGAACCAACTTCATTATCAAATGAAAAGGTGAAACCTTGTTTATACAATGCATGAAAGGAAATAATATTTCTTTCCATTTCTGGCGAATAACAACACTTATTCAAATCTAAACTAAACCCACTACTTAGCGATAAAGTATAAACTCCAATCTTGGTGACAGGTGAAGCTTTCTTGTTTCCCATGATCAAGTTTATTCTTCCTTGCTCCACATTCTCACTTCTTCTTAGTCCCTGTAAATCAGAACATATATGAATACCACAATCGGTATCAAGGACCCAAGAATTAGAATGGGGTGAGTTATAAGATAAGATAGTGTAAATACCTGCATGGTTGGGTTTAACTTTCCCATCCTTCACATCTTGCTGGTACTTTGGGCAGTTCCACTTCTAATGTGCCTTTTCATGACAACAGAAGCATTCAGCCTCTTTTGGGTCAGAAGAAGGAGTGATGAAACCTTTCTTGGTTCCACTTGAAGAAGAGCCATCAAGGGTGCTAACCTTGGTATCCTTCGAAGAACTCTTTCTATTCTTCCCTTTTCCTTTCCCGATTGCCAAGACAGGGGCAGAGTTGATAGGAGTAGGAGTAGTAACAACCGCCTTACCCTTAAGACCACTTTCCACGGTCTTTAAGAGTCCTTGAATTTTGCTGAGAGTGACCTCTTCCTTGTTCATGTGGTATGTCATGCGGAATTGATCATAACATGAAGGTAAGGAGTGCAAAATGATATCTATTGCAAGCTCCTCGAGGAAGTTCACATTAAGCTTCAGCAAACGGTCCACAAATCTTTGCATTTTCTGCATGTGGCCCGTGATGGGTTCTCCATCCTTCATGCGAGTTGTTATCATGGAGGAGATGATTTCATACCTCTCTTGTCGTGCACTTTGATGGTATCTTTCCATCAAATCTTGGTGCATCTCAAAAGGGTAGTAGTCCTCATAGGACTTTTGAAGATCGGCTGTCATAGTGGCCATCATGATGCATGCCACCTTGGTGGCATCATTTTCATGTGCCCTAAAGTCAGTGATCTCTTGAGGAGTAGCAACTGTCTCATCAATCTCCTTAAGCTCCTTATCGAGGACATATTCCTTTTCCTCGTAGCGAGTAATCATTCTGATGTTTCTGATCCATTCATTAAAGTTGGATCCATCAAAAGTGACTTTCCCACACAAGTTCATAAGAGAAAAGGAGCCACTAGGATTAGAGCCAGAAGCAACATTGTTTGCAGACATCTGAAAAGAAGAAAAGTTTAGTTTAGAATAGAGATAGTCCTTAATAATACACCCAAATGTAGTATTAAGGCTAGGACCCAATCACAATATATTATACTTACAAGAGGTATGCCGAAATCTAAGTAATAACATATTTGAAAGGTAGGTGAATGACGATTCACCAATTTCCACCAAAAAACGAAATATTAAATATTAAGTTTTAATTTGGTACTTAGAAATTCCTAGATTCTTTTTGAGATTCAATGAACTTTTCAAAGGCATGTTTCAATCTCGAGTGTGCCCTCCAAGTTTTGTGACTGGGATGCTGAGGATCACAAAACGAGGTGTGAAGTAACCATGCAAATTACTTGGTACCCTTAATAAATTACCCCTCAATCGATGTGCCGGTTAACCGCACACGCTCCATCGATACTATGATAAATATTAAGTCACCCTTTACCTACCTTGTTAAGTCCAAGTTAGTGTGCCGGTTAACCACACACGCTCCACTAAAGACTTAGACAAAGTGTAAAGTGTAATTTCATGGATTAGCACCTTATTCACATTTTTCCTAAAGTAACTAAGATTGAGAATTTAAGAAAACATTTAGTTACTTTATAATATTCATCATACTTTTAATGAGAATTTATAAGTCCTTGTCTTACCCGTTCGGCTAACGACCATCCACCGGTCAAGCAAGCGGTGGGTGAGAGTGGACACCCATTAAGTTGCCATTTTATAGGCAACAACCTTATACCCACCTTATAGACCGGCTTCGTGAATGAGGCGTACTAGCGGTAAGACGACTTTAATCTTATACATACATATATATATATATATATATATATATATATATATAATTAACTTATAATATTATAAGTATAAGGGTTGAATTTTAACTTTTAAAAGGGTTGGAACTAAAGTTTTTAATATGACTTTACTTGTTCCAAAACTTGAGGGCAAGTTTTGTAAACTTTCAAAACTTTTCATTTCTTGTAACTTATGAGTTAAATAGAGTAATTAAAATGAAGACTCTTCATTTTTCTAACTCTTGTGTTCTTTTAATGGTTTTAATTCAAGTGAGACTCTTGGTTTTCCATAACTTGAGGACAAGTTATGGACTCCATTAAAACACATTATGATCAAGAATTAAACTACCACATAAGTTACAAATAATTCCTATGATCATCTAAACATCATAAGATCAAGAACATGAATATGAATACTTTCATGAATCAAAAGTTACAATTAAAAAAAACTTGTAATTTTGATAACTTGTTGTAAATGGATTAACATGAACATTACACCAACTAAAACAAGTTTTAAAACACCAAAACAGTTTAAGGTAATATTCCTAGTCCATTTCCAGCAACAAGAACCGAAATTCTGAAAACTGCAGCCTCTACTCGTCGAGTGCATGAACTGACTCGACGAGTAGCTTGCATTTGGTTATGGACTCGTCGAGTCCCCCATGGACTCGGCGAGTTCATACGGGCAGAAAACAGAAAACTCGATTTTTCAAGCAGTTTGCACAAAAATCAGCCAAACAAGCCTAGGCTCTGATACCATTGATGGGTTTTGAGCATTCTAACACTTCCTAAGTGTACATGCAACCCTAATAACCTTGGATCTATGTTTGTCTAATAATGATGCAAAGTTGTTTTCCAAGGTTATGAACCTATCTAGCATACATGGGGTACAATTTTCTTTGTATAAAAGATAGAACTACATACCTTGTTGTTGTAAGTGTTCCTTGAAACCTTGTGAGCCTAGCACCTCAAGTGTGATGCCTCAAATGCTTCACACAACACCAAATACAAAGTATAAACTTGAGAGAATACTTTAACACACTCAAAATCGGCCAAGCCCTCTTGTTTCTCTTGTGTATCACTAGTGTAGCCGATTTTGGGGAGAGACATGGTCCTTATATAATGTGTTGCATTAGGTAAAACCCTAATGTAACATGACTCTTCATTTCTCAATCCATGGGTTAACTCCATGGAGCATCCTATGGGTGGAACCCAACTTGATAATCCATGGAGCCTTTTAGCCCACTATATAAGATATGGAAGATTTACATAATCTACCCATATATTTAATTATTTATTCTTTTGATCACTTAATTAATTCTAAATTAATTCTTGATGAAAACTAATTAAATAATATTATTAATATATTAGAACTTATAATATATTAATAAACCATATGTGTTATTTCTCTCATTTAGTTTATCCAATTGCATGGTGCCATGCAACCCAAATGGACCATGCCAGGTCGGGTCAAGTATTTACCAGAAATAGTTATGGACTTAGACACCTTATCCAACACTAACAACATGCCTGGTGGGTTATCAGCAACCCTGGAGACTATCATTAGTAATAATGGGCTAACAGCATGCCCGGTGGGTTATCAACAACCATGGAGAGTATCAGCAGTCTTAGCGGGCTAATAGCACACCCTGAAATTATCAGCAACTCCAAATAGTACATAACAACAATATCACGTAAGACCCAACAAGTCCTCATGCACACATACTATGACATAAGCAATAGAGTGAGAAGACTCACCTTTCACTGAAGACTGATAACGTCACACTCGAATTGTTGGTACTAGACTCCTCCTACTAATTATATCCAAAAATAACCCTAATTAACAATTAAGGTAATTACCTCAAATTAACAAGTCGAAATACCAAGTCTAATCCTCATTTGGGAAAAAGACCATTTTGCCCCTCCAATACCTCAACCTTTCAAAGTAGACCAATAGTCAAACTAGTCAACAGTCAACCTTCTGTTGACTTACGCATGACATACACCAAGCTGTACGCATGGCGTAGAGCCTTAAATAGAAACGAGTGGAAATTAATCTATGATGGGCGTAACCCATATAACCTCCCACGTATAATACTTTTAGCCAATCCTCATTTTAAGCAGTTAATATATTAAGACCTTTCACTCAAAGCTCATATCTAGCCCTAATGAACATTCTAAATCATAAAGTCTCCAACTTTATTCCTTTGCATGGCTAAAGAGAGCTCACATCCAAAATCCTAATTATTTAATCCATCTAATGTCCCTTTTCTCATGCATGGATGGAAGGAAAGAGCCAAGATTGCATTTTTATGACTTAATACACCCCAAAACATCAATAAATGCTACTTATAAGGTCCATAGTAGTTAATACCCAAGAAGACCAAGAATGTGGGACAAAAAGGACATAAACTCATAAACTAGCAAGATCTAACAAAGCATGCATCAAGGTTTGAACTTTATACCTTCCAAAGATGGACAAAGGCACACAAGATTTGGATCCACAACTTGAGTGCATGATCACTTCAACAATGGCTTTCCTTCACAATCAAAATTCACCAATAATCACCCTCAAGCTCCAAAAGTCTCTCCAAGGGATTATGGTATTGAGATAGGGACCAAAGTGGATGGAGGATGGTCATAAGAAAGGTCTCAAGGGGCTAAGGTCCTTAAATAGGGCTCAAAACCCCGAAAATTAGGGTTTGCACTCTACGCCACTACGCCTTGCATAGGGAATAAGACGCCCACATGAGTTTAAGGAATTACACCCATCGTAATTCACAATCTACGCCTTGTGTAGATTCTTATTTCCCAAAAAATATAAACTTGAAAATCATAAAGAAATGTACCTGAGGAACAGGTGTTGCACTTCTTTTTGTTGGACTCTATGACGACTTAGAGCCCTATTAAAAACTTCTAAAATGTAGGGAATATGAGATTATAAGAGCAAAAAAATGTTTCTTAGAGAAAGGGATGTGAAAGTGTGAGTAATGGATGCAAAATAGAATTATATATATAGGGCTACACGACGTGTGCCACACCTATGGTGGTCATGTCCTGCTCGGTCAGCTGCCATAGGCCATACACCAATTTGTCCACTTTTCCCCCTTCCAGAAGATGTCACGTGTCACCATTTTGTGGTGCCACATGTCCCAATCTCATGGTGTCCTATTAGATGCTATTATATGCATATTTAGGGTTGTTTTTATTAGAATTTAGCATCATAATTTGTACATTTTCATATCATTAGTTTAAATAATGTTCAACTCATGTCTTTTATAAGAATTCTCGTACTACTAGTGTTTTGTGTTGTTTTTAGATAATTTGAGTGGAGCAATACTTTGGGAGCAGTTGGATGCATATTTAGAGTTGAAATGAAGAAGGATGTTAAGGAAGGACTTGGAAAGCTTAAGCTGAAGAATCATGTCCGAATCGAGCCGAAAAGCCATTTCTGCGATCGCATTTTTGGTTTCTACGATCGTATAAATGTGTCGAGGTTTTGCAAGGTCGAAAATAGCCATCTGGAGAAAAAAATTAAATTTACGATAAAATATACCACTTCCGCGATCGCATTTCTTTAGCATAACTCCCAAAACATCAAAAATAGCATTATACTTCATTTAAGGGCAAATCTGGAAAAAATCTTCAAATTTGCGATCGCATATCTGATATTTGCGATCGCATTTTCTGATTTCTTGTTCCGAAAGCTTCTGTCTTATGTATAAATACAACCCTCCTGATCGGACTCGAGGGAGAGATAGTTCCAAACGAAGAAGACCCTTCTGAATGTGATTTCTGAATATCTTAAGGTCTCGAATCATCTCATACACTTAGTTTAGAAGATCAATCCTACTTTTTCGAAAAGGATTCTAAAAAGTCAAATTCGTTCAATTGAACGTGGGAGCAAACTAGAAATTGAAACGCCAAATGAATTGAAAATGAAAACCTTACACCCACTAATATCCTACCCCCACCCAACAACTACACCATTACGACATTTTGAAAATAAGGATATCCATGTGTTCGCGAAGTGCGCTATGCACACATATGATGTGACACCACGAGAAGGCGCCACATGGCATGGTCGGGAGTCGCTTCTTCCAAGAGACTGGTCGACGTGGCCCCACAGTAACATGACATGTGGCTCCATAAGAGTGTGACACGTGTCACCTTTTTAGAAGGGGTTAGTTGGGCGACCGGTGAGGCGATGCGTGGCAGAATCTCAATAGAGCAACCTAGGCCCTAGTACGCGGCACACATACCTAGAGTACGCGCTGCACAATATTTTTCTTGCCTATAAATAGCAGGCTTCGTATATGCTTTCACCTCCACACCCCTACACACTTTCTCTTTCTCTCTCTCTCTCTCTCTCTCTCCCTCTCTCTCTCTCTCTGTCTCGCGTGATTTTACATTTTAAGCTTTTTTTCTCGTGTTTCTGACTTGCGACACCCTTAGGTACTCATTTGAATAATAGCCTTCGAGTAGGAGATCCCGAGTAAGTATTCTGCCTGCTTAGATTCTGGTTCTCATCAAGAACCTCTGTAGGTTAAGCTACATTTAGTTCACGTTAAGCGTAACTTTTAATTATAGTCATAGTCGTTATTATGAATTTATACTTAAGGTTTATCAGTAATTTCAAGTCGTTATACTGATTGATCTACTTATGGGAGTGATGTCTAGGCTGAATTTAGTGAGGTGTTTAAAGTGGGATTTCTAAAAAGAATACTCCGTATACCAAAAGGACCCTACCTATGATATGATCCTACCTGGCTATTCCTTATTTAGATCTTGAAGTAGACTTTGGGATTGTTGAGAAATCCGAACCCTTAGGATAATAGTTTCATGAAGTATAAAGTTAGACTAAGAGTTAGCGTTATGTACATCAAGGTCTTTCGGAAAAAAGGTGTAAGAGATGCTTTGCCCAATTCACCAATCACCATACACTTTGTCAAGTGAGTGCATAGTCCCTTTCATAAACATGATTTAATATAAGTATTAATTAAAATATTAAATATATGTAGGAAGTTACATGTGAATTATGTACTTATTGCCTGGATTATATGTTAGGGTATATATATATATATATATATATATATATATATATATATATATAGACACACATAACATGCTATGTACGAACCATATATGATTCTATTTTATGTTAGGATAAACATATAATATTATATAATAATATTCAAGGTAAAAATTGTTGAGAAGATAAATGATTAATAATAACTAATACTCTTATTGAATATATATACACTAAGACAGGTTAGTCTTGCCCAAGAATAGAGTTGGTATTAAAAAGTTGGTTTTAGGCATTGTAATCTAGTCTAGGGATAAAATTAGACTTATGGAAGATACCTAGTTCAATTAAGTTGATATTAGGTAGTCTCATTAGGAGAATATGTGTAACCTAGGACCAGAGATTAAAGTTGTGTTCTATGACACTATCAGGTGTCGATGTATGGTAGCTCCATATGGGATGACCAGAAATTGTAGGTCCCGAGCAGGCAACTATTAGCGGTATTTCTGATCATCTATCACGGTAGGAGGACAACACCTGGCCATTCTAGGAGGTCATGTGAATTACGATGTTAATGTAGGATCATAACCTACAGAAGTAGATGAAAGGTAGTACCTTAATCATCAAATTACTCTGAAGGCTTGGGTGCTTTATGACTTACACCGGCCAAGGGAACCCCTAGCCGTGTAGTTAAACCCATACCTTAAATGGTTCATCGGAGAGATAATTCTATATGATAATCTTGGACTAGGATCTGTGAGGGTCGGTAGGAATAGATATGTGGGAATGTAAGCCTATATGGATTTAGTATGGTATAACGTTTTGTTTTGCGGGTATGATAATTAAGGAATATTATCATATCAATATTGTGGGATTAAAAACTTACCAAGTTTCCCCAGCCTAACCCACTCAGTTTATATGCATCACAAGTATCAAGACTTAAGCTAATGGAACTTGATTAGAATGCTGAGTGATTAAGAGACAACCTGCAATAGTATTCAGGACCATCAGGTCTTCACACTATAACTTATATATCTGTATTGATTATGACATCCTTAGGATTTTAACATTTTGGAAACAAACATTTGTAATCAAAATGATATTTTATATTGAGATTTTCCACAAATATAAATAAATGATTTTAAAAGCGTAAAGAAAAGTTTTAATTGGTTCTGAAAATTAGAGGATGTCATAGTTGGTATCGGAGCATTAGTTTAAGCAAACTTGGAATTAGTAGGATTTCTAGACTTAGACTTAGAGATTAAGCAACGTTGGTGAGGTGTGTGTGTCTAAGTTTAATGTCCCAAAAATATAGATAAAATTTTCATTTTTAATTTAATTGAAAACCACCAAGTGTTCATAATAAACTCAACAAAGTATGTCAGATGTGAGAAATCATTATAGTACAAATCCAAATTTTAGAGAAAATGCGAAACATGGGTGGATGCGCAACGATCTTGCTGGGCCATTCCCTTTTGAATCAGAAGTACCTGAAACCAAAAACATAACTGTAAGCACAAAGCTTAGTGAGTTTCCCCAGAATACCGCATACATCATATACATAATATAACAACATGTGGTTGTGTCAGGTCTGTATCAACCCCCAGGTCCGTATCAACCCCAAGTCCATAATGAATATGATCCCAGATTAGATCTATACATAAATCATGCAATCACATCAGTCAATTTCATACAATAGCATACATTCTACTCATACAATATAGTGGACCAGACTTGGTGCTTGCGACCCACTTAAGGTGGTATGAAGAATCACCTTACAGACAGACGAAAAAATAGCTAAACGTGACTCAGTTCCGAAAATCAATTCAACCGGACACCTATTCAATGGCAATGACCAAACTTAACTATATTTCAAAATACACAAAATGCCCCTAGGTCAAACTCAGCCAAAACAAAGTCGAACATCAAAGTCAACGACCAAGGTTAACCCTCCACATCGTGGCCATCCTTGGCCACGTCGTGGCCTTCAAACGACAAAACAGACGTGTTTCCCCAATCGCCGTGTCTTGGTAGCCTCGGCTACGCCATGGAAACTGGATCCAAAACATCCAAATGAGTTACGTCGAATCCTCTAATTCCAAAAGTTCCAAAGTCCATATTTGATCATTTCTAATGTCCAAATGTGTAAATTTTCCACTTTTATCCCTTGATATCCACCTATAGCTCTAGATCTCAAGTATTAGATCCAAAAAGGCTTAAAATGGCAAGGACTTAATCAAGAAGCACTTAATCCCTTAAGTTAGAAGCTCATTTGCTCCAAAAGAGCTTATAACACCAAAACCATCCTAAAAGATTGATGCTTTATAGACATGCATGTCTAATGCAAGTCTTGGACTCAACTTAGGTCAAAATGGGAATCTATGACCAAAATCTTATGCATGGCACAAACCAAACACCAAAATTCAGATCCAAACCATGAACTACTCCAAATGATCCAGGGATTCATAAATTTGCAACCTTTATGAAATCTCACCATTCCAGCTAACAAGATCAGGAAGAAAATATGACAAAATGCAATATCTAGCACTCTATAATCAAAAAGCTTGGAACTTGGGGACTTACAAGAGTCTAGAAGGTGCATAATAAGATGGAGAGAAGAGTTGCTTGCTAAATCCAAGTCCAGAAGGCACCCCCTTCTTCATCAAATCCACAAAAATCAACACAAAAAGCTTAGAGAGCAAAAATGGAGGTTAGATTTTTCTTGGAGGTTGAGAGAATGTGATGGAGGCTGAGGGTGAGCAACCCTAGCCATCACATTCCCTTAAATAAGGCACAAACCTCGGATACTATGGTTTCTGATTAAATAGCTTCCATGATGTGGCCTTAGGTTGCCACACCGTGGCGGTCATTTAAAATCTACAACATAACGACCATCACCATGTCGTGGGTTGCCTTTACCATGATGTGGTACTGTCCAAAATCCGAAATACATTAATTTAAATTACTCCATGAATCTGGATGTTACAACTCTCCCCCACTTGAATCAGACTTCGTCCTTGAAGTCCACTGCTACAAATAAATCTAGGTAATGCTCCTGCATGTCTGACTCGGATTCCCCTGTCCATTCGGAACCCTTCCAATGCTGCCACTGAAAATTGATCAAAGACACCACCTTATGGTTCAAAGCCTTCGTATTATGATCCAAAATCGCTACTGGTGTCTCCATATAATTAATACAATCATCGACCTGAATATCGTCCATAGAAATAACCGCAGACTCATCGGCCACACACTTCCGGAGTTGAGAAACATGGAAGGTGTTGTGGATTTGGCTGAGCTTTTTAGGAAAATCCAGCCGATATGCAACCTTGCCTACTTGGGAGGTAATACTGAAGGGAACAATAAATCAGGGGGCCTAACTTGCCCCGCTTCCGAAATCAGATGACAGTTTTCCAAGGTGTTACCTTCTTGTTGAGTCTTGTTATGTTGTGTCATGGGCTTATGTTTTGTATCCGGATTGGGCCTGTCCATCCGTGATTATCTAGTAGGGTTTTACTATAAATAATGCATGCATGTATGCATTAGTTGAAGTCGTGATTATCATTAAATATTGTTTTTTTGTAACCTTAAGCTCCTCTGCATTCGAAGCTCTTAATTGAGCTCTTCTAAGGTGTTGTAGTTCTAACCATACGACACATTTAAAGCAATTCTTGTGTTCATAATTACGTTCTTAATTGTTTTCCTGCATAGAATCTATTGATCCTAATAGAACTTTGTTCTAACAATTGGTATCAGAGTAGGAGACTGTGTGATCAATACACATTCCTTATGTGTTAATAATTCTTTAGGGTTTCCGCTTTTATCGAATATAAAAGAAGCCGTCTTCTTCCTGTCGACGGTAACTCTGTTTGTGATAAAACCCTAATATCATGTTTACAGGTCTGATTCTAGCGACTCACCATGTCTCACGAAGATTCTCAAACAAATCCCATCAACATCTCTAACGGCATTGGATCCACTACCAGGATTCCTATTCTTTACACTCAAGACTATGAAGTATGGGCGCACCACTTTGAAGATTATGTGGTCGGATATGAAGATAATGGTTATCTCATTTGGGAAGCCATCATGCTTGGGTCGTTCATTCATTCTAGAACGAACACTACTGTTAAGGCCCAAAAAGAATATAACTAGCTGGTGGCAGACGTAGACAAGATGCCACAGGATGAGAAGGACAAGTTGCTAGGTAATGTGAAGGCCATGAGAATGATTAGATTCGCTTTGCAATTTGACACTTTTCGGTTAGTTGGTTCATGCACGACGGCTAAAGAAATCTGGGATAGGTTGAAAGAACTTTACTCAACCGATGAAGATCTAGAACACTCCATTCAAACCTTGCTGTTCTCCGAATTTGGAGTTTTCGAATAGAAGCTAGAAGAAAAACTGATACAAACTTTTGATCGGTTTAATCATCTCCTAAGTAAGATGATCAAGCATGGAATAGAAAGAAAGTTGATCGAGCAGAAGGTAACCTTCAAGAACGGTCTGAGACCAGAATGGATGGCTGTGGTTTCAACAGTGAAAGCTCATGAACAGTTTAAATCTTACTCACTAGCGAAACTTGTGGGAATACTTAAGTCCCATGAAAGTGTGGTAACCAAGGAGGAGAAAGTTGTTTCAGGTGTGGGATCTTGTCTCAAAAGGAAAGAGTATTGCAGAAGAAGGAGAGGAGTCGGATATATCTAAGTGTGACCTTACAAGCGAAGAATATGCTATGATGGTCACCAATCCAAAGAAGTTTGCATGAAGAAAATTTCCTGTCAATAAGAACCGAAACTGGCAAGGAAGTTACAGTTCTGAGAAGGTGAAAGATGAACAGAAAATTACTTCTCAAAAGGATGATGACAAGAAGGAGAGCAAGCTTACAGGAGACTCTAGGTTCGACTGCAATTACTGTCACGACAAGAACCACTTTGCCAAAGATTGCATGCTGAGGAAAATAGCTGAGAAAAGAGATGGTGAAGACGATGAGGCATACTACATGCGAAAGTTAGAAGAGATCAAGAAAAAGAAGGCTTCTAACAGTTCTATGAATTCCTTGATTATGCAGGAAAAAGCAGAAGAAGATGAGTTCGGTGGCGTTGAAGTTTGGTCAACCGATTTTGAAGATGAAGAGGTGAGAAGGCCCACTCATGGAAGAGCTTATATGGCAAAGGATGCAGGTTCGGCATGAAGATGCTTGAAGGTTACAGCTGGTGGATCAACTGAAAGTGCAAATAAGGAGTCGAACCTAACTGAGGACAAATGCTTTGCACCCAAGCCCGTGAGCGAGAAGATCAACGACTGTGATCGGCTGATCAAAAAGGTATACTCCATCCTTGAATCACTTAAAGTTCCAATAACATATTATGAAGAAGAATTAAATGAATTAAAATTTAAATTTTCTAACTTAAGTGGTAGTCTCATGCAAACTCACTTAGCAAATTCTAACCTAACTGACCAACTCAGCAGGGTGTCTTCAAAAAGTGAGGAGAGAAGGATATGGATTGAGCTAAAGGAGGCGGAGTTAAATAGGGATAGGGATGAAAGTATTTATTTGCAACGAGACAATTTAAAATTTTTGAAACAAAGGAATGTTTTTTGTTTAATTGCTAAGCGCTTATATACTAATATTGCTCAATTGCATTTAAGTTGTGAAATAGGGAAAAAGATTCATAAGATGATCTTACCCTTCCTTGAATTTAAGGAGGATGATGTAGCACCTGGTTCCTGGTACGTACTCCTTGTAATTAACATTTTAAAATAATGCATTTTTGCATGGACTCGGCGAGTTAATGGACCAAGTCGCAGAGTAGGAGCGGGATAAGACGTGGGGACTGAACTTTGGACTCGACGAGTCGGTTCTCGGACTTGGCGAGTAGACCCTGTTTGGGCAAAAAGCCTAATCCGGGTGTTTGCACCCCATTTAAACGCTCTAACTTGGCCTCCTTTGTCCCTAACACTTCCAGAGAGCTGAAGAGCGAAACCCTAGCCTCCATTTTGTTCTTGAGAGTGATTTTGGCTTTGTGAAGAAGGTTTGGAGCTTAGAAGAAGAAGAAAGAGGTTGTAGTGTGCAAGGAGGGGAGGTAGATCTGGAATCTACACTACAAGAGGCTTCCATTCAGGTAGAAAAGCCCCTACCTTGATCACTAGTTCTTTAGATTCCCTTTTTGTCCCTAAAATGGTGGTTTTCAAGCCCTAAAACACCATACTCCGTGTGTTTATGCTTAATGATCCGAAAGGACTTCAGATCTAGACCTTATGGACGTATTAGAAGTATAAAGTTTCTATGGTTGGAGTGATTAAGGTCCCCATGGAGTGTATGACCTCATAAAAAGCTTGGATTTGCCTTTTGGAGCTTGTAGGGCCATGCATGCACATAAAGTTTGCAACTTTACGTGATAAGCATGCCCTAGGAACATGGATCTATGGTTTTGAAGCGTTGCATGTCTCAGATTTGGTCTATATGGGAAATGGGTCAAGGGACTCGGCGAGTTCTATGAAGATGGCCTTAGACTCGGCGAGTTGGATGAACAAATCGACGAGTCCTATGAGGATTGCCTGGTACTCGACGAGTTGTTCTTCAAACTCGGCGAGTCAGATGAACTGTTACTGAGTGAGAGGGGTTTAAGTGTTGAAGGTCCAACCCTTCGTATCTGCACGTGGAATTAGCAATTTAGCGTGTAGCAATAGTCCCAGAAACGCAAATCCTCAAAAAGGATGCTCTGGTGAGGATTTGGAAGCGAGCAGGAGATCTGCTCATGGGGACTCGACAAGTTATTCTTGGACTCGGCGAGTCGGGTCGCGAGTAGGTTCAATCGTCTCAAGTAGTGAGTTAAGGGTGAATCAGTGAGTGGGAAGAGGGACTTGTCGAGTAGGATCGGGTTAGTAGGAGAAGGACTCGGTGAGTCTATGCCATGACTCGACGAGTCCAGTCAACTGGAAGTTGACTTTAACCAAGGAGTTGACCTTGGACCAGGGGAGGGCCAGTCATTTGACCTAAGGGTATTTATGAGTGTCTAATCTATGTTCATGATTTATAGCTGGAGGATTACCGGTTCAGCAGTCAGGCCCTCAGCAAGCAGACTTTCAACAACTACTTTCGAGGTGAGTTACCTTCCAGTAGCAGTGGGTCGACGGCCACAATGCTGGCCCACCAGTAGGAGTTGTATGATTAGATGATTGTCTCTGTGATATTTATCTAGGGTTGCTACTACCTGTGATATGTTTATGTGCTAGTATGATATGATGCTATGTGCTAGTGACAGTAGGGGAGATAGTCCCCGGTCTACCGGTCGATAGGGCCGAAGGGGCAGTCATGCCCAACCATGCTAGACAGATTATGTGATATGTGTTATATGGTAGTAGTAACGGGGTGAGATAGTCCCCAGCATCCGGTCGAGAGGACCGAAGGGGAGACCAGCACCCATATATGCTAGTCAGTATCCGATCGAGAGGACCGAAGGGGAGGCCAGCACCCATATATGCTAGCTAAGATCCGGTCGAGAGGATCGAAGGGGTAGGTCGGGCACCCAGATATGCCTGACAATATATGTATGATATGTGGTTATATGGTATGTGGTACAGTGGGGGAACTCACTAAGCTTCGTGCTTACGGTTTTTAGTTGTTGTTTCAGGTACCTCTTCAGCCAAGGGGAAGGAGCTGGCGCGGTAGCGACATATCACACACACGCTCTTGTTTTTCCGCACTATGAGACATTCTAGGATTTGTACTATGACATTATTATGATTTACGTTTTGGTTTATAGACACGATACATGTTTTATTAAATGATTTGGTCGAATGATATTTTGTTACAAACGTTTGCAAATCACTTAATTAAAAATGAAAATTTTGGCCTGTATTTTGGGGCGTTACAGATGAGGTCATTGTTGAGTGTGAATCAATAATGTCCTCAGAAGAGACATCCACCACTTACAAAATTGGACTGGATAAGATAGAGGCGTTCATTGACTCTAAGGAACATAAATGTATGCTAAAAAATCTTTTAGATGAAAATGATAGGTTAAAAATTAAATCTGAAACCATTCAATCATTTGACTCGTCTAATGCTAAATTAATTTCAAAAAATAAAATGAACATAGAAAATATGTATGAATTTGATGAGGAAAGTGAGATGAGCGAAATCTCAGTTGAAGACGTGGTTGATTGCTCTGAGTTTATGAAGAGCGAAACCGAAAATGAGAAACCCCTCATTTCTGAAAATTAGGTTGAATACGCTCGCCTGTCAAAGGACAAGCCACATAAACTCAAGGAGAAAGAAATAGTTTATCATAAGGTTCAAACTGTGCCGAATCAAGTCTATGCTGTTATAGGAGTCACTGCAAAACAAACAGCAGAGTTAAAAATCTTGGTCGACAAAGACAATGCTGAAGGGTGCGATGATTACTTTTGGTCAGCCCCTATTGACAACGCAGACGAAACCATTGGCTTATCTGAGAAAACTTCATGGAGAGTTAAAAGAAGATACGTTGCTGAACCTATCAAGAAACCGTTGAGTTTCGACAAACCAAGCACAAGTGGAACAAAAGAAATCCCTGAAGAACCAGTTGTTCTAACTAAGACAGCCGAAACTCAAAAGTAAAAGCCAAAATCAAGTTTCAACATTCACAAATATCAGAAGGAGTTAGTTGAACAGAAACGCCAAAGAAATCAAAGATACAATAAAAATATGATTAAGCGAAAACGTTATTGGCAATCTCAAAATCCCAACTACGTACCTCCTAAGAAAGAATCAATTGACAAAGGAAAGGAAAAGCTAAAAGGAAAATAAAATTCCAATCCAAATTCCTACTATTACAAAGCTCATAACCGAACGTCTACTTTCAGTTCCAAAACTAGCACGCAGAACCGAATGTCTGGTTTCGGTCCAAATGTCAAGGCTAACAACCAACTGTCTACTTTTGGTTCCAACACCAGCGCTCAGAACCGAAAGTCAAGTTTCGGTCAAAAGTCTAGTTTCGGTCCTTCCAACTCCCAAAGAAAATTCAATTCAGTGAAGGACATCAAAGGAAAGGGAAAACTTGATTTTGATTTTGATATCAATAATAAGAAAAAGTCAGTTAACCCTAGGATTCAAAAGAAAACACCAAAGCCATCTAACAACACACCATCAAGTACACCAATATTTAAACATGATAAAACCAAAATCAAGGTGTATACCATCGAAAGAAAAGATCAATTCACTCTAATAAAAAAAACTTATTTGGTTGATGTTTCTACTACAATTCCTTTTTCTGTGAAAAACTCACCAGGACCCAAGAAACTTTGGGTTCCTAAATCTGCTTGAATTTGTAGGTGATAAGTGACGAGCAATTCGATGATGAATGGTATATAGACAGTGGCTGCTCGCGTCACATGACAGGAAGGAAGGAAGAGCTGAGGGAGTTTCGGTCCCTAAAGGATGGTGGATGTGTAAAGTATGGCAATAACTCATATGGCACAATCAAAGGATATGGTATGATAACCAACAGAGACTTCTCGATTTGAAAAGTAGCGTATGTGGAAGGATTGCAGCATAACCTCATCAGTGTGTCACAATTAGTTGTGGGAACAGGGTTAAAGGTTTCATTTGATGACGAGGGATCTGAAATAATTAAGAAGCAATCCAAAAAGGTTCTGTTGAAGTCTGATCGCAAGGGAGAGATGTATCCTTAGAATCTCAACCCAATTCAAGGAAAACCAACAATATGCTTGCTATTAAAGGCAAATACTGATGAAAGCTGGTTGTGGCATCGACGCCTATCGCACCTGAACTTCAAAGACATTAATAAGTTGGTTCTTGGTGACCACGTACGAGGCGTTCCTCTTCTCATGTTTGATAAGGAACATCTGTGTGCGGCGTGTGAGATGGGCAAACAAAGCAGAAAGAGCCATCCTACACGAATCAATACAAAGATAGTTGAAGCTCTTGAACTTCTGCACATTGACTTATGTGGACATTCGGCTATCGAAAGCTTCGGTGGTAGCAAGTTCATTCTTATCATAGTAGATGATTTTTCATGCTTCACCTGGGTTTTCTTTCTTAAACAGAAATCAGATGCAATGCCCAAGTTGAAGACGTTCATCAAGCAAGTGGAAGTACAGCTGCGAAAGCTGGTGAGAAACATTAGAAGCGACAACGGTCTGGAATTCAAGAATAAAGATTTTGAGGATTTTCTGGATGACAAGGGGATATCTCACAACTTCTCGACCCTTATACTCCACAACAGAATGGGATTGTTGAAAGACGAAACTGTTCCCTATGTAAGGCAGCCAGAACCATGCTAAGCTTCGCTTCTCTTCCACTATACTTCTGGGCTGATGCAGTTGCAACCACATGCTACACTCAGAACCGATCCTTGCTCAATAAAAGAATCTCAATCACTCCATATGAGATTCTGAACAATCGAAAGCCCAATGTTAAAATTTTCCATGTGTTCGGTTCAAGGTGTTTCATCTTTAATTCAAAAGAGAACCGCAATAAGTTTGACGTCAAAGCTGATGAGGGAATTTTTCTTGGCTATTCACCCACTTCAAAGGCATACAGAGTTTTGAACAAACACTCCAAACGAATTGAAGAAACATATTATGTAACCTTTGATGATAATTCTCGACCCTTATACTCCACAACAGAATGGGATTGTTGAAAGACGAAACTGTTCCCTATGTAAGGTAGCCAGAACCATGCTAAGCTTCGCTTCTCTTCCACTATACTTCTGGGCTGATGCAGTTGCAACCACATGCTACACTCAGAATCGATCCTTGCTCAATAAAAGAATCTCAATCACTCCATATGAGATTCTGAACAATCGAAAGCCCAATGTTAAAATTTTCCATGTGTTCGGTTCAAGGTGTTTCATCTTTAATTCAAAAGAGAACCGCAATAAGTTTGACGTCAAAGCTGATGAGGGAATTTTTCTTGGCTATTCACCCACTTCAAAGGCATACAGAGTTTTGAACAAACACTCCAAACGAATTGAAGAAACATATTATGTAACCTTTGATGATAATTACATGAGGAAAGTTCAAAGGAGCGAAAGTGCCTTGGGGGAAATATTTCTTGAATCAGGACAAGTCTCGGTTCCAATATCCAACTTGTTTGAAGATTAAATTCGGCTATTTGATTAACTAGAGAAAGCAGCACACTCAGAAGCAAAAGCAGCAGCCAACAAAATCGACAATCTCAAAAAGATCATAGATGAAACTGCAAAGAAATGGAAAGTGAACCTCCAAAACCTACAGGTGGTCAACCCTCCAATGACTCTCCAAACAACGACTCAATGTTCAAGGGGGAGAGTTCATCAGCACCAAAAACAACCAAAATGTATTTCGAGGGGGAGAATTCAATTCGATCCCCAACTCATAAAGGTCCAAGCGAGGGGGAGCATACAACTCTAAATCCACCCAATAATAGTCCAATCGAGGGGGAGAATCCAACTCCCATAGAGGATGAAAACTCTGATCCTGACACAGGTTATACTTTGCCAGTCGAGGGGGAGAAAGAGAATACAACTAACGAAGGTGATCAATCAGAACTTGAAGGGGAAGTAAATGTAGAGTTGGATCCAGCCTATGACCCAAATTATCCTCCTTTAGTGAAATGGACCAAGGATCATCCCAAAGCACAAATCATTGGTGAATCATCTGAGAAAGTTCTCACTCGTTCTCAATTGAAAGCGAAACAAACTGCATTATTCTCTAAAGTTGAATTTTGTATGTTTAATTTGTTTGTCTCCAAAGCCGAACCAAAAACAATTAATGTTGCACTTGATCATTCTGATTGGGTACAAGCAATGCAAGATGAGCTCCATGAGTTTGAATGTAATCGAGTTTGGAGGATGATTCCCAAACCAAAGGATGCTTCAGTGGTTGGCTTGAAATGGGTCTTTAGGAATAAATTGGACAGAGAGGGGAAAATTATTAGAAACAAGGCTCGGTTGGTAGTAAAAGGATATTGCTAAGAGGAAGGGATAGATTATGAGGAAACCTTCACTCCACTAGCAAGGTTGGAATAAGTTAGAATTTTTCTGGCATATGTTGCTCATAAAAACTTCGAAGTTTTCCAAATGGATGTAAAATGCGCTTTCTTGAATGGAGAACTAGAAGAAACAGTGTATGTTGAGCAACCTCCTGGGTTTGTGAAAGAGAAATTCCCTGATCATTGCTATGTGTTGGATAAAGCTATATATGCTTTAAAGCAAGCACCAAGGGCCTGGTATGAAACTTTAACTCGCTTTTTGAAAATGTCGAAATTTAAGCAAGGTTCGGTTGACCCAACCTTCTTCCGAAAGAATGAAGGCAAACATCTAATGATAGTTCAGATTTATGTCGATGACATCATCTTCGGCTCCATGAATCCTAGCTTAACGACTGAATTCAGGAAGTTGATGGAGACTAAATTTGAAATGAGCGCAATGGGTACGATTAATTTTTTTTCTTGGTTTGAATATTAGACAGGGACCAGAAGGTATATTTATCAACCAGGAGGCCTACACACAGAACTTGCTGGCAAAATTTGGTATGACGGGAGATTCGAAAGGGAAGGTTCCTATGGCATTTGGCACTAAGTTAACACATTCTCTGGAAAAACCTAATGTTGACATAACACTATATCGACAAATGATAGGGCCCTTATGTATCTAACATCTAGTAAACCGGACATTATGTTTTATGTTTGTTATTGTGCTAGGTTTCAAGCTAATCCAAGAGAACCTCACATGGTGGCAGTGAAAAATATTTTCCGTTACCTGAAGCGAACCTCATCTCTCGGTCTCTGGTACCCTGCTAGATCTGGGTTCTTTATTAAATCTTTTTCTGATGCTGATCTTGGAGGATGTGGTCTGGACCGAAAGAGCACAACTGGTGGATGCCGATTCCTTGACGGTAAACTTGTTAGCTGGCAGTCCAAGAAGAAAACCTGTGTGTCACTTTCAATAGTTGAAGCTGAGTATATAGTTGCATCATCCTATACTTCTCAAGTAATATGGATTCAAAGTCAACTAAGAGATTATGGGCTGAGTATGAAGAATATTCCTCTCTATTGTGACTCAGAAAGTGCAATAAGAATATGTCACAATCCAGTGCAACACTCAAAGACTAAGCATATTGCGCTTAGATATCATTTCATCAAGGACCATGTAGAAGATGGGAACGTGAAAGTACATTTTGTTCGGTCCTCAGATCAACTGGCTGACATATTCACTAAAGCCTTACCTGAAGCAAGCTTCAATAAAATTTTACAAGGCATTGGAATGATGGAAGCAGAGTCGTTACCAAATCCTCTAATCTCTCACTTAAAAATTAGACAACAGAAATAGAGAGAACGCTCGGTCTATTTCGGTTCCGGATTTTTCGGGAACCGAAATGAACCGAACGCTCGGTCTATTTTGGATCCATCATTTTTGAGAACCGAAATGAACTAAACGCTCGGTCTATTTCAGCTCTGGAATTTTCTGGAACCGAAATGAACCGAACGCTCAGTTTATTTCGCTTCATTCTTTTAAGATAAGGTCTCGGTTGTACATTTTGTTTATTCTTATAACTCTATCTTTTTTGAGTGTTTTGTGCTACTTTATTTCTGTCTTTTTGTTTTTTTTGGAAAACTTCAAAAATCTCAAAACTTCAAAAAAATATCTTTTTAATTTTTTTTGTTTGTTTGTTTTGTTTGTGTGGTGTGTTTGTTTGCTTGTTCTTTTAATTAGGTCCTAATTATCTCGGTACAACAAAATTTGGAGCTAAGGCAGGTTCGATTATTTCCATTTGTACTAGTTAAGGGTCCCTAGAAGCATGCTGCTGCATGTTGACCGAAGCCTCTGCAACTAAGAGCAAGGCCTTAATGATTCGTTCTATACCTATCGTTTCTTCCTAATCAGGTCGTTAAAAACAACTCAAGTCCAGAGCTACCTTACTCTTCTCAAATGATTTAAGAGTTATCTGCTTTGTCATGTTAATTTAGCAGAGGTACTTTCGGTTCTTTAAGCATCCTCCTTACATTCTCCATCAACCTACGATTCACCATTATAACCCTCGAGACTCTCGGTCTTTACCACTGAGGTTTATGGTTGCACAAAATCTGTTATTGTGATCTTAGATACGTACACCACGTGCTGAGTGAAACCCAAAACCAACACCTACAATGAATTGAAGGTGAATCATTTTATTCAAGATCTTACTTGTTACCTAATGAAATCTCATTTTATTTTTGAGTGGTCTTTTATGAATTTTTCTAACACCAAGGCCTTTCTTCCCAAAAAGATCCAATTTGTTTTTGTTATTGAGATTTCTGTCACATCTTTAGTCACTATAAATTATATCCAACCTACTTGTTCAATAGACCACAATGGTCTCACACGTACTTCTTCCAACGTTCGGTCTTATGTTAAGAATCGACGTTCGGTTGAAGATAAGCTACCCTTAGCCTATAATTTAAATGAAGCCTTTCAATGTTTCTCTACAAACACTTGATCGTATGTTCTCGGGAAACCACACAAGCACTTCAAGTCTCTCTTAACATTGAAGGAAGCGATTCTTTCCCGGAATCATCTGCTTTATGTCTTCTAATAGACATCACTCACATCCAATACACATTTTGCTTTATTTCTTTATCTTTTGTCACCCTATTGCACGATTTTTTTTATTTTCTAACATTCTGGTTGTTGTTGGTTCGATTTTTGTTTATCTTTTGGAGCAACAGAGGTTATCCTAAATTTTGGAGCGACGTTGAATTTCAAACGACGGATTGAGGATAAGCTTTTGGGCGCGTGAATTTGAACGGTCCCTAAACCCACGCGTGCTGACGTATACCTGGGAGAAACCACCCTGTCACATCGCGCTTTTTCAGGCGACGTTTCAGTGATCTCATCATTATCATGACAATTCTTTCTCTCTCCTGGAAACGATATATAAAGGGTTTCTAATCATATTTGTCTCTTTTACAATTGTTCATCTTCTTCCTTAACTCAACAATGGCGACTTCTTCATCGGCTCACGATCAAACTGCTTCATCCACATTGATCTCGATCAAGCCAAACCAGAACATGATCATCGAACTCAACCCTTTTCTGTACGATTCATATATGCTACAAGTGGTTGAGTGTTTGAAGTATTCACCTCTGGTTCTAGCCCTAACACAGGTGGAATCCGTCCCAATGTCACTCCTATCGCAAGTCTACACTACCACTTCGTATGATAAGAACAAGGAGAGGATCTACTTCCAAATCTTCTCTCACAAGGCTTCGATTTCAAAAGGGAGATTTTGTTCCCTATTGCAACTTGCTGTGGATTCGTCTGTGATCTCACTGGACTTCATCACCACTACTCAACTGTTCTCGTTGCTCTACGAGATGGGCTACACTGATGTGCTTACCACAGTCACGAAGGTCAAGAAGTCATGCTTATCGCCCAATGAAATGGATTGCTTACTCATCTCATCAAGAGTTTGGGGGAGAGGAGTGGTGGGTCTGATGGTACCAACAAGGGTTTTCTGACCCTTCTATACGGTCTTTACAATGGTATCAATCTAGACTATGGGTCGATTATCTGGTCACAAGTGGTGCAAAGCCTCAACACTTCAACGAGGCACTCTGAAATTTCGTGTGGTCGATTCTGGACTCTCATTACACGAAGGGCGATTGATACTTTGCAGATTCCGGTAATGAAGGATGCCCTAGTCTCTTCTGTTGCTACGTTTCACACCAAGAAAATCATCATTTCTGATCCTACAAAGTTCCCTCACAATGGCTCTATACCAGCGACAATGTACATGTGTGTCTCAGCCGAGAGTAATGTCATGGCTGAATATCGCAAGATTCCTCCCAAGGCACCCATAGTATTATCTCCTGATCAGCTGGCTGCCTTGGATGCTATGGAGAAGCCTGGAAACCGAGGAAAAAGGGATACTACCAAGAAAGGGACAACCGAGGATGATAAGTCTAAATCAAAGAAGCGAAAGTCTGAGCAAGGGGATTCTTCTAAGCCAAAGAAGATTAAGAAGACGACGAAGAAATCCAAGAGTCCCTCTCCTTTAATAACAAAAAACAATGAGGAGGATGAAGAAGAGGAAATTCATCATATATCACCGAGAGGTAACACCCCTCCACAATCACCCACTCCAACCGAACCTCTTCATGACAAACTTCCAACACCACCTCCATCACCGAAACAGACAGTTCCTATTTCGGTTGCTCCGGTTCCCCCACTTACCACATCTCAAACAACAACTTCTATTCCACCACTGCCACCAGTTACTACGATTCCTATTTCTACAACTCCAATCCCTCCTCCTATTATTTCCCAATCAACTTCCACTACTATCCTAGAATCGACAGTAAGAGTCAATGTATCTGATACGGGGGCGACTACTGAGACCGAACCTCCAGTTACTTCCAAACCACTTTCACCCTCACCTTCAACCGATTCCGATGTCACCCTCGGTGGTGCTAATGATGAGTTTGATTCGATCTACTACAGTCCCTATTGGCTTCCTACATATGATGATGATGAAGCTCCAGTCACACGCAAACAATTGCAGAGCATTGATGAGAAACTTGATAAACTACTTCATGACAACAAGTCCTACAATGATGTTGTGCTTAAAGCTTTCCTGGATACTACTCTTGAGCAATATACTAAGTCAATTGACAAATCCAAAAAGGCTGTTAATGAGTCTACTTCTTCTTGCAAGAAGGCCACTACTGACGTTGCAGAAATTGTTCACAGTACTCAGATCTTTCTTGAGTCACTCAAAGGGCATGCTGATACCAGTGTAGCCAAGGTGAATGCCTATGTGGTTCCTTATCCAAGTCCATTCAAGCGAAGCAAACAAAGTTTGAGGCTGTTCGTTCTTCAATACAAGCAAAGAACACTTCACTTATCAGTTCTGTGAATTCTCGGTTTGAATCTCTTCACGCTGATTTAGCAAAGTAGAGTGCTCTAAAGGAAGATCTTGCACACCAAGCCTCCACAATTGAAGTTCAGAAAGTGCAGCTCACTCAAGTTGAAAAGGAAATTTATTTGTTGAAGACGGAGAGCGCTGTCTTTCGTAGCTGTGCTGGGGATGTCAAGGATATGCTGACCAACCTCCTTGGTGCTCATGATCCTATCCTTACTTTGACAATAAGGAATCATCTAACTTCAAAACTTCTTCCTGCCCTTGCATAGTTACACGAGATGAAGGGTGTTTCGGAGAAATTCATACCTCCAAAACAAGGGGGAGAAGGTGCTCAATTGAAGGTTATTGTGAAAACCAAAACCGAATCTGCCCAACTGAAAGTCAATGTTACAACCAAACCGAAGGGTAATGAAGCTTCGGGTTCTGGTTCTCAAGCTAAGGGGATTGATAATGATAGTGATGACGAAGAAGATGAGACTATTGTTGAGTCCCTTAAACGAAAGAAGAGGGATAGAGAATTGGATGAAACCTTGAGAGTTGTAAGGGAGGTTGAGGAAAGGGAAAGGAGGAATAAGGAAGAAGAAGCCTTAAACTGGAAGAAGGTCGTGTTTCCCCTCTGGACAAAAGAAACACTTATAAATGAGGCAATAGAGTTTCCAAGTGTCTACTGGCTGGAAACTGTCGCTTCTTTTGATTGTGACAATTCTAAGGACTCACAGTTCGACATGCCGATAACACGAAAGGCATTCACGTTTCATTGTTTTGATTCGACTGTTGAAGTTCCTTTCCCTCATCCAAAAGTTGATCGTAAGCTTATCGACTTTTATCTGAAGTATGGTCAACCGCAGTACTTGACGTGATGCGCACAAAAGATAGTTACTGTCAAGGTACTAAAACCTTCGCATGCTGGGAAGTTCATAAATGTTAATTTCAAAATCACACGAGGACCAGCAAACTCGGTGTCAATTATTTCCCTAGCAGATCTTCCAAATTTAAATCCTCATGACTGGATCCTATTGTTTAACATTCTGCTCACCAATCCGAAAGAATATGAGCCGATACTGGATCATTTGAAGAGGATGTTGGCCTCTTACATCCATGAGGTTGCTGCTATGGATCAGGAGATAGCGAAAGTGATGAACAAGAAACCGACAGTCAAGCCAACACCGAAACCAGGAGATGTGAACAAAATGAAGATGGGCCAAATCGATTCTACACATCTTACTGTGATGTTCACAAGAGGCGAAGCCAATCGTTTTCTGTTCGCTCTTGCTGATAAACATTTATTTTCAATTGACTGCTTGGAGTACATTATCGATATTATCCATCGGTGCAAGTAGAATTCAGAAGTAGACAAGAAGAACTTCACGGACATGCTTCGGTGGTACATTATGTTTCGTCATCATATATTGGCCATCATACCGAAGGTGTTCAAGAAAATCAAGAAGTCTTCTGTAGCTCAACCGAAGTGAGCTTTCGGCTCCATTGACGCGAAGGGGGAGATTGTTGAGTCTTGTTATGTTGCGTCATGGGCTTATGTTTTGTATTCGGATTGGGCCTGTCCATCCGTGATTATCTAGTAGGGTTTTACTATAAATAATGCATGCATGTATGCATTAGTTGAAGTCGTGATTATCATTAAATATTGTTTTTTGTAAACCTAAGCACCTCTGCAGTCGAAGTTCTTAATCATGCTCTTCTGAGGTGTTGAAGTTCTAATCATACGACATATTTAATGCTATTCTTGTGTTCATAATTAAGTTCTTAATTGTTTTCCTACATAGAATCTATCGATCCTAATAGAACTTTGTTCTAGCACTTCTGAAGCGCGAAGTCCCCCTCCTGAAACTCAAGGTATGAACACCACCGGTCTGCATAACTCTTCTGTCGGCTTTGCTTAACTCGCCACCTGTTGCGTACCTGCTGAATCAACTCAGTAGTCTTGAGTACCCACTTAGTACTCCCCATGACCCGATGGCCGACCTTCCCCCAACAAACAGGGTCCTGCACCTCCTCCCATACATCTCAAACGGTGGTTGGTCAATGCTAGAAGGATAACTGTTGTTGTAGGAGAACTCGGGAAGTGGAAGGTAAGTATCCCAACTTCCTCCAAAATCTAATATACATACCCGGAGCATATCTTTGGGAGTCTGAATCGTCTACTCGCTCTGCTCATTAGTCTGAGGGTGGTATGTTTTACTAAAATGCAACCGAGTACCTAAATCGTCATGATACTTCCTCCAAAACCTAGAGGAGAAACGAACATCGCGGTCCAAAACCACCAAAACGGGCACCCCGTGCAGAACCACCACCTCCCGAATGTAGATGTCAACTAATTTCTTAGCAGATATAATCTCGATAATCAGTATGAAATGTGCAATCTTGGTCAATCTATTAACAATGACCAAAATAAAATCAACTCCACATGCCGTCCGCGGCAACTTTGTGATGAAATACATGGTAATCTCTTCCCATTTCCACGTGGGAATGCGTAACGGTTGCATCTTGCCGTGGGGTCTCTGATGTTTGGCCTTGACTTTCCTGCAAGTCAAGTACCACTCAACAAACCATGCTATCTCCCTCTTTATAAAAGGCCACCAATAATTCAACTTAAGGTCTTGATACATCTTCGTGGCCCTTGGATGGATCAAAAACTTTGACTTATTAGCATCTTTTAAAACTATCTGTCCCACTCCACCAGAAGTCGGAACACAAACTCTGCCACACTGTGTCAACAACCCTCGACTATCTCTGATAAATAAAGGAATCTGTCCCATGATCCACTTAGACTTCCAATTCTCTTTTTTCAATCACTCCACCCGAGCCTTTTTGATCATATCCAACAAAGGCGAAGTAATAACCATCTTCAAACAAATATCCCTTGTAGGAGTACTCATTGCCTTACGACTCAAAGCATCGACCACTACATTTGACTTACCAGGGTGGTACACGATCTCGCAATCATAATCCTTTACTACATCTAACCATCTCCACTGCCACATATTCAACTTGGGTGATCCATCAAGTACCTCAAACTCTTGTGATCAGTGTCAATAGTACACCTAACCCCATACAAATAGTGCCTCCAAATCTTGATGGAAAAAACCACAACCCCCAACTCCAAATCATGCGTAGGATAATTCGTTCCATCAGGCTGTAGCTGCCTCGAAGCATAAGCAATCACATGCCCCCTCTACATAAGGACAACTTCGAAACCTGATATAGAAGTGTCACAATAAACCACAAAGCATCCATACCCTATGGAAGTACGAGGATCGAGGCTTCAGACAATCTTTGCTTTAGCGTCTCAAATGCCAATTGCTCAGCAAGCCTACACCAAAAAGTAACATTCTTCTTCGTCAAACGAGTCAGAGGCACTGCGATCTTGGAGATATCCTAGATAAATCTATGATAATACCATGCGAGACCCAGTAAGCTCCGAATCTCAGATGGGGTCCTCGGAACGTCCCATTGCATCACGAACCTGATCTTGGCCGATTCGACCAATATACCCTTCTGGTTGACGATGTGCCCCAAGATCTACACCTCGTGTAACCAGAACTCACATTTGGAGAATTTAGCATACAACCTATCCCTCCTCGGGGTCTCCAACACCTCTCGTAGGTGCTCCTCATGCTTCTTCTTGGACTTGGAGTAGACCAGAATATCATCAATAAATACGATCACCGACCAATCCAACATTGGCCTACAAACCCGATTCCTGAGATCCATGAACGCTAATGGTGCATTGGTGAGCCCGAATGGTATCACCATGAACTCGTAATGACCATAACGAGTCCTAAAGACCATCTAATGCAGATCGTCGTCTCTAACCCTCATTTGATGGTAACTTGATCGCAAATCAATCTTGGAAAACCATGATGCACCCTGTAACTGGTAAAATAAATTGTCGATCCTCAGAAGTTGGTAACAGTTCTTCACAGTTAGCTTATTTAACTCTTGCTAGTCCTCGCACATCATGTGCGTAACACCAAAATTTTCAAACAATTTTTCTCATTTTTAAAACACACTTTCCTGCATAAATATTATAAAAATATCATTGTAACACATATCAATCCATAGAAACACAACCCCAAGATCATAAAGTATAAAAACTCCTCATGTGTGTACTGATCATGCCGGCGCCTTCCCGCGATCCTCACTGGTACCTGAAACACATAACACAACACTGTAAGCATAAATACTTGGTGAGTTCCCCAAAATACCACATATAACACAAAATAGCCACTCGAGGCTATAACTCTGTGGACCCTCCGGTCCTATCTCTATGGACCCTCTGATCCTAACTCTGTGAACCTTCCGGTTCTAACTCCATGAAACTTCCGGTTCTAACTCTGTAACTCTGGATCATACACGACATGGATCACATAGAAATAATGCAGTGTATCACAATCACATAAATAGCATACAAGATACTCTGTCATATAACTCTAATTACCACTCTAGGTAAAGTATAGTGAGAAGACTCACCTCGGGTAACTCAGTAAATCTCGAACTCGGTAAAATCTGGTCTAGCCCCCGCCTAATCACTTGGAATAAGCAATCTAATCAATACAACCCTCAAGGCTAGACTAATCCCTCTCTTAGTACTCTCAGAAGGGTAAAAGACCATTTTACCCCTCTCATGGTTCAAAGACCCTAACATTGACCAAACCCTAAAAGTCAACAAAAGTCGATGGTCAAACTTTGACCAGACTCGTCGAGTGCACTCATGTGACTCGGCGAGTACATGTATGTCCTCTTCGCCCCTGGTCCTCACTCGACTCGCTGAGTCAACCCTACACTCAACGGGTTATCACAGGTCGCGAATCGCTCGGCAACCCGACTCGACTCGTCGAGTCCACTTATGAACTCGGCGAGTTGCCCCCATGACAACACTCATTTGAACTCCTGAGGTCAGATCTGCTTCACTAATCTATAGATCTGGCTCCCACATGACCAATAACCACGTAAAGGTCGAATCTTGCTATTCATGCATTGCTCCCAAGGCTTGTTTTGGTGAAATCCTTTCTAACATGGCAACCTATGTCCATTTCCTCCATAGAACCACAAAAAGCAGAATGGTTCAGGCTCTCTGGAGCTCAAAAGGTCCAGATCTAGAGTTTAGCACTCAATAGGACACTATACTCAACTAAACAAGCCATAAAAGGGTATAGAAAACCCTAAATTTAATGCCCATAAGCAAAACAGAAGGATAGGATCGAATAGCTACCTCAAAATTGAAGATCCAAGCTGAAAACCCACTGAAATGCAATCCCCTTGACCTCTCCTTGCTGGAAACACTTTCTCCTTTGCAAAATCACACCAAAAAATGATCAAAATAGCTCAATCTCTCTCACAACTCGATCAAGCTCTCTAGGGTTTCTCTCTCAGGACAGGTAGCCGCAAATGGAGGCCATAAAGGCCTTTAAATAGGGCACAGACCCCGAGAATTAGGGTTTCAACCCACATCGTGGACTCGTCGAGTCCACCCTTTTCGACTTGTCGACTCCGTTCATTAATCCAATCAGCAATCGCTGTCCTACTTGACGAGTCTACAACTCAAATCGTCGAGTCCCTCTCTTTTACTCAAAATAAATAATAAAATATAATACTTGGAAATCCGGATGTTACAATTCTCCCCCACTAGAATCAGACTTCGCCCTCGAAGTCTTACTCCACAAACAACTCTGGATGCCGCTCTCACATCTCCAACTCCGGCTCCCAAGTCAGCTCGGACCCTCTCCGATGTTGCCACTGGACCTGTACCAGGGGCACCTCCTTGTTCCTCAGAACCTTGATCTTCCGATCCACAATCGCATCTGGCCTCTCAACATAATTCAGGCTGGCATCCACCTGAATATCCTCCAACGGTACCACCATCGACTCGTCGGCTATACACTTCCTCAACTGAGACACGTGGAAGGTATCATGGATCTGACTCAACTCTGCAGGTAGCTCCAGACGATATGCTACCCTGTCTACCCTCGCAATCACCCCGAACGGACCGATGTATTGGGGCCCCAGCTTGCCCCTCTTCCCGAATCGGATCATTCCTTTCCAAGGAGATACCTTCAGGAGTACGAAATCCCCCACCTGGAACTCCAGCTTAGATCATCGCCTATCCGCATAACTCTTCTGGCGACTCTGAGCTGTCAACAACCTCTGTCTGACCTGTTGTATCTGCTTAGTCGTCTGAAGCACTAACTCAGTGCTGCCAATCACTTGCTGCCTGACCTCTCCCCAGCATATGGGAGTTCGACACCTCCTCCCGTACAACAACTCAAAGAGAGGCATGCCGATACTTGAATGGTGGCTGTTGTTATAAGAAAACTCAGCCAACGACAAATACGTGTCCCAACTTCCTCCGAAGTCCAACACGCATGCTCGCAGCATGTCTTTGAGCGTCTGAATCGTCCACTCACTCTGTCCGTCCGTCTGTGGGTGCTATGCGGTACTAAAATGCAGCCTCGTACCCAACTCATCATGGAATTTCTTCCAGAATCTAGAAGTGAAACGCGCATCTCGATCTAAAACGATCGAGATTGGTACTCCATGCCGCGATACCACCTCTCTCACATATAACTCTGCCATCCTCTCAGCAGAAGAGCTCTTACTGATAGCAAGAAAGTGGGTGCTCTTTGTCAGCCGGTCAACAATCACCCAAAATGCATCGACACCCCTCGCAGTCCACAACAATTTGGTGATAAAATCCATGGACAATCTGCTCCCACTTCCACTCGGGAACCTCAAGTGGCTGCAACTTGCCATGCGGACGCTGGTGCTCGGCCTTCACCCTTCGACAGGTCAAGCACCTCTCTACGAACCACGCGACATCCCTCTTCATACAGGACCACCAATACTCGCTCTTTAGGTCCAAATACATCTTTGTGGCCCCGGGATGGATCGAGAACCTCGATCTATGCGCCTCCTCCATCAGAATGGTACGTGCCCCACCTACAAACAGCACCCAAATCCGACCCTGAAAGGTCATAATCCCACGGCTATCGACAACGAACTCAGATATCTGCCCGATCACCCGCTCTCTTTTGCGGTTCTCCGGTCTCATGGCCTCCACCTGGGCCTCCCGAATGGTGTCCAATACCAGAGTCATCATTGTCAATCTCAAACAAATATCTCGTATCGGGGCACTCTCCGCCCTGCAACTCAGGGCATCGGCTACAACATTAGCCTTGCCCAGGCGGTATAGGATCTCACACTCATAATCCTTTACCACATCCAACCATCTCCTCTGGCGCATGTTCAGGTTGGGCTGATCCATCATATACTTAAAGCTCTTGTGATCCATGTATATGGTACACCGGACCCCATACAAATAGTGACACCAAATCTTGAGGTCGAACACCACAGCCCCCAACTATAGATCGTGGGTGGGATATCTTTTCTCATGAGGCTTCAACTGCCTCGATGCGTAAGCTATCGCATGGCCTCCCTGCATCAGCACCGTACCCGGTCCTCATATCGACGCGTCACAATACACCACAAAATCCTCCGTCCCCTCCGAAAGGGCTAATACTGTGGCTTCGCATAATCCCTGGCGAATTGTCTCGAATAAGGCGTGCTGCTCTGGGCCCCAACTGAATGCCACGCCCTTCCGGGTCAACCTGGTGAGAGGAACAACAATCTTGGAGAAATCTCCGATAATAGCCAGCCAACCCCAGAAAACTCCTGATCTCTGAAGGGGATCTCGGCACCTCCCAACTCATCACCGCCTCAATCTTGCCTGGATCGACCAATATCACATTCTGGTTGACGAGGTGTCCTAAGAACTAGACCTCTCGTAACTAGAAATCGCACTTGGAGAATTTGGCGTAAAGCCTCTCCGATCTCAGAACTCCGAGGATCTCCCTCAAATTCTCCTCATGCTGCTCTCTAGATCTCGAATACACTAATATGTCATCGATGAACACAATCACTGAACGATCCAGCATCGGCCTGCACACTCTGTTCATGAGATCCATGAACGCCTCCGGTGCATTGGTGAGTCCAAAAGGCATCACCACGAACTCGTAAAGCCCATAACGAGTCTTGAATGCTGTCTTCTGGATATCCTCCTCACGCACTCTCATCTGATGATATCCAGACCTCAGATCAATCTTGAAGAACCAAGACGCTCCGTGCAACTGATCAAACAAATCGTCGATCCTCGGTAAGGGGTAACGGTTCTTGATCGTCAGCTTGTTCAACTCCCGGTAATCAATGCACATCCGGTGTGAACCATCCTTTTTCTTGACAAAAAGGATCGACGCTCCCCATGGCGAGCTACTCGGCCGAATAAACCCCTTCCCCAGCAGCTCCTACAGCTTTGAGGATAACTCCTGCATCTCTGGTGGCACAAGGCGATCGGGTGCCTTGGTGATAGGCGTTGCCCCAAGGACCAAATCGATACGAAACTCTACCTGCCTCTCAGGAGGCACTCCAGGAAACTCCACAGGAAAAACGTCCGGGAGCTCATGCATTGTTGGGACCTCATCGACCGACCTCGGTATCTCTGCATCTACTGTCGTATCCACCACATAAGCCACAAACCCGATACAGCCGTATTGTAGACTCTGCCTCGCTCTTGCGGCGTAACAAAATGCTGACCCCGAACGGGTACCCTCGCCATAAATCGTAAGAAATCCCCTACTAGGGTCTCGTATGGTCACCAATTGTCGCTCGCAGTCGATAACCACTCCAAACTTACTCAACCAGTCCATGCCCACGATGACACAGACATCTCCCATCACAATTGGGATCAAATCAATCGGAAACTCAACGCCGAAGATCTCGAGTACACATATACGAATCACATCAGTGGCATACACTGCTCTCTCGTCAGCTATGGAAACTCGCAAAGGCCGACTCAACGTCTCTCGACAGATACTGATGTGCTGACTAAAGGCTAAGGACACAAAAGACTGACTCGCACCCGAGTCAAATAACACCAAAGCAGGTACATAACTCACAAGAAATGTATGTACACATATCATAATATAAGCGTAACATCACAACTCAAAATAAATAGATGAAAGAATAAATACCAGCCACAACATCTGGCGCCGCGCGGGCCTCCTCCGCTGTCAACTGGAAGGCTCTCCCGCGAGCCTTTGGCTCCTAGGCCTTCACTTGCCAACTCTCTATAGCTCGAACGGCAGCAGGGGCAGATCCCTGTGATGCTCCCTGGGCTGACCCCCGCAACTACAGACAATCGGCCTTCCGATGTCCGTTCTGGTTGCAATGAAAACAGACTGCAAACCCCTTGGGGCAATCCTTGGCCATGTGCCCCTCCTTGCCACACTTGTAGCAAAACCCTGCTCTACAAACCCCCTCATGACTCTTGCCGCACTTGCCACAAGTGCATCTCTTCTGGTTCCCTGATCTCGAATCGGCGGGCTTGGCCCGCTGGGCTGCTGGCTGGGACTGTGCCGGTCGCCGATCCCTCCCTTGAGACTCCGCCTCCTCCCTGGCTTGAGTCTCGAGCTCAATCTCCCTTTTCCAGGCATTTGTCTGAAGATCAGTAAATGTCCGGTATGATGAGCTCGCCACGAACTCGCGTATGTCCCTCCTCAAAATACTCAAACACCGACTCATACGTGCCTGCTCGGTAGACACGTGCTTAGGGAAGAACATCGCCCTCTCATGGAACATCCTGGTGATCATTGTAACAGACTCAGTACTCTGCTTGAGGGTCAGAAACTCCTGGGCCAAACGTTCCCTCTCCACCGGGGGAACGTAGTCATCACGAAACATAGTGGTGAACCTCTCCAAGGTCACTGCCGCAAGCTCAACAGACGATAAGTGCGTTGTCACAAACTTCCACCAGTCCTTCGCTCCCAAGTGAAGCTGGTTCAGCGCGAACTGGACCCTCAAATGCTCTAGACATGAACACGTATGGAAGCATCCCTCAATATCAGAAACCCATCTCATCACAACAATCAAATCTTGCGTCTCATCAAACTCTGGTGGCTTCGTGTTGCTGAACTCCCGAAACAGCAACGAATCACCACCCTGAGGTCTGGCAGCAGCAACAGCTGCGGTAGCGGCAGTGGCTGCAGCCTCAGTAACCGCTACGTATCTCTCATCAAAAGTCTCAATTAGCGTGGTCTTAATAGACCCGAACATCTTTGGAATCTCTGCGCGGATAGCCGCAGCCGCCTCCTCATGAATCAATCCGCAGATCTCCTCATCACTGACACCACTGCTCTCAGGTGTGTGGCATGTCCCAACCATGATGTCTCTCTGAAATACAACACAAAATATCAGAGACTCGCTCGAGTATGCACACTCGATATCCCACACCTACTCGATCCCTGGTACCCTAAGGATTCTTACTTGGGTTGCGCACTGATCTGATGCCTTCGGTAGTACGGGCCCAATACTACCATCCATACCGCATCAATATTCACACCAAGTCCTCCTCCTAGGATCCCAAATCCCAAGTACTCTACTCTCACTATGCACAGTCTACTCTCTAGCAGATCTCTCATAAGCTCATCACTGCTATCTACTCACTCTCAAGCATCTCCTAGCAGTAAAACCCCTAGGCTAAGGCATCACAAATCAGGCCACTCTAGTCCTAATAAGAATACCTAGCCTACTCTAGCATGCATAACATATTATCTCATATCTCATAACACATAATATAAGGGTATTTTGGGAAATCACCGTTCGGGCGCTGGCTGATCGTACACACTGCTCTGCTCTGCTCTTTTCAAAAACTTTTTACTCCTTGAGAAAATTTTGTAATTTTATTTTTAAAATCTCTCAAATCCTCAGTTTGAGTTCAGATACGCCCGAAGGTGCACCCGAATCCCTCAAACCAAGGCTCTGATACCAACTTGTAACACCGAAAATTTCAAACAATTTTTCTCATTTTCAAAACATACTTTAATTCATAAATATTATAAAAATATCATTGTATCACATATCAATGCATAGAAACACAACCCCAAGATCATAAAGTATAGAAACTCCTCATGTGTGTACAAATCATGCCGACGCCTTCCCGCGATCCTCACTGGTACCTGAAACACATAACACAACACTGTAAGCATAAATGCTTAGTGAGTTCCCCAAAATTCAACATATAACACATAATAGCCACTCGAGGCTATAACTTTGTGGACCCTCCGGTCCTATCTCTATGGACCCTCTGGTCCTAACTCTATGAACCTTCCGGTTCTAACTCTGTAACTCTGGATCATACACGACATGGATCACATAAAAATAATGTAGTGTATCACAATCAGATAAATAGCATACAAGATACTCTGTAATATAACTCTAATTACCACTCTAGGTAAAGTATAGTGAGAAGACTCACCTCGGGTAACTCGGTAAATCTCAAACTCAGTAAAATTTGGTCTAGCCCCCGTCTAATCACATGGAATAAGCAATCTAATCAATACAACCCTCAAGGCTAGACTAATCCCTCTCTTAGTACTCTCAGAAGGGTAAAAGACCATTATACCCCTCTCATGGTTAAAAGACCCTAACATTGACCAAACCCTAAAAGTCAACGGTCAAACTTTGACCAGACTCGTCGAGTGCACTCGTGTGACTCGACGAGTACATGCATGTCCTCTTTGCCCCTGGTCCTCACTCGACTCGCTGAGTCAACCCTACACTCAACGGGTTATCACAGGTCGCGAATCGCGGGGCAACCCGAATCGACTCGTCGAGTCCACTTATGAACTCGGTGAGTTGCTCCCATGACAACACTTATCTGACCTCCTGAGGTCAGATCTGCTTCACTAATCTATAGATCTGGCTCCCCCATGACCAATAACCACGTAAAGGTCGAATCTTGCTACATATGCATTGCCCCCAAGGCTTGTTTTGGTGAAATCCTTTCTAACATGGCAACCTATGTCCATTTCCTCCATAGAACCGCAAAAAGCAGAATGGTTCAGGGTCTCTAGACCTCAAAAGGTCCAGATCTAGAGTTTAGCACTCAATGGGACACTATGCTCAACTAAACAAGGCATAAAAGGGTATAGAAAACCCTAAATTCAATTCCCATAAGCAAAACAGAAGGATAGGATCGAATAGCTACCTCAATATTTAAGATCCAAGCTAAAAACCCACTGAAATGCAATCCTCTTGACCTCCCCTTGCTGGAAACACTTTCTCCTTTGCAAAATCACACCAAAAATGATCAAAATAGCTCAATATCTCTCACAAATCACTAAATCTCTCTAGGGTCTCTCTCTCAGGACTGGTAGCTACAAATGGAGGCCATAAAGGCCTTTAAATAGGACACAGACCCCGAGAATTAGGGTTTCAACCCACAACGCGGACTCGTCGAGTCCACCCTTTTCGACTCATCGAGTCCGTTCATTAATCCAGTTAGCAATCGCGATCCTACTCGACGATTCTACAACTCAACTCGTCGAGTCCCTCTCTTTTACTCAAAATAAATGATAAAATATAATATCTGGAAATCCGGATGTTACAATGTGTGAACCATCTTTCTTTTTCACAAACAAAATTAGTGCTCCCTGTCTAGTATCTCCTGAAGTTGAGTAAACAACTCCTACATCTCTAGTGGTGCCAAGCGATACGGTGCCTTGGCTATTGAAGCCACTCCAGGAACTAGATCAGTCCGAAACATGCCTTGCCTCTCGGATGACACTGCTAGCAATTCCTCGGGAAACACATTGGGGAAATCCCAAATAATTGGCACCCCACTCAACACCGTTGTGTTCTCCACCCGAGTATCCGCCACATATGTAAGAAAACCAAAACAACTCTGATGTAGATATCTCCTGGCCCTCGTAGCTGAACATAGCGCTGACCCATGCGAAACTCTATCGCCAGGAATAATCAGTTCTCCCCCACTTGGGCTTCGAACTCTTACTAACTGCTGCTCACAGTCGATCATGGCCCCCATTGGGACCCAACCAACCCACCCCAGTGATAACCTTCGATCCTCGTAGGGGTTGACACCAAATTGATATAATACTTCTCGTTGAACAGGTTCAGGACACACCCGCGACGAACCCTCAAAGCACTCACAGAACGATCATCAACAATCTCAACCTCCAACAGGTAATCCGGAATCTCAGGAGCATTGTGAACCTTATTGCTAAGCGTAAGAGATACAAAGGATCGGGTAGCTCCCAAATCAAACAATACATGAGAAGTAATACCATTCACCAAAAAGGTCCTTATATAAGATCAAATATACTCATGAGAATAAATAAAGAAAGCAATAAAATATATAAATAATTCACATACTGGTAACCACATCTGGTGCTACCTGGAACTCATCGGTGGTCAGCTGAAATGCCATGATCTTCACCATATGTACCTCCGCCTTGCCCTGGAAGCCATCAGTAATCCTCAAAGTGGCTGGTGCAGGCACCACTACTACCCCTCCTCACAATCTCGGACAATCAACCTTATTTTGGTATGTCTAATTGTAGTGAAAATAGATCAATGCACTATGGGGGCAATCCTTACTCATATGACCTGTTTGCCCATATCTGTAACAACTCGAACCTGCTAATCGACAAGCCCGGCTATGCTACTTGCTGAACTTGTTGCAATGACCTTAACCCTATTGGCCCCTAGAGTGCGAATAAGAAACCTTGGGCCTATTAGCTTGGCCCATGGCAATCTACACCTGCTCTGTCTTACGCTTAGATGGAAGCACCAGCTTAATCTCTCGCTAGCGGGCCCTCTTAATCATAACATTCAGGGTCTTGCACCCTGAGAAGCTTACAAACTCCTTGATGTCATCCCTCAACATGTCATGATATCTCGTCATCTTCATTTCCTCATCCGCAACGTACTGTGGAACCAAAAGAGTGCTCTCCCAGAAATTGGCTGTAATCTCTACCATAGTCTCAATAGTCTGACGAAGGTCCTGAACTCTCGCCAACTGCTGAACCTTGATCGTCGGTGCAAACTACCTCTGAAATCTCGTAACGAACTCCTCCCAAGACATGACTGCCACAGTTGCATTCCCCACAGCTCGACCAACCTCATCCCACCAGTCACTTGCACGATCCCTCAATAAGCAGGATGCAAACCCTACCTTTGCCCCCTCAAGGCAAAAGCTCGTCTGTTGAGCATTTTCCAAGTCATCGATCTAGTGTCGGCTAGCGATAGGGTCCTTAGCCCCAAAGAACTCAGGAGCTCCATAAGCTTTGAACTCCCAAAATGAGGGAGTCTACTCCCCAATTTGACCTGCATCAATCTCGACTCGAAATGCTCTGAGCCGCTCATCCATGACCTATATAATCCCCTCCTTAATGGTACCAAACATCACAGGAGTACCATCTAAAATGCTACGAGTAACCTCGGCTACAATAAGCTCACACAACCTCTCATCAATCAGTTATGTGCCTGAGCTAGAACTTGAATCAGAACCCGAACCGGAACCTCCTCCTTGAGTAATCATGACGATCCTCAAACTGAAACACAACATAAAAACAATCAGCATAAGACTTGAGGGGATTCTCACTATATATAGGAATGTAAGCCTATATGAATTTAGTATGGTAACGATTGGTTTTGCGGGTCTGATAATTAAGGAATATTATCATATCAATATTTTGGGATTGAAATCTTATCTCATCAGGTTTCCCCAACCAGATCCACTCGGTTTATATGCATCACATGTATCAAGACTTAACCTAGTGGAACTTGATTAGGATGTTGAGTGATTAAGAGACAACCTGCAATAGTATTCAAGACCATCAGGTCTTTACACTGTAACTTATGTATTTGTGTTGATTATGACATCGTTAGGGTTTTAACATTTTGGAAACAAACATTTGTAATTAAAATGATATTTTGTATTGAGATTTTGCGCAAATATAAATAAATGATTTTAAAAGTATAAAGAAAATTTGAATTGGCACTGAAAATTAGAGGATGTCACACCCATTCACCTAAGCCCACCCCACCTTACCCTAAATCCATTAACCCATCCTCACCACCTTTCGCCACACACATACCTACATGCATATGCCCACTCACACCCGTACTCAATATAACGTCACACCCACACCTACAAGCACACACACAGACACACATACACCCATGATCATGCCTACATCCACACGCCTATGAAAACACACGTGCACACAAACACTCATGTATATTCACACACACATATAAATATTACTTTTTCTTTCCTTAACTCTTTAAATATGCAATCACCTCGTGACAAAGTGACCCTAGATCTAGCCCTCAAAAAAGATATCTATCAATTGGTTTTATCAAATATAATTATATATTTTCCTTTAGTAAAACTATACATTACATGGAAATTCAAAACAAAACATAGGTTTGAGCTTATAAGAATGTAATACATGAAATATTTAATTAAATGCAAGATTTATCATTCTATTAAATAGCAATAAGTTACAAAAACACCAAGAAAAATGTATTTTATCATATTAAATAATTATTTTCTAATTTATTTGACAAATCATCAAATCAAACAAAATATATTTTATTTTATCGTGTAACAAATTCAAATTCATTCAATTAGAATTCCTTCCACATATCCCATTTCTTCCAAAAATCATTACCCAAAACCCGTTCTTTTTGCACAAAAAATAAAAATAAAAATTGACGGACATATTTGCCTAAAATATGAAGCTACATTGACAACCCCCATTTAAGAACTACGAACGAATAAATATAGAATGCAACTTATATCTCTTACGATAGCTTTCTCCTGGCTGTGGAGAATGAATGCTTCCAGCCAAAAGTCCTATCCTTAGTTCCTATACTTTTTTAGGGAATGAAATACAGGAGTTTGTTATCATTATTGTTTTGTATCAGAATATTTTATCTATCAAGCAAGGGCTTATCATTTATAGAAATAACATTAATTGGATATTGGCTTTCTTAAATGAATTCTCAATTAAATATTACACAGGGTAGGGTATCAATTCGTTTTAAACTCGAATGCAAAGACTTTCGTTTGCCACATTTTCTCCAATGACATAAGCTATTCGGATTTTCATGAGTCATGGTCATCGATCGCATTCAATTTCTCACCGACCAAAACACTGTGTTAGATAAAAGTAAATAACTCACGCAACTTTTAAATAGAATGAAAATATCATATATTTATGATTGAGTTCATTGCTTATTGTAACTCGGGATAATTTTATAAAAACCAATGGATTTTGGGCGTATTTGACAAAACTAACATGTAGCGATAATTTTATAAAAACCAATGGATTTTGGGCGTATTTGACAAAACTAATAGGTAGCGGACAGTGGGTAACTGATAGCGTTTTGCTAAATACTATGTGATATAGCTTTTTAGATTTGGTGTGTTTTATTTAAACCAAACTCTAAAAGCTTGTAGTGCCAAACTAAACTTTTTGATCAAAATAAAATGTTTTGTCAAATGTTAAAAGCTAGAAGCTCGCAAACACTCCGTGTCAAACATGTCGATTTAAACCACAAACCTTTTTTTACCGAAAGAAACCTACAAAATTTTATTTTATTTTTTAAAATTTCATTTTGTATGAATATCAAGTTTGGTTAACAACCGGTAATGTGTTTTTTTTTCTTCCGAAAGCACTCACAATTGATGAACTTTTTCAATTGGACCACCTTTTTCGTTTTAACTCATAATTAGCATGCTTTGCAGGTTAAAAACCGGCAATATATATATATATATATATATATATATATATATATATATATATATATATATATATATATATATATATATATATATATATATATATATATATTCAAAAAGTGTTCACAGTTGATAAACTTGTTCGATTGGACTTTTTTTTGTATCATATAGACCAATTTCATTCAAAATTACTATGCTCTTGTTGCTGTTGATGCTTACAATGTTCTCGATGGAAGAATCTAAAGGTTTGACCTACACTTGCTACCATGAAAAAGATGGATGTTTGATTGTATCAATTTACTTCATCCGCTACGACATATATCAATGATTACGTCAATGATTAAAGATTTATTCATAAACTAAAGGAGCTGGAGTAGGCTGCCGGCAGTCCCTCGCAATGTGTCCCTATTTGCCACAATTGTGGCACCTCGAAGAAGATCGACAACCTCCATCATGCATCTTACCGCACTTCCCACAAGTGCGACCCCTCTAACTACCCGACCTAGAATCAGCGGTCCTAAACCGCTTCGGTGCAGGATACGACTGCGTTGCGGACGGTCTCTGCTCCCTCGTCTGCAACTTAATCTCAATCTCACGTAGCTTGACAGCCTCCTGCAACTCCAACAAAGAACCGTAGCGCTGGGTGGATACAAACTGTTTGATCTCCGTCTTGAGCATGCTCAAGTAACGGGTCATCTGAGCCTGCTCAGAGGAGGAAAAATCAGGACAAAACATGGCCCTCTCCACGAACATCTTGGTGATCTCCGTCACCAACTTCGTACCCTGCCTCAAATCCAGTTACTCCTGGGCTAACCTCTCATGCTCCACTAGCGACACATATCTTGAGCGGAACATCACCGAGAACTTCTCCCATGAAACAGTAGCTATCTGCTCAAAAGAAAACGAACGGGTAGCAAGTCTCCACCAATCCTTCTCTTCGGACCTCAAAATGTTCAGAGCGCACCTGACATACTGGCCCGCTAGGCAAGAGCAGGTGAAAAGGCATCCCTCAACATCAAACATCCATCTCATTTATATAATCGGGTCCTGATATCCATCAAAAGACGGGGGCTTCGTATTATCAAAGTCTCGATACTGAAAAACTTGACCCGTACTGACCCCTACAACTGCAATGGTTACGGAGGCTGCAACAGCAACAGTCTCAACAATGGTTGTGTATCTGTCATCAAAGAACTCCATCATCGCGGTCTTGAGAGACCCAAAAAGCTCTGGTATCTGCCCCTGGACAGTTGATACAACCTTCACATGGATAATCTCTCTGATACGGTCCTCTAACACTGTTGGGCCACCTCGACTGCCAGCTCCAGATCCTGACCTGGATCCAACCTCAAATCGTCTCGTCGTCACCATACTGAAAAAATACCAAGGAGATATCAGATAACACACATATCATCAGTGGAACCAACTCCCAAGAAAGCCCTAGGGGTTGTGACTTCCTTGTTACACGTACGGGTCCTGTGCTTTCTGTAGTATGGGCCCATACTAACTTCCACACCTACTCGTATTTGTCTGAAGGATCATCACAACAACGCTAACAATACATACTAGCATGCGCATACACGAAATCCTCACACCCTAGAGGAAGGCTACACATCTCGAGACTGGCCGGCTGACCCCACATAACCCATCCAACCACTAACTTCCACACGACCCTCCATTGGTGCCAGATAACTATTGAATGAAAACAATCACATGCCGCACACTTTAAACAATCTTAGACTAAAAGATTCAATCCTATAACGGTTGGACTCAGACAAGAGCTGCGCAGTAAGGGCAAATCCCTTATCCCAAGATCATTTAAACCATGTAGCATGTGACTTAGCGTATTCACTCAATACCTAGTTCACACGCAAAAGAGTCATACAACAATCAATCAAGTACTCTACAAAAGATAAGGCATCATATATCAGGAAATTCTACGATGTAGTTCCTGAAGATCCCTATCCTATTACAAGCATGTTGTTCTAACATATCATAACATAATCTCAATTAACTGTGTGGTAATTTAGGGTCTAGTTACTGGCTCCGGCTGATCGTACACATTGCATCCTCTTTGATTATTTTCAAAACCATTTGAAAATTGTTTTTAAAATCTTTTTCCTTAGTTGAAACTGGATTTAAACGAGTGTTCCTCCAATTCACTCAAACCAAGGCTCTGATATCAACTTGTAACATACATAAAATTCATGAAAAATTTAAACTTTTAAAAGAAATCCACAAATCATCATTGTTTACAAAATATTTTCAAAACATGTTTCATATCAGAGTTTTCCCAAAATCATAAAACAAAACACGAGGAGGTGCACGATCACGCCTTCGCCTTCCCGTAATCATCTGATGTACTTGAACCATAACCCAAAACTGTAAGCCCAAAGCTTAGTGAGTTCCCCCAAAGTACCAACACCCAAACAAATAACACATATACAATAACAACATACTATGCGTTCAATCAACCATCGGGTTGGAATGCCAACATACTATGGGTCTAATCAACCATCGGGTTGGAATACCCCAGACCCTCAATCATTGGGATGGAATGCCAACATACTATGGGTCCATCATCCTCGGGATAGAATACCCTCATGTCCATTCAACCATCGGGTTGGTATGCCCCGACCTGTTGGCTTACGTACAAAGCAGTGAAGCCTCAACCACCGACCAAAGATGTGCACATATAACAAATAATCAGATAACAACTTACAACCAGTCAAATAGATCTACATATCACTAAGCATAACATCATCCTATATACCAGGATACCGATCTAAAATAACATTTCAATACAATAGCATGCATAACAGGATGTCAATTCAATGGGCCGACATTGGTGCCTTCGACCCTCAAGTACAGTGAGGAAAAATTCACATCGCAAGCTGAACAAAACTGATGAGGACCGACTTTGAATCTCAGCTCTCTAAACGATAGCTTTTTCCACCAAATGACCGATTCCATTAAAATCCCAAAATACCCTCAAGGTTAAACTTGGTCAAAGTCAACTTGTCAAACCCACTAAGTCAACCGAGTTAACCCTGCCAAGTCAACTCAACAAGGCTGACCCATGCGAGTACGCGAGGCATACTCCGGGGGTACGCTTAGCATACACAAAGCCTCGCAGAAGACCACCATCAGGGCGGTTGACTAAATATGCGGTGTGTAACCTCTCACCCCCAAATCTTCATTAAGTGCTTAATTGCTTAAGCACTCAAGCCCATACTTCAGACCTACTGTCCAAATGCATGGGACCAAAATACTCCAAGAAACTCCAGATCTAGAACATATAACCTCAAAGGGACGTCAAGGATCCATAAAATTGCCAACTGTATGGAATCGCTTCAATCAAACTTCCACAACCATGAAGAAAAGGGACAAGAAATCTAGATCTAGAAGCTTAGAACCAAAAAGCTTGGGTCTTGAAAACTTACAAGGGTCCAAAAAATGCACAAGAGGATGATGATGCTTGCTTGCTGAACCAACACCTGAGGACACCTTCTTCTTCTTCTTCTTCAAGCTATCAAAAGCACTAAAATGAGCCAAGAATCAACAAGAGGGATTAGGGTTAGGGTTTCCGAGGTGTGAGAGTGATTGAGGCTGAGGGTGAACAAACCCTAGCCCTCACTTTCCTTTAAATATGGCTCAAGGCCTGAAAATTAGGGTTTTTGCCATCAGTGGTCGCCACATCGTGGCTAACATATTGCCACGTTGTGGAGATAAAAATGAAATTCGTGATTTCTTAAGCCATGCCTTGTCGTGGTGGTGCCTTCACCACGTCATGAGTACCAAAAATTCACTAACTTTAATAAAAAAATACCTCAAGATTCAGATGTTACATGAAGAGGATGATGCAAAATATGAAAAGGAAATGAAGAGTGACCGGTCTTAGTTATAGGAATATTGAATCTGTTACCAACTAAAACATAATGAGAATTATGATTATGACTAAGGGTTTCAAGCATACCCTCGTTTACATGAATGTGGTTAGTTGCTCTTGTATCCATAATCCAATTATTCTGACCCGGTTCATGAAGAGACATAGATGAGAACATTTTGTCGGAGGGTTGGTGCTTGATTTTTTCCAAACCAATCCCAAGGAGCTGGAAAATTTGAAGGTTGTTGCCTCGACATATTGGATAAGGAGGAGGCTGTTACGTGGGCCTAATGAGCAAAGGGTGGAGGTGGGTCGCGTACAACAATATCCACTGTTTTCCATTCATGAAGATCGGTAGAGGGAGGATTGGGAGCATCGACAGTGGTATCAATGTGACCAAGGGTGTCGTATGTTTCACAATGAGTTGTTAAAAACTCTCGGCAAATGTTGTAATTATGTCGCTCCAAATTGAGGATGAGGGGTACGTGAGCTTTTATGTTAGTAACAACAAAATCTTTATGGATGGATGGGGTGGTGCCTAACATTTTCAAGTAAACAAGAAGAAAAGAGGTTGAAGAAGACTAGGGTTTGATGGCAACAATAAGGCTGCAGTGAGGCAAGAGATGAAGGAGAAAAGGAAACTGATATATTTGAGAAGGGAATTTTTAGGTAATTTGAATGTGATTCTCTGATACCATATTGAGTACTAAGCATCATCCCTTGATAAATGAGATACAAGACACTGACACATAATATATACAAACACAAGTTACCCGAATGGGCCTAGACAAGTGGGTACAACACGAGCTAACGATATAAAGACAATATAAACACATCATACATACTTATAAATCTAGCATTTTTCTTGAATCTCATGCATTTGAAACCCCCATTTTTTAATTTCCTCAAACCACATTCATTTGAAACCCCCCCTTTTTAGCTAATGCAACTCAAAAGTTTTCTTAATTACGATTTAACACTCAAAAGTTTTATAACTTATATTATGTTTAATTAGCATTTAGTGAAAAGTTTACTATAAAAAGGTCAATCTTTTGTGTCTTTTGTGTTATATAAAATCTTACATGTAAGAAGGATGTCATAACATCAATGTTTTTCTTGGAATATCTTTCAACCAAAACAAATGAAAATTTTATATTCTTTCTTTATATTTAGTTTCTCATTTAATCGTTATATATGATTTGTATGTACTACTCAATCTTGAATTTGACTCTCCAAACATCAATGTTTTGCTTGAAATATCTTTCTGATTCTTCTTTTTCAAGAAAAATATTTTGATTGCAGGTTAGTAAAGAATTGCCATCAAGTTTTTATGGTTGAATGATGTTAAATGAAGAAAGAAGATTCAGAAAACGGATATAGTCTTTTTTGTTTGAGCAAAGTTGATGAATATTAGTTTTTTCTTTTGATTTAAATGTATGTTTATGTAACATCTTTATTTATATATTCAACCACCCAATGCTCTTATTTATTTGATTATAGTTTTTCTATTCTGATTATGTTTATTTTTTGTTGGGTATCCTACACAACATATTTAAAAGATAACATAATTTTTAACATTTGATATGTAATTATGATAGATTTATCATGATATGTTCTTCATATGAAAGTAATTTATCGGTATTACTACGATAAGAATTACATATGACATTTACGAATATATATATATATATATATATATATATATATATATATATATATATATATATATATATATATATATATATTATGTGATTTGCTTAACATGTATATGCACCTATGTATGTTATAAATTTATAATTAAATATCTTTATGTTTAAATAATTGAAGGGATTAAAATGATGTATCAAAATCAATTATTTAGACGAATAATAATAATAATAATAAATACACATTTCCAAGTACCGAACTCACACTACAACTCAAGAGTTTTCTAATTTATGTATATTTATTAGTTGTAACTCAAGAGTTTTGAACTTATAATTATTAATTAGTAATCACTAATAATTTTTTATTTTCCTTTCTTTTATAAGGTTATAAAGTTGTGCACATTAAAAACATTAATGTATTTGAAGAGATTTGTGATTTAAATATGAAGAGTTAATATAAATGTTATAATAGATGTTTTATTGTTTTTATGTTATTAAAAGTTATAGTGTTTATTTTTTATATTTTTTATTATTCGTTGTATATATATCTTTTTTAATACAAATGTTATAATAGATGTTTTTCTATTTTTATGTTTTTAAAAGTTGCAGTTCATATTTTTGTTCATACGTTTTGTTACCCGTTATATTATCATTCACTTGATATATAATTTACACAATTTTAAACGGTTTATAAAATTATCAAATAGTTGTATATATCACAATGACTTAAAAATTAAATTATAATATTTAATAAAACTAATATGGTAACTATATGTTTGCTTTACTACTAACATTTTGTTTCAAAATAGAAATATTAAATAATAATTTGGTAAAAATTATTATTTTAACTATATAATTCTATTCTCGCGCAACGCGCAGGGATTCACCTAGTAAATACATATACAATCCACGTATACTAAACATCTAAGTTCATATCATATCATAAAACTAAGATTTAAGAAAGGAAACCCCATTAGACACTTTTTATTTTTTCTTTTTAAATCCATCCCTTAATATTAGCAAGTCTATTTTTACTGTTACATCGAGTATGCTCTTTAGAGACAATTACCAACGGACTCATCCTTCATACAATTAACATAGTAATTAATTTAAATGATGAGCAACTGATAGTGAAACAATGGATCAATCTCAATGTATTTTTCTTGTTTATTCCAATTTTTTTTCGCTCAATTTAATAAAATATACATGTCTTATATTTTTACTTGCAAGATTAAGCATAGTACAACGTTGAACATAGCGTTATTTGAAAGAAATAATAACTGATACTTTTAATCCCAAGATGCAGCCAATGGTAAGTTTGTACTAGATTAAAGCTATACCAATAGTACTCAGTGACGGAACCGACGGAACCAAGGTCAAAGTAAAATGGTATCCCAACAGGGGAGACGTTAGAAATTTACAACAATACTAACACCATTTTTTTTCACTCAACATATATAATTAGTTACACATATTTTTTTAATGGTTACACCCAAGGCTGTTAACAACCGCTAATGTACATATAAGCAAGGTGGGTCATTTGACCCACCTATTTTTTTCATATATATAACAAGTTACGTATTATTACATTTGTGACATATCTTAGATAAATGTAATGAACTATCCTAATATCTTTGGCAAGAAAAAAACAAATGCAACTCATATTCTATATTTTAATTGGTCAAAAATTTTAAGGTATAATCCAATATAAATAGCCACTACAAGTTAAATTAAAAAAAGGAAAAAGTAAAAAGGAACAATAATCGTTAATCAATATTCAGTCTCAACGTTGTTTCCTTCTTCAAGCCTCAGTTCCCGCTACACAATTGTCGATCACTATCCGGTGCACTACATCACAATTGTCGATTAGCCAATCAGGTGTGTCGGTTGCCATTTGCCACTTTCTTTGTTGGATACCATTGTAATAACTTAAAAAAATTGTTTATATGACCCGATCCAGACCCACAATTAGTATTTTTTGAATTTTTTCCATTTTTTACCGATTTCATTTAAATAGTGAACCATGTGGATATACATTCTAGACTCGCCACTGGTTGTTAAGATCCGAATTTTACCTTGATTGTTTTTCGCTTTGCAAAATCGTAATCGTAAGATCAATCAAGATCATAAGATCCTAGCTAATAAACAAACTTTGTCGTAATAATTATATAGTTCAAAGAGTTACATAATTAAAAAATTCCAAAACAATACCTTACGTTAAAAAGTCATCAATTATTATAATAATATTTAGTTTTAGCAATTCATTTGTATGCGGTTAGCCATTCATTTGTATGTAGTTTTAAATGTTAAATAAATAAAATTTTTACTCTAATTTTTTGAAAGACTATAAACCTAGTGATAAAGAATTAAACATGATCTTTTTACCATTGTTTCCTTTACATTTTTTACACTTCAAACAAAAAAGCCATTTACTACTTACAGCCGAAAAATGTTTTTAACCTAAATAGTCATTTAGGTATATCTCAATCTATCTTCCTAAACACTCACCCGCAACATGTGGCCGTTCACTCCATGGTCAAGCATACATCAAACTACACAAATCAAATGACAAAGAGATCGCAAACGATATAGTATCACCAATCAATTATTCGCATACAGCAAACGAAGGAAATAGGACCTTGGTTGCACCTTAATACAAACTTCTTCATTTTGTTTTTACAATTTTTTACATTTAAATTGAAATTTTCAGAAAAATATTAGAATACTGAATCAATGGAAAATATTAGAATACTAAAAAGAAATTCAGGAGCATCTGGGCTCTACATTGGATCCGCCCCTAACCGGATTGTTAGTATAGTTTAAACTTTGTTGCTAGGAATCAATGGAAACAAAGTAAAAACAAGAAACTTAACTAGAACAATGGCCGGCTATTAATTCTCAAATTACAATGTGAATTTGGCGCATGTAAACAACCATATCGTAGTAATTTATCTGAATCTCACGCTATAAATATCAATATCAAGAACGTACTCAAATCAGCTATCCCAGTGTCTTCATCTTTCTTGCCAAACAAGGAACGAAACTCGATAACAACATGGCCAAGAACGCTTCCTTGTTTGTGAAGATGGCAGCAGTACTCTCACTTTTCCTGATGCTCGTTGTGTTGTCAGAAAGCAGATTCACCCTAATCGGTAAGTCATTTAGTTTCCAGTTTTTTAAGGTGGGTGACACCAAAATACTCAGAACGTTTTCTTCTTTCAATTTGTATATTGACACATGGATGAATGTTTTGATTAATGGAATCGTGAACACACAGATGGTGTTGGTGTCCAGAAGGCAAAATCAGCCCTTGTGTGCAGCCAAGTTGTCGGTGTTGAAGCTGGCGATGATTGCACCATCATTAGCAAAGAGTTTGGGATGAGTTTGGCATCGTTTTTGGCAATTAACCCCAACATCAATTGTGAATCGGTCTTTGTGGGTCAATGGGTTTGTATTAATGGAAGTGCCTAATTCTTCAAGCTCGAAAACTAGTTGCATGAAATATCCTAATGAATAAATTTCTGGATAGACTTGTGTTTGCCCCAATTTGATGTTGCAGATTTATTTTTACTGCTTAATTTGTACTGCTAATTTAATGTGAGGAAAACGAATCGTCAGATCGATGATTCATTACCTAGAAACTTTGTGGTTTTCATGCTTTGTGTATGTTACTTTATACTTTATGGCATCGTTTGTGTTATTTGACTTAAAAAAAATTAATGCTTGGTAGCCAAATTGTTGAAACTTTTTAATTTCCATCTCGGCATCTCATATGGTGAAGATGTTTATTTTGGTTATTGTTGATTAATTTGGTTTAAAACTAGATGGAATTAGCTTTGTTTTTTTTTTTTTTTAGTTTTTTATTATTAATTTTTTTATGGTTATTTGAGAGTGTAAAAAGTGAGAGTAATAATGTGGCTGCAAAAAAAGTAGAACCCACAAAAAAATAATTAGAAATACAAAAAACTAATACGAATAGGTAGCAAAATATATAGATACTCACGAATAGGATAATGACAGTGCTTTAAAATTGTTCTCCATACACAATAATTGGTACTTTAAAATGTTGTATTATACTACTATATAATGCATGAATTTTTGTGTATGACAAAAAACTGTTGTGTACATATCACTTCCCTCTCAAACTTTGTACATGTGACTTTATACTTTATGGCATTCGTTGTGTTATTTGACTTTATTCTCACAGTGCAAATCATTTGCTTTAAAAAAATTAATGTTAGTAACCAAAATGTTGAAACTTTTTCCCATCTCTGCATCTCTGCATCTCATATGATGAAGATGTTTATTTTCGCTATTGTTGATTAATTTGGGTTAAAATATCATATATCCTTTTTAACAAGAGTTAGTATTTGTTGTTGAGTTAATGCTTGAGTTTGAGTTTTGATGACTTATAAAAAAAAGAGGCAACATGGTTATGATCACCTCGTACTTTCGTAGCCATCTTTGCATTCATTTATTACATCTAAAAGATAATATGAAGGTAGGTGGGGTAAGGGAAAAATTGTCAATTTCAAAAATATAACAATTAAGGTGTTAGTTTTAACAGCCCATGGACGACCCTGTCAAAATATAACAACAACCTACTTTCATTTATTCGTAAAAATAGCAACCTATTTTGGTTTCTTTTTACAAATAACTGCACCACACACACATGCTCACACACGTACACATACGAACCCTATTTCTTATATTATGGCATTGTACTGCCATAATACAATGTTTAAATAAGAAAATTTCAAAAATTAATAATAAATCAGTGGCAGACGCAGACTATTTTAGTAGGGGTGTCCCTCGTACTTCAAGCGGGTGCACCTAATAGAAAAAACCAAAAAAAAAAAAAAAAAAATTACACTACGTGCCGGAAATTGAGCAGTGGCCCGGGACCCCAAAGGCCCTACATAGGTCCGCCACTGTAATAAATCAAACTGAAACTAAGATACTATAATAGACAAAGAAATGCAAGTGTATATATATATACAAGGTTCTAAATGGCGTGAGGGGTGACGTGGCGGCAAGGTCAGGCCTCAAGCTTAACGAGCCATGGCGAGCCATGACGTTTTTCAAGGCGTGATGTAAGGCAACGATTTTGTATTAAATTAAAATTATATTACCACATAAATATAAATTTATATTAAATATAACTACTTTTTAGAAGTGTTAGATCAATAACTAGTAACAAAAATTTAACGAAAACCACAATACCTGTATCTCCAATTAGAAAAGACATAACAAAGAGCAAAAAAACCATGTCTCAAACGAAAAAACACGCGCCATGACACGCCATAAGGCGCCATGGCGTGCCATATCACGCCTAGCCACGCGCCACGCCTAACAGCAACGTTATGAGACTTTTCGTAACGGCGGAGTCACGCCTCACACCGTGACACGCCTTTTAGAACACTATATATATATATATATATATATATATATATATATATATATATATATATTAAACAATCAAATATTTTAACTGTTAAAAAAAATATTTTCTGGTTTACATGAATGTGAAATATGGGTGTGAGGTGGGATAAGGGCAAAATTGTCATTTTCAAAAATATATTCAATAACGTGCTAGTTTTAACAGACTAGAGATCAACCATGTCAAAAAAATCAAAACTTAGATGAATAACATATATTAGAGCAAAGCATAGGGACGAAAACTGCAATATATAGCAACCTACTTTCAATTATTTGCAAAAATGGCAACTTACATTCGTTTCTTTTTACAAATAACTATATTAAACTTGAGAGTACACGGAGATATAGGCATAGCATATTTAAGGAAAATAATAAAAAAAATATGGAATTGTACTAAAATCTGATAAATATTGTAGAAAAACCAAGTAAATGGTTCTTATTCCTTCTGAATTTGTATAATCTATGCTAAGCCAAATACAGATAAACAGTAAGAATATAAAATTTACAAAAACGATTTTTATTCCTTCAAAATCCTATCAAGATCATTATCATTATGCAATTCTATTGGTTTCACTGACCTACACAATTCTGCACTTATAATGTGTAAATAAGCTTAGGTATGTTGCTATTTTGGGGACCACAATTCGATGATGTTGTGACATATGCAAAGATAAAAGAAATAAACACTACCCATCCAGTCTCTAGTGAGTGTGAAGGCCCTTAAAAAAACCAGTGTTCCAGAAATAGACCATCCGATAACCATAAAAAATTGGACAAAATCATAGTTTGGGTAAAATGGTCCAAAATATAAAGAATTACAAAAATGATTATTCTAATACCTCTCCATTACCCAGTAATCTGTAAGTACCAATCCATCAGAGCAATGTTCACCCTTTTTGGATAACCTGTTAGAAACTGATATCACAACACCTTTTTGGATCACCCCTTATGTGACAAGTGATGGGTTTTATGCATAAGAACAATCCTATGTGCTCATACAAACCCTAAAGCTTGGATCTAGGTTTATCTATTATACATGCTTTGAATCCAAGACTTACAAACCTAGATCTATCATATATAATTCGAAATTATCATAAAGAAAATAGATCTAAGTGGTTTACCTCTTTCAAGTAGTTTGAATCCTTGTATTCTTCTTGATCTTGAGCTTAGAGTCACAATTGTAACTCCTCTAATGGTTCACAAACCCCACAAGCAAGAAGGGAATATAAGAGAGGGTGAGAGATGCTAGAAATCGGACCTAGGGTTCCCTTGGTATCAAGTGTAGCCGATTTCCATAGCCTAGGGGTCTTATTTATACTTGCAGGCTGCTAGGGTTTCAGTCTAAACCCTAATGGACAGCTTAGCCACCAAGCAGTCCAAGGAACCTTCTAGAATAAGGCCTTGGATGAAAAGATGATGGATCCCCATCATAATTTCGTCCTCCCTTTAGTCCATTAGGTTTCCTTAACCCAAAACTCAACTATCATACGTTTGACAGTTTATACCCCTTTATTTAATTAATCTCTTTTTAGTCAGCAAATTAATTCCTAATTAATTTATGACTAATACTAATTAAATAAATATGATTTCTCCTTTAATATATTATTCTTATAATATATTAATAAACCATAATATTCTCTCTTTCTCCTTAAATTACCTTGTCAAGTTGCTTTGGTGAAGGCAACCCAAAAGGACCATGCATAACCGGGTCAAGTACATACCAAATATAGTTACGGGCTTAGACACTATTCCAAAAGTCTCCCACTTGGATAAGTCTAGTTACTATATCTCACATATGACTTCAGAATCCGATTAGCAATTGTAGCTCTTATACTTCGCTGTCAACTCTGATCAACTTGTCCTTCAGATAAGGGATCGTATAATCCTTTGTTCTGGATATCATGCTGACAATGCTTATTGTCCAGCATTTGTTCCTCGATTTCCGATTTTTTTGACATAGAATTTAGTTGAACACATCAACTTCATTCTGACTGGGCCCGACACATAAGTCAAACCAAATCATCAAGTGGCCAAGATATCACTTTTATTCTCATAGAATAAAAGGAACATATCAACTTCAACTCATATGCATCCATTGTTTACTAACTGAATTATGCATAATAATGTGTTTTATAACATCAAGTTACTAATGCGTTTACACATCATCAATGCATAACCAACCAGCAAACAACAACCATATCTCTAAGTTTTAAGACTATATGATAGTATCGCTTTGCGATCACTTAAGGTAAAACACCACGAAGTGATACCAGCAAACTCGGGTTTATTCCAATGCTCAAATCATATTCATAAGCACTCATGAACTTTGCAGCAAACCTTTGCTACGCCCAAAACCTTTTAGACAATCTACAAACAATTCATGACAGTCTTTAATCGTATCTACTTCCAAAATATGACCGACTGTGGACTGTTTGAATAATCCTATCATTCGGGAAGTCAAAAAATGCAAAATTGATACAATAGATAAATAACCAACACAAGATAGTAGCTTTACTCATAAATAACACAATATTATCTATTCATCAAATGTCAAGTACAAACTATCTATTACACGTTTCTTATCTAATCCAAACTTGTATCATCCTTCAGCCCAATGCTCTTAGCGTGCTGCAAGTGTTTGACCCTACTCAATGCCTTCGTAAGGGGATCTGCTGGGTTTTCTTCCGATGATACCCTCTTCACTACGATGAGTACCTCTTCTGCCCGATGTCTGACAAAATGGTATTTTCTGTCGATATGTCGAGACCTACCATGATCTCTCGGTTCCTTGGTCAAGGCAACGACTCCTTAATTATCACAGAAAATTTCCACCGGCTCCTTTATGGATGGCATAAATCCAAGGTCTCCAATGAAGTTCTTCAACCATATAGCCTCCTTTGACGCTTCGCTCGCTGCAATGTACTATGATTCAAACGTTGAATCAACTACAGTCTCCTGCTTGGAACTTTTCCAAGTCACTGCTCCTCCATTTAGGGTAAAGACCCAGCCCGACTGCGATCGGTAATTATCATGATCCGTCTGAAAACTAGCATCACTGTACCCTCGTACCCTTAAATCATTACTCCCACCGAGGACTAGAAACGATTCCTTGGTCCTTCGCAGGTACTTAAGAATATTCTTAACTGCAATCCAATGGGCTCTACCAGGGTTCCCCTGATATCTGCTGACCATGCTCAAAGCGAAGGCCACATCTGGGCGAGTACAAGTCATAGCGTACATGATAGATCCTACTACGGAAGCGTAAGGTACTCGGCTCATATCATCTATCTCTGCCTCTGTACTCGGGCTCTGAGTCTTACTCAGCTTGGTATTGCTTTGGATTGGTAACTCCCCTTTCTTGGAATTTTCCATACTAAAACGCTTTAGTACTTTATCCAAGTATGTATCCTGACTGAGTCCTATCAATCTCTTTTCTCTATTTCTTACTATTCTTATTCCCATAATATAAGCAGCCTCTCCGAGGTCCTTCATAGTGAAACATTTCCCAAGCAAGGACTTGACCTCCTGCAAAGTTGGGACATCGTTTCCTATGAGTAGTATGTCATCGACATATAATACGAGGAAGCTCACTATACTCCCACTGGCTTTGACATACACACAAGATTCATCTTCGCTTCGAAGAAAGCCAAACTCTTTCACTTTCTCGTCAAAAAAAAGATTCCATATGCGAGACGCTTGTTTTAATCCATAAATGGACTTCTTAAGCTTGTATACTCTACTTGGATGCTTCGCATCGACAAAACCCTCTGGCTGATTCATATAAACATCCTCAGCCAACTTTCCATTAAGGAAAATGGTTTTCACGTCCATCTGCCATATTTCATAATCATGAAACGCAGCTATTGCAAGCATTACCCTAATAGACTTTATCTTTGCAACTGGTGAGAAGGTCTCATCATAGTCAACTCCGGGAGTTTGAGTAAAGCCCTTCGTAACCAATCGCGCTTTATAAGTATACACTTTCCCATCCATGTCCGTCTTCTTCTTAAAGATCCACTTGCACCCGACTGTCTTACGACCCGATACATGATCAGTCAAATTCCATACTTGGTTGTCGTACATGGACTGAATCTCGCTGTCCATCGCCTCTTTCCATTTTGTAGACTCCGGGCCTGCCATGGCTTCCTTGTAGCTACTAGGTTCTTCCAAATTTACTAGTGTACTATCACTAATAAATGTATCCCCTTCAGTAGTAATATGAAATCCATACAAATGGGGTGGAACACTAGCCCTAGTGGAACGTCGAAGAGGTGAGGACTCGTCAACAGGTTCAACAGGAGTTTCCTCCTCAGGTTGAGTGCCAGTGTTAGAGGTTCCTTCATCGCTTTGATCTTGAATCTCTTCAAGTTCAATTTGCCTCCCACTGTCTTCTTGGCTTATCAATTCCCTTTCTCGAAAAACTCATCTTCAAGCAACGAAGACAACATTGTCACTCGGTCTATAGAAAAGATAGCCAAAAGACTTCTGTGGATAGCCGATGAAATAACACTTCTCACTACGAGGTTCGAGCTTGTCGTGAGTCTCTCGTCTTACGAAAGCCTCACAACCCCAAACCTTAATATGTGCCAACGAGGGAGCCTTCCCTGTCCACATCTCGTGATGAGTCTTGGTAACCTTCTTGGTGGGAACTAAGTTAAGGATATGGGTGGCAGTCTCTAAGGCATACCCCCAGAAAGCTATTGGTAACGAAGTCCGACTCATCATAGAACGAACCATGTCCAATGTAACACCCGTAGATTCGGGCTAGTCAATTTAGAGACGATAAGCATCAAAAATGACTTTTTGATGGAAGATTATTTATAAGGATTAATCTTAACCAAGTTTTAGTATATGTCACATGGTTTCCGTGCATATAAATAATGCCAAAATCCGAGTTATAACGAAGAAGTTATGACCTGTCGAAGTTTCGTGACAGAACCGACACGACCCAACGCGACCCAACGCGACGTAAATAGTGAATTTAAGGTAGATAGATATCTATCCTTAGTGATCTAAACGAGAGTCGAAGATGTCTTCGATAGTAGTCCAACGATAAAAAGACAGACGAAAACGGAGTTCAGATGAAGGAGTTATGAATTTCGAACGAAATTTTCCTATCTCGGCCTACTTAAGATAATATATAAGTAATATATTTATAATATATTAAAAATAAATTCAAAATTAGCCAATGGATTCTAAACGAGAGTTGTAGAGCATTATCTCACCTATGCGTCGATATAAAGAACGTCGAAAACGGAGTTCGTATGAGAAAGTTATGAATTTCTGAAGTTCGGGGCGCGAAAACCCAAAACTGTTAGATACCACGATGTGGCAAGCAGTGCCACGACGTGGCAAGTATTCTGACACCTCCGGGAGTCCCCCATATGCAACTTGCGATGACGCATGCAGTGACGACCAAGCCCACGACGTGGAAAAAGGTGCCACGACGTGGCAAGGGCAAATTTTGCCCTATAAATAGATTTGAAGGGCCAGCCGAGTTTGGTTGCTCAATCTCTCATCTCTCACCCATATTACATTGTTTTACGTGCAATTTTAACCCCTCGAAGCCCCAGTATCAACCCTGAGACCCGAAGCAAGTCCCAAAGCCAGAAGATCCCGAGAAGAAAAGAGTTTCTAAGCCGAAGTTCTGCCCGCAAGAAGTCTGGTGTGTGAAGAGATCACAGTTTCACCGAAGGATACTACTTCTACAAGCCGTAGTGCTGCCCAATCATCTTCTGATCAAGTGAGTGTGTAGTCACTTTCTTCTAACACATAAATATTAAGTATTTGCTATGAAATACGTGCTATGTGTATAATATATTGTGGTTTATTTGAGATGATTGTCGAATGGATGAATTATATAAGTTTTAATGAGTTAAGCTATATATGTATTTTGTATCAAAAAATATGTTGGGTAGAACATGGGTAGATGAGGTTGTTGGTAGGTGATAAAATATGGGTTGGACCATGAGATAAAAGGATAAATAGATAAACTTGTTTTAGATCTGAATGTATGGACCAGATCAGGAGGTTAGTTTTAGATCCGAGAGTATGGATCAGATCAGGAGGTTAGTTTTAGATCCGAGATTATGGATCAGATCAAAAGGTTAGTTTTAGATCCGAGAGTATGGATCAGATCAAGAGGTTAGTTTTAGATCCGAGAGTAGGGATCAAATCAAGAGGTTAATTTTAGATCCGGGAGTACGGATTATGTATTTTTGAATTACGTGTTCATTCGATAAGGTATCATGTGTATAGTCCCTTTTAGGAACGTGATTTTAATACGAGAATTGATTAAAGTATGAAATATACATATGTATGTGAAGTATTTGTTATTGTCCGAAATACGTGTTAGATGTATTTGATGATATACAACGTACGAATCATATATGGTTCAATATGTGTTAAGATGTATATATATATATATATATATATATATATATATATATAATATTATTACTTAAAACTTTGTGTTAAGTATACACTAGTTAGCTTTTTCCTAAACGGAAATAGTATCGGAAATTGATTATAAGTATTGTAGGTTTGCCTAGTGATGGGTTAAGACTTAAGAGTACGTGCGTTGCGAGATTGATGATCGGTGGAGTACATCCTACATATAGAAGTACATTTTATGTACGAAGTCCTTTTCAAAGCTCTGTTTCTTGGGTGCTGCTTGTGCCAGGGTACTATTATGTTCTCGGGTACGAGTCTTTCGCATACCAGAGTACTATAATGTGCCAGAAGTACTATCATGTACAAAGTCTTTTTGACAATTTTGTGTGTCGGTTACGGGAGCGTACATGAGTACTCTAGTAGTATTTCCCCATACTTTTATTTTGAGAGAGATTTGGAGTCAGCGTTTCTTTTAGAAGTGATCGACCGAGCTTCATATGTCAGCGTTTTCTTTCACGAAGTAATTAAGGGAACTTCGTAGACTGCCTAATAAAGTGTGTCGGTAATAGACCACTGCTAGGTATGTCTGGTGTTATATTGCTAGATAGGGTGCGTTTGGGGGTGAAGTACCTCATGTATTCAGGCCACTGCTAGGCAAAGCTCGATGCTGGGATAGGTAGAGTCTCGAGGTATAATACCTCATGATAGTCGAACCACACCTAGACATTGTTATCTAGATAACTACCCCTGACTTAAAATGTCTTGTGGTTCTTTCTTTTACGAACAAAGGTTTGTGGTGAAACTTATTTCATTCCCCTCATTTGATGTCTTTATTTATCCTCGTTTGCTGCCAGAGAATTTCCGAAGCAGCTTTGTCAGTTGTTGTTCATATCGATTCCTTAGGCTAGAACTCGTAAGATCATTGTATAGGGTCAGTATGTGGGGATCGACGGGGATGGGATAGATTGTTTTAGAAATATGATTTATATGTGTTAATAATATTAGTGGTTTTGCAGGATCGAGATATACATTATTATCATGTGGTTTTAACTAAGAGCTTTCGTACTCTGTGTTCCTTAGGTGATTGAGTTTATCAGGGATATTTAAACTAAGTGTTCACTAGATGTTTTGAACTATATGTTCATCAGGGATAATTGAACTAAGTGTTCTTTAGGTGTTTTTGAACTAAGTGTTCATTAGGTGTTTTTGAACTAAGTGTTCATTAGGTGTTTTGAACTAGGTGTTCATTAGGTATTATTGAACGGAGTGTGTTCAATGGGTGTTCTTGAACTAGGTGTTTATTAATTATTTTGAACTGCGTGTTCACCAAAGGTAATCTAAGAACCATGGCAGCACTAGACTTTGTGCCAATTCCTTAGGGCAATTCTTAGGAATGAATGGGAGAAGGGTATTCGGTTCTTAGGGTAAATCTTTACTAAATAAAGGAAGATAATGGGGGTGGGTAATTAGATTGATTGTTTGATAATTAAAAATAATAATTATATTATTGTGGGTTGAAAACCCTATATGCTCACCAGGCTCCCAAGCCTGACCCTCTTAGTTTTCTTTGTATTACAGGTTATGGCACGAGAGCATAAGTTGGCTGACATAACGAGATATTTTGGATTATAGGCCAGTAGTTATGAATAACTTTTTTAAGGTCTATTTTATACTGTTTATGCTTTTGGTGTGTATCGGAACATGACATCCTGAGATTTTGTTATTTAATGAAAATACATTTCTTTAAAGAAATGCTTTGATAAATTCTTATCACATTTTGTTTTGGGAACAAATTCCACAACTTTTTTCTTTAAACGATTACTCTGATTTTAAAACAAAGCATAAACAAATCGGTCTTTTCTGGCCGTGAAATTGGGGATGTCACATCCAACAAGGTCCGATTATGTCTCTCAGCCACACCATTCAATTGTGGCGTCCTCGGAGGCGTCAATTGCGAAACAATTCCGCATTCCTTTATATAGTCGTGAAGCTCAAGACTTAGGTACTCTCCTCCTCAGTCTGACCGAAGCATCTTGATTTTCCTGCCCAGCTGATTCTCCACTTCATTCTTAAACTCTTTGAACTTTTCAAAGGTTTCCGACTTTTGCTTGATTAAGTGATATATCCATATCTGCTATAATCATCTGTAAAAGTCATGTAGAAGCGGCAAGCATCCCTTGTGGTGGATCTAAAGGGCCCATACACATCGGTATGTATGAGATCCAATAGACCCTTACCCCTTTCACAAGTGCCAGTAAAGGGTGACTTGGTCATCTTCCCAAGTAAACAAGATTCACACGTGTCATCGTCCCTAAGGTCGAATGACTCCAACACTCCATCCTTTTGGACTTGGGCTATGCGTTTCTTGTTGACATGGCCAAGGTAACAATGCCACAAGCATGCTTTGTCAAGAATAGTAGACAAATCAATATTCAAAACATTATTTCCTAGATTATCAAAAACCATCACAGATTCATAAATCCCATTACAAGGTAATGCATTGAAATAAAAGACACCATTCAAATAAACATTAATAGAACCATTACTATTATCAAAAGAATATTTGAAACCTTGTCTAAACAACCCATGAAATGAAATAACGTTTCTTGCCATATCTGGCGAACAACAGCAATTGTTTAAATCTATCCCTAACCCATTACTCAACACCAAAGAATAAACACCGACTTTGGTCACAGACGACGATCTTCTGTTTCCCATAATCAGGTTCATCTTTCCATGTTCCACCTCCCTACTTCTTTTTAGGCCCTGCGTACCAGAACAAATGTGGTAACCACACCCTGTATCAAGAACCCATGAAGTAGCAAATGATGAGTTATTAGATTTAATAGAATACATACCTGCAAAGGTGGGCTTAATCTTCCCATGCTTTATATCTTGCAGATACTGAGGGCAGCTTCGTTTCCAGTGGCCCTTTTGGTGACAATAGAAGCACTCTGCTTCCTTTGGATCGGATGAGGGTTTAGCAAGGCCTGCTTTGGTCCCACTTGAGGACGAACCATCACGGGGCTTCCCCTTATGGTGGCTCTTACATGGAGCCTTCCTCTCTTTACTCTTTCCTTGACCTATTATCATCACATGAGCGACCACAGCAGGGGATGGTGCAACGGATTTGTCTTTGAGGTTGCTCTCAGCAGTCCTCAAGAGTCCTTGGAGCTTGCTCAAGGACACCTAAACTGGTTGTAGCAGGAGAGCAAGGAGTGGAGGATTATGTCGATAGCCAAATCCTCATCAAACTTAACACTAAGTTTGAGAAGACGATTAACATACCTCTGCATTTTCTGCAAATGAGAGGTTAGGGATTCTCCACTCCCCATCTTGGCGGTGATCATGTTAGTAATGATCTCATAGCGCTCTTGCCTCGCGCTCTGGTGATACCTGTCCAGCAAATCCTGATGCATTTCATACAGATACATGTCCTCATAGGACTTTTGGAGTTCAAGGTTCATGGTGGTCAGCATGACGCAGTGAACTTTCGTAGCATCACGCTCGTGGGCCTCAAAGGCGGCTAACTCTTCAAGAGTAGCAACATCTGGGATGATCTTTTCAAGCTTTTCATCAATGACATATTCTTTGTCCTCGTAGCGTGTGATCATGCGAATATACCTCATCCACTTGTTGAAGTTTGACCCATCAAATGTCACTTTCGGACACAGGTTCATCAATGAGAATGACCCAAAAGCATTGTTGTTGTTGTTGTTGTTGTTTGCAGACATCTGGAAAAGAAAGGAACAAAGTTTGATTAGAAATGAATCCCTAATTAAACACCCAAATGAGAAATTAGGGCTGGGATCCAACTGTTGGATAAGGTGTCTAAGTCCATAACTATTTCTGGTATGTACTTGACCCAACCCAGCATGGTCCATTTGGGTTGCATGGCACCATGCAATTGGATAGACTAAATTAGAGAAATAACACTTGTGGTTTATTAATATATTATAAGTTCTAATACATTAATAATATTATTTAATTAGTTTGATCAAGAATTAATTTAGAATTAATTAAGTGATCAAAAGATAACTAATTAAATATATGGGTTGATTATGTACATCATCCATAACTTGTATAGTGGGCTAAGAGGCTCCATGGATAATCAAGTTGGGTTAAACCCATTGGATGCTCCATGGGAGTTACAAACCCATGGGTCATGGAAATGTAGAGTCATGACACATTAGGGTGTACATGGTGTAACCCTAAATGTGTCAACACTATATAAAGCTCATGTTTCTCCCAAAAATTGGCTACACATGCATACTTGAGGGCTAGAGTCGAGTTTTAGAGTGTTATTTTTTCTCTCCAAGTTTACTCCATAGCATTTGGTGTTGTGTGAAGCATTTGAGGCATCACACTTGGGGTGCTAGGCTCACAAGGTTTCAAGGATCAAAAAATTAACAATAAGGTATGTAGTTCTATCTTTTATTTAAGTTAAAATTGTTCCCCATGTATGCTAGATAGGATCATAACCTTGGAAATCAAATTTGAAAGAGAATTAGACAAACATAGATCCAAGGTTATTAGGGTTACATGTACACTTAGGAATTATTAGAATGCTCAAAACCCATCAGTGGTATCAGAGCCTAGGCTTATTTGTTTGATACTTGATGTGAAATTGTTGGAAAAAGTCGATTTTGTGCAATCTGCCTGATGAACTCGCCGAGTCCATGGGAGGACTCGCCGAGTTCATGTATATCTTCATCCTACTCTCCGAGTAGGTTCGTGCACTCGACGAGTAGGAGCCTCAAAATGCAGATTTTCGACTTTTGCTGCTAGAAATGGACTAGAAACATTACCCTAAACTGTTTTGGTATTATTAAACTTGTTTTAGATGGCGTAATGTTTGTTCTAATCCATTTACAATGGTTAATATCAATTTTCCGGATAATATATGTTCATATGGTCTTGAAACTTTGATATGGATATTCATGTTCTTGATCTTATGAATTTAGATGATCATAGGAATTACTTGTAACTACTTGGTAGTTTAATTCTTGGTCATAATGTGTTTTAATGGAGTCCATAACTTGTCCTCAAGTTATGGAAAACCAAGAGTCACACTTGAATTAAAACCATTAAAAGAACACAAGAGTTATAAAAATGAAGCGTCTTCAATTTTAATACTCAATTAAATTCATAAGTTATGAGAAATGAAAAGTTTTGAATGTTTACAAAACTTGCCCTCAAGTTTTGGAACAAGTAAAGTCATATTAAAACTTTAGTTTCAACCCTTAGAATTTTAAAAGTTAAAATTCAACCCTTATACTTATAATATTATAAGTTAATAATATATATATATATATATATATATATACATATACATATATATATATATATATATACATATACATATATATATATATATATATATATATATATATATATATATATATATATATATATATATATATATAAGCTCAAAGTCGTCTTAACGCTAGTACGCCTCATTAACGAAGCCAGTCTATAAGGTGTGTATAAGGTTGTTGCCTATAAAATGGCAACTTAATGGGTGTCCACTCTCACCCACTGCTTGCTTGACTGGTGGAGGGTCGTTAGCCGAACGGGTAGGACAATGACTTAAAATTTCTCATTAAAAGTATAATGATTATTATAAAGTAACTAAATGTTTTATCAATTCCCAATCTTAGTTACTTTAGGAAAAATGTGAATAAGGTGCTAATCCATGAAATTACACTTTGCACCTTGTTTAAGTCGTTGGTGGAGCGTGTGTGGTTTACCGGCACACTAACTTGGACTTAACAAGGGAGGCAAAGGGTGACTTAAGGTTTTTCATGAGGTCGGAAGGAGCGCGTGTGGTTTACCGACACAACGATTAAGTGATAAACATTAAGGGTACGAAGTAATTTGCATGGTTACTTCACACCTTGTTTTGTGATCCTCGGTATCACAGTCACAAAACATGAAGGACACACTCGAGATTGAAACATGCCATTGAAAAGTTCAATGAATCTGAAAAAATATAGGAATTTCTAAAAATCAAATAAAATCTAATAATTTATATTTCGTTTTCATGGTGGAAATTGGTGAATCGTCATTCACCTACCTTTCAAATATGTTATAACTTGGATTACGACATCCCTCTTCTAGGTTATAATATATTGTGATTGGATCCTAGCCTTAATATTACATTTGGGTGTTTTATTAAGGACTATCCCTATATCTAAACTAAACTTATTTTCTTCTTTTCAGATGTCTTCCAACAATGCTACTCCTGGCTCAAACCCTACTTGCTCCTTCTCTCTCATGAACCTTTGTGGTAGAGTCATCTTTGATGGATCAAATTTTACTGACTGGATCAAAAAAATCAGGATGGTCACTCATTACGAGAACAAGGAATATGTTCTTGACAAGGAGCTTAAGGTGCCTGAGCCAACTGCTACTCCTGAGGAGCTTGCTGAATATGAGGTTCATGAAAGAGATGCTACAAAAGTGGCATGCATCATGATGGCCACCATGTCAGCCGAGCTCCAAAATTCCTATGAAGACTACTATCCTTTTGAGATGCACCGGGATTTGATGGACCACTACCATCAGAGTGCTCATCAAGAGCGATATGAAATCATCTCCTCTATGATCACAACCCGAATGAAAGATGGTGAACCCAATCACAAGCCACATTCAGAAAATGAAAAGGTATGTGGATCGACTGATGAAGTTGAATGTGAACTTCCCTAAGGAGTTGGCAATATATATTATTTTTCACTCCTTACCTTCATGTTATGATCAATTCCGCATGACATACCACATGAATAAGAAGGAAGTTACGCTTAGCAAACTTCAGGGACTCCTAAAGACCGCAGAATTAGGTCTTAAAGGTAAGTCGGTTGTGACCACTCCTACTCCTACTCCAAACTCCTCAACTGTCCTGGCAATTGGGAAAGGGAAAGGGAAGAAAAGGAAGAACCCCTCGAAGGGTACCAAGGGGAATACCCTTGATGGCTCCTCTTCTAGCGGAACCAAGAAAGGTTTCGTTACACCTTCTTCTGATCCCAAAGAGGCTGAATGCTTCTATTGCCATGAAAAGTCGCATTGGAAGCGAAACTGCCCAAAGTACCAGCAATATTTGAAGGATGGGAAAGTGAAACCCAATAATGCAGTTATTTACACTATATCATCTAATAATTCACTCTATTCTAACTCTTGGGTCCTTGAAACCGGTTGTGGTATTCATATTTGTTCTGAATTACAGGGACTAAGAAGAAGTGAGAGTGTGGAGCATGGAAAGATAAACTTGATCATGGGGAATAGGAAAGTTTCACCTGTCACCAAGATTGGAGTTTATACTTTGTTGCTTAGTAGTGGATTTACTTTAGATTTGAATAAATGTTGTTATTCGCCAGAAATGGCAAGAAATGTTATTTCATTTCATGCTTTGTATAAACAAGGTTTTACCTTTTCTTTTGATAATGAAATTGGTGGAATAAATGCTTTCTTTAATAATGTGTTTTATTTTAAAGCATTACCTTGGGATGGTGTGTATGAAGCTATGTCTGTTGTAGATAATCTAGGAAATAATGTATTGTGTATTGATTTTACTAATGATAATAACTTGGATAAAGCATCATTATGACATTGTCGTCTTGGACATATAAGCAAGAAACGCATAGGCCAACTCCAAAAGGATGGAGTGTTGGAATCATTTGACCTAAAGTCATATGATAGTTGTGAATCATGCTTACTTGGAAAAATGACAAAGTCACCCTTCACAGGTTCTTGTGCTAGGGGTGAAGGTTTGTTGGATCTTGTACACACGGATGTGTGTGGACCCTTCAAACATTCCACAAGAGATGCTAATCGTTATTATGTGACTTTTACTGATGATTACAGTAGATATGGATATGTCTACTTAATCAAGCATAAGTCAGAGACTTTTGAAAGGTTTAAAGAGTTTAAATAGGAAGTTGAGAATCAATTGGGCAGGAACATTAAGATGCTTCGATCCGATCGTGGTGGTGAGTATCTTAGTACCGAGTTCCTCGACTATCTTAGGGAATGTGGGATTGTCTCACAATTGACACCTCCCAAGACACTGCAACTGAATGGTGTGGCTGAGAGGCGTAATCGAACCTTGTTGGATATGGTTCGTTCCATGATGAGTCGAGCTTCGCTACCAATCTCATTTTGGGGGTATGCCTTAGAGACTGCCACCTATATCCTTAATCTGGTTCCTACAAAGAAGGTTTCCAAAACACCTCACGAGATGTGGACTGGAAAAGTTCCTAGTCTAGCCCACATCAAGGTTTGGGGTTGCGAGGCTTTCGTGAGACGCGAGACTCATGACAAGCTCGAACCTCGAAGTGAGAGGTATATTTTCATCGGCTACCCACAAAAATCCTTTGGTTACCTCTTCTACATACCTAGTGAGAATGTGGTCTTTGTAGCAAGGAGGGCTATCTTTCGAGAAAGAGAGAGTTCATAAGCCAAGGAAACAGTGGGAGGCTAATTGACCTTGAAGAACTTCAAGAGTCAAGTCGTGAAGGAACCTCAAACCCTAGCAGCCAACTTTACGAGGAAACTCCTGTTGTACCTCCAATTGTACCTCTGAGGCGTTCCACAAGGGTTAGGAATGTACCTGAGCATTACTATGGATTTCATATTACTGTCGAAGGTGATATGCTTATCAGTGATGAGACACTGATAGGTCTGGATGCACCTAACAGCTATGCGGAAGCCATGGCAGGCCCCGAGTCTGCTAAATGGAAAAAGGCAATGGATAGCGAGACACAGTCCATGTATGACAATCAGGTCTGGGACTTGGTTGATAATGTACCATGTCGTAAGACAGTTGGGTGCAAATGGATCTTCAAGAAGAAGACCGACATGGATGGTAATGTACACACCTATAAGGCACGATTGGTTGCAAAGGGCTTTTCTCAAACTCCAAGAGTTGATTATGATGAGACCTTTTCAACAGTAGCCAATATTAAGTCTATTAGGGTATTGTTAGCCATAGCTGCATTTCATGACTATGAAATATGGCAAATGGATGTCAAAACCACTTTCTTTAATGGAAATTTGGCTGAGGATGTTTACATGAATAAGCCAGAGCGTTTTGTCAGCATAGAGTACCCCAATAGAGTGTGTAAGCTTGAGAAATCCATTTTAGGATTAAAGCAAGCACCTCGCAGATGGAATCTTTACTTTGATGAGAAAGTCAAAGAGTTTGGCTTTTTGAGAAGTGAAGATGAATCTTGTGTATATGTCAAGGCTAGTGGGAGTATAGTTAGCTTTTTGGTACTGTATGTGGATGACATACTACTCATAGGAAATGACATCCCAACTCTGCAGGAAGTTAAGTCCTGGCTTGGGAAATGTTTCGCTATGAAGGACCTTGGAGAGGCTGCCTATATTCTAGGGATAAGGATCTTGAGAGACCGGAGGAAAAGACTAATTGGACTTAGTCAGAGTACATACTTGGAGAAGGTGCTGAAGAGATTCAGCATGCAAGATTCCAAGAATGGAGAGTTACCCATCCAGAGTAACACTAGACTGAGTAAGACTCAGAGCCCGAGTACTGAGGTAGAGATAGCTGAAATGAGTCGTGTACCTTATGCTTCGACAGTAGGCTCGATCATGTATGCTATGACCTGTACTCGTCCTAATGTAGCCTTTGCGTTAAACATGGTTAACAGGTATCAGGGGAACCATGGTAAGGCTTACTGGACAGCGGTAAAGAACATTCTGAAGTACCTGGGGAGGACTAAGGACTGGGTCCTTACCCTTGGTGGGAGTGATGACTTGAAAGTTGTAGGGTATAGTGATGCTAGCTTCCAGACTGATAGGGATAATTTCCGCTCTCAGTCGGGCTGGGTCTTTACCCTAAATGGAGGAGCAATCTTTTGGAAAAGTTCCAAGCAGGAGACAGTGGCTGATTCAACTTGCGAATCAGAGTATATAGCGGCAAGCGAGGTGGCAAAAGAGGCTATATGGCTACAGAACTTCATTGGAGACCTTGGAGTTGTACCAGCTATATCGAAGCCCATAGAGATTTTCTGTGATAGTGAAAGTGTAGTTGCCTTAGCAAAGGACCCAAGGGATCATGGGAGATCCAGACACATTGACATAAAATATCATTTCATCAGACATCGTATAGAAGAAGGACTCCTCGTGACAAAGAGGGTATCATCAGATGAGAACCCGACAGATCCCCTCACGAAGGGACTGGGTAGGGTTAAGCATCTCTAGCATGCTAGGAGCATAGGGCTGAAGGATGATATAAGTTTTAGTAGTTAGATGATTCGGAAATATGTAAAATGTATTTGACATTTGATGATGAATAAAAGTTGTGTTTATTCATGAGTAAAGTGTTGCTATCTTTTGTCAATCGTTTACTATTATTTCTTTTGCATGTTTTGACTTCCCGAATATTTATGTTGTGTTTTTACATATTATTCAAATTATCCACAGTCGGTCATATGTCGGGAGTAGATATGAATTAATACTGTCATGAGTTGGTTGTAGAGGTCTAAGGTGTTGGACATGGCCTCAACACTCATGAGTGCTCATAAGTTCTTAGTATTGGATTCAACCCACGCTCGCTGGTATCACTTCATGGAATTTATCTCGAGTGATTGCGAGATCGTAATATCATATAAGTCTTCAAACCTAGAGATATGACTTGTTAACTATGAGTTAGTTATGCATTGATCGTGCGAAAATGCATTGGTAACTCGATGTTACAAAACGTGCGTTTGTGTGTAATTTAACAAGTATTAGAACAAGCATATGAGTCGAAGTTTATCTGTTCCTTCTTGGATTAGAAGTTGACATCTAGGCCCGAGATGATTTTGTTTTGACCTATGTACCGGGCCCAGTCAGAACTAAGTTGATGTGTTCAATTAAGTTCTATGTCAAACAAATCGGAAATCGGGAAACAAACTACTGGACAATAAGCAAGATCATGTTCCATGTGTTTGTCCGGCTGATATCTAAGAACAGAGGATTTTATGATCCCTTATCTGAAATGGCGTACCATCATCTTCTCAGTTCCGAGAAATCTTGAAAAGAGCTACGATTGTCGATCGGTTCCTGAAGTCATACTTGCAGTTATAGATATTAGACTTATCCAAGTGGGAGACTGTTGGATAAGGTGTCTAAGTCCATAACTATTTTTGGTATGTACTTGACCCGACCCGGCATGGTCCATTTGGGTTGCATGGTACCATGCAATTGGATATACTAAATGAGAGAAATAACACTTGTGGTTTATTAATATATTATAAGTTCTAATATATTAATAATATTATTTAATTAGTTTGATCAAGAATTAATTTAGAATTAATTAAGTGATCAAAAGATAACTAATTAAATATATGGGTTGATTATGTAAATCATCCATAACTTGTATAGTGGGCTAAGAGGCTCCATGGATAATCAAGTTGGGTTAAACCCATTGGATGCTCCATGGGAGTTACAAACCCATGGGTGATGAAAATGAAGAGTCATGACACATTAGGGTTTACATGGTGTAACCCTAAATGTGTCAACACTATATAAAGCTCATGTTTCTCCCAAAAATCGGCTACACATGCATACTTGAGGGCTAGAGCCGATTTTTAGAGTGTTATTATATCTCTACAAGTTTACTCCATAGCATTTGGTGTTGTGTGAAGCATTTGAGGCATCACACTTGGGGTGCTAGGCTCACAAGGTTTCAAGGATCAAAAAATCAACAACAAGGTATGTAGTTCTATCTTTCATTTAAGTTAAAATTGTTCCCCATGTATGCTAGATAGGATCATAACCTTGGAAATCAAATTTGCATGAGAATTAGACAAAAATAGATCCAAGGTTATTAGGGTTGCATGTGATGGGTTTTGGTCCTAAGAACATCCTATGTGCTCATACAAACCCTAATGCTTGGATCTAGGTTTCTCTATTGTACATGCAAGTTATCCAAGACTATAAACCCTAATTCTAGCATTCAAGTAACCATATTAACATGAGAATGGGTTTAAGATGTTACCTTAATTGTTATGTAGCAATAACAATCCCAATTCCTCCTTGTATTGACTTTAGAAAGCTTAGAGTCACAATTGTCACTCCTCTAATGGTTCACAAACACCATAAGCAAGAGGATGAAGAGGAGAGAGGATGGAGGCTGCCCTAAAACGTGTTCTAACCCTAGAAGAAGTCTTGTCCACGTTTTTGAGGCATAAGGGATCTATATATAGTGAGGCTATTAGGGTTATCTAATAAGGAAACCCTAATTTGGATGCTTAAGCCCTAAGCAACCCATGGACTCCTTTAATTAGGGCCTTGGACGATTTCCTTATGGGTTTCCCCATAGAATTCGTCCACTCCTTAATATAAGACAATTCATGGCCCAAATTGCAATTATCTTATAATTACAATTCCAGTCCCTTAAGTTTAATTAATCTCTTTTAGTCACAAAACTAATTACCAATTAATTATTGACTAATATTAATTAAACAATATGATTTCTCCTTTAATATATTATTCTCATAATATATTAATAAATCATATTTAATCCTTTCTCTCCATAATTCATCCTATCAAGTTGCTTTGGTGAAGGCAACCCAAAAGGACCATGCACCATCGGGTCAAGTTCATACCAAAATAGTTACGGACTTAGACACTAATCCAACAGCATGTACACTTAGGAAGTGTTAGAATGCTCAAAACCCATCACCAACAACATTATTTACAACTTAGAAAGGGATGCCGTACTCTAAAAGTAAATAATTTGAAGGTAAGTGAATGACGATTCACTAATTCTCACCATGAAAAACGAAAAAGAAATTTAGGTTTTAAATGTATTGAAAACTCCTAGATCTTTGAGATTCATTGAAATTTTCAATGGCATGTTTAAATCTCGATATGCACTTCAAATTTACGACTGGGATACTGAGGATCGCAAACAAGTTGTGAATAACCATGTGAATCAACATGGTGCACTCAATGTCTCTATCACCTAATCAATGTGCCGGTAAACCACACACACTCCATTGATCTATGACAAACATCGAGTCACCCTTCGCTACCAATGTTAACCCCAAATTAGTGTGCCGGGTAACCACACGTGCTCCACCAACGTTTGACAAGGGTACGAAGTGTAATTCCATGGATTAGCATCATTTTCACATTTTACCCTAAAGTAACTAAGATTGGGAATTTGTAAAACATGTAGCTACTTTGTATGTAACATTATACTTTTAATGAGGAGAGGGTTGCCCAATCCTACCCGTTCGGCTAACGACCCTTCACCAGTCTAGCAAGCGGTGAGTGTCAGTGTACACCCTTTAAGCACCATTTTATATGCAACAACCTTATACCCACCTTATAGACTGACTTCGTGAATGAGGCCTACTAACAGTAAGACTAGTACTTTAAGTTATATATATATATATATATTAATCTTTTAACAATATAATAGTATAATGTTGAATTTTAAACTTGTAAAATTCTAAGGGTTTGAAATTTAAATTATTCAAAATTAAACTTTTAATCAGAAAATTCAAATTTCAAAACTTGAGGGCAAGTTTTGAAATTTTCAAAACAAAAGGGATCAACCAAGAAATAATTTAAATTAAACAATTAATTTCATAATTATCTATATTTGATCTAATTCAATTTTAGACATAAGATAATTACCAAATTTAAATAATCCATATTTATCATATAAACAACCAATATTTAAAAGATTTGAAATTATCTATTGTTTTGGAAAGGATAATCATGAAAATATTATAAAATTCGGATTTTATACTTTAAAAATGATTTAGGCATTAATCCCATGACAAAACAGCAACAAAATCCCGAAAATCTTTTTGTCAGACGTCAAAACTCGTCGAGTTCATCAAACAGATAGCACAAAAATTGATTTTCAACAAGTAAATAGTTAAAGCTTCACATACAACTTAAACCAATCATGGCTCTGATACCATTGATGGGTTTTATGCATAAGAACAATCCTATGTGCTCATACAAACCCTAAAACTTGGATCTAGGTTTATCTATTGTACATGCTTTGAATCCAAGACTTACAAACCTAGATCTATCATATATAATTCGAAATTATAATAAAGAAAACAGATCTAAGTGGTTTACCTCTTTCAAGTAGTTTGAATCCTTGTATTCTTCTTGAGCTTGAGCTTAGAGTCACAATTGTAACTCCTCTAATGGTTCACAAACCCCACAAGCAAGAAGGGAATATAAGAGAGGGTGAGAGATGCTAGAAATCGGCCCTAGGGTTCCCTTGGTATCAAGTGTAGTTGTTTTCCATAGCCTAGGGGTCTTATTTATACCTGCAGGCTGCTAGGGTTTCAGTCTAAACCCTAATGGACAGCTTAGCCACCAAGCAGTCCAAGGAACTTTCTGGAATAAGGCCTTGGATGAAAAGATGATGGATCCCCATCATAATTTCGTCCTCCCTTTAGTCCATTAGGTTTCCTTAACCCAAAACTCAACTATCATACGTTTGATAGTTTATACCCCTTTATTTAATTAATCTCTTTTTAGTCAGCAAATTAATTCCTAATTAATTTATGACTAATACTAATTAAATAAATATGATTTCTCCTTTAATATATTATTCTTATAATATATTAATAAATTATAATATTCTCTCTTTCTCCTTAAATTACCTTGTCAAGTTGCTTTGGAGAAGGCAACCCAAAAGAACCATGCATAACCGGGGCAAGTACATTCCAAATATAGTTACGGGCTTAGACATTATTCTAACAACAAGGTGTTAATGAAAAACTATAATAATAGAGAGTACATGTTAAGCACACATAGATACATCTGCATAGTTCTTTATCCGAATGGATCCTACAAAACAGAAACTAAAAAATCAGTCAAGTAAAAAAGGAAGTTAGAAAAGTTGACCCATTGGGACATACCTACCCAAAAATTTTCTTACCCCATCCTTCTAACCATTTATACCCTTTTCCCTTTTCACTCTGCATACAAAACCCCTATGCTTCCACTGACAACTATACATCAATAGAGCTTCACATTTAAAAACTAAACCAATAGAGGAATAATAACCAGTTTGTAGAAAGAGAGTACGCATACCAAAAGTAAAACAGAGAAATCTAAAACTAAAAAGTAAAATTAGTATCTCTGGTCCTAACAACAAAACAAAAACCAATATTTTTCCAAAAACCTATTGAGAAATGACATAACATTTCCAAAATAGATTTAACCATTTAAGAGAAAAAGGAAGAAAGATACTTATGGAAATAAATCATATTCTATATTTAGGGCGTAGGATTTAAACCTATTGAAATAAACTTCTTTTAAGAGAAATAAACAAATATAAAAACATTTAGGCCTAAAAAACAGAAACACTTCTCTTAGATTTGTACATGCCTGAAATCCAATTAGGTTGAACTGAACATGAAAAAAATGTGTTCTTATGGATTAGCCTAACCCCTGTGTCATATTGAATTCATATGAGTTCCTGAAATTACATTTTTCTGTTATTTGTAATTTTTCAAATTTGAAAGATCTTCCAAAACAACAACAAATTTAATTGATGCAAAACAAAGTTTCTTACCAAAAGGAAGAAACAAACATGAATGTAATGCTAGTTGTCAACACATGCATCATCTTTTGGTTAAAATGTTAAAAGATCCCCAATGGAGTCAAAATCCGGTTGCTTCTTTCAAAGCTTCGCTAGCTTCTGTATCCTCTTCAGTGTCTTCTCAATATCTGTATCGACTGGTAATAAGGTACATATGTGAAAAGATCTTCACATACATAATTAGTAACACTGTGTCTCAACAATGACACCAAATTGTTAGGTGTGTCGCGTCCAAAAAATAATAGGGGTACTATAAACTCCAAATACACTACCTCATGAATGCACTAAAAAACAGTACAAGGCAAACAGGGTCAATCCTTAAAGACATGGGATAAAAGTCTATACCTCTTCACACAAGATACTTTGGTCACAAAAAAGGGGTTTGTTTGCACAATCTTAAATGATGGAAATAACAATCTACTTTAAGAACAAGCAGAAAATGAAGTAGATTTGTAAGCAATGAGTTAAATGGTTCTAGTTCCAATATCAATGTTATCATTCAATTTGTTTATGTCATGATGCAATTCATGATTACTATACTACGTTGGTACTGAAAGATACTAACACGCTCTAATACATCACGCTTGCCAAATTATATAATCAAAACACGCTCTTTGAATAGACCTAACTTCAATAATTTAACCTAAACATACTTTTAGATTGTATTGAAAAACCATATTAAGTTTTGTACAACCTTTCCAACAATATCCATTTCTTCTCACATGGTTGGAAGTGTGAAAACATGTGGTATATATTCGACAATAAGAAAATGTATTGTTTGTTACCAATGATTAACATCATAAAACAATTAGGTGCTTTAAAAGTTAACTAACTACATAAGAATTCAATTCATAAAAGTAGTCAATCAAACAAATCAAATTAAATGATTCTAGTTTAAACAAGAACGCAGTCACTAGAATATAACCATAAATCAAACATCAAGCCATATGTATCAAATGAAACAATTAATATGTTTTGAATAAGAACTAACAATTATGGTTTCTTAGCCACACATGGCTAAGAACAAATCAAACAAAAAGATGGAATTCGAAGTGTTTAATGCTTACAAATGGAAATCAAAAGTGGTTGGAATGATAAGAAGTCTTCAAAAGCTCCAAAAATCGCCTTCTCTAATCTCAAAATCGTTCCTTTCTGTAAAATGATTGAGTTCTTCCTTTCTAGCACAAGAAATAACTGCTAATGTGTTTGACTCAAGACCATGCATTTTTGGCATGGCCATGTGTTTTCAGCATGACTATATGTTTTGAATCAACATGTGCTTTTTGCTAAGACTTCAACCAGTCTTCAAACTTTGCTCTCTTTCCGGTCTAGTTTCAAGTCAAGTCGTGTTGCTCAAATATATGATGAAAAAGAAAAACAAGACCCGTGTCGATGTGACACAGACCATGTTTCAAATATGGTCCTTTGCTATGATGAAATGCAACTACTTGAGTTATGTCTTCATGTTTTCTTCTGCGACACAACCAATCCATCTCATCTTCATGCTCCAATTCTCCAAGCTCCATCATCTAACCTCCATGCTCGCCTCTATAGCTCCAATCCGCCGTGGTCCATAATAGGTAGAAAATAAATAAAAAATAGTGAAGTACCAGCATTCTGAATAAAACATGCAAGTGCCCAAATATTTAACTAAATTCAAGAATTAGGAAGTGAAATGCAATGAAAATGCATAAATAGACGTGCAAAATAAGTGCACAAATTGCACCTAACAATTCTTCATCATATTCGGAATAGAATATGTTATTTTTGGAAATGGTAATTATGTAAATATTTTATAGATTAATGGCAAATCTTGAGTCACCCATAAAATTGAACTAATAGATATCCTTACTATAAACTCTCCAATGTAGGTTTTATTTTCTAACTATTTTATGTCATTCGGAATCGAGTCACAAAAGAAATTCTAGCAAAAGGAATTTGTGTGCAAGGGCTTTACGTTCTTGAGCAAGGACAAGAGGAATTTCTAGTAGCATTAGAAACCAAGAAACTAAATTTCTCTTTTGAGTTTCAAATAGTACATTGAGTCATATAGATTTGATATTATTTTGTTACTGAATAAGTTTGCGCATTTTTCTCTTAGTTCCATTTTCCCTAAATGAAATATTTGTTTATCTTTTGTGCTTTCTAAATTAAACACTTAAAGTTTGATAATAACTTAAAACATTTGTTAAATGTGTAGAATTTGGTAAAATGTGACTTATTAGGCCTTACTAGTATTGCCTCATTGTAAGGCTACTTAGACTATGACATTTTTTTAGTGATAATTTGAGCTTTACCTGGTTCTATGCACTAAAGGAAAAATCCGAATTTTATGATATATCCGTTAATTTCTTCACCTCTGTGAGAACACAATTTTCTTGCAAGATTAACAATTTCCAATCCGATAGTGGTACTGAATTTCTCAACCACAACGCTTGTACCATTCTTATTATTAATAGTTCTCTTCATCATATTGTGTGCCCTACAAACCTTAGCAAGTGGTTGGGATGAGGAAATACATCGCAATACTAAAACATGTCTTCTTATGTTTTTCAAAGCCCACCCCAACATATATTTGGATTATTTCCTTTAGTATGCCTACATATAATATTATTCGTCTAATATTTAAGCTATTAGATCACAAAAGTTCATTTGAGCTTATTTGTGCCATAGTACCAAATTATGATGTTTTCCATGCTTTCCATGATTTCAGATGATCAGTTTCCTCTTCCCAACATGACTATACTACACATAAATACACACCTTGTAACATCTAGTGTATCTTTATTAGATAAATTCCCAATACAAAGGCAACTGATGTTTGATCCCTCTACCAAACGAATCTATACTACTTACCATGCCCAATTCAATAAGCGTGTATTTCACTACTTTGTTAACTGATATCTCCTATTCCCACACAAACTATTTTTCCATTATGTGCTCGTCAGCTTTTCCTACATCAACCTGATGTGGTTGCTGATCCACTCATGGCTAACAGCAAACACTCACCCAAGGCTGCCTCCTACTTACCTGTAACTGTTGCGCTGTTATTATCATTCAAATCCATGGATGTCCAACACTTTGCAACACCACAACGTCATCGCCTTCATCAATTGTTGGGTAATCTTTTTCCAACCTTGACTCATTCTCTTGTAAACCACCATCCTCTAAACATCCCATGGTTACTCGATCATATGCTAGAATTAAAAAAAAACATATTGCTTATCTTATTGAACTTGCATATTGTGGTCTTCATCTTCCTCTATTTTCTAATGAAGTACCCAAATGGTTTAATTTGACTAGTAAGAACCCATACTGACTATGACAATGGAAAAATAAATGTTCACCCCTATGTAGCAACAACACTTAGGATTTAGTTCCACACTCAACTTCTTACAATGTAGTGGTATTGAAATGGGTTTTTTTAGGAAGAAGTTCCACTTTGATGGCATAGTTGAACACCTTAGAGCTCGATTGGCCACCTTAAGGTTTTACTCATATTCTAGAGCAAAATTATTCTCACACTTTTCGGCTCATTATCAAGGCATCAACTATATGTAATATGTATTTTATTGTTGTTATCATAAATGGTCTTTACATCAACTTGATGTGAAAAATACCTTCTTAAATGGGCATCTCACCTACATTTTGTTTATAGAGCAACCACTGGTTTTCCTTGATTAAAGATTTATTCATTACGTATGTCATCAGAAAAGGCTCTTTAAGACTTAAATCAAGCACCAGGTATTAAATCAAGCTTTCCTTATTTGTATTTGTGTAGATACATCCATCCTTGTATTAAATAAAAGGCTATAGGATTTAATACTCAATTCTCAATGTTGATATACTATCTTAGCATGTAACAACCTGCCTCTAATTCAGGAGCTTTCATTTCTCTTCTCAGTAATCAATTTGCTGAAGAGGTTCTAGGTCGTCTCAGTTATCCCTTGGGCTTGTGGAATCTTACATGGATGTTGGTATTTTTCTCACTCAATCCAAATATGTTTAGGACATTCTTCCTCATGCTAAATTGCTTAATTCTAAACTCGTTGCTACATCTGTATCCATCTCCATCCTAATTCTTATATAGTATCAGTCATTTAGTTGATTGTTATCCTAATCGTTGTCGTTGTCTTCTCCCTTCACCAACGGTCATCAATGACTCAATGCCTTAAGCCACTACTAGTTCATCTCTTCCTCTTGCTAATATTTTCACCTTATCATGATCAAGTTCTCATACTCCAACTACCTTCTTTGGCGAAACCATGTTACTCATATCTTATTCATTGGCATCCAAAGAGGTAAATGGTCAATCATCTCCCAATCCCGACTTTATTACTTGGAAAGGCGCTTATTAATGCATTTTTCTAATTATCTAATCTCCCGTGCAGTGTATGCAGAAGCTATGGTTGAGACTCTTTGTCTCAACCAGAATTATCATAACAAGCATAGTGGTCCCTACTGCGAATAGCATCGTAAATAGGTAAAGTGGTGCTATGTTGTGTTTAGCGACAGAAAGCGGACTAAATAGCGACAATATGTATTTCTTTGTTTTTTCCCTTTTTTTATGGGGAAAATCGAAACACAAGAATTAGGGCTTCAGGTAAATACAAATCACTCCGCTTTCAATTTGTGTCTCTACGTTGCTACCTACAATGACCACTTCTACTTCCTGTTTTGATCACTTTTGTTTCTATTTGTTTGCCGTTAACATGTCTCTTTTGATCAATGTAAACTTTAAACTAAAGTCTTTGTTAGTCTTTTTGAGTTCTTGTTGTTTTCTTAGTCAACTACTTTCTTCTTATTATTTCTTCATGTTTCATGTTACTTTCTTACTCAACTGGTCCAAAACATTTCACATTCGATATATGTGATGCGAGTGTTGCATCCAACGCCATGAAACATGAGATTTTAGGGCCCGCACTTGAAGCGGTAGCAGACATGGTTATAGTTTGAAACCGCCTAGCTATCATGAGATCCAAGTTTCGATGTTGAAGCTTGAGTTGGAACACACTAAGAAAATTTTGAATGAAAATGAGGCTGAAAAGACAATGTCCTATGAATGTTCCTTAATGGCGGATGGATCGATGGAGGGACAGGAACGGAAGGGCGCTAATCAATTTCTTAGTGAAAACTCCCCGAGGAAGTATGTTCGTTGAACTGGTTGATGCATTTAGTTATTCACATATCGATGATAACATGTTCATATTATTTGACCGGTTCGTCCAAAATTAAAGTCAGTCTGCATGACGTTATTGAAATTGTCACAATATTGCGGGCAACATTGTTTTTGCCGGTAAGACTTATTTTTTCAAAGCCATAGCACTTATATTCTTATTTTATAATGCCCGAACATCTGTCTGACTCCTTGTGTAGGGCATTGCTTTGATAAGATGTTTGAAGACATCTTCAAATTGCCTCATTTAAGAAAGACATTTGATAAAGGCAATCATGGTGATGAATACATATATTTACAACCATACTTTGCTACCAAATATGATGAGAGATTTCACCGGGAAAAAGGACACGGTTAATCCCGCAACGATGTTACTCAGCTTTTCAACTTCTTTTTATGTGGCCTTCTTCATGTTTGGAATCTGGGTACACAACTATAGCAAAACCAAGTTCTACGAGAAGAGCCGTCCACCATGGTCGGTGACGGAGGAAGATCGCCGGAAAACTCAATGGAAAGCAAACTCATATAGAGAAATAAGCATGGGAGACGATTTTACCGTCCTACCCTTGACGGCAATAGGGACGGAGAGGAAATGGCCAGAACGTGATTTCTTGTTTCTTTTTTGGTGTAAAAAATGGGCCCAGTAATTATCAAAATTATCATTTAAAGACTAATTTCTAAACTACAACAGGTAAATAATTACTAAAATAGAAGACTTTGGTAAATAGAATTTACAACTACTACGTACCCTCTATTTAAAAATTCGGCTAATAATAATATGATTTTAAATTATTTTAGAAAATGGTAAAGGTTATTACGGTAATTTGATTTTTTCTGTTTATAAAATTGCAAAGTTAAAAGTGAATAGTTCTACCGAAGAATTTGGGGTTTCACTTTAATGTTCATGGATAAACTTGGAGATAGAATAAAAGCATTTCATGCTTTTGGTAATTAATATTGGTGTGCATGTAACATTAATTTTAATGATGAATAACTGATAGTGAAACACTGGATCGTTCTCAGTGTATCTTTCTTGTTTATTCCAATTTTTTTTGCTCAAGTTAATAAAATATGCTTGTCTTAGATATTTTTACTGATGAGTTTGCAAGATTAAGCATAGTACAAATTTCAAGAAAGCGATCGATATTTGAGATAAATAGTAAAGTAATACTTTTAATCGCACGATGCAGCCCGTTGGTAAGTTTGAGACTGTTAGTATAGCTTAAACTTTGTTGCTAGGAATCAATGGAAACAAAGTAAAAACAAGAAACTTTAACTAGAACAATGGCCGGCTGAAAATTCTCAGATTACAATGTGAATTTGGCTCATGTAAGGATACATATCGTAGTAATTTATCTAAATCTTTCGCTATAAATATCACTATATATCAAGAACTCAGATCAGGTATCCCAGTATCTTCATCTTTCTTGCCAAAGAAGGAAAGAAAACTCGATAACACCATGGCCAAGAACGCTTCATTGTTTGTGAAGATGGCAGCAGTACTCTCACTTTTCCTGATGCTCATTGTATTGTCGGAAAGCAGATTCACCCTAATCGGTAAGTCATTTAGTTTCCAACTTGTTAAGTGCTACCAAAATCAGAACGTTTTCTTCTTTCAATTTGCATATGAACACATGGATGAGTGTTTTGATTAATGGAATCGTCAACATCCAGATGGTGTCCAGAAGGCAAAATCAGCCCTTGTGTGCAGCCAAGTTGTCGGTGTTGAAGCTGGCGATGACTGCACCATCATTAGCAAAGAGTTTGGGATGAGTTTGGCATCGTTTTTGGCAATTAATCCCAACATCAATTGTGAATCCGTCTTTGTGGGTCAATGGGTTTGTATTGATGGAAGTGCCTAATTCATCAAGCTCGAATCCTAATGAATAAATTTCTGCGTTATTTGCATTTGCTCCATTTTGATGTTGCAGATTTATTTTTACTGCTTAATTTGTACTGCTAATTTAATGTGAGGAAAACGAATCGTTAGATCGATGATTCATTACCTAGAAACTTTGTGGTTTTCAAGCTTTGTGTATGTTACTTTATACTTTATGGCATCGTTGTGTTATTTGACTTTAAAAAAAAATTAATGCTTGGAAACCAAAATGTTGAAACTTTTTCCCGTCTCGGCATCTCATATGATGAAGATGTTTATGTTGAAACATAAAAGTGACCCTCTTGAACTAAGACACTGCAACCATCTATCTACCGCAACGGTTCACCATCCGCGATCATCTCAGCACCCGGAGTTAGTTCTTCTTCAGCATCCGCAGTCCATTGTTATGTTTTTCTTATCCTTATGTAATGTATTTTATTATCCAGCATGCCTTGCACGACTGCTTATAGAGTAGTTGTTTATTTCTGAGACTCTATAAATAGAGACTCTTTCTGATGTATTAAATACAACTTCTTACTACACAAGATTTCTTCTTCAACCATCTCTCTTATCACTTGATGACTTGTGAATTATTCTGAATATATTTCTCCAAGTTATCTTCTTCATTTCTCTATCTTACTACCCTTCTCACTCTAAATTTTTACTGAAACATATCAAACTATAACCTCTCTCCGTAGCAAGTCTTTTAGACTTAATCACTAAACTTGATCTTCCTTATTAACTCGGAGTGAATGCATTCCTTGTTATGAATCAGTTTAAGTGTATTCTTGATATAACAATTGCTGTCATTTATATTTCTTTACTTTCCGCAACTAACTATCTAACTATCTAACTATATTATTGTTGAGCTTTTAGATCCTTTGAGATTAACTATTCCGCAATATACTTGTTCTAACATCTGTTCAAGTGTGTCTCCAAGTTTTTCTCTCAACAATTGGTATCAGAGCCAATGTGGTTGCTTTTTGAATATTGGAACTCTGATTTTCTCATTAGGCCTTCTATACCACTAAAGCTCATTTCAAAAAAAAAATGGCACAATCGTTATCTCTGAATGTCTCCAATAGTGTTGGTGGTTCTAACCGAGCTCCAATATTAGTAGCAAATGAATAACATCACTGGTCACAAAGAATGGAGAGGTACTTAAGAAGACTAGGTAGAGATGTATGGCGATCCGTGGAAGAAGGACCACACGTTCCGGTCCTTACACTAGTCCAAACTGACGGCGCGACAACCAGGCTAAGAGGAGGGCAACCAACCATGAGCCGTCCCACCAAGGATGATCTCGATAAAATGGAAAATGATGTTGTTGCTTTTTATGAAATTTCTTGTGGTGTTGGTCCTGACAACTTTGATATTATCATAAACTGCAAGTCAGCAAAAGAGATCTGGGATGTACTTAAGAACCTGTACGAAGGCTCAGAACAAGCACAAGATAAGAAGCTCACTACCGCACTCAACGACTTCAACAACTTCAAAGCTCATACAGGTGAAAGTTTGGAAGACTCCTTTAAGAGATTCAACCTGATAGTCACAAAGTTATCAAATGCTGGTACCATCCGCAGCAACCATGAAACCAATCTTCAGTTCTTTAACGGCTTAGGAAGACATTGGACTACGGCTAAGATGATAGTCCAAGGCGACAGGAAGATTCACTCTTTATCACTCTACAAACTCTATGGAGAGCTCCAAGCACAAGAATCCACTGTACTCAAAGACTGTGCTGACTTCGGAGGACCACTTACTCTCATAGCACAAGCTCCACCGCAGTCACCCTACTCTTCATCGTATGATACCTCACCACAGTCATACAAAGCGAATTCTGAGTATGATGATGAAGAAGAATTTCAGAAGGCTATTGCTCTGGTTAGCCAACAATTCAACCGCATACCACCTTCTTCTTTCCGCAAGAATCAACAATTCACCAAACCTCCATTCAACCGTAACTTCGGTCCTCAGAACAACCATTCTCGATATCCTAAAGGCTCTCAGAACAATCAACCAATGGAGGTACCGCAGTCTCCTCAGAACAATGACTCCGGTACTCAATCAGAAGACAAGACTGATGTTGTGATTTGTCACACACTACTAGAAAAACAACCTTTTACGACGCTCATTGCGTGTCGTAAAAGGCTCAGACGACGCGCAAATGCGCGTCAAGGAAGGCCCTGTCATAAAGAGAGATGAGGCGCATTTACGATGCTCATTTACGACGCGCAATTACGACATGCGTTTACGACACACAATGCGTATCAATGAAGGCCCTGTCATAAAGGAAGACGACACACATTCGCGTGTCGTAACCTTACGACGCGCGTGTTAATGACACGTAATGCGTATCATTAAATCCTCTGTCATAAATGAAGATGACACTTATTTGCGTGTCATAAACTTCAACAACCATTTACAATATACATTTACGACGCGTCTTTACGAGACTCATTTACACATATACAAAATAACATATCTTACAAAAAAATAACAATCCATTTCACAATATATAGTATGTCATATACAACTAATCATTCCAATACTATATAAATGCAATACATTAAATTTTTCATCATGTCATCACTTCCCCTAACGAATTACAATATCCAAATAGGACATACATTCATATCCACTTACCTAGCACAAATGTAATCGATTCCTAACTATTCCTCCCAATTCAAGCCTCTCAAAAGAACTATTGACATGGAAACTTGAATTAGGGAAACACGTATTTTTTTCTCCTGTATTTAGCTACTTCTTTCAAAGCCTCATCACATATAACCTGTACATGTAAATAAATATATAATTGTTCTGTAGATTGATTATTACCTACTTTTATCAATTAGAGTGTTAAACTGATAGAAATAGCATTATACTTTCATATATTTGTTTATTATAGCATTCCACTTTCATTATAATGTTAGAATCGAGTAGATTGTTCAAAGTTTAATGTCTTAATAAGAAAAGTAGAAGTATAACGATATAATAGAAAATATATTTTTTCAAATTACAATGCAGGAGAGTGTCTGGCTGTTCAAATCAGAAAAGAAAACCAACCAACCCATTATATTGTTGTGATTTGCATTTGTCCCTACAATTTAACTTTAATGGCATTAAAAAATATGCATGAAATAAATTATTATTTCACCTGATCAATACAGTCTTAGTCTCTACTTAATCTCGACACAATTGGCTTAATGAGTTAACAGTAACTATATACTATATAATATGACAGTGTTTAATCTGGGGTTAAGCTAACACACACACACACACAGTGACCAACCTTTTACCAATTTTCCCTTCTTAAAATTGATGAATATTGTTAAAAAAAAGTTTTATTGGAATGGAAAGTAAGGGTAAAATTGTACCTATGTGAGTGCAAAATGGTCTCGGTGTATATCCAGGAACAATGGAGGTACCTGTATGAGTGCAAAATGGGCGACTCGTCTGCTTCTTCATCTAAAGTGACTTCTTGACATGCTGATACCCATCTATAAATATATAAAAGAACAAAAAAAAAATTAAAAATCATCAGAGTATGTTGACTTATATTACATTCATAGATCAAAACTATGTTGACTTATATTACAACAATCACAAACTACATGCAGAAAAAGTGATCATCTTTTTAATTTACAAACCTTTCCTCCAGCAACAAGAATCTCAAGAAACGGAGTCTCCACAACTTCATGCCCCTCAGTCTCCATCTGCAAGGTTGAACAATCTTTTTCATTTAATTATATTTTCTAGAATATGACTACTAATAACTAGGCGAATTCACAAATATTTGAATTCGAGATCCAAAATTATTCATAATTTTTGGATATGTATTCACGTGAAGATTTTACAAAATTTCCAATATAGATTAAACAAGGTTATGTTCATTATCTGGTAGTTAATACTAGCAATACTCAGACATTTCTTGTCAAGTTTTTGGAATTTGTTTTTGACACATAAGCAAAATCTAAAACAGTTATCTCAATTCCAAATCCCTGTACTTTTTTCATGTTTGCAAAACTAAGAAGAAAATATGTCATTGCACTTGGCTTTGGCTTTGGCTTCATACAAAAAAAAAAGAAAAAGAAAAAGAGAAAGATCGCTAAAAATACTCATCAAGATTAAAATCCAACCATATAAACTCGTCTGGGTGTTTATCTTCATTATTCTAAACTAAAAATGGTTTCTTCTTGTTCTTCTTAATACATGGTCTTCACTCAAACAAGTCCCCTCTGTTTAAACACCTCAAGCATAGCAGCTCCAATCTTTGCTGGTGATTCCACCACTGTCACACACGCTTCCCTCAGAGTTCTGATTTTGTCTTGTGATGTACCCTTTCCACCTGATACTATGGCTGCCAATTCAAACCAACATTAATTATTAAGTTAATCAACAATCATCCCACACACCAAAAAAACTAACTTTATTCATGGTTGTTGCAAGGGTATTCTCGTCTTTTACACAGATGAGAGATGCCCATGTCCCATTTTTATTAGGTGGGACAAAGAATTGTAATTTCCTTGTCCAATTCAAACCAAACATATAAATATAACTAATCATTTTATTTTTCTACATTAAATCTAAATGTGGCAACAAGTTTTTGATCTGAAACCTTAATTTTTCCATTTTCTCCAAGCAAAGGTGGAACATCCTCCTCTACAGAAGCCATTTTTGTCTGACCTTTGACAAAAGCGCCTTGTTGCTTCAGCAGAGCTAGTAATTAGAACAAGAGTGCTAGTTTTAGAAAAAGTCGAAAATAGCCCTAGAAAATCCAAAAAGCGATGTACCATGTAACAAAAATACATAAAAAATCTACCTGTTACTTTTCCTCTAGTTTCCTGAGGAACAGAATTTGCTGAAGCTGCTGACCAAGACGCAAAGTTGGATTTAAATGAACTTGTCTCATGACCTTGACCAATATGGGTCACAGGAGTTGACTTTGGCAAATGTTCTTTGAGAATAAACTCCAACACAGATGGTGATTTCTCTACTTCATTCCATAACATATGTCCAACCATAGGCGGAACCAGAAACTTTCTCCAGGAGTAGCACATAAAAATATCCCGATAAAATATAAATTGTTATATGAATTAACCATAAAAACTCATTGGTTATATAAAGAGTAATTGCCAACTTAACTAAAAGAATTTCACTATTTAGAAAGAGGCAAATATAGAGAGATAGATTAAAGAGAAAAGCCATACCTTGTAAATTTTATGTTTACATCAACGCTTGACAGGCGTAAATTGATGGCATTGGCTAGTTGTAAGTAAAGCTACACAAAAAATCACCCAACTTGAGATCTGATAGGTTGCATAATAGTCACACACCATCCACACAAAACTAGAAGTATCAAAATCACAATCCATTTAAAACTTCATGCAATATAACCAATGAGATTTCCATACACCAACAAACATCCAAAGAAAGCAACACCCAAGGAGAGGGGAAACATTAAAAGAAATAGCATCAAAACATCTCTACACCAAAGAAACCAAGCAGGGGTGGCAGGTCCAAACTGCATAAACTCTACAAATTACAATCTTGAATATTAACAAAACCTATGAAAAAAGAGCATAACTATAAAAGACCATCATAGTTGTGAAATCTTCTACAATGCTACTTGAATAAAAGTAAGCAAGTCAATTTAAATAGTACAAAAACAAGTTTGACATGCAACAGTTCCTAAAAAACCAAAAACCTTTAACTGAAAGCAAATTTCAAACAAAAAAAATAAGAGAACATTAAAACTTATTAGTCCCTACTGAATTATCAACATCCAAGAAAAACATTAAACCTTAACCTTTAAGAAAATCAACATACCGTAAAATTATTAATAAGCATTATCTCAAATAATTAGGTTCTTAAAACAATCTGCTGTCATCTTTACTGCCAAACTTACTAGACGGCCAACAATCGTGCAGCCGTATATGAGTAGTGGTTAGGGATGATAGAGAGCCTTTTCCTCGCTCACAATATATAAGTATTTGGCGTATGTTTCATTGTTTTTCCCCCTTTTTCAGGAAAGAAAATTTTGTCTCGCTATTAGTGATATTCTTCATATCTTGTGGCCGTATTTATTAGACATACACAATTATGGGCCCTCAAAATTATTGACCTTGTGCAGTAGCCTTGATCCAGAGCAATTGCATACTCATGATTATTTAGGGTTTCTAACAAGCTCTTGAGTTGAATAAAATTTATATGAGAAGTAGCACCTTGAGTAATCGAGATACATACCATTGATTTGCTTCTCCAGTCTTTTCCTCGGGAATTTTTGAGGGGTAGCACAGGCTACCCCTGCCAACTAAGTGGTTCTGCCCCTGCGTCCAACAAGATACGGATGAACCTGATGAAATTAAAATTTTGGGGAAAAGAAAAAAATAAAGATAAAAGACATAAAAATTTGATTAAAGTTAATTATATTCCATTAAAAAGATGCTAATAACCTAATACTGAATTCTTGAACATCGATACCTTTATAGAAGAGTGATTATAAGATCTGACAACCTGAAGAATCTATTTGTTATGACTTGATGAAAAATACGTGAGGAATTTAGTGTTTCCTTGGTTACTCCCTTCACATCCTCGACAATCTTCATCAAGTTGACTAGAGGTGGTCGATTAGGGGTGGTCAAACTGGGAGCTCTGATTGACGAAGAGATCTCATTCATCATGGCGTGGTGGAGGAGTAGTAGTTCCCGATCGACACTACAATCGAGGGGAGTTGAAATCATTGATCGACTCAGCTTGAGGATGCTGATGAGACACAAATACTATTTTTCATAAGTCTTAAAACCAATAGGTGCATTTTTCATGTTTCTTTTCTTTTCATCTCTGTCTCAGAGGGAGATTAGGGATTGAAATTTCTTGATCTTCAGAGTGACACTAGAGCAGAGATCCGATGAGACAATTAATAAGTAAGGTCAGGAGTAGTGGAGAAGCGGATTCGGAGAAGAGGGAGAAGGAGGGAGGATCGGAGAAGAGGGAGAGGGGAGAATCGATTGGAAGATGAAAGATACAAAGAAGGTAGAAAAGAATAAGGTGGGTTTTCAAAATTTTGGGTATTTCATTCTCCCCCGTATCTACTAAGCGCGTGTTCATTAAAATTATAAAGCGACACTTACAGAGGACGCCCATTTAAGATACAGCGCCCTCCGTGTTTTTATTTTTTTTCTTACGTCACTAATTTAAGGGCGCGCGATAATGCATGACCTAAATCCTTAAATTTTTTTAAGAGATGACACTTTTTTTACGTCACTCTCTTTTGTGTAACATAAATCAAAGAGTGTCGTTGTTTGCGCGTCGTAAAAGGGTATTTTTCTTGTAGTGACAAATGCAATAAAGAAAATAACTTCGCAAAAGACTGTAAGGCCAATGTAGTCAAGGAGAGAGCATTCTATCTTAGAATGGCTCAAGAGTTGGAAGAAAAAGAAAAGGCAAGGGAATATATGGCCCAAGTTAAAAGAGACCATCAAGTTTGGTCATCAGGAGATGAAGAAGAGACCATCAGCAGTGTTAAAGGAAAAGGGAAAATTTGCATGCTGGCCACTACGGATGATGATGGGTCAGCAATGTTGAACATAAACTACTGCTACATGGCAAAGGATGAGACTCTAAGAATCGTTGAACAGGTAAAACTCATGATCCAAACTTTAAATTATAGTATGCATGACCATCAACCCTACATAGATGATCTTAATGACACTTGTGCTGCCGTCCTTATAGACTATAACAAAGCCTTAGATGAGAAGAACATTGTGTCCCAAGAGATGTTTCATGTGAGAGGAAGACTGGATAAGAAGAGACTTAAGATGACAATGTTACAGAAGGATTTAGAGTTAGAGAAAGATGGTAGAATGCTAAGTGAAACCCAATTAGAGATAGCTTTGAACCAGAGAGATTTAGCTCAGAGAGAAATTGTACGCTTAAATCTCTTAATTGAAAAATTATTTAATGAAAGTGAGGCTATTGAAAATTTGGTAAACAATGGAACCGTGGACATTACATATAATTGGGGTTGGTCAAATGGGTATCCTACCACAATGGATTCCTCACCCCGGTTCAACAAAGACAGAGTGTATATCCCTCCTAATAGAGAATTTCATTTCCCTGTCAATGACAAGACTTTTCTCGAAGATATCAAAACTCACTTCGGTAGATTACACAATTTGAGCAATAATTGTGTCATTGAGGAAATTGTGCCCGAGGATTCTGGTCACACATGTGATCAAACTCCCATCTGTGGCACCACTCATTCAAATTCTCAAACTTCATCCGTAGTTGATGAAGAAATTGTTGTTGAAGGCCCCAAAGTCTCAAAGGACTTTCCATCTTTGTCCTCAGACCACAGTGTTCCACACTGTAGTCAAATGTCCCAGAAGTGTCCCACCACAGTTTCATCTAAAACCTACTCTACGGTAGTCAAATCATCTCTACCAAAACAATCAGTTCAAGGAACCACAACTCTTCAGCCGATTTTTCATGAGTTACCTATAGAAAATTTTGAAGTAGGTCAATGCTCTCAAATTCCAGAATCCTCAAGTTCTGATGATTCTAGCCCACGTTTTCAAAATCGTTCAAGAGGTTCCAGGAAACCGCAGTTGAATAACAATGACTGCGGTTCACCAAAATCCTTGGAAAAAAGAGCTTTCAAAGAAGAAATTAGATCTCGAAGCACAAACAGACAAAGCTTTTCAAAAAAATAAGAAACATGTGAGCATTCCAAAATCTAAGAGTCCAGAAAAATTTGTTTTCACAAACTACATTTCAAAAAACTCTTCTTTCATAAAAACAAGCAAAAAAGGAAGTTCGGTTTCAAAAGTCATTCCTGCTACTTCTGACATAACCCAAAAGGTGTCAAACTTGTTAGAAACTACATTTTTCAGATCTATTCCTCAAAAGACCCTAATTGGAAAGGAATTTTACTCACTCCAACACTTTTAAAATCACATCAAAACAAGTGGAAGGGAATCTTACCAAATCCACCTAAAGGGACTCAAAGATTTACACGTGCTAAACCTCATTCAGAACAAACTTTTCAGAAACCAAATAACATGCATGTTAAATCTCACAGTCCAAAACTTCATTCAAAAAAACCTTTTCAGAAACCAAATGTCAAATCTTTCAGAAGTTACCCACCTCGGACCAATACCAAGTCCAATTCACTCTATAAACCGCTGACCAAGCATAATGTCAGAGTCAATGACAAACTCTCTTTTTGTCAATGTCAGTGCAGCTGTCAAAAAGTTTTATCTCATGTCAAGTCAAATCAAAGTCAGAAACCTTGTACTTTTCAAAAACCTCGCAACAATCCAAATCTGAACAAACACCCAGGACTAGGTCTAAAAGTTCACAAAAGACCTGTCCATGCAACCTCGGACTATGCATCACTTAAAAATACATCAACTGTCCCTGGCTCCAAACTTGTTTGGATGCCTAAACTAACCGTGTAATTCTCAGGCTTTGTGAAAGGAGGAACAAGAAGAAGAATGGTTAATTGACAGTGCCTGCTCCTTGCACATGACCGGAAGGTTAGAGTACCTTCGGGATTTCAGGCCTGTATGTAATGGTGGAAATGTCACGTTTGGCACCAATGCAAACAGTATCATCCGAGTTTACGGTGTTCTCACTACGGGGAACTTTTCCATTCAGAAGGTTGCTTATGTAGAAAGCCTTAAACACAATCTTATCAGTGTTGGCCAACTATGTAAAGCAGGACATCGTGTTGAATTTGATGATCAATTCTGTTACATAATGACGAGTGATCGAAGCACTTGCTTAATCAAATCTCGCTCCGAAGGCACGATGTATCCTCTGGATGTTTCTTTCATCATTGGTAAACCGCAGTTGTGCTTTCTATCCAAAGCTATATCCGAAGTCTGCTGGCTATGGCATCGCAAGCTAGCTCATCTCAACTTTCGGTACATCAATAACCTCGTCACTAGAGAACTAGTCCGCGGTCTCCCCATTCTCAAATTTAGCAACGATACCCTTTGTCCAGCTTGTGAATGCGGTAAACAATCAAAAAGCAAGCCATCCTCTGATAATGGATTCTTCTATCTCTGAACCACTGGAGCTATTACACATTGATCTCTGCGGTCCCTCAACCGTAGCCAGTCTTCACCACAAAAATTATATACTGGTTATTGTTGATGACTATACACGCTTCACATGGGTCTTCTTTTTCAGACTCAAATCAGAGACACCGCAAATCTTCATTAACTTCATCAAAGAAATCGAACTTCAAATCAAGCTTCCAATCAGACGCATCTGTAGTGATAATGGAATTGAGTTCACTAATCATCTTCTCAATAGTTTCTTGGTTTCCAAAGGCATCTCTCACAACTTCTCAGCACCCTATACATCGCAACAAAACGGTGTAGTAGAAAGAAGGAACCGCACACTCGTTGAAGCAGCCATATCCATGCTTAACTTCGCCCAACTTCCTCTCTACTTCTGGGGTAAAGCAGTAGCAACCGCATGCTTTGTTCAAAACCAAAGTATCGTGTGCAAGAGTCTCAATAAAACACCATATGAAGGTCTCAACAATCGCAAACCTAATGTTCGTTTCTTTCATATCTTTGGATGTAGATGCTTTGTGATCAACAATAGAGTCCAACTTAACAAGTTTGCACCAATGTCTGACGAAGGTATCTTCCTTGGTTATTCCACTAACAAGGTTGCATATCGAGTGCTCATCAGACGAACAAGGTTGATCATTGAAAGCTTTGATGTGAAATTTGATGATTCTCACATCAGCATCGCACCTCCGTCCACCGAAACCACTGCAATCATGGAAAGTGACATTCCAGTCGCTTCCGGACCTCTGAATCTAGTTGAAGTCAACTATGATGATCTTGTTGATCCCATTGAAACGGCGAAACTATCCGAAGTTCTGGTGTCACCTGCAGCTCAACAACAATATGCCGACATATCTGGACCATCTCTATCTGAAGTAGTATCGCTCAATACTTCCACCTCTCCGGTTGAGGGGGAAAGCTCTACTCCAGATCTTGTCGCAACTGTTGAGGTTCTAGTACTTGATGCTGCTTACATTCCTGCCCGAAGTGAAGCTTCACCATCAAACGAACCTTCGGACTCAGATGATGAATTCATAGAGAATATTGACACTAGACCCGATCCTAGAAATGTCACTTTCCCATCTGCTTTCCAGGGGGAACCTTCTTAGGTTCTAGAGGAACTCCCATCCGCAATCCAGGGGGAACCTCAACCTCTGCCAATTACTCAAGAAAATTCTTCTCCAATAGATCAAGATGATTTAGCAGGATGTTCTCCAATCCAGGGGAAACTGCCATCTCCAACAACAGATTCCTCTGACATCCAAGATATCCCTTCTACCGCAACTGCTGATCATCTAATGTCACGTCTTCATGTATGGACGAAAGACCACCCACCAGGTCAAATTATTGGCAACCCATCCGCAGGTATCCAGACTCGATCTTCCAAGGACTTATCTGATCACTGCCACTATGCAGCATTTATGTCTTCGGTAAAACCTAGAACGATCAAAGAGGCATTGCTTGAACTGGACTGGATAGCCACAATGCAAGAAGAATTAGAAGAATTTTAAAGAAACAAAGTATGGCAACTTGTTCCTCTTCCACAAGGTCATACTATTGTTGGTACAAGATGGGTTTTCAAGAATAAGCTAGATGAATCTGGATCAATCATCAGAAACAAGGCAAGACTTGTTGCCAAGGGCTATAGTCAACTAGAAGGAATTGACTACGATGAAACGTATGCTTCGGTAGCACGCATGGATGCCATCCGGATCTTTCTAGCATACGCAGCCCACAAAAATGTCAAGGTACACTAGATGGACGTTAAGAGTGTTTTTCTCAATGGGGAACTAAAAGAAGAGGTTTATCTTTAACAACCTCCAGGATTTGAAAATATTGAATTTCCAAATCACTGCTACAAGCTTGAAAAAGCAGTATATGGTCTGAAACAAGCCCCTAGAGCTTGGTATGAGACACTCTCTGAATTCCTTGTCTCATCTGGGTACAAAAGAGGAGTGATTGACCCCACATTATTCAAAAAATCAAATGGTGACCACCTTATGATGGTACAAATATATGTGGATGATATCATTTTCGGGTCGACTGATCAAGGCATGGTAGATGAATTTGCTAAGCTCATGACCAACAAATTCAAAATGAGCATGAATAGAGAGATTAATTTCTTTCTAGGTCTTTAAGTCAAACAAATTCAGCAAGAAATTTTCATTCATCAAGAAAAATACACCACTGAACTTCTAAAGAAATATTCAATGGACAACTGCTCTTCTGCTAAGGTCCCTATGACCTTCAGTTATAAGATCTCTGTTGATCCCTCTGGTGAATCTATGGATCACAAGACTTATAGAGGTATCATTGGTTCACTGATGTACCTCACCGCAAGCAAACCTGCCATTGTCTTCGCAACTGGTGTATGTGTAAGATACCAGACTGATCCAAAAGTGTCTCACATGACCGCAGCCAAACAAATTCTTCGGTATCTTAAAGGAAGCAAATCAATGGGTTTATGGTATCCCGCAGGCAACGACTTCAGTCTTCAAGCCTTCACTGATGCGGATCATGCGGGATGCAAGATCGATAGAAAAAGTACATCAGGTGGATGCCAATTCCTAGGAGGAAGACTTGTAAGCTGGTCTTCAAGAAAACAAACGTGTGTATCTCTATCTACTGCAGAAGCCGAGTATGTGGCTGCAGCCAGCTGCTGTTCCCAAGTTCTTTGGATGAAGACACAATTGCTAGACTACGGGTACAGAATGCTACGGATACCAATTTACTGTGACTCTGAAAGTGCTATAGCGATCTCTCATAATCCTATTCAACACTCCAAGACAAAACATATTGAGTTACGGTATCATTTCATCAAAGATCATATTCTGAAAGGTAATATTGAACTCATATTTGTTCCTACTCATGAAGAGATTGCTGATGTTTTTACAAAAGCACTTGAATCTACAAAAGTCAATGCATTCTTACAAATGTTGGGAATGATGAATCCAGACTTGCAATTCTTTCTGAAGTGTTAGCTATCGCAAACCATCATTGGTCTCCATTGTAGTTCTAACTGAGAATTACATATGATAGATGGTTTTGGTACCGCAGTCTAGGTACCGCAACCATATGTCATATGTATTTCTCATGGGTTCTAATGATCTTTTATTTCTAACTTTTGTACAAGTGTTTTTCTCACAGATTCTCTCTAAAATCCTTCTTTGTTCATCCGCGATGAAGTTTCTCAACCACAATGATAATTCCATCCACAATCATATTAAATAAATTCCAACAGTTTCATTAACTTTCGAATCTTTGTGTGCTATTTAAGGATCCTTCATTAAATAAAATACAAACATTCCCTTTAGAAACTGTCACATTCCCTTTCTGAATAAACCCCGTATCAGACCTATTTTAGGGATGATGACAAAAAGAACGATTCCCAAATAAATCCATCCTCAACTTGTCCTTTCCTCTCCCAACCACGTCCCATCAGTTACAACTTTCTCTCTCATCATCCCATGTTTACCTGACGTATTTCCATGCGTCTAATCCTCCATTAAATGCAAACCCTTTTTGAAATCTCTCAAAATCTTTCCAAAACCCGTTTCATCTTCGTGTGGCTGAGATTTAATCCCAAAATCATTGATTCCCCCCAAAAACCCCATTCGACTTCTTACTCTCTTCTATCTTTTACCTAGGGTTAAAATCCTTTTTACCTCCTTTATAAACCCGTCTTCTTCCCTAAAATCGTTTACGCTCTCTGTTTAATCGATTGTTCTCTCTCAACTCTCCAAAACTCCTATAACTCTCAAGAACTCCATTCTCTTATCTCTCAATGGCGAAATCAGGTGCATCAAAGAAGCAATCCAAGGCTTCAGGCTCCATGAATCCAACTGGTTCCATATCTCCAACGATAGCTTCAAGTAACTTCAGAGCAGTTTTTGAAGATCATCCGTCTTATAATGCCCCAACAAAGCTTATGATCAAGTTTCTCAAGAACCATATTCTATTTTGTCCATTTGACGCGTTCACTGATGTTGTTCCTGTTTCTACACTCTTCAAGTGTGCCTTTTCTGCATACAGACCATTAGAGAACCCACAAGAAGTGCATCTCAACCTTATCGATGATTCTTTGGTCATCTTGACCAAAGAGAAATTCTTATCTGCCATAAATCTACTGATTCATCCCTCCATCAAGATCTTCACACCGTCGTTATCCGACATCACCATCGAACTCTACCAAATGGGTTATCAGAAACCGATCCGAGGGATTGGTGAGTTTAAGAAGAACCAACTGCCTGCGGTTTGGCAGTTCGTATGCCATTTCGTCATCCGTTGTCTATCTGGCAGAACCGGAGGCATCGACAACATGGGTTTGAAGCTCCTTGAACTAGTGTGGAGCATCTACACGGGCCACGATGTCAATTATGGCCAAATTCTTTGGGATGATTTCCTCCAATATATCCCCAAAGAGCACCCAAGGGAGAACCCAACCAGCTCACATTTGCTCGATTCTGGTCCTTATGCATATCTGATCTACATGCGGATGCTGGTATCAACATGGGCAGTGACATCAACTTCTTTGTCACTAAGTATCTCAAAAGGTACAATCCCTCCTCTGATCAAACTTTATTTGGACCTATCCACCGGCTTCCCATTCACATTCTTACTTTGCTTGGTCTTGAGACTGCTGATGTATCAGATCATATAGAGGCCACGGAGGGTATTGTCCCATACCCTTCTACCCCACCTCTTCCTTCCACAACCATTCTCCCTGAGGGTATCACAGTCCCCTCTACTACTACACTATCTAACTTTTCTCAACGAAGAAAAATGGTGGCAACTAAAAAAGAAATCTAGTACACCTAAAAAGAATGCCCCAAAACAAACCGCACCCTCTAAGAAACGCAAAACCAAACCCACCACTGTATCGAGCAGTGACTCTGATGAAGATAGACAACCGATACCTATCCTCAAGAAAAGAAAAACAACCGAAACCTCTGGCCAAATGCGTGACCGGACTGATACTGTAGCCTCTCAACAGGCTCCGGTAGTCCTTGGGATGGCCGCACATGCATTCAATACCACACTCGAATACCACTCAACCTCATCATGTGAGATTGTTTCATCCTCTTCATCATCCGAACGTGGAGACAGCCCCCCAGTTATATCTCAAGCAAATAAATCTGGACATCGCCCTAAGGTCTCCAGGGCTTCCCGATTGCACAAATTTTCTTCTAAAGAGTTAGACTCCATCCTTTTTCATGTATCCCAAACACTTCAAACACCAATCCATCCGCAGGGCATCTCTTTCGCCCATGCCAGAACTGGGCTGAGGCCAGACTTGACCACGAGTCAAGGAGACCAAGGAAGCCCAGGAAATCCTACTCTGCTTCCATTCCTTTTAGGTGGTTTAGGCACGGTGAGCACTCATGTGCAAGGATCCGTGAACCCAAGGGACACCTTGGTGCAAACACAACGAATTGACGGCGGTGACTCTAGTGATTCTTGGAGTCGGTATCAGCCAACTACTGATGTCGAAATCAAGAAATATGTTGCCTTTAAAAGAGCATTCCAAGCCCGCAAAGAGCAACAGGTCAAACAACAACAACAGAAGGAACAAGAAATACTGTCTGTGGCCACGTACTGGTCAAATGCCATCAGCAATGCCCATACTGCTGCCACAATCCAAAAGGTTCAAACCTGGATGGATCAAATGGCAGAAACTTTGTTGAAAGCTCAAGCTTCAGCCACAGCCGCACGTACCTCAAAAGTTCCTCCTACTCCAACTCCTGTTCAATCTCCTACAGTCAACCCATCTTAAGACAAAGAGCCGGCAATTGAACTCAGCTCAGCCCCTACCTTCGGTTTTGATGATGAAGACATCCAAGAGGTCAACAAACCAAATCCTTTAGACGATCACCTTATGATGTTTGAAGAAGAAGAAGAGTCCAATGGTTCTCAACATTCCACTTCTAAACCCAAAGAAAAGAAAAAGAAGAAGAAGAAGGATAATGTCACCAGGAAGGAATTCCTCAATCTCCAAGCCAAAGTTGATCAAATTTTGGTTGCGGTTAAACCTACCCAACCTCCATCTGAAGATATTCCAGGACCGCAGTCCTTAATTGAACGTGTTGAAAGACTTGAGACGAGAGAGCGTATGGTTGCTGAGCGCATCTCTCTCAAGGTCGAAATGGGGATCCGGTCCATTGACAACAACCGCAGGGCCGATCATCAGGAATTTATGGCTGCAGCGGAATGCCTCATTACTGAGGTAGTTCATATGGCCTATCCAAAATAAAACTTATGAGCACATCTAGGTTTAGTTGTGCTACGACCTATGTACTACTGTTAAGAAGAAAAGAAGATAAGAAGCTAAACTATAAGTGCATAAGACACATTATTTATGTGGTTCTATCAAGGTGACCTACGTCCACTGGAAAGAGGGGAGTATTCTTTATTTCAGACCTCTCAAATAGAGGTTACCAGTACAATTACATAGAGATTTTCCTATCACTCAAGAATTCATGATACAAGACACTACAAATGACTCGGCATGCATCCCTATTTATAGTTGAGGGATCAAACCTAAAACCCTAATGGGCCAAGCCCATTGAGCCATAGGACCATGAACGGTAACAACAAATCATATTCCTTCATGCAACATCTTCTAGAACATTCTTTAATGTCATACAACCCATGAGCATTAGCAACACACATGGTGGAGCACCTTGAGCCATATTGGAGCTTCGTGATGTACAACTGGCATATTAGGAACACTAATGGCCCAACATCCATCATGGTGGCACAACATTGTGTAATCCTTGAGCAATACCAACTTCTGAGCATCCTTGAATTATCTTTGAGCATCATAGAGGACTTCATAGCATACTTGTATCATCAGGGATACCATGGCTCATCATGGAACCAAAATGACCCATCTTGCACCATGATGGCACAACATATCCAAGGATGGCGCAACATGCATCAAGAGTGGCACAAGAACTTCTAGGTTGGAAAAACATCACCATATTGGCGCAACAAGGACCATCTTGGTGCAAAAAGGACATGCTTAGCACAACAAGAACCTACTTGGCCCAATAAGGCTTCTTCATGGCACAATAAGGCTTCTTCATGGACCAAGAAGGACTCTCCATGGTGCAAGAGGGATATGTTTGGCGCAAGAAGGAATTTCCTTGGCGCAACAACATCTTTCTTGCCCCAACACTTTATCATATGGTGCAACAAGTTCCCCTTGTTACACCATCTCACTCCCAAGTGCTCCAAAATCTTTTAGGTGCTCCAAACCCCCTTTTATATGATTAGTTCCTTTAGCACTTGATCCGTTCCTTTGTCAAACGATCCATTCCCTTCTCAGATGAGTCGTTCCTTTGTCACATGCTCCATGAATCCCAAGTGCTCCATTGAGTTCCAGGAAGTCCATTGATTTCAATTGCTGCATGAGAATGCTCCAAATGCTCGAGTCACGTTTAACAACTACAAAACCTAATTGAGTGTTTGACCTAAAGTCTTGGGTTTTGGAATGTTTTCTAAGTTAATAATATTTTGGTTTTTGGTTTACTTAAAGGATTAAGTCTTAATAGAGTTCTTTCCCTAACGTTATAGTCGTCTATCCTAAAGGAGGTACTATTTCACTATAACTTAGGCTCTAATACCAATTTGTCATGCCCCCATCCGACGGTGGAAATGACAGGAAGCATGATGTCAAGGAATATCACAATCAAGCATACATGAACAGCATAATAGAACATAAGTCATCAATATTACATAAATCCAAAATATCTTACATCGACATAAGTATCATTACATATCTTCATAGTAGCGAGAGTTGTGACAAAACATAATTAATATAAAAAGATGATGTCATGATTTCCTGCACTAGAAATTCTATTGCACTACTTCCATGAGAATACATGTTTTAAAATAACGTCAACAATGAATTGTTGGTGAGTTATAGAGGTTTAGACTTTGTATACCTTTAAAGTCATGACATATATTATTTAAAAAGAGGCTTTGAAAAGTTCAAAAGAAATATTTTCGAAACATTTTGTGTAAGTAAAAAACATGTCTGTTTCACAAAAATATACTCATGTAAAAGAAGAATTTAGCAAAATAACTTATTTTGTTTATGAGATTTAAAGGTTTCATATATTGTCTCATATTATTAAATTTGTGATTTATGACCTGATTTAAAGAAGGCACATATCAGTTTTAGCCACAACTATTTCACTTCATACAATCGCATTTAACTCGTTAAGGTAAACAAAATCCCATATAAAGCCTATAATGACCTCATAATTGAACTGCAACTCGTAGCCTCCCCACTAACACTAAAAATGGGCATGCTATGAAGTTCCACACAAATGCTTTATCAGCATCATGGGGTAAGTAGAGTAGAAGCGTCAACGCTTGCTAACGACTCGACAGATGATGGTTGTAGCTAGAAACCAGTGGTGAGATGTCTACCCATATAGATTGGTATCATTATTATATACATGACGTTCCACATTCCATATGGATTAATGGTAATGATGTAGAGGTCATTGACTAAGACTAACGGTCTTTGCATACACAATAACATAGTCCATGACTTGGGAAATGATCCAAGCTCTTTTAACTATTAGAAAGGGCGTGTTTTGCAAAAGTAGCTGTTAGCTGGAAGCGGGTAGCGATTAGCTGGTAGCGGGTAGCTGGTAGCGTGTAGCAGGTAGCTGGTAGCGGGAAGCTATATCTTTTATTTGTTATATGAATGTTTGAAAAAGTAGCTGGAAGCTTTTGAAATATATAAAATTACATAAAAGGACAACTTATTAAAAATAAATAAATATATAAATATATTTTGAAGTGTAATTATGGAAATTGATTTCAAAAGCTTAGGAGCCTTTTGTTAAACGCTACATGAAGTAGCTTTTAGAATCGGAGCGTTTTGTTAAAACTAAAAGCTAAACGCTCGTATTGCCAAACAAAACTTTTTGTTTAAATTAGAGCGTTTTATCAAAAGCTAAAAGCTAAAAGCTCCCAAACGCTTCCAAAAGCTCTGTGCCAAACACGCCCAAAGAAGCATAATTCATATAGGGATAACCCGGGTATGATGGATCCTAACAGTGTGTTTAGGAATCCTAACCCTAAACCTTGAGTTATAATATTTGAATTCCTTATAATTAGGTTGCTCGGGGATAATATTTTGTTTAAGTCTTTTAGTGTTTGAGGTATTTAAGACTTAAATGATTTCTAAATTTCTTATCGTTTGATATGATAAACTTCGGGAAGCATAACAACTGTTATTGCAATTTTTACCATGTTTCAACCAACGTGAAACCAACAATTTGTTTAATATTTAATAGTCATATGATCAATACGATATATATATATATATATATATATATATATATATATATATATATATATATATATATATATATATATAATTTCACAGTTAACGACTTTTAAGTGTTGAAGTCCATCATGCTATTTTGTGCAATAAAACTCATTAGTTAGTAAAAATGAGTTATATTAATATAAAAATATATTAATAAATTTTTATATTCATTTTTACCTAACATTTATATATTAAGAGTTAATTTTTCACTAACTTGAATTATTAATTATATAATTTCATAAACTTGGTTTGTCTACCAAATATAATAAAGTATTTTCATTTTATCAACAAATAAAATTTTGGTCATTTTTATATCTTTTCGTACATTGATAGCTTACTTTAACTTATACATATAAAATCATCATTTTTTATGTCTTATAATCTTTACATGTGTTATTATGACATTCTACATATGGTTATGATTTTTCTTATGTTTCTATAACCATTTTTCATAATGAGATTCAAATATTTCATATTAGTATTCTATATAACCTACTGACCATATAAATGAAGTTATCCATTTTTTGTGGTTATTTCACAATTTACATAATTATTAACAAAGTAACTGCTATATTATGCATGTAAAATTTCAAACTACCACAATTTTGACATGCAACAAGTATTCTCCCCGAAACATGAAATTTTTAAAAATGGGGCCATATATACTCATCCTAGATATGGTAGTCGTGATTTGTCAGGAATACACAAAACTGAAAGCTAGCACTAAATGGGTTTTTGCATGGAAGAGCCTTGTGGTCGATCAAGGCACATTAAAACAGTGAGATAACTAGGTTATGAATTTCATGAATCTTTTTGGGATCAAAAGGCATCATCGGAACCACCTTGCCGTAGTTACATGTACTACCAGCCACGATGGCGCATGATGGCCGATCTTGGTGATTTATCTAACTGTTTATGATGGGGAAGAAGAAAATCTAACCTAGAACACGATGGATGAAGCAGTAAGCGATGAGGGAGCTATTTGACAGTTGAAAACAAAAGAATATAGGAGAGTAATCAATGGTGATCGTCGGTTCTTCTTCTCCGGTGAAGAAGGCCGACATGGACTGTTTTGCGATCGGGAATTGCCTCAACTAGCAATGGTGGTGATCAGGAGGTGGTTGGGTCAAATTGTCATAAAAATAGAAAGGATAAAGGGAATGGAATTGAGGGAGGTAGCAACTCTGGTTGTTGGCATGTTCTTCCAATAAGAAGAGATAAACGCGATAGAGTGAGATCGGGAATTAGAGGGTGTTTAGTTCTAGCTTCTATCGAACTGAATAGGATAGATATTAAGGCAGATTATCTATGATTGCATTGTCCAAATGATATTTCATGGGAGATTTTGAAGTTTCAAAGCAATATTCAATTGAATTTCTTGCATGTGTGGTATAGGAGTGTATGTAGATTGTGTATTTGTAATGTCCACAAAATAAGACCCAAAGTTTCATTTTTAATTTAATAAAACTTGAATTCCCAAAACATCATCATATAAATCCAAATAAAACAATTGTATCAATCTCCATTTCTTATCAAAGTAAATCAAGAAAATGCGGAATGAGGTGGTGTGTGCTCTACAATCATCCCGAGTTCTTCCATTTGAAAATCGAAGTACCTCAAACATAAACTGAAAACCGTAAGAACAAAGGTTAGTGAGTTCCCCAAGATACCACATAACAAACATAATAATTCAAATAATGGGCCCCCGCCCTCCATTAGGCCCCGCCTGGTATCGAGTCCCACTCGGCTTCGGGCCCCGCCCGACATCGAGCATTTCTCGGTTTATAGATCTGTCAATCACTAGGCCTTGCTTGACATCGGTCCCCGCCCGATACATATAATCATACTAACACATGTGATAATACAAAGACAGTAGCATACCATACAGTCATCGAGCCCCACCCAACATCTGTCCTTTCCCAATAGAATAAAAATACATATTGATAACTAGGATACAATATACTCATCAGGCCCGGCCTGGCATCGGGCCTTGACCAGTAAAGATATCATCAGATAACACATGTAAGAGTCGCGTCTACATCTAGCGTCTTAACATATAAACCATGGGCCGAAATTGGTGCCTTCAACCCGCTAAACTTAGTGAAGAGACGCACCTCACACCGCCGAATAACCCTGATAAATCCTTGGCTGCTGGTTCGACAAATCCCCGAGCTAACAATATCAAATAACATCCCATTAATAAATTGGTGCCTTCAACCCGCTAAACTTAGTGAAGAGACACACCTCACACCGCTGAATACCCCTTCTCCTCGTTTAGACCAAGACTTAGGCCCAAATCTCTAATCCGAAAGGCCAATTACCAAATAATCACACAAGGCCCAAATATTGCCCAATCTTCCAAAATGGGCCTGAATCCCATTGTAGGCCTTCTCGAAATAATTATCAGCCTAACACCTGATGGCCCAATAGGGACCAAAACAAATAAGCCCAAAAGATGGCCCAAACCGAAGTCCAATCCTATTGAGTACACATGGCATACTCAGTTGTATACTAAGCTTACATGCTAAACGGTTTGTACGCCATGTGTACAGACTTGTATGCCTAGCGTACACACCCGTTAAGCCAAAACCCTCTTTAAGCACTTAATGCTTAAGATTCGAAGTCCAAACAACATATCTAATCCCTAATAAACATCAAGAACCATAAAGTCGCTGACTTAGTGAGTTTGCATGCCCCAAAAGGACCCAACTTAAAGATATAGCACTTTACATTCACTAAATGGACATAATCTCATGCATGGATGATTCTAAACCCTAAATATGCCACCTTTATGGACTTTGAACCTCATAAACACAAAGTGTTGCAACTCATAGCTCCTATAGTGGTGTCAAACCACTAGATCTCATTCATGGGGCCAAAAAGGGTCCAATACCCATAAAAACCAGATCTAAGCTTTTAATGAATAGGGTCATACTTTTTTACCTCAAATAAGCTGGAAATGAAGTAGAGAATTAGGATCCACAAGCTCTTCCTTGATCCACAACCTTGCACCAAACTCCTTATTCTTGAATATGAACCAAAACACACCAAGATGCACAAAATGAGCTCAAAAACACAACAATGGAGGCTACGGGATGATTTCTAGGGTTTTAGGGTTTGGAGGCTGGTAAAGAAGCCAACCCTAAAGAATTAAAGTGCTTATATAGGGTACAACACCCAAAAGTAGGGTTTCCACTAACTCCTCGTATGCCCCACGTAATTCTCCTACGCCTAGCATACAAGGTCTTACATCCATGATCAGTCCCCCTCAGTACGCTAAGCGTACACCATTGTACGCCTCACACCAGTACACCCTACGTACTCCCTAGGTACGCCCCGTATACTAGGGTTTCCATAAAACCCTAATATACTACGAAGGCCATAACTTCCTCATTATAAATTTGATTTCGACTATATTCCTGAAAAGGTAACGAGAACCTCTACACTTTAATAACTCATACTTGCCTTATAATTTCCCGAAAAAAATCCAATTTCCATAAAAGCTCGAGCTGACATATTACCAAAATACTCATTGAATCCAAAACACAAACCGAACACCCAGATCATATAAATTACATCATTCACCTCCAAATGAATCCAGATTTCAATTTCTCAAGGGTCCTAAGTCTGCTAATACCCAATCCTTGATCACTACCCCAAAATAGGAAACGATTCTGAACAGGGCATTACAATTCTTCCTTGCTAAAATTAGATTTCATCCTCGAAATCATTCCTTACCATCCTTGGCACGCCAAAAAACCGAAGCAACAAGTCCACAACCCCGAGCATACCATAGCCTTCCCAAGGCAACCAAAACCAAACCTAACAGGGATCTCGAAACCGAAGATGAATGAATCCTTTCTCAACCTAAAATAATCCCATGCAAAATAACCATGTCTACTCAACCTGAAATCTGAAGTCTCGAGATGGTCTTACTCCCTGACAGACCGCCCATACTGAACCATTGCCAACTCTTTTCTACTTATCCCCCAACCAACTACTCAACTCCTGATAACCTGAGGTTCCCACTAGAAAACAGTTCACAGACCAAATGATGTTGCCGATAACCTTTCACTTCACCAAAGGGACCGATATTCCTTCATGGGAAGGCTCATCCTGATGATAACATTTCCATGAACACAAAGAACAAGGCGAAACAAAATGGGAGATGAACCTTCTAGTGTTTAATAAGACACCACTTCCTTTAATTGCTGAACCAACACACTGACGCTAAAAATCTTGAAAGTTCACACTTGCATGACCCCCACACACCACACATAGAGAAGTAAACCAAAACACCATCACAAGAGCCTGATCTATTATAAAAAAATGAGACCATCCTTTAACCCTGTACCCTTCAACTGATGCCCCTGACATACAGATTCCTTCATTTAATTCTTATTTCTTAATGAAATTAAGATACTACACATAAACACTCGTGATTCATAATGCGAGCTCTCACCCAAAAACAACCCGGTACTTAACTCATAATCCGAGATCCAAAGGTCTACATTTGCATTTAACCTGAAACCTTATGATTCACAATAACCCCTCACTAAACCGGGATATAGAAAATCCCAAAGCATCACTGAGACTACCAGTCTCGCACTAGGTCCAGCCACTAGGTTCCCAAGAGTCCGGATGATAATGCTACCTAGCGTAAACATGTTGGATTAATTTCTAAGTCCATAACTATAATTGGTAAGACTTGACCCGACCAGGCATGGTCCATTTGGGTTGCATACCATCATGCACTTGGATAGACTATAATGAGAGAAATAAGACACTTATGGTTATTAATATATTATAGGTTCTAGTATATTAATAATAAGAATAATAAGATTATTTAATTAGTATTGATCAAGAATTAATCTAGGATTAATTAAGTGATCAAAAGAAGACTAATTAAATATATGGGTTGATTGTGTAAATCATCCATACTTGTATAGTAGGCTAATGCTCCATGGATAATCAAGTTGGGCTAAAACCCACAGGATGGTCCATGGATGCTCCATGGTGTATTTGTACCCATGGATCATGGAAATGAAAGGCCATGTCAATTAGGGTTTACATGGTGTAACCCTAACTATATAAGCATCTTATTCTTAGATTAAATCGGCCACTAGTGTGTGAAGTAAAAGGGCTAGCCGATTTCATAAGTTGTAGAATTCTCTCAAGTTATTCTAAGTGTTTTGGTGATTGTGATTCCATTTGAGGCTTCCACACTATTGGGGCTAGGCACTCAAGCTTCATGAAGACTTTCTACACCAAAGAGGTATGTATTCTATCTTGCTATAGTCATTGTTTTGTATGCTAGATTAGGATAATACCTTGGAAGTTCTTATTTGCATGTATAATAGAGAAAACATAGATCCAAGGTTTTTAGGGTTGCATGTACACTTAGGAGTGTTAGAATGCTCAAAGCCCAACAGTGGTATCAGAGCCTAGGCTTGTTTTCAATTATACTTGATGCAAATTGCCGAAAAATGCTGAAAAACTCGATTTTCTGGCTTTCTGGGCATAAACTGAAGCCAAATGCTCTTGGATGGGTAGTTGATTAGAGGGCTGATGAACTCGCCGAGTCCATGAGTAAAATCATCCTACTCGCCGAGTAGGTTCATGCACTCGATGAGTAGGAGCCCCAAACAACATATTTTCGAGGTTTTTGGCTAGAAATGGACTAGGAACATTACCCTAAGCTGTTTTTGAACTTATAAACTTGTTTTTGATGTGGTAATGTTCATGCTAATTCAATTTCAAAGATAATTGTCAATAGATTCATGTTTTGTATTAGTTTAAGGTTTAGACTAATTACATGAAAAAGTTTGATTTGAATTATCTTGTTCTTATGAGTTGCTTAGAATAATAGAAAGATTGAGTGAAATAGTTGTTTTGAATCCAAATTAATCTAAGAGTTGATTCTAAAATGTGTTTTTGTAACTTCTCCTCAAGTTATATGAAAAGTCACATTTAAGTTTCATAAAACTCATCAAAGTTGGCAATGGTTACAAAAGATGAAGAGTCTTGTCCTTAAGTTATGGAGGTTCAAGAGTCACTTAATTAATAAATAAATAAATAAAGTATAACCTTAAATTAATTCCTTAAGTTATAAAATAAAGAAAAGTTAATTCTTTTAATTAGTTTAAAGTCTTCCATAACTTGTCCTCAAGTTATGGAACTTGAAGAGTTTTTGGATTAAAACTACTTTAAACACATAAGTTATGGAATTAATTAGTTTTGAATAGTTTCAAAACTTGCCCTCAAGTTTTGGAATTTCAAAAGTTTTCACTTATGAATACTTTAATTCCAAGTTAGCCCTTAGAATTTTAAAAGTTAAAATTCAACCCTTATACTTTATAATATTATAAGTTAATAATATATATATGTATAAGAGTAAAGTCAGTCTTACCGCTAGTACGCCTCATTCACGAAGCCGGTCTATAAGGTGGGTATAAGGTTGTTGCCTATAAAATGGCAACTTAATGGGTGTCCACTCTCACCCACCGCTTGCTTGACTGGTGGAGGGTCGTTAGCCGAACGGGTTTGACAGGACTATAATTCTCCCTTCATTAAAAGTATTAATGATAAATACTAAGTAACTAAACTCTTAATAATACCCAATCTTAGTTACTTAGGAAAAATGTGAATAAGCTGCTAATCCATGAAATTACACTTTGCACTTTGTTTAAGTCGGTTAGTGGAGCGTGTGTGGTTAACCGGCACACTAACTCGTATTTAACAAGGTAGGCAAAGGGTAACTTAATGTTTATCATAGTATTGGTGGAGCGTGTGTGGTTAACCGACACATCGATTGAGGGGTAAACACTTAAGGGTACCAAGTAATTTGCATGGTTACTTCACACCTTGTTTTGTGATCCTCGGCATCCCAGTCACAAAACCTGAAGGGCACACTCGAGATTGAAACATGCCTTTGAACAGTTCAATGAATCTCAAAGATCTAGGAGTTTCAAAACCAATTAAAACCTAATAATACATTTCGTTTATCTTGGTGGAAATTGGTGAATCGTCATTCACCTACCTTCAAATATTTTATAGGTTGGATTACGGCATACCTTTTCTAAGTTATAAAATAGTTTGTTGGGTCCTAGCCTTAATATTTCATATTGGGTGTCATATTAAGGACTTTAAAAATCAACTTTCTTGAATATCTCCCAAAATCATGTCTAGTTTAGACATTTATGATCTTCCCAAATCTCTTGAAACAAGCTTTCCTAGATGAAGATGATGTCCCTTGGAAATCATACTTCATTCACCTCCTCCAATTATTCTCCCCAACCCACAAGTTCTTGAAAAGTTTAAGGTCACTCAAGCCCAATTGGAAAGGCAAGGTCTAGGTGTGATCACATCTTGGAGATGTAGTCACATATTGACAAGCCGAGAGAGTTGGGTGTCAAAGTCTTGAGAAAGTTGGTGGTTCAATCACTTTCTAAGTCACATAGCGAGTTCCTTTGGGACACCTATGAAAAAGACTATGACAAGACCCTTAATGATCTTATCTATTTGTTAAGATCAACTTCCTTACAACTTTATGGACACTGACAATGGTGACATTGGATATCTAGTAAAGCTCTCTCTTCCCAGTGGGAAGGGATCGGCCATAGTCGACTGGGTTGACCAAATGGCAAAGAGAAAAACTGAGTCTGTGATAGTCCCGTGTACCATTATCAAAGGGTCCATATGTTGATATTGCCAAAGGAAGGGGCATTGGTTGCGTAGCTGCCAAATTTACCTAAGGAAGTTAAAGTCAATAAGTTTGACTCTACTTCAGGTAAAGTCTACTATCTAACTCTGCTAAGTTTCGATTCTGAGATTCCTGATACATGATGTGACTGGGTCACATGGTGATGTTTTAAGAATCAAAGAAAAGTAAAGGAACTTAAAGAAAGAATATGCTGAATCTGATGGCGTAGATGGATTTCTATCGCGTAGCTTGAAGATCGGATTCTTGAGCTACTTCTTAGGAGTTATGAGATATTGCTTAGGAATAGATAACAACAAGTTTTCATACGGATTGTAAGGATAAGTTTTCCACAAAGTTTAAAATAAAAGGAAAAATTTTTGATTTTATTTGTTTTTAAAATATCCTTACAATGGCATTTGAGGAAAAATTGTTGCTTATAAGATTCCATTAATAGCAAGAGTGGAAATATGAAATTGATTCTTTCATTTGTGGTAATGTCTAAATTTACCAAATAAGGAAAGATTCTCATCACCCAAGTCTCAATTGGACCGAAACTTGGAATCATGCAAGTTGTATAGCATGATGAATGAGAACTTTCAAGTTTTGGAAAATTAAGACTAATTACTTGTTCACATGGATGTGTGAGTCAAGTAAAGGACTAAGGGATCGAGTACACATTCTTGTGCACTGATTAAGTCCACTACAAAAGTTTGATAAGACTATTCGTCATAGTTTACTAAAGCTCAGTAAATATGATTATACTTACAAGCTTAAGTGTAACTCTGAGACATTGGAAAAAGGTTCCAATGTAAGGCAGAGCGAATAAGAAGAATCAAATTAGGCAGAAGGATAAAATTTTCTCAAATCTGAAAAGATGGGAGAGTACTTTAGTATCAATTTTGTGATCATTTTAATGATTAAGAAACCATATCAAAATTAGTTCTCTAAGGAAATCTTAGTGCATTCTTATGACTAAGAAGAGGATCTTGAATTGTTGAAATGGTTAAATCAAGAAGATGTGTCATACTTCGTTCCAATACAAGTCTTAGAGTCATACTCCAACCTTGTAATTTGAGTGACATGTCTCAAAAGAAGGTTTAAAACACTTGTCAAATGTAAGAGTAAAAGTTTTCTACTCTTGTACATTTGAAATTGGTAAGTTGTGATGTTTTGGATAAAACAAAGACCAACTTAGGCCAATTGTGTGAAGTGTTTGTCTTGATTAGAATCCACACTATTTCTTGGATATTTGACAAGGGAGTCTTATAGGTCAAGAGGACAGTGGGAGTCTTGAAAGTCTCAAGAACTAATCAAGAATAGAACCTGAAGTTCTTCACTAGCACACGACTTGAGGTTTATAACCTATCGTGTTGACATATTCTGTGCCCATTCCAGTTAAAGTTGGCTTTGCATATGAGTTCTTAGAGTTCTCAATTGGTTGCTTAACAACTTGGAAGCAATGGCAGGCCCTTGAGCTGCCAGGTGGCAAGAAGTTAAGATTGAGTTCAATCCATATGGTTTTGGATTTGTCATTATCTTTGTCTTGTGATTATGGTTTTGACAAATTCATATGGGTAGGAACTCATACACCATATAAATCTAAGTGTCATAAGGTTTCTCTCTGATTCATGAAAATGATGGTGAGGAAACTCTTTCACTAAGTAGATTTTATCTAGATAGTAATTGTGATATTTGCATTCTCAAAGTCGTTAGTGGAGCGTGTGTGGTTTATCGGCACACTAACCTGGACTTGTGAGAAGTGGCAAAAAGGTCTAACCATTATGATTACGGCATCCCTCTTCATAATTGTTTAGACACACAAGTATGCTATCTAAGGGAAGGTGTATGATTTTGATAAAGTCTTATCAAAACAATCTAGTATCAGAAATCTGAACTTTAGTAAGAAAGTCAGCTGATTTCTGAGTACATGTCAAAGCTAGTGGGAGCATAAGTGTTATGCCAATAATCATCATGTTAGTGGGAGCATGATAATTATGATAAGTATTGCAAGTTAGCAATGTTAATTATAGAAAACAAAAGGTTTCAATTGGGAAAAGTTGTTTTGCTATAATTAAGGGAGAGGAAATTATACTTCATCTCAAATCTATAAGCTTAGATCGTGAGGTTTTAATCATTTAGTCAAGGATATATATATGAATTTCATGTTGGAATGGATCAACATAAGGAAATTCTATATATGGGTCCATTATTTGCGTTCTAAAATTCTATTATAATTACGGCATCCCTTTTCATAATCTGAATTATGAGAACTTGGCAAATAGAAATGTTATAGCAAAAGACTGGTTTAGTCTTTATGTGAGACATCATGAATCGTCTCCCATATGCTTCGGATATAGGATCGATTACATGTGCTATCTTTATCCTTTCTAAAATTTTCCAAATGCCTGGGGCATTAAGAAGGGAAAAGGTTTAGAACTGGATATGACTAAAAGGATTAAACAATTGTCGGGGACAATCTAAGGTTTACCAAAGATTGGTTGCTCAAGGACAGTTGGAAGTATAGTGATAATTCTGGAAGGACCATATTGACATAATCTGTAAGGAGGCAACTCTTGTTCAGAAGTGATAGTCAAAATGGAATTGGGAAATGTTTCAAAGTTAGAATTTTCAATCTGTTTAAGATTAGGAAACTTAATGCAAGAAGGATGTTTCCAAGGAGCTGATCTCCTTTGGAATACTCTGTAATGATTGTTGTCAAGTCGTTCTGATTTTGTGCATAATCAGTACAAGAAGATCAATGCATATAAGTTTAGAATCTAACAGATTTCAGTAAATGGCATGAATTTGAAATTCCTGCATTTGCAGTAAGGATTTGGGAGTGTGAAAAGAGAATCATTGATATTATGTTCAATGGATCTAGTTCACAAAGTAAAGATCATAGAGAAACATAGTATGCATACTTGGTGTATGGCATGACTAGTGTTTAGAAAAACATAGTGTACATGCTTGGAGCATGGGACAACTATTGTTTTAAATTCAAGAATAAAGTTGATAGCTGAAACAGTATACAATGAGTAATGTGTAATCATATGGTGATAAATAAAAGGTGTTTTATTTATGTTCAAAGGGTTAATACCATATTGGATTCAATTATTATTGTGTTTCACTTTGCATGTTTTGACTTCCCGAATAAACTAGGTTATTCTTCCGAAATGACTGAGTTATTCAAACCATCCACAGTCAGTCATATGTTGGAAGTAGATATGAATTAAGACTGTCATGGGTTGGCTTGTAGAGGTCCAAGGTGTTGGACAAAGGGCTACAACACTCATGAGTGCTCATAAGTTCTGAGTATTGGATTCAACCCGCGCTCATTGGAATCACTTCATGGATTTTATCACGAGTGATCATGAGACGATAATATCTTATATTCTTCAAACCTAGAGATATGAGTTGTTACTATTAGTTGGCTGTACATTGATTGCACGAAAACGCATTTGGTAACTCGGTGTTATAAAACATGCCTTTGTGTATGATTCAACAAGTAGTAGAACAAGCCATATGAGTCGAAGTTTATCCGTTCCTTTTACCTTCGGGATAAAAGCGATATCTGTGGGCCCCTCGATGATTTGATGATGACAAATGGAAGTGCTCGGCCGGGCCAGGACTGATTTGATTTGTTCAATTAGTCAGTCGTCATAAATCGAAAATCGGGAAACAATAAATGGACAGAGAGAATGATTATAATCCATGTCTCAGTCCATACGATATCTAGAATGGAGGAATATATGATCCCTTATCTAATGGACAAGTCATTGACAAAGGTCAGAGTTCATCTACAAGGTCAGAGTTCGACAGAAGCTTTTGAGAGCTACGATTGCCAGTTGGTTCCTGAAGTCATACGCAATAATAGTTTTAGACTTATCCAAGTGGGAGACTGTTGGATTAATGTCTAAGTCCATAACTATAATTGGTAAGACTTGACCCAACCAGGCATGGTCCATTTGGGTTGCATACCATCATGCACTTGGATAGACTATAATGAGAGAAATAAGACACTTATGGTTATTAATATATTATAAGTTCTAGTATATTAATAATAAGAATAATAAGATTATTTAATTAGTATTGATCAAGAATTAATCTAGGATTAATTAAGTGATCAAAAGAAGACTAATTAAATATATGGGTTGATTGTGTAAATCATCCATACTTGTATAGTGGGCTAATGCTCCATGGATAATCAAGTTGGGCTAAAACCCATAGGATGGTCCATGGATGCTCCATGGTGTATTTGTACCCATGGATCATGGAAATGAAAGGCCATGTCAATTAGGGTTTACATGGTGTAACCCTAACTATATAAGCATCTTATTCTTAGATTAAATCGGCCACTAGTGTGTGAAGTAAAAGGGCTAGCCGATTTCATAAGTTGTAGAATTCTCTCAAGTTATTCTAAGTGTTTTGGTGATTGTGATTCCATTTGAGGCTTCCAGACTATTGGGGCTAGGCACTCAAGCTTCATGAAGACTTTCTACACCAAAGAGGTATGTATTCTATCTTCCTATAGTCATTGTTTTGTATGCTAGATTAGGATAATACCTTGGAAGTTCTTATTTGCATGTATAATAGAGAAAACATAGATCCAAGGTATTTAGGGTTGCATGTACACTTAGGAGTGTTAGAATGCTCAAAACCCAACAAAACATCCCTCTGCGCTATTCACTGACCACACACTTAATCATGTAACCGAAGATCTAATACCATGTAACCCAAGATCCAATACCTTGACCCAAACAGTCTCTAGTAGGTCCCACATGTATTTCCATATACATATTGGCCTCGCGCACGGGTCGCACCCAAACTATACCACGGAACGGGCCCTGCCCACGGTTCCCACCCATCTAGAGCTACACATCCCGACTCTACCCCGGACCCCAATGTTCCTCAATTTAAAATAGAGAAATACTCATCGACAATCCTGACCATCATGCCCAAGGCACGAACTGATCCCTTTTACGCTCATGACCACCTTCAATGATAGTCTACCTCAAACTAGTGAATGCTACGATCCCATCGTAGTCTTACAACACTTATAATCAACCATGTTTACCACCCATAGTCTTACCACACCCAAACCATATCAACCCCATGCATCTTGAGCCGAAACCTGCATCCAACTCCATTCAATCAGGTGTTCGAGTAATGCTTTGAACCCCAAAGCCTTCATCATACAAGAATAGGCAGTGAGACTCTAACACAACCCTCGACATGGATCTATACACAATCCTGCTATGCATAACAAAGAAGGCGCTGACCAGCTGTTGGATGTTTCCTAAACTTCCAACTTACACAACTTCAATCTAGACTGCCACTTGGGTCATCTCTCCTCCTGACTGGGATGCGAAACTTACCCTAGTTTCACACCCGATCCAATTCCTGGAAAATTCTGATTGATACTCCCCCACTTGGAATTGTCGAAGCTCTCCTATCCCCTAAAACTTGATGGATTCCCAACCCATATTATCTTCACATAACATAAACCGACTATGATCTGAGCGTACCAATACTAGCATTCCATTACTAGCGAAACTCAATGATCGCCCAACTCCTAAAATTCAGATAGATACTCCCAGAGATCCCAACATCTCGATAACCCCAAATGATTACCATGATACCACACCAGATCCTTAAGTTCTTATGCTGGAGACTAAAAACCATGATCATTGCTCTAAACTGGCGAATCTTCACCCTAACTTCCATCCTTAAAGAATCATTGAATTCTAACCATCTACAATCCTTTCCATAAAAAAATCCACTTGCACTTCCAAAGACCCAACAACTCATGCGACTGCCACCACTATCCTTTTGCTATCACTCCCTCCATAGCAAAGGTAGTGATTGAACCCAAAGGTTCTTCCATGGAAAACTGTTGATCATATCAGAACAGATGTTAACAAGACTGAACCCTAACGCTCTTGGAGAACTAACCAGCTAATCCGATCATAGACCCATCAATCAATACCCCTGAATTGATCCCGACAAAGACCCAGAATTAGCAACCGAACACGCTGAAACACTCTCAGCAAGATACGACCCACTACTGACTTATGGCATGCAGAATGGCATATAACAATCCATGATAATATAACCCAGACAATATCATAAAACTAAACTAGAAATAATGCTTACCCAAACCAAAACAAAATTCCGAAGCAGTATAAATTCTGAAAATAAACGAGAAGAAATCAAAAGATAGCACACCCGCAAAAACATCTGCTAGAATCTTGACCTCCTCCTCCTGAGTTACCCTGACCATCATATTAACTGCCTGAACAACCGAGGTGTGACCCTCGAGCCTGGCGACCAATCTACCAATGATGTCGGGTAACTCCTCGTGTAAGGCTTGCAAAACCTCTGCATAAATCCAATTATGGTGTCAGCCATCCTGAGGACATGGTGCATAACCCATCTCCGATCCCAAATGATGAGAACTAGAAATAGGATCCTCCTTCGTGAAGGACTCAAGGGATCAACAAGCTTTGGACTCCAGATGAGCCCCCAACAACCCCGCTATAATCTCGGCCCGAATGGCCCTAAGACGACCATCCAAGAGCTCCAAAATCCCTTCCTTAACTGCACCAAATATCATCGGGGTCCGTTCCAAAATACCGCGAGTAGTCTAAAATGAGATGAACCCCCACATCCACACATCGATCAGATCAGTACCTACACCTGAGCTGGAACCAGAACCCGAACCCCATTACTGAGTGCTCAACACCATACCAAAAACAACATGCAAAAGATTAGAACATACCCAAGAATCCTCATCTCACAGGCTTCCTAGATTCTCCAAGACTCTCCTCGATTCGAGAATGGATCCCGTGCTTTCAGTAGTATGGTTCTAATACTACCTTCCACACCTATCCATACTTTCCTCAAGAATCCTCTTGAATCGCCTAAGTCGCCTTCTCGAATCCATACACCAAACACTCGCTAACCAGCGCAACGAAACCCACTGAAGCAATCCCTAGGCTTTCCTAGGTTCCTGACCTCACCTTGCCATCAGCTGCTAAAGAACTCCTCATAATGTCAGTTAGCTACCTCATGAACACAATCACATGCAACAAAGCTTAGATAATCCTTTGAGCAACAGAATCATCCCTAAAACGGTTATAATTAAATGAGAGTTGGGCAATAGGGTCAAATTCGTCACTCTGGGATTATCCAACCTTTATCACATGTGACTTGACATATTCACTTAATAGCTAACTCACATCACTTATGAGTTTCACAAAGCATAAAGTTAGCAGCATTTGTGTAGTAACATTCCAATCCATAGAATAATCATGAGCATCCAATCCCACGTACTATAAATCATACTAATATCTCCCACTCCCGCTACTGATTCACTTACACATACAAATTATACCTAATATAGCATCCCATGCTTCCTAGACTACAAGGCATCACATAACATGCCAATCTATCACTTACTAAACAGAACTAGCATGCAAGTCTACAAGCTTATATAATAGGCCTACAAGGTATCTCTTCTAGCATTCTACCATGCAAAAACTGAGCAGATCCTTAGCCCTAACTAGCATGCAATTCGCAGATTCATAAATTAAATCCTACCAATAACATGTATGGGTATTTTGGGAGAAACTAACTTGATCTTGGTCAATTGTATGCACCACACCCTTTCTTGTATTAGAAAACTTGTTTTTCCCTTTTTAAATCATTTTTATTTCATTTTTGAAAAACTTTACCAAATCCCCAGTTTGAGTTCAGACACACCCGAGAATGTGTCTGGATCCCTCAAACCAAGGCTCTGATACCGTCTTGTAAGGTCCCAAAAATTTAATTTCTAAGTTAATAAAACTGGAATTCCCAAAAAACCATCATATAAATCCTAATAAAACAATTGTATCAATCACCATTTCTTATCAGAGTAAATCAAGAAAATATGGAACGCGGTCATGTGTGCACTGCAATCATCTCGAGCTCTTCCATTTGAAAATTGATGTACCTGAAACATAAACTAAAAATGTAAGCACAAATCTTAGTGATTTCCCCAAGATACCATATACCAAAAATAATAAATCAAATACAGGGCCCCCTCCCAGTATCGAGTCCCACTCAGCTTTGCACCCCTCCCGGCATCGAGCCCCTCTCGGTTTATAGATCTGTGAATCACCAGGCCCCAACTGAAATCGTGCCTTTCCCGATACATATAATTATATAAAAATATAATCATACTAACACATGCAATAATCATAAAGATAGTGGCTTACAATACAATCATCGAGCTCCGCTTGGTAGCATAAAAACACATACTGATAACTAGCATAAAATATACTCATCAGGCCCCGCTTGGCACCAGGCCTTTCCCGGTAAACGTACCATCACATAACACATGCAAGATGCATGCATATATCTAGCATCCTAACATATAGACCATGGGCCGACATTGGTGCCTTCGACCCGCTAAACTTGTTGGGGTTGCAAAGTTATTCATTCATGACTTTGTAAATGTTTGACTTTTGTAAAACCCACTTGCATGTGGAGTATTTGCCTTTAGACCCATTTGTTAGAGAGTGAGAGAGAGACATGTAAACACCTCTATAAATAGTGGGTTCATACCACTTGTAGAGGTGTGCTTGAGAGATGTAAAAGTGAGTGTGTAAGTGTGTGTTAATTATGTAGTCTAGATCTAGATCCTTTTTGTGTAACACCATATACATTCAATATATCTCTTAAACACCCAAATCACCATGTTCAATTGTGCAAGCTTTAATTCCGCATGCTAAACCATGTTCTTTGTCACTACAATTGGTATCAGAGCTTGGTTTTCACGATCAACATGACTTTTGAAGAACGATTCTCGGTTTGGCAATTTTTGTCACAATTTGGAGCAATTTTGGTTCGCATTTTGGAATCAAATTCGCATTTGTGTAACTGCACTGTGCAAGGAGTGTTTAATTCGCATTTGGAGTTTTGTATTGGAATCAAAATGCGAATTTATTTCATTATGATTCGCATTTTGGTGATTGAAACATGCGAAGGGATGCGAAGCGTATTTGAATGAAAATGCGAAGCCTGTTATTACCAGTTCAATGAAGAAGAAAGCCAAGAGTTTCGCATTTGGTCCCTGCTCTTTTCAAGAAATAACAAAAGCTGACCACCTTCGCAAATTTGAAGCACATGCAGAAATTGTCAAAACAAATACATATAGTTTCGAATTTTTGACAGTTTGTACCCAACTTCGCAAATGGGGTCATAAAATGCTAAAATTGCAGAATTTTCAAATCTGGTCCCTGCAGTTTGTACGAATTTACACATTTTACCAAGTTTCGCAAATGGGAGTGTGTTTCGCATATTTGGCTGTTTTTGGCGCAACAGGTCACTGCAGAATTTTGGAATTGACAATTTCTACCCATTTTTGAGAAATTTTGTCAAAGGCGATCCGTGAACGAAGCTAAAAATTCATTATTTTTTTGGATTTTTCGGATTGAAGCACAATGTTTATGCCACATGTTAAGGGGGAGTTTTGACATGAAAAATTCCGAATAGAGCACGTTCTTTTTCCATGGAGTTTTATAATCAAATCTCGATTATAAAAAGGGGGAGAAGTTTTATATGGAAATTCGAACTTGGATTTTTCATATTACGCGGATTTGAAGACCGAAGTGATCTTGGAGTTTTAAAGCTTACGAGATGATGCAATTGGAAGTTCGGAAGTGATGTATTCGAAATAGGTTTGGTATTATTGAAGATTTTTGGGGTGTGTTTTTATGCGCAACTTTGGGGTGATTATTTGAAGTTAATCATTCGTTGCTGCTTGGTTTGTATGGTGTCACATCCTAGAGCCCAAATTGAAGAGTCATGGAAGAATTGAAGATTGAAGTTCGTTTCGACATGTGTCACCTTTGAGGCTCGAACCGCGTAGTGCTTGATTTTGGAAGATTTGAAGTGGGTCATTCATTCCTAACTTTGAGGGGGAGAATGTTGGGGTTGCAAAGTTATTCATTCATGACTTTGTAAATGTTTGACTTTTGTAAAACCCACTTGCATGTGGAGTATTTGCCTTTAGACCCATTTGTTAGAGAGTGAGAGAGAGACATGTAAACACCTCTATAAATAGTGGGTTCATACCACTTGTAGAGGTGTGCTTGAGAGATGTAAAAGTGAGTGTGTAAGTGTGTGTTAATTATGTAGTCTAGATCTAGATCCTTTTTGTGTAACACCATATACATTCAATATATCTCTTAAACACCCAAATCACCATGTTCAATTGTGCAAGCTTTAATTCCGCATGCTAAACCATGTTCTTTGTCACTACAAAACTTAGTGAGGGGACACACCTCGCACTGCTGAATCACCCTGATAAATCCCTGGTTGTTGGTCCGACAAATCCTCAAGCTAACAATATCAAATAACATCTAATTAATAATTGGATTCCAATCCATTACTATCAGTCCATAAATACGGCAACTGATTATTTTACCCCTTCTCCTGGTTTAGACCAAGACATAGGCCGAAAGCTCTAATCCAAAAGGCCTAATTACCAAATAATCACATAAGGCCCACATGCGGCCTAATTTTTGAAATTAGGCCCAAATCCCATTGTAAGCATTCTCGAAATAATTACTAGCCCAAAACCAGATGGGCCAACAGGGCCTAAAACAACTAAGCCTAAAAGATAGCCCAAACAAAAGCCCGAACATCGAAGTCCAATCTTGCTGAGTACGCGGAGCGTACTCATCTGTACGCTAAGTGTACACGCTAAATGGCTTGTACACCATGTATACAGACTTGTACGCCCAACGTACTCACCCATTAAGCGAATACCCTCTTTAAGCACTTAATGTTTAAGACCAGAAGTCCAAACGATAGATTTAATCTCTAATAAACGTCTAGAACCATAAAGTTACTGACTTGGTGACTTTGTGCGCCCCAAAAGGTTCCAACTTCAAGATATAATAGTTTACTTTCACTAAATGGACATCATCACATGCATGGGTGATTCTAAACCCTAAAGGTGCCAACTTTATGGACTTTGAACCTCGGAAAAGCCAAGAGTGGCAACTCATAGCTCCTTGAGTAATCTCAAACCACTAGATCTTATTCATGGGGCCAAAAAGGGTCCAAAAACCCATAAAAACTAGATTTAAGCTTCTAATGAGCAAGGTCATAGCTTTTTACCTAAAATAAGTTGGAAAAAAGTAAAGAATCGGGATCCACAAGCTCTTCCTTGATCCATAACCTTGCACCAAACTCCTTCTTGAATATGAATTGAAACACACCAAGGTGCACATAACGAGCTCAAAAACACAAAAATGGAGACTAAGGGACGATTTCTAGGGTTTTGGGGGCTTGGAGGATGGTAAAGAGACAAGCCCTGAAGACTTAAAATGCTTATAAAGGGTACAACACCCTAAATTAGGGTTTCATGAAACTCCTTGTACGCCCCGCGTAATCCTCGTACACCCAGCGTACGAGGTCTCACATCCACGATCAGTCACTCCTAGTACGCTAAGCGTACACCAGTGTACACCTCGGGTGCCAACCCTTGAACCAACACGTCCTGCGTACTCCCTAGGTACGCCCCATGTACTAGGGTTTCCCTTAAACCCTAATATACTACGAAGGACATAACTTCCTCATTATAAATCCGATTTCGACGATCCTTATATCCATGAAAATGTAAAGAGAAGCTCAACACTTTAATCAACTCATGCATGCCTTACAATTTCCCGAACAAAAATCCAATTTCAATAAAATCTCAAGCTTACATATTACCAAAATACCCTTTGGATCCAAAACACAAACTGACCACGCGGATCATCTAAATTACATCATTCACCTCCAAATGAATCCAAATCACAATTTCTCAAGGGTCCTAAGTCTGATAATACCCAATCGTTGATCACCACCCCAAAATGGGAAACAATTCGGAACAGGGCATTACAAATCTCCCCCGCTTAAATTAGATTTTGTCCTCGAAATCATTCCTTACCCTCCTTGGCATGCCAGAAAACCTAAGCAATAAGTCCACAACCCTGAGCATACCATAGCCTTCACAAGGCAACTGAAACCAACGCTGACAAGGTTCTCGAACCCAAAGATGAATGCATCCTTTCTCAACCAAAAATAATCCCATGCAAAATAACCACGTCTAGTCAACCTGAAATCTGAAGTCTCGAGATGGTTGGACTCTGTGACAGACCGCCCATACTGAACCATTGCCAACTCCATTCTACTTATCCCCCAACCAACTGCTCAACTCCTGATAATCAGAGGTTCCCAATAGAAAACAGTTCATAGACCCAATGTTGTTGTCGACAATCTTTCACTTGACCAAAGGGACCAATATTCCTTCGTGGTAAGGCTGATCATCCTGAAGATAACATTTCCCCGAACACAAAGAACAAGGCGAGATGAAATGGGAGATAAACCTTCTAGTGTTGAACAAGAAACTGGTTCATTTAATTGCTGAATCAACACACTGATGCTAAAAATTTTGAAATTCCATACTTGCATGACCCCCACATAGAAAGAACTAAACCAAAACACCATCATAAGAGAAAAAATGAGACCATCCTTTAACCCTATACCCTTCAACTGATGCCCCTGACATACGAATTACTTAATTTTATTCGTACTGAAATAAAGATCCTACATATAAACACTCACAATTCTCAATGCGAGTTCTCACCCAAAAAACAACTCGGTACTTAACTCATAATCCGAGATCCAAAGGTCTAGATTTGCATTTCACTTAAAACCTTCTGATTTACAGAAACCCCTCACTAAACCGGGATATAGAGAATCATAAACCATCTTTGAGACTACCAGTCTCGCACCTGGTTTAGCCACCAAGTTCCCAAGAGTCCAAATGACAAGGCTACCTAGCCTAAACATCCCACTACACCATTCGATATCCATACACTCAATCCTATAACCCAAGATCCAATACCTTGACCCAACGGTCTCTACCAGGTCCCACCTGTATTTCCATATACACACGGTCTCTACCAGGTCTCACCCAAAGTAGTATGCTAAGCGTACACCAGTGTACGCCGCGCGTACCGACCCTCGAACCAAAACATCATACGTACTCCCTAGGTACGCCCCACGTGCTAGGGTTTCTATTAAACCCTAATATAGTCTGAAGGTCATAACTTCCTCATTATAAATCTGATTTTGACGATCCTTATATCCATGAAAAGGTAACGAGAAGCTCTACACTTTAATCAACTCATGCTCGCCTTACAATTTCCTGAACGAAAATCCAATTTCTATAAAAACCCGAGTTAACATACAACCAAAATACCCTTTGGCTCCAAAACATAAACTGAACACCTGGATCATCTAAATTACATCATTCACCACCAAATGAGTCCAGATATCAATTCATCAAGGGTCATAAGTCTGCTAATACCCAATCATTGATCACCATCCCCAAATGGGCTACGATTCGGAACAGGGCGTTACAATATTTGTATGTATAAGGTAGAATACATGAGTATGAGGGAGTTTGTAACTGGTTACATACACACCATGCATATCTTGTATGTTATATTTAGGAAGATTGAGAAAGTACTATAAACTCTTATGAAGTTAATATAGTTAGTATTATGCACTATTTACTCATGTCATGAATGGATGTGTGTGTTTATGTGAGATAGGTACAAAAATGGGTTATAGGAAGAAGTAGGAATTGAACATTCTTGTACTAGATATAATTCCATAGATTTCATGCATGTAGCCTTGTACTAAGACTGTTGAAAGCCATGATACATACAAATAAAGTACATATGAATTTATGAATGTTTTAATGAATATATGAATTTGACGTATATAGAGAAAATCATGTAATGCAATTAAATGTGACCAAAAATTCATTATACATAATTGTTATCATCCTTTGGATCTCACATGTGACTCATACATAATTATATGTGTAGGTTCAATCTTTTATGGACCAATTCCATTATACTTTACATATGTATTTAAACATATATTATAACTTTATTACATATAAGTGCCTAATATATATATATATATATATATATATATATATATATATATATATAACAAATTTTTTTGTATGTTATAGGGTGTCTAACTTACTAATAGATTAATCCTTACTCTTTAAAATCACGCTTCACACATAAACATACATACGTGTATATTGGTGTTTTTATCATATATATATATATATATATATATATATATATATATATATATATATATATATATATATATATATATATATATAAATAGGTGTACACCTACGTAAAGCGGGGACAAAAATTATTAATGTTTCGATGGATGGTTTTTCTTATTCAGAAAATATTATTTGACTGTTTCAATGGCTATAAATTTTCTGATATATTAAAAAAATTTCATGCCCAATCTTTGGGCAAACATCATGCCCACGTTAAAAATGAAAAAAAAAATTAATTGATGTTTCCTTCATTAAATATTTTTATTGATTATTTTTTACTATAATTAGTTTTTGTTCATGAAAAAATAAAAAGATGAGTGGTTTGTACATAACAGATTTGTACATTAAGTTATCAAACATGTACCTCTTAAATTTCAAAAAAAGTTAAATATGTTTTTTTGATATAGTTAAGATATATATATATATATATATATATATATATATATATATATATATATATATATATATATATATATATATAGTTTCACAAAATACAAGAATATCTCTATCATTAAAGTTTACCTAATAATCATTGATATATCATATATTAGGTCTAGTTATAGCAAAGTTCTCATCGATTGATCGGCAATATTTAACCAATTTTGACAGTTGTTACATTCCCCCTTCTAAAAGAATTTCATCCCAAAATTTGATTTGTAGCCGGGATGTAATCAAACAACTGGGGTACTTCTGTCTCATTTGGTCTTCACATTCCTAGGTAAATGTTGGTCCCCGTTGAGAGTTCCAGCGCACTTTAACGATGGGGATATGACTTTTCTTTAAGCGCTTGATTCATAGTCCATGATTTCTACTATGTCCTTGACGAAATGAAGTTTGGTGTTAAGTTGAATATCGTCAAGTGGTATAGTAAGGGTGTCCTCAGACAAACACTTTTTTCAAGTTCGAGACGTGGAATACATCATGTATGTTGTTTAGCTCCTGAGATAACTTGAGTTTATATGCTATAAGTCCAAATATGTTGAGAATCTCAAAGGGTCCTATGTATCGCGGATTTAGTTAACTTTGCTTTGCAAACCGCATTATACCCTTCAAAAGGGAGACCTTCAACATGATTCTATCCCCCACTTGGAATTCCAAAGGCTTGTGCCTTACATCGGCATAACTTTTCTGGCTATCCATTGTCTCCCTAATTCTTTCTTTAATTTGCACTATCTTTTCTATAGTTTCATGAATTATTTTAGGTCCAAAGCACAATGTATGACCCGCATGGTTCCTGGCCAATTAAGTATCTCCCACCTATGCCCAACATATCGATGATATGCATTTTAATCTATAGAGAGCCTCAAATGATGCATCCTTTATGTTGGTATGGTAGCTATTATTCTAGCAGAACTCAATGAGCGATAAGTGAATGTCCCAAGCGTTACCAAAATCAATCACATAAGATTGGAGCATATCTTCCAAAGTTTAAATCGTTCGTTCACTTTGTCCGTCAATCTATGGATGGTAAGTTGTACTCATATCCAACCTACTTCCCAGGAATTTTCGGAGTGATTACCCTAACCTAGAAGTGAACTCACTATCTTTATTAGAGATAATAGAAATTGACACTACATGAAGCTTGACAATTTCCCTAATGTAAGTTCTTGTCAAGTTCTCCATCTTGTCAGTTTCTTTGATTGGTAAGAAGTGGGAGGACTTAGTTAATCTAACGACTACTACCCAAATTGTGTCGTATCTGTTTGGAGTCTTTGGTAGCTTTATGATGAAGTCCACAACGATTTTTCCCACTTCCACTCAGGTATCTCAGGTTTTTGAAGCCGATCGGAGGGCTTTTGATGCTCTGCTTTGACTTCTAAATAGTTCAAGAATTTACGCACATAGGTGGATATCCTAGCTTTCATATTCAGCCACCAATATATCTTTTTAAAGTCTAAGTACATTTTATCCGAACCCATGTGAACTGTGTATCATGTTTTATGAGCCTCGTCTATAACTAAGTCTCAGATATATCCAAATTTTGGTGTCCAGATTCGGTTCATGAAATAACAGGTTACATCGTACCCACGTTTAAACCGTCTGCTAATACCTTGCTGGTAGTGTTTCCAACCAGTAGATCGGCAAAAGAGTATGGCTTGAGAAGGTGGCTCGTGGCGGCGGAGGGCAGGCCCGGTAGTGGCGGTGGGTGTTGCGTCAGCCGAAAAGAGAGAGGAGAGAATGGGAGATTGGGAGAGAGGTTGGTGATGAAATGAGCATATGAGCCCCTTCTACTTATAGTAAAAATTGTTAAGATGGGTGGCCGAGATCATGTCGTGTGACATTATCTCGGGCCACGAGCCCAGAGTTCTTGATCTAACATTTCGCAAACTTTTCGAGTGTGTAGGTTTATACCAAGGTTCTAAAAAGCACGACATGGCTCGAAGGATTGTTTTTGACGATAAGCTTTAACAAATTAATGTCTTAAGTCATATATGTATATAAAAATGAATAGTAGTAGAAAATATAGATAAAATTATTAATTTTAGACAAAATTGTTGCCTTAAGTCATAACTTAAAAACAACATGGCTCGCTAGGTTTGACTCGCTACAACTCGTAAAAGCTTGACGCTTTTTGACCTAATTTTTACAGTTGTCACATTAGAACACACTAAGAAAATTTTGAATGAAAATGAGGTTGAAAAGACAACCTATGGATGTTCTTTAATGGTCGATGGATTGGGGGGGGGGGGGAAGGAAATGAATGGCGCTAATGAACTTCTTAGGGGCTGTTTGGCAGGATCTGAATTTTTAATAGCTGAATTTTTAAGAGATCTGAATTTCTAAGAGGGTCTGAATTTTTAAGATCTGAATTTTCAAATGCTGTTTGGTTGGAACCTCTGAATTTCTTGTACTGAATGATAAAAATAACCATTTTACCCTTCTTTATGATTTCTTTCGATTACAACATAATTTCAACCTTTTTCTTATTAAGGAATCATACTTTGAAAACTATAACAAGTTCTATCATTCTATTTTCAATCTTTTAATAGAAAAATACAATGCAATAATAATCTAATAACTAGAAATATAATGCAACTTCATGTTACAATAGTCCGATCAGCCAAATTTCATTCCCGTTTAATATCATCATGTGAAAACCAACCATTTTGTTATGTATAAAAAATAATTAATTGCCAGCAAGATCTTCAGCTTCATGAAGTATCTTCAAATCGACATGTTATGCATTCATCACAACACATCAACCTGTTAAGCAAACCCAATGCTAATGAAATCATCAACATGTTATACCCATTTTCAAAAATAAGTCAATAAAGATTTAAAACCTGTGATTTGATTCTAATGATTCACAATCTGAAAAACTTTCCATCAACAAAAATTAAGACCATTGATTCCGAAAATACACTTGCTGATACTAGAAAAAACCATAGCAAGTTTAATAAAAATAACAATCCTAACAACCGATGGAAAGGAATCAATCTTCAAAATCATGTGTCAAAGGTAACAGCAAATTAGGGGATACAATTTCATGTGTAGACTTCAATCCAGCACACCGAAAAGATAAATACTAAAAACAGCATCACAGTAAAAAAAAACCATAAAGACCCAAAAGAGCATCACGATTTCAAATGTAGACTTCAATCCAATACCGATTTCAGAAATAGGTTCTTAAACTAACCCTAGAAGAAAGTCGATTTTAGAGAACCGTTACTTGATGTTGTTGTCGACGAGATTAACGGGGATGGAGGGCGGAGCAGGCGGTGGCGTACATGATGTTGTTATCGACAAGATTAACGGGGATGGAGGGCGGAGTAGCGGCGGCGCATGAAACGGCTTTGGGGGAGGCGGTGACTGGCCGGTGGCGAGAGTAGAGGTGGAGGGTTGCAGGTCGTCGGAGATGGTTAGGAGGGAAGAAGATGTTGTCTCGTGAAATAGAACAGAGGAGAGGGAATACACTTTTGGGCAAAACGGGAAAGAGCGTGCCCTTTTATTTTTTGAGAAACAACGCCAAGTCTGAAAAATTAAGAGGTTTTTTTGAGTTTAAGAGGTAAAAAATAAGATGCTGCCAAACACCCTATATCAGAATTTTTAAAAGACTGCCTCTTAATTTCTCAATTAAAAGGTAAAAAACAGCCCCTTAGTGAATACTCCATGAGGAAGTATGTTCGTTAAATTGGTTGATGCATCTAGTTATTTACATATGGGTGATAACGTGTTCAAATTATTTGACCGTTTCATCCAAAAAGTCAGTATGTATGACGCTATTCAAATTGTCACACGGAGTGCAACAATGTTTTTTCCGGTAAGACTTATTTTCAAAATCCCCTAAAACTTATATTTTTATTTTATAAAGCCCTCAAATTTATTTTCCAATGATAGGCAAGCTAATGGAAGAGAAATACACGCACATCTATTGAACCCGCTAACGAAGAAAACGAGAGTAAAAATTGCACCAGGTAGAAAATTAATATAAAAATAGCATCCTGCGTATAATTATAATTTCTTTTAACTTACTTTCAATTTATTTTGTTATTAAATTAGCTTTGTGGTGGATGCAATATGGAGCTTTAACATTCATAATGTTTATGATCAAGGTGATAAGCCTTACTTGTTGTCGGTTGTGAGCGGAATTGGAGCATATTTGAATATGTAAGTAGCTCGTTTTTTGTGATTCTAAATATAGATATTCAAAAGTATTATAATTTATAATGTTTTGTAATAACTATGATATTTTATTTATGTAGCTATATTCTAAGAAAAGAAACCGGCTAGAGCAACAAAAGTTGAACGACCTTTTTTATAGGAAAAATGACTTAGGAGGGTAACTACCTTTTATTCGTGTTTACATATTGGCAACTTCTTTTTTTTTGTACATAATAAAGCAACTAACTTGTTTTAACTGTTTAAATTACACAAATATTACAGCTAATACCTGTTTTAACCGGTAACTCAAAGGGAAAATGACTTAGGAGGGTAACTACCTCTTATCCGTATTCACATATTGGCAACTTCTTATTTTTTGTACATAAGAAAACAACTAACTTGTTTTAACTGTGTAACATCCCAAAAATCATAACCAAAAATTTTGTTTTTAATTTAATACTAAAACCATAATTGCCAAACCATTAATTTAATACTCCGGCATCGGGCCCCGCCAGGCATCAGGTCCCGCTTGGCATCGAGCCCCGCTCGGTATACATATCTGTCTCTCTTAGGCCCCGCCTATCTCCGGGCCTTGCCCGCTAAGCACATACAATCATATAACAAGCTAACACATAAAGAAACATACTCTACTGTATCCATGTCCTAAGAAACATACTCTGCTAATAATGAGATACAAAACTTCGTCCATACTCAGCTAGTTCCAGCCAGGGCTTCAGTAGTGCAAGGTGAGTCTCCTTACTATGTGAATGAGTCTAAGGCCACAATGCCAGCCCATGTAGTCTATGAGTAGGAAGACCTGGGGGTTAGCCCTAGGCATTTTATGCTAGTATGTTATTCTAGACCAAGGTCTGATGTCGAGTGGGTGCCCCAGGAATGTTTGCATGTTAGATTATATTTGTTATCTATGTGATACTTATATATGCCTGGTAGGGATGTGAGTGTGGGCGAGGTCCCGTATCTCATCACTAGCTGAGTACAGACGATGTTCCGTATTTCATTATTAGCAGAGTATGTTTCTTATGACAGGGATACAGTAGAGTATGTTTCTTTATGTGTTAGAATGTTATATGATTGTATGTGTTTAGCGAGTGGGCCCGGAGACAGGCGGGGCCTAAGAGAGACAGATATGTATACCGAGTGGGGCTCGATGCCAGGTGGGGCCTAATGTCGGGCGGGGCCTGATGCCGGAGTATTAAATTAATGGTTTGACAATTATGGTTTTAGTATTAAATTAAAAACGAACTTTTTGGTCATGATTTCTGGGATGTTACACAGTTAAAACAAGTTACTTGCTTTCTTATGTATAAAAAATAAGAAGTTGCCAATATGTGAACACGGATAAGAGGTAGTTACCCTCCTAAGTCATTTTCCCTTTGAGTTACCAGTTAAAAAAGGCATTAGCTGGTAATATTGGTGTAATTTAAACAGTTAAAACAAGTTAGTTGCTTTATTATGTACAAAAAAGAAGAAGTTGCCAATATGTGAACACGGATAAGAGGTAGTTACCCTCCTAACTCATTTTCCCTTGTTTATAAGTATAATCAGGCTTTAAGAAGGAGGTACAATATGTGTGATACAATTGATCTGATTATGTTGGACGACATAACTGTTCTAGATCTGAGTAGATCGAAGGCATAGAGGAAGAGGAAAATGCCATGGTCTTCAACGTTGAGGATTTGACATGCGGTGAGGTTGCGACTGCGGTTGGAGTGATGAGGAACCTTATTCGACAAGAAGAATTAGGAATAAAGGGGTTTCCAACAAGTCTGCATCAAGCTCCAGAAGTAGAGGTTTAATAGATCAGGATGATGAATAACTTATGTGAAGAAGAAAATGATGTAGTGTTTTATAGAGATTTTGAGTCGTCATCCGTTGGAGATGATGATGCTGAGCCTATGTTTGATGATCTACACGATCTTTTATTTGGGTTTTTGAGTTTGGACTTGCTTTAAAGTTTTAACATGTCACTTGTGTTATTTATGTTTAAAAACGTACTATTAGTTGATTACAATTGCTATAAAGATGTCTAAAACTAAAATGACTAAGTTATTTAGCTAGTTTAATGGTTTAGTTGCTTATTTATTGATTATAATAGCTATAATAGTTGCATAATAAATATATTTTAATTGTTCATACCTATCGCTAATTACAAAATAGTGGTTTCTATTAATCAATATCGCTATGTAGCTTATGCATAACTTGTTGCTGTTTACAACTATTTGATATCGACAACTATGGTATGAACAATGCATGCGAGATTTGGTGCTCTTTGGAACTTCCTTATCGTAATGATTCCTTGGAATGTATCTAAACTCTATGATACTCTCTTCGCCAACTACACAAAGGTTCCTATTCGGTTGCTGACTTGGCCACAAGTTTTGGCTATCTATGATCAACTAGTTGCTATTGGACATCCAGTCATGAGATGAAAAAATCTTGTTGGTTTCAATGTAGTCATCGATCTTTATCTGGGACTTTCTGAACAATACAAAAGGTTGTGAAACCATATCCATCATTCTATGACCTATTTTTCAAGCCGCAAACCACAAGCTCTTTCTATAATTAATACATAAGGCCACCTATTTAGTCTTTGCTTTTGTTGCCCAAAATATCAAGTTTCCCTACTTTCCCCTCATGGTGTTACCCTAGCAGTCGAGTTCGCTCCCATAACTCTTGAGGGGGTTCCTCGGGTAGTCATGGTCCTGGTAGGCTTCCTCCCCTATTGTCAATCTAGTCGAAAAAACGATCATTATGCGATCACATGTCATGATCTTCCTACCATTACTAAATATTACTCTAGTGTATATGCTAGCTTAACTCAAACTTTTCCAAGGCCAATGTAGTGACACCGACAACAAATCTAGTTTGTTGATTTAGGTTTATCCTCCCATATGAATGATTCCACAGGCATCCTTGATTCCTTATCATATTCGACAGAGAACACATTGGTTTTGGAAATGGTAATTATTTAAATATTTTACACATTAATGTTAACTCTTCTATCCGCCACAAAACTAAACTAATAGATATCCTTACCAAGAGACATACCTACTCTATTTTATGACAACATCAGTGCCTTATTCCTTAGCAAAAATCTCATTTCTCATAAGAGGGCCAAGCATATTGATATTGATTACCACTTTATACGAGAGCTCGTAGCTTCAAGTCAGTTGTCAGTTGAATATTCAGTTCATTGACACACATCCTCAGCTAGCCGGTATCTTTAGAAATAGTCTTGCTCACCCTCTGTTGTACGAATTTGGTACCAAGCTCCGTGTTGGTCCACCGCCTTTCGGCTTGAAGGGGGCATTTCGGATAATATATGATATGATTCAAGTATTTAATTTAGAAAATGGTAAGTGGTACACGTTAGTGTAAATTGTTTTTTCTCTTTATAAAATTGCAAGATTAAAAGTGAATAGTTCAACTGAAGAAAAGGATAATAAGTAAATATTGTAAACAAAAAGTTGCACCTTGTATAGCAAGGCAAAGAAACAAAATAACAAAAAGTGAGGAATACAAGACAAAACTAAAAACAATGAATAATATACTTGAAAACTAGTTCTAGAATTAAATTACAAAGACACCTACATCTCATAGTTATACTAAAAGAAAAGCTATTTGACTACAACTCTAAAGCTAAAAGAAAAGCAATTAAATTAAAAACTTCCAAAGAAAAACCCACGGATAAAAATCCGATTAACCTAAAAATCCCCCCCTCCCTTAATCGGATTGGTCATACCACTCGTTCAAAACACTGACGGTTCCTCTTCGATTAGACCTGCTTCTTCTTTTTCCCATTTAGGACGCTCGTTTTTATAATGACCAAGCTCACCACATTTGTAACATCTAACGTAACTTTTATCCCAGACACATTCATTACCATCTCGAATTCTCCCAGACCCCCGACCTCTTCTCCGGTCACGTCTAAAGTCACCCCGATTTGAACATCCATTGCCACAATGCTTAAAAACATGTGATTTTTCCTCACTAGCCAAGAATAACCCACCTTGAGTGTCCTCCACTTTCTCGGTTCCTCTTAAACGCTCCTCGTATGCCTTCAATCTACCAACCGCTTCACCAAATAACATTGAATCCAACTCGAAACAATGCTCTATTGAAGCCACGATTTGAAGAAACGACTTAGGCATCGAATCTAGTAACCTTTTTACCAAATCACCTTCTTCAAGCTCATATCCATGACTCCTTGCTTTTGACGCTAAACTGGATAATTTTGTCACAAAATCATCGACCGTTTCACCCTCTTTCATGCGCAAGCTTTCAAGCTCCCTTTTTAAAGTTGCAAGTCGAGCCATTCTCACCCGATCCACTCCCAAATATCGTGTTTTCAGCCCATCCCACACTTTCTTTGGTTCGGTGTAACTCGCCATTTGCAACACAATGTCTTCGGGTATCACTTGAAACAAAAAAGCAAGAGCTTGTTTTGACCTTTTTTGATCCAATGTTTCACCCGCCTTTGGTTCGACCGTCTCCTATATGTCGTGTGCATCCATAATCAACTTGACTTTGACCGCCCACATCGGATAATTCGTTGGAGTCAAAACTGGAATTTGATACGTCATTGAACCTCCTTCTGTAACCAACGACATCTTTTTCTCCTTAACCCCGACTTCTTTAATCAAGCTTGTTCCGAGAGTACTCTTCCACCGGACAACAAAACAAGGTCACGACCACCTTTACCGTCTTCTGTCATCCGCAAAACGAACCGATTCAAAGTCACCCGCTTTAACGTCTTCCCATTCATTTACTCTACGCCTCCGGTTAGTCTCTCACAAGCCCGATTAAAAGAAACCGGGGTTGATTGTAATTAACCTTAAATAACACCCCCTTCAACGAAACCGCTCTGATACCAAGTGTAAACAAAAAGTTACACCTTATATACCAAGGCAAAGAAACAAAATAACAAAAAGTGGGGAATACGAGACAAAACTAAAAACAATGAATAATATACTTGAAAACTAGTTCTAGAGTTAAATTACAAAGACACCTGCATCTCATAGTTATACTAAAACGAAAGCTATTTGACTATAGTTCTAACAAATATTTTCACATGAAAAGAAAGATAGAATCGGAGAGATGCATTGGGGTTTCACTTTACATTCTTAATTATCTTGTAAATTCTGTAACATTTTCAGATGTTGTTCTAATCATTACAACATTTAGGCATTGATGCTCATAGTCATCGATAAACTTGGAGATTACTGACTGTGTTGCTTTTACGTGGTAAAAGCATTTCATGCTTTTGGTGTGACAGAATATGCTCTTTAGAGATATAGCAACGGTCTCATATGTCATAGAATTAATCTAGTAATTAAATTTTATGACGAGTAACAGATAGTGAACGACTGGTTCAATCTCAATATATTTTTCTTTTTTATTCCAATTTTTTTTTGTTCAATTTAATAAACATACTTGTCTTAGATATTTTTACAATTTTACTGACGAGTTTGGGAGATTAAACATGGAACAAAGTTGAACAAAGCAATATTTGAGAGAAATAGTACGTAATTGATACTTTTAATCGCACGATGCAGCCATTGGTAAGTTTGTAATAGATTAAAGCTTATGCCGAAAGGACTGTTGGTTTAAACTTTGTTGCTAGGAAGTAATGGAGACAAAGTAAAAACAAGAAACTTAACTAGAACAATGGCCGGCAGTAAATTCTCAGATTACAACGCGAATTTGGCTCATGTAGGAAACATATCGTAGTAATTTATCTGAATATTTGGATATAAATATCAATGTCAGGAACTTAGATCAGGTATCCCAGTATATTCACCTTTCTTGCTAAAGAAGGAACTAAAACTCGATAACACCATGGCCAAGAACGCTTCATTGTTTGTGAAGACGGCAACAGTATTCTCACTTTTCCTGATGCTCATTGTATTGTCAGAAAGCAGATTCACCCTAATCGGTAAGTCATTAAGTTTCCGACTTTTTAAGTGTTACCAAAATCAGAAGGTTTTCTTGTTTTAATTTGCATATTAACACATGGATGAATGTTTTCATTAACGGAATCGTGAACATACAGATGGTGTCCAGAAGGCAAAATCAGCCCTTGTGTGCAGCCACGTTGTCGGTGTTGAAGCTGGCGATGATTGCACCATCATTAGCAAAGAGTTTGGGATGAGTTTGGCATCGTTTCTGGCAATTAATCCCAACATCAATTGTGAATCGGTCTTTGTGGGTCAATGGGTTTGTATTGATGGAAGTGCCTAATTCATCAAGCTCGAAATAAGAAAAAAGAAACGAATCGTTAGATCGATGATTCATATCTAGAAAGTTTGTGTTTTTCAAGATTTGTGTATGTGACTTTATAGCATATTGTGATGTTATACTGAATGTATTCTCACCGTGCAATTCATTTGCTTTGAAAAAATCTATATTTTACGTTCGTCTTTTATAATGTTTGCTAACCAAAATGCTGAAACTATGTTCATGCACATAAGGAAGATGACTCTTAAGGTTATTGTAGATTAATTTCATCAAATGGTTGAGTTTGAGTTTTGATTTTTTTTTTCTTTAAACGCAAATCTAATCAACTCTTAAACCATTCCTTTGAATCCACCTGTATCTCCTTTAAACCCACATGGTTTTTGCCTCGTAGCCATTTGTGTCTATCGTAACCCAAATGCCATAAAAAAAAATTGAAATCAAATCTAATAATGCACCAGAATAATACATTTCCATACAATAAAATACATTTTATATAAAGATGTTTTTAAAATATGTATATGTTAGCAGGTCATCTTATGTACATGTGTTGTATTAGTTTAGTTAGCCCATTATGCGAGTATCGAGACGACATGTCGTCTGGACAACGTTTTCAAACATTGACCAGACGACATATGTCGCCTGCATATGTGCAGACGACATATGACGTCGGCCCTTTGCAGACGACACCTATTCATATGACATATGTCGTCAGCAAAAGTCAATCTACAGAGACAACATGTCGTTTGGACAACATTTTCAAACATTGACCTTATGTCTTTGACCAGAAAAGCTATACAGATGACAAGTTGTCTGCATAGGCTCGGCCGGAAAGGGGGAAATATTGGCGGTATATCGAATATCTATACCGACGACATGACGTCAGGAGGAATTAAAAAAATATTTTTGATTTATTTTAATTTTTTGTCGCAGAAAAGCAATACGATGCCGTTTTGGTAACCCTATTCAGACGACATGTCGTCGGTATAGGGTGCTTAAAAATTAATTTCGATTTATTTTTTACGATGTCGTTTTGGTCACGCTATCCAGACGACATGTCGAAAAGGTGGGACCGATCTGCATGAAAACCCTTATTTTATTTTATTTTATTTGTAATGACGTGAAGTGTAACGACGCCGTTTTCGTTTACCTATGTCGTCTCTATAGGGTTTCCCTATAACAAAACACGCTTTCAGTCTTCATTTTCCAGTCGGCTGCCCTTCCATTTTCCTCTCAAGCTTCGACGATCGCACGTAGTTTCCGACATTCCACTTCATCGGCCAGCTAAAATGTAAGGGTCTTGGTCCTTGATTTCTTCTTAATTAGTAAGAACTTGAGTTTTTACTCTGATTTTGGGGGATTTGTTTCCGGTTTTGGAGCCCTAAAATGCTGCCATCGGCCGGACAAGAACAGTGACCACCACCATAGAAAACGATTTCCGATGATATACCTATCTTCACCACCGATTTTAAGGTTGGTTTTTTGATTTTTTTCCCTACTTAAGGTAGTTACGTGAATGTAGTTCTTTTTTTTCTTGTTCCTTCAATACACCATGATATATATATATATATATATATATATATATATATATATATATATATATATATATATATATATATATATATATATATATATATATATATATATATTCGGAGGAATGAAAGTGTGTTTTGGCATGAAAATGAAAGTGAAGTTATATAGGCATGATTTGTATATGTTCATTGTGGTATGATTGTATGAAATTGAATGTATGTTGGATTTTGAAATTTGATGAAAATTGGAATTGGATGAAAATTGGATGAAATTTGGAATTGTATGTTTGATTGTATGAAATTGGATGAAAATTGGAATTGTATGTTTGGTTTTGCTTTTGTATGATGTTTGATTTTTTATTTAGATATAGACATTTGTATTGTATGTCTAAAATGAAATAAAAATTAGAATTGAATGTATTGTGTACATGTATGATTATGTGATATTTAGGTTTAATAGTTTGAGTGTATATAAGAAAGTGCATTTTAAGGTATGAAAGTGCTTAATATGGTTTCAAAGTGCTTAATTTTGTTAGTGACTTGATGTTCGTCATTACAACTTTAGCATAATCAGGTTATTAATAACAACGTACTTTTAGTAATTTAAAATTAATTATAAAATAAAGTTGAATTAATTTTAAAAACATCAATAAAATGAAAATATTGAATTACTTGTAAAATCAAATTAATATTAATTTTAAAATAAAATTAAATAAATTATGAAATCAAATTAAATTACTTTTAAAATCAAATTAGTGACTTAATGTTGGTCATGACAACTCTATCCAACTAGTCTGATTTTTACTTCTCGAGTATATAATTTTTATATACTTGTGAATACTCTATCCGTTCTCGGGTATATATTTATTTATCCAGCTCAAATACAATCTAACTTTCGATAACTATATATATATATATATATATATATATATATATATATATATATATATTAATAATGAAACAACAGTGACGATCGATAAGAGTTGGATTAGAGAGAACCGAATGTCTTCAAAATACTTGGAAGGTCTTCAAAACTTTATGAAGATTGCTGAGAAACATGTCAACTCTAAAGGCAAAGTGCGTTGCCCGTGTAGAAAGTGTGTGAGTTCGTATCGACATGTTTAACCTACGGTTTATGCCCACTTACATGACATTGAGTTTCTAGAAACATATACTACGTGGATTCATCACGGTGAGAAACATGTAGGTTCTTCGGATTTAAGCTACAGTTCGACTCGAAGAACAAACACGCCCACAAGTAATGAGACGTTTGATGTAATTGATGACGTTATGGCAGAACAAAATACAAATGAAGAAAATATAGACGAGGAGGGACGAGGTATAGACCCAGAATTTGATGATTTGTTTGAGGAGCTTAATACCAAATTATACCCTGAATGTAGAGATATGTCTGCCTTAAACGTTTTGGCAAAGTTGTTGCATATTAAAGTGATCAATAGATGGACAAATAGTTCGTTTGACCAACTTGTAGAGTTACTAAGAGCCGCTTTCCCGAAGAGCAAGATTCTAGCTTCACACTATGAAGCTAAAAAGAAGTTAAGAAAGATAGGGTTAGGATATCAATCAATCCACGCTTGCAAAAATGATTGTGCTTTGTTTTGGAAGGAGAGCGGTTCCATGCAGAATTGCCCGATTTGTAAGGAGAGTAGATGGGTGGACACAAGTACAAAGGGGAAGAAAGTACCCCAAAAAGTGGTGCGGTGCTTTTCTTTGACTCTAAGACTTCGACGAATGTATAGCTCCAGATTCACATCTAAATATATGAGTTGGGATAATATTGGACGCTCAATAGATGGTATGATGTATCATATGGTTGATGGGAAGTCATGGCAAGATTCTGGTCAAAGATATCCAGAGTTTGCTGAAGAACCTAGAAATGTTCGTCTAGGTTTGGCTGCTGATGGCTTCAATCCATTCGGCAACTTTAATAGTACTTATAGTACTTGGTCGGCTATATTAACTACCTACAATACACCCCTATGGATATGTATGAAAGAGTTTTCTTTCATGCTAACTTTGTTGATTCCTGGCCCTAAATCACCCTCAAAGGACATTGATGTTTTCTTGAGGCCTTTGGTGGATGAGTTGAAAATGTTGTGGGCCGAAGGAGTCCAAATGAGAGATGCATCAACCAACACCATATTCAACATGCATGTGATGTTGTTATGGACTATCAATGATTTTCCAGCGCGTGGAAGTTTGTCGGGATGGAGCGGTCAAGGTTATTTAGCATGCCCTTCTTGTAACGCATACACATCTTCCATTCATGTCACCAACAAGATGTCTTATGTTGGTCATAGACGATTCTTGCATATGAACCATAAGTGGAGGCAAAGGTTATTGTTTAATGGTTAACTTCAGAGAAAGCCACATCCAATACGATTTAGTAATACAACTATATTAAAGCAATTGGCTTGTCTCCCTGATCGTATTCTAGGGAAACATCCTGAGCACGGGGGTGCAACAAGAAAGCGCAATGATGAAACAATAAAAAAGAGTTGAATTGGATGAAACGTAGTATCTTTTTTGAGCTTGAGTGTTGGTCTTCCCTCGATATAAAACACAATATAGATTTTATGCATGTTGAGAAAAATGTGGATGAGAGTTTTGTAAGTACTGCATTGATGAATGAAAAAATCAAAGACAAAAAAGAAGCAAGAGAAGACTTGAAAAATAAGGGCTTTCGTCCAGATCAATGGCCAAAAGAGAAAGTCAACAAGGGGGAGAAAGTCAATAATAAGAAGGAAGACAACAAGAAGAAAATAATACTACCACATGCTGATTAATCTTTTAAACCAATTGATGGACAATGATTCTGTCAATTCATTAAAGCGGTGAGGCTAACTGATGGTTTTGGATCGAACTTAGTCCGAGGTACCTGTCTACTGATTTCCTGAGAATACAAGCAGTTTTGAAAGAGAGTATCAGCGTAAAAGCTGGTGAGTTCATAAGCATATTTTTGTAATGAGAACCTGTAAATGAATCAGTGAAAATGTTTGTATATTTTCAAGAAAATCCAATATTTTCTAACATGTGAGTTAGTTGCAATGTTCTATAAAGTATTGCTTCGTATGTCTAATTACCACCAGATAAGTTGTATAATACTGATTTGAATGGAAAATCCCTTTTGTAACAAAACACTAGCTATCATTAGTATGAATAAAATGTTCCGTTTGAAAACCCTGGTTATTACCAGTATGTATAGTAGTTCTATTTCTCGAAAAGAAACCATGTATTTTCCATACTTATGCTAAATAAGCATTGTTCATGTAAAGTATATTACTTGTTGAAATATACTAACTGATATGGCGCGAATCGGGTGCCAACAAGAAAGCCAAATATAAATGAGTTCATACCCCTAGCTTCTACTCGTGAGTTTTATGACCATACTAACTGATATGGCGCGAATCGGACGCCAATATCCTTTATGACTTTGACACCCGTAGACCTGCCGGTCCTACTGTAACTAGCAGCAAGGTGCGGGATTGTCAATCTCATATAGATCTATACACAAACTCACACTCTCCCTCAAGGAGACTCTGGTTCATAAGGGTAGTCTTCCACTAGTACATGTAATTGTACCCAAAGACGTGTCTCTCAACTAGATTAACGACTTCACAAGTAATAACATGGGAAATCCTTTTCATAAATGTTGGAGAAGTTTATAAAAGATAAGTTTTTAAATCGTTTAATAAATTTCCAAACTATCCCTATTATAGTTTGTATGATTGTATATGTATAACCATGTATTGAATTCCCAAACTATACCCATTATAGTTTGTATGCTTGTATATGCATAACCATGTATTGAATTTCCAAACTATACTTATTATAGTTTGTATGTTTGTATATGTATAACCATGTATTGAATTCCCAAACTATACCCATTATAGTTTGTATGCTTGTATATGTATAACCATGTATTGATCTGAAAACTATGAGATTACGCATGTAAGTTGAAAACGTCCCTTATGGTCAGCATGTTACACGAAGTATATAAATATTTTATAAAACATGGAAAGTCCTTAGGTTATATGGATTGCATAAGTTTTAAACTTGTTGAAATTCTTACAGTATAATGTTTACAAAATCATTTATATTTGGCTTGTATTCCCCCCTGAAAACATGAAAAATAGTAAAAGCATAGGGGTATGAACTCACCGTTAGTCGTGTGCAAGCGTCGAATCAACGAACCGGAAAACAAAGACCCTCGAGTTTGTTGTATGTGTCACTTAACGGAATCCTAATAACAATTAAATACATATATGTATCTAAATTAGCGATTTCGTTAGATAAAGTGTTAGAAAAACAATTGCTTTCGGTTAAGGAATGTTACCGGGACTTGATTAAATCGAGGAAAGTGGGTTTGTCACCATTTAAGAGGTGTGTACGTCCGTGAACTGGAGTTTACGGCCGTGAAGAGTTTACGGCCGTGAACTCCTCTTTGAAGGGCTTACGGCCCTTGCAGATTTGAAGGGTATACGGCCGTACACTCAAGAACAAGGGTGTTTAATTTCGAAGAAAACGTGTTCCAGATGCTCCAAATCGACTCCAACTGACGATTTTTGATGATATTCGGAAGAAAAGAGGTGTTTTTAGCGTGTACGGTCAGGGGTTCTAGAGAGAGAATGAAAGAGTTTTCAGCCAAGAGTGTTCAAATGAGGGTGGGGGTCCCGTATATATAGGCCGGGGGTATAGTCGGTGGTGGGGTCCACCTAGCACCAACCGTGAACGGGTTTATGGTTGTAAACAGGTGTGCGGCCGTACACTCACTTAGGCCGAAAACTAATAGTTTTTCAAGGAATCTTCAGGTTTTTCGTGCGATTTTGATTCCGACTCATATATAAATTTAATTATATAAAACTAGATGATTTTCTATATCAAGAAGTTTGATGGAAACTCAATAAAATTCAATTTTTATTAACGGAAATCGGTTAAAGGTAACGGAAAAAGGTTCGGGTTGTCACATCATCCCCCCGTTATAGGGAATTTTGTTCCAAAATTCAAACATAAAATACAAATCATCAAGTCGGAAAAAGAAGAGGGTATTTCGTTGTCATGGAATCTTCTTGCTCCCAAGTGACTTCAGGTCCCCGCTTGGCATTCCAGCGGACCTTCACTATAGGTATGCAACTTTGTTTTGTTCGCTTGTCTTCCCGATCCATGATTTCGACTGGTTCTTCCATGAAATTGAGGTTCTCGTTGATCTCGATCTCGTCAAGAAGGATCACAAGGGTTTTGTCGGATAAACACTTTTTAAGGTTCGAGACGTGGAAGACGGGAGGAATATTGTTAAGCTCTTGAGGTAAACGAAGTTTGTATGCTACGGGACCGATCCTAGTGAGGATCTCGAATGGTCCTATGTATCTCGGATTCAGTTTTCCATGCTTTCCAAAGCGTATCGTGCCTTTCCTGGGTGAGACATTCAAAAGAACACTGTCACCAACCTGAAACTCCAAAGGTTTCGTCTCTTATCAGCATGACTCTTTTGTCTATCTCTTGAAGCTTTTAGTCGTTCCCGGATTTGTATGATCTTTTCTGTAGTTTCTCGGATGATTTATGGGCCTGTGAGTGTGCTATCGGGGGCTTGACCTTTAATTAATTGCATTTCGCCCACCTTAGCCCAGCACAGAGGCGATCTGCACTTACGGCCATAGAGAGCTCCAAATGGCACGATCTTAATGCTGGTATGGTAGCTGTTGTTGTAGGAGAACTCGACCACGAGCAAATGGGTGTCCTACGACTTACCAAAGTCTATGACACTTGCCCTCAACATATCTTCCAATGTTTGAATGGTCCTCTCACTCTGACCGTTTGTCTGTGGATGGTAAGCTGTGCTCAAATCTAGTTTATTTCCAAGAGCCTTTTGTAGTGACCGCCAAAATCTCGAGGTGAATCTGCTATCCCATTCGGAGATAATGGACACGGGAACACCATGCAGACAAACTACCTCTTGAATATGGATTTGTGTTAGTCTCTATGATTAAACTTGAACCATTGGACGAGTGGTAGTTCTGGAGGGTTTTTTGGGTATACTTCGGAAAGGTTTCGGAGGGTAAGGTACTCCTCGCATGAGTACTTCGGGGTCTAGAATATGAGAGAGGCGATTCAGAGATCTGTGTCAGTTAAGGAGGCGGTTTTTCGTAATACACGAACTTGGTATGGTGAGGACAACACCAATCCTTGTCGAATGACTACGCCGAACTTTCTATAGAAGCAAGTGATGAGTCGTTTTAAAGGAGATGTCTATTTTAATGATGGTCTATCCCGAGTGTGTTCGACAACGCATTATGTGTAGGCTTTCTAGTGCTTTCTTGATATTACCACTACCACAAATCGTACTGCAAAAAGCGAGTACTATCAGTGAAAGTGCTTCGATAATCTGTGATGATATTTTATATTATGATCCTTCTCGGTACCTTTATGATTGCTTGGCATATACAAGTTATGTATAATTAAAATGAATAAAACGGTTGACTGAGATACTCTGCCCTAAATCCACAACCAGACAAGGAACAGGAATTAAGGTGGAATTATTCACTCTAATTCTGCAAAAATCTTAGCTATGCATAACCCTGATGTATGTACCAAGCCATCATAGCTCACCTGCGCTGATCTTTAGTTCTCTTATGGATGTCGTGACTTGTTCGGACGAGTGAGTTATTTATAATTAGTTTTTATTTTCCTCAAATTTTAATATTAATTTAGATTAAATATTTAAAGTAACTTTATCTAGAAGACGTACCAAAATCTCAAAAAGGGAGGGGTTCCTCGTTGCTCTTATATGTCATCGCGTTACACTCCTCCTTCTCCTTTTTCATTTCTCTCCGTCGGACAGTCTCTCTTGAAATACCCCATTTCTCCACATGCAAGGCATACTTGAATTATACTAGCATCGGGAGTTGAAGTGATGTGTTGAGTCGGGGTCCTACGGAAGCGAGCTTCTTCGCCATTTTTAGTCATTGAACAATCTCTTTCGAAATGTCTAGATTCGCGACAACTATAACAGACCTGACTCACTCCCACGCCGAGAACTTGGGTAATTGATCGTGCCGGTGCCTTGCAGAATCGGGTGGTGTGTCCTTGTCTGTTCCAGTTCTTACATCTCATTTTTCAGCATTTTCCTAAGTGGTGGAAGTTGCATTTCTTGCATTATGATAGATTTCCAGCATATTGTCGTACTGGCATTGGTACTGTAGTGGCAGATGTCGTGGCTGTAGAAGTTGCCATAGGTTGTTGTCTCTTGGCAAGTTTTTGAGATAACTTACGCTCCTTTTTTTTCCAAAATTTTCGTTTATTATTCTTAGGTTTGTGAGCTGGAGTATCATCATGGCTAGGCCCTTGTCGGTTTCCTTGGGTTTTACTATGGTTGGAATTGTTGAGACTGTTTCCATTCTCGTTTGGGTTGTTGGCATTGTATTGCGCCATGACAACTGTGACATCGGTTGTGACTGTGGTCTGAAATGTAGCGAAGTCTATCTGCAGAATTGGTGTCTCGCCAGTTGGTTGGTTACCTCCTTATGAAGGCATGGTTCTACGGAATAACGAGAAACGATCTTGTGAGTAACGACGGTCATTGTTAGTTCTACTTATAAATTTCACGCCTTGAAGGACTACCCTGAATGGTTCTAATAACATTCCTGAAGTGTATTCTATGGAAGTGGGTATTGCACGAGCGTTATTTAAGCTAAGATATACTGGTTTCCGAGAGTATCATGATCCGACTTCTATAGTGTTCTGATAACCATCCATAAAGGCAGTCTATATTAAATAAACTTTTGGAGTTGAAGTGGTTATACTTGAATGAATTTCTGACGAGACGTTTGTGAGGTGGCATTTCTCAGTTATAAATTTCAAAGATGAAATAGTGGTATGGCTTTGATAGAGTTACTCAGTTTGCATGATACTAAACTAGAATAAATTTTTGATAATGACGGTCTTTAACTGAACTAAGATTGTTGTCACTGTAGTTAGTATTGAGACTACACAGAGTTCGGAAATTTTGACCTAGGATTAGGTCTACAACATACCAACGGAGGGAAATTTCGATAGTATAAACAACTAGTGAAACAGTACTTGCAAGACGGGAATGTTTATAGGGAAAAGTGCTACTTAGAGCATAGATGTAAGTCCCTAATTTGCCTGTGTATCAATCAGATTCGTTTGATGGTGCGGAATCTCAATCAAACGAATGATGTCAGATCAAATAGAAGAGAAGGAGAAGAAGAATAATATGAATCTATGTATGAATTGATTAGAATGAAAATCCAGATACAAAAGATTCACACACACAAATCTTCTCTCTAGTTTCTCTCTTGGCCGTACACTCCTTACTGTTCATCAATCTGTTCCTCACACCCTAACACCTATATATATACAAGGGGAACATGGGCTTGGTGGACATGGGTCGTAAATGGGTTTACGGCCGTAAACCTGTTTACGGCCGTAAACACATTCGTAAACACCTTACGGCCGTAAACACCAAGTTGTTTACGGTCCAAGACACAAAAATACATTTTTCTAGAAAAGTAAAGTATAAACCATATTTTTGACCCAACAATCTCCCCCTTGGTTTATAACTTTCTTTTCTTAATTGACCCAACAAGCTCCCCCCCTAAAAAGTAGTTGTTCTTCTTGTCAATCTTCAATGGGAGCTTGGCTTCAGCTTTAACCTTCGATTTCTTCATAGCATCAGGATGAACATGATGAATCTTCAATGAATGACTTCATCTTGAGCACTTGAGCTTTTCTTTAAGATTTGACATTGAACGCACATTGGGTGAGGAGGCTTCTTGTACTGATTCTTGAAAGATGGCACTTTCAACTTGAGAATCTTCAGAGATAACATCAGAGAGAATAAATCTTCTGGATCACTTCAGCAGGTACAACGATAGCAGCAGAATGATTGAGGAGGCTTCAATGCAATCTATCACATAATCTTCAATTTCAGCTTCACCTTGCTTCTGGAGTTGACAAATTGAATATTGAAAGAATAATCTTCATTTCTTGCTCCTTCGAATGCGAATTCTTCGATGCTTATGGATGAAGCATTGGCTCTAAAATCTTCGACACAAATTCTATGAGTCTTATCTATACCTGAAATCACTTTTCAAGACAAAACAAAACTAAAAGAAAACTTAGCACACAAATTAAAACAAAAACAAAAATATTTTTGGATTTTTGATTTTTCTGAACAAGAAATAAAACAGAAATAACACTATTTTTGGATTTTTAATTTTTCTGATTTTTCTTTGATTTTTGAATTTTTCTGATTTTTTTTAATATTTTTATTTCATTATTTATAATTTTTTAATTCTCCCCTAATATTTAAATTAAAAGAAACTATGAAAAATTTAACAAAAATAAAATTGATATCTAACTTTAAGAGTGATTTGGGATCAAAGTTTTTAGACGGCCTTTATCTGCTTGTCGGTACCTTCTATCTTCACGTCTTTATTTGGTCGATCATTGGTATTGTGGTCCACTTAAACACGAAAAATTATGATTGATTTAGGACATACTATTTGATACAAGACAAGGTGAACTTAAGTTCCTAGATATTATATCTAATCCTAAGTTCCTCGATACTATATCTTAAGGACCATTCAGCTGACAACGACCAGGGATATTGTTGTCCACCTAAATTGAGCAGCGAGATCTACAGACAATCTGTATGTGTTCAATTTTAAGTGTACTAGAACATGTTTCCCACTTCCTGATATGCCCCATCCATCAAGAACTTCCAGAGTACTCCTTACACCAGGTGAGCAGACAATCATTCAGAGAGAGGACAGATTCAGATTGCTATCACTTATTGTTTTAGGAGGGGTTGAGAAGTAGAAGGTTGCATATGCTGTGTAACAGGTCAGATTGGAAGTCACGCAAAGGAGACAGCATATGGCTAACAGATAAGAGGAATTTCATATATATAACATGCAGAGAAATAGAGTTGCATATATTGTGTACCAGGTCGGATTGGAAGTCAGGCAAAGGAGACAACATATGACTAACAGACAGAAAGAAAGAAAACGATTTTCTACAGACCTAATTTATCGGAATTTACCAGTCGCCCCATGTAACCGGAATTAAGGACAAAATCCGCACATCGAGGAAAAGTGAATCCACAGTTCTAGATACGGGTTATTTAATGTGACCGGTAGATTCCCATGTATATCTCCCTGCTCAACCTATCCGAGCGTCGTGACATCAGGTTAAACGGATCTAACTAGGTCAAAGTTTGTCAAGTCCTTAAATTCATTAGGTTCAACTTTCCCTAGTCAAGTCCATTTAAAATTTTTCGTGCCTACCAGCGCCTCGAGCACAGAGTGTAGACAATTCAACTTAGGTACGTTACGCCGATTCAAATTGCCCGTTATCACTTGCTAATTTCATTTCCCAAAACCTTTCCTGCAAGCACATTCCATTAACACCACATTTTTTATTTTCTGATTTTCTAATGTTTTTGGATTTTTTAAAATTTTAAAATTTTTGTTTTGTTTTTATTTCTCCCCCTAAATTTGTTCATAGGAGAGAAACGAAAGTAAATGCGCAAATTTAAACTATCCTAAAACAAAAATTAGTCATTAAAGCGAATCAACTTAAGAAAAACTCAGGAGTATAAAGAAGAAAACGCAAACCGCAATTCACCGATTGAATCTGCATTCAGAAGGTCTGAGAACAGCAAGCATAATCTCAGAACAGATCTGAAAATTCATCATATCATTAAGCACTAACCCCATTTGTGATCTCTTCCTTTCTTCCCTTCCCGCAAAAGGACACATACTCTCAAGCAAAGGTCAAAATGTTGCACAGTTGAGAGATGTCTCCTATCATGTGCCTGGAGCAGCCACTACCACCAAACCGAAGTATGATGATATGCCTCCATAACTGCTCCGACACAGAGCGGGATCAGTTGGTCTTTGGAACCCAGTCCATTTTGAAACTGGGTCGACCTTTGTCATCAATGCATGTTACTCTCTCCCATGACATATCCTGCTTATCACAAACAGAAGATGTAGAAATATTAGAATCATTAATTGATTTGGGAGATTGAACCTTTGGTAACCATCTATATTCGGGTTTAACCCATTTCTTGTTGGATCGGATGGGTTCCTCGGCACTTGCTTTTGATCTGGATGTCGGCCGTTGAGATGACTTTGACCTAACTGGTCTTTGTTTCACTGGAGCATCTCTTGGATTGGGTTCCTTGGCCGACATTTCCTTCTTGCCTTTGGGATTTTGATTCTTGTCCTTTGGAGTTTGATTCTTGGCCTTGGAAGATTGATTCTTGGCCTTCTACGCGTTCCAGTCACCATTGTCTGAACGTGACCTAGAGAGGATTCTTTTGAAGTATTTCCCACTTGGCGCGTTTTGCCATCCTTCAACGTTGTAGGGAACGTATGCGCGATTAGGACAATTTCTGGCAATGTGTCCAGGTGTTCCACACTGAAAACATGTCTTTTTCTTCACTGTGAAGTTGTTTCTTCTTGCCCCTGGTGGCGTGTCCATGCCTTGTCTCTTGTTGTTCCCACATGCACAATTGCAACAGGCACTCTGTTGCGTTGGAATTGGAGGCCTGTATTTCTTAATGGCAGGTTTGTAAGGAGTAACAGAATTCGAAGCAACAAATTTTGAGTTCAAAGAGTCATTGGTTTGTTCAGTAGTTCTCTCCTTGTTCTCATCTTCTGCTACTTTACCTGCACATGAAGTAGAAACACTAGTATCTTCAACCTGAATACCTCCTGACACAAATCCAGATGGTTTGCCATATTGAAGATGTGCCTCCCTGTCAATTTCTTTATGTGTCATAGGGATGGATGTGTAGTTATGATTGAAAGGTGGAGGAACACTATCATACCCTAGACCCTTGTTTTGATTATCTTTGAATTTTAATTGGGTTTCAAATTAAGGACTCGACTGTCTGACTTGACGCAGTATAATTTTTGAAACTGACATCTGTTTTTCCACACTTAAGTTTCAATGTGTCAAGTTCTTCAGTTACATCAGCAAGTTGTCTCTTAATATAGTCATAATTTTCACACTTGTTGCTATACTCTTCCTGATGTTTCCTAAAGTCCTTGGTTTTTGCTTCTAATTCAGCCTTCAAGGGTTTCTGTCCTTTCCTGAGTTGATATCCTTCATATCTCAGGTCCTCAACTTCTCTTTTTAATAAATCAATTTGTTCCCGAAGAAATTTAATCGTAGTTTCACAAACTGGAGTACATGTAACTTCAGTGACCGGAATGTTTTCAGAACTCATTGTTTTTCTACACTTCAAAGCATCAAGTTCTACAATTACATCAGCAAGACTAAGATGATTGAGATCTTTTGTCTTCTTGATGATAGTCACGTTCATATCCCACGATTTCGGAAGTGAATTCAGTAGCTTTTTGTTTATCTCAGATTTGGACAAGAAGATCTTAGATATATTCATCTCAGTAGTGAGTGTGGTAAATCGCTGCAACTGAGTTTCGAGGGTTTCTCTAGGGATATAATCGAAAATGTTCAAATTTTGTCTTAACATATCCTGACGAATCTCTTTCATGTTTTCAACTCCTCTCGTAGACCTTAAAATCAATTAAAAAGCACAACTAGAAGCTAAGATAAAACTTAAACGTCAAATTTAAAAATGCCCTTTTTCTCAAAAGTCAACCTTAAAAGTCAAATTTAAAAAGTCAAACTCAAAAGTCAAACATGAAAAAAAATCAAACTTAAAAGTCAAACCGAAAAGCTAGGTTTGAAAATTTAAAAGTCAAACGAGAAAGTCAAAGTTTAAAATCAATGGTCAAACCTGAAAGTCAAAGTCAAAATTTTAAAATAAAAAGTCAAAAAAATAATTTTTTTTTTATTATTTTTTATATTATTATTATTATTATTATTAATTTTAATTTTTTTTAAAAGATGAAAAAGGAATTTAAAATTAAAAAGGAATTGAATTTTGGGTTAAAAGTGTTAAAATAGGAAAACTTGCTGCGAAAAAGACGGGTTATAGTTTAAATTTCGAAGGAAAGGAAAAAGATGCAAGCTGGTTCAACTGGTAAGACGCCTTGTTGATGATCTAGAGGTCCTGGGTTCGATCCCGGGCACCCTCAATTCCTTTCCGATTTTTTTATGAAGGCGTTGATGCGAGCTGCTGCTTAGCCGGCTTCCCTTGCCGCGATCCGAGCCGGGCCGAAATCTGAGTCGAGGCCGCAAACTCCAGCCACAATCCTCCAGCGACCGTGAACAGTTTCCGGCCACAAACTCCGACCGTGAACTCCGAAACCCTAGCCGCCGGCCGCAAACTCCTCGCTGATTACAACAAAAAACAACGATTTTCGACTTTGAAGCTCCAAAACTCGATCAAAAACCCTTTTTTATGAAAAACACGAAGAACAACCCTCCCCCCCCCCCCCTTATTTTTCAGAGATCTATCCAAAAACGCAAGAATATTTCGAAAATAAGATCAAATAATGCTCCAAATCTGATAAAATTGACTGATACAACCAAGCTATGATACCAATTGTAAGTCCCTAATTTGCCTGTTTATCAATCAGATCCGTTTGATGGTGCGGAATCTCATTCAAACGAATGATGTCAGATCAAATAGAAGAGAAGGAGAAGGAGAATAATATGAATCTATGTATGAGTTGATTAGAATGAAGATCCGGATACAAAAGATTCACACACACAAATCTTCTCTCTAGTTTCTCTCTTAGCCGTACACTCCTTACTGTTCATCAATCTGTTCCTCACACCGTAACCCCTATATTTATACAAGGGGAACATGGGCTTGGTGGACATGGTCCGTAAATGGGTTTACGGCCGTAAACACAGCCGTAAACACCTTACGGCTGTAAACACCAAGTTGTTTACGGTCCAAGACACAAAAATACATTTTTCTAGAAAAGTAAAGTATAAACCATAATTTTGACCTAACAATAGATATGAAGGCTATTCCTTAAACCAAAAGAAAGGATGAGTAAAGTATCTCCAACTGGCGACGGGCACCCCTCTGACGAATCCTTAATTCGGCCAGTTAACGCTCCACATCAAGGAGGTGTCGTTCATACACTGTCTGGCGTGCACGGAGCTCTATGACATTAGCTCGGGTTCCAGCTCGCTCTTGTTGTAGAACTTCATTATCTCTCATAGCTCTTCCATGGGCAACCTCAAGGCGATGAATGTGATCCATACTAGCGCTTGAATCCGCCTCAAGTTCCACAATTCGATGAATGGCCGCCACACTTAGCTCAACATTGCGAGCCACTCGGTGAACCAGGATTGGAAGGGCCCTGTATATGGGGCCTCCCTCATTCAGATTGTAGAAGTTGCGGTCTCCGTTGTATGGGAGGGGTTGGCCCTTCTCGTGTCTCCACCTATTCAGACTCTCAACCCACATAGGCGTTGGACCTTGGAATTCAAGTCGGTGGTTAGGATTTGGTATTGGGGCCACTTGAGGTAGATTCTTGACTTCAGGCTCTGAGTCGGCCTCTTCAGGGAAGTGTTCTACGAAGTCATCGTCCAAAGCAATTTCATGATTTTCTTCTTGCTCTGTCTCGAGCCATCCATAATTTCCTTGGTTGGGAAAGTATGGGTCGCCAGGGAGATTGAATCCAGCCATGTTATCTATGCGAGAATAGGGATAAAAGAGATAGTCAATAGACGTCTAATCTAATAATACTTCTATAGTATTGTAATTGTATGCTCGATACTTTGTTGTTATCTTATAGTAACTAAAATACTCCTATAGTATTTTAATGTTGTATGTTCTGTTCTATCGATCTCTTGTTTGATATATCTATTGGGTTTTGGTATACTACAACATCCTATGGTGCACATACAACCCTAAATACCTTGGATCTATGTTTTCACTAATTATACATGCAAATGGTTTCCAATGTATTAATCTTACAACTAGCATGCATTTAACATAAAAATATAATATACTAGTTAGTATGACATACCTTTTGATGGAGCTTGAATTCTTGGTGTATTTGGCCTTAAAGAGCTTAGCCCCAATAATGTGGAAGCCTCAAATGGAATCACAACACACCATGGACAAAGGATGAAATTGAGAGAGAATTTCATGCACACAAAAGACACCATGAACTCTAAAAAGATACAAGTGGCGATTTTGGGCAATGAAGTATCTATTTATATGTGGGATTTCTAGGGTAATGGATATAACCCAAATCCATACCCATGGGTTTTATGATCCACGGTTCATGTGGCCCAACTCTTTATGTATCCATACATAAGCTTGGTCCAACATGGATCATAAGCCCAACACATATAAATATAACTAATTATCATAATTAGTCCCCATAGATTTAATTAGTCTCTTTCGACTACTAAATTAATTCCAAATTAATTCTTGATCAATACTAATTAAAACATATGATCTCATATTAATATATTATTACTTATAATATATTAACAAACCATAAATAACCTTCTCTCAAAAGTCCATCCTAACAAATTGTCCTGATGATATGCAACCCAACTGGACCATGCTACTCTCGGGTCGAATACATACCAATAATATCTATGGGCTTAGACACCTAATCCAACAGTCTCCCACTTGGATAAGTCTAAAACTATTATTCAAGTATGACTCCGAGATCCCGACTAGTAATCGTAGCTCTTAAAGCCGCTGTCAGACTCTGAACAAATCAAATGACATGTCCATTAGATAAGGGATCATATATTCCTCCATTCTAGATATCATATGGACTGAGACATGGATTATAATCATTCTCTCTGTCCCTTTGTTGTTTCCTGATTTCTGATTTATGACGACTGACTAATTGAACAAATCAAATCAGTCCAGGCCCGGCCGAGCACTTACGTTTATCATCACTAAATCATCGAGGGGCCCACAGATATCGCTTTTATCCCAAAGGTAAAAGGAATGGATAAACTTCGACTCATATGGCTTGTTCTACTACTTGTTGAATCATACACAAAGGCACGTTTTATAACATCGAGTTACCAATGCATTTTTGTGCAATAAATGTATAACCTACTCATAGTAACAACTCATATCTCTAGGTTTGAAGAATATAAGATATTATCGTCTCATGATCACTCGTGATAAAATCCATGAAGTGATTCCAATGAGCGGGGGTTGAATCCAATACTCAGAACTTATGAGCACTCATGAGTGTTGTAGCCCTTTGTCCAACATCTTAGACCTCAACAAGCCAACCCATGACAGTCTTAATTCATATCTACTTCCAACATATAACCGACTGTGGATGGTTTGAATAACTTAGTCATCCAGAACAATGACCTAGTTTATTCTGGAAGTCAAAACATGCAAAATGAAACACAAGAATAATTGAATCGAATATGGTATCAAAACCTATGAACATAAATAAAACACCTTTTATTTATCACCATATGATTACACATTATTCATTGTATACTGTTTCAGCTATCAACTTTATTCTTGAATTTAAAACAATAGTTGTCCCATGCTCCAAGCATGTACACTATGTTTTCTAAACACTAGTCATGCCATACACCAAGTACGCATACTATGTTTGTCTATAATCTTTACTTTGTGAAATAGATCAATTGAACATAACTCCAATGATCCTTTTTTCATAGTCCCAAATCCTTACTACAAATGCAAGAATTCCAAATTCATGCCATTTACTAAAATCTGTTAGATTCTAAACTTATATGCATTGATCCTCTTGTAATGATTATGCACAAAGTCAGAAAGACTTGACAACAAACATTACAGAGCATTCCAATGGAGATCAACTCCTTGGAAACATCCTTCTTGCATTAAGTTTCCTAATCTTACACAGATTGGATAATTTCTAACTTTTAAACATTTCCATATTCCATTTTGACTATCACTTCTGAACAAGAGTTGCCTCCTTACAGATTATGTCAATATGGTCCTTCCAGAATTATCACTATACTTCCAACTGTCCTTGAGCAACTAATCTTTGGTAAACCTTAGATTGTCCTCGACAATTGTTTAATCCTTTTAGTCATATCCAATTCTAGACCTTTTCCCTTCTTAATGCCCCATGCATTTGGAAAATTTTAGAAAGGATGAATATAGCACATGCAATCGATCCTATATCCGAAGCATATGGGACACGATTCATGATGTCTCACATAAAGACTAAACCAATCTTTTTCTATAATATTTCCATTTCAATTTGCCAAGTTCTCATAATTCAGATTATGAAAAGGGATGCCGTAATCATAATCGAATTTTAGAACGCAAATAATGGACCCATATATTAGAATTTTCTTATGTTGAGTCATTCCAACATAACATTCATATATATACTTGACTAAATACGATTAAAACCTCAATCTAAGCTTTTAGATTTGAGATGAAGTATAATTTCCTCTCTCTTAATTATAGCTAAACAACTTTTTCCCAATTGAAACCTTTTGTTTTCTATAATTAACATTGCTTACTTGCAACCTTTATCATAATTATCATGCTCCCACTAACATGATGATTATTAGCATAACACTTATGCTCCCACTAGCGTTGACATGTACTCAGAAATCAGCTGAACTTCTAGAAAGAAAGTCAATAAAGTATTGTTTTCTGCTAAAGTTCAGATTTCTGATACTAGATTGCTTTGATAAAACTTTATCAATATCATACACCTTATCTTAGATAGCTCGCAGGCGTGTCTAAACACTTTCAAAACTATGAAAATGGATGCCGTAATCATAGTCTCAATTGTTTAGACCTTTGCCACTTCTCACAAGTCCATTTTAGTGTGCCGGTTAACCACACAGCTCCACTAACGACTTTGAGAATGCAAATATCACAATTGCTATCTACTTCAAATCTACTTGATGGAAGTGTTTCCGCATCATCATTTTCATTAATCGGAGAGAAACCTTATGACACTTAGATTTAATGGTGTATGTGTTCTTATCCATGTGAATTGTCAAACCATAGTCACAAGACAAGGATAATGACAAATCCAAACTCATATGGACTGAACTCAATCTTAATTTCTTGCCACCTGGCAGCTCAAGGGCCTGCCATTGCTTCCAAGTTGTTGTGCAACCAATTGAGATCTCTAAGAAATCATATGCAAAGCCAAATTTAACTGGAATGGGCACATAATATCTCAACACTATAGGTTATAAACCTCAAGTCGTGTGATATTAAAGAACTTTAGGTTTTATTCTTGATTAGTTCTTGAGACTTTAAAGACCTTTAAGACTCCCACTGTCCTCTTGACATATAAGACTTTCTTGTCAAATATTCAAGAGATGGTGTGGATTCTAATCAAGATAAACACTTCACACAATTGTCCTTAGTTGGTATTTGTTTTATCCAAAACATCACAACTTACGAATTTCAAATGTACAAGAGTAGAAAACTTTTACTCTTACATTTGATAAGTGGTTTAAACCTTCTTTAAGACATGTCACTCAAGTTACAATCTTGGAGTATAACTCTAAGAATTGTTTTTGGAACGAAGTATGAATCATCTTCTTGATTTAACCACTTCAACAATTCATAACTCCTCTTCTTAACTATCAGAATGCACTTAGAGGATGAATTGTGATAAGGTCTCAAAATCATTAAGATGGTCTTAAAACATGATACTAAAGTACTCTCCCATCTTTTCATATTTGAGAAATTTTTATCTTTCTGCCTAAATTGATTCTCTTCGCTCTGCCATACATTGGAACCTTTTCCAATGTCTCAGAATTACACTTAAGCTTGTAAGTATAACCATATTTACTAAGCTATATTAATTATGACGAATAGTCTTATCGATCTTTTGTGGTGGACTCTAGGGATGAGCAACGGGCCAAACCCGGACCAGACCGGCCCGAAGACCGAAAACCCGAAGACCGAAAATCGTGAATTTTCTTACCCGAAAACCAGACCGTTTTTAGATGTATCAGGTTTGGGTTCGGTCCGGTCCGGTCTCGGGTACTAAACCGGGTTTCGGGTTTTGGACCGAACTAGGCTTTGAAATTGGTACAATACGGGACTTTACATAGATCACGTCCAAATGAGGTATCTACAAAAAAAAATACAAACCTTATTAACATTTGGAACAAATAAAAATTACACTATTTAGCACAAAAACTACACTTTTTGTAAAAAAATGCATGTTTTATAAAAAACTGCATGTTTTAAAAAAAAAGAAACAACGTTGTTAATCAAAAACTGCATTTTAATAGCTTTTTTGTGTAAAAAACAGCATTATTTATAAAAAAAAAACTTCATGTTTTTATAAAAAAATTTGCATGTTTTTATAATTTTTTTTTTTTTGCATGTTTGAACAAAAAATAGCATGCTAGATACATTTTTTCTTGTAAAGTGATAGGAATAAACGTTGATTAAGATTTATAAATAATGTTACAATAAAAACATCAAGTTTTATACATAATGTTATATATAACATTAACTAATAATTCAATATCCTTATCTATATATTTTAAGGAGAAAAAAAAATTCGGTCCGGTCCGAGTTAAATCCCGTATTCCGGATAAGGTCCGGCTCAAACCCGAAACCTGATTAGTGGTAAAAACAAAACCCGAAAACCGGCCCATTAATATGTATATCCGGTCCGGTCCGGGTCCGGTCCCGGTTTTTTTCCGGTCCGGTCCGGTCCAACGGGTCATATGCTCATTCCTAGTGGACTCTGACCAGTGCACAAGAATGTGTACCTGATCCCTTAGTCCTTCACTTGACTCACACATCCATGTGAACAAGTAGTTAGTCTTAATTTTTCCAATGCTCGAAAGTTTTCATTCATCATGCTATACAACTTGCATGATTCCAAGTTTCTATCCAACTGAAACTTGGGTGATGAGAATCTTTCCTTACTTGGTAAATTTAGACACTACCACAAATGAAATAATCAAATTCATATTTCCACTCTTGCTCTTAATGGAATCTTATAAGCAACACAGATTTTCACAAATGTCATTGTAAGGATATTTTAAAATAAATAAAATCAAAAGATTTACCTTTTATTTTAGAACTTTGCGGAAAAACTTATCCTTACAATCCATATGAAAACTTGTTGTTATCTATTCCTAACCAAAATATCATAACTCCTAAGAAGTAGCTCAAGAATCTGATCTTCAAACTATGCGATAGAAATCCATCTACGCGATCAGATTCAACATATTCTTTCTTTAAGTTTCTTCACTTTTCTTTGATTCTTAAAACATCAAAATGTGACCCAGTCACATCATGTATCAAGAATCTCAAAATAGAAACTTAGCAGAGTTAGATAGTGGACTTTACTTGAAGTAGAGTCAAACTTATTGACTTTAACATCCTTAGGTAAATTTGGCAGCTTCGCAACCAATGCCCCTTTCTTTGACAATATAAAAATATGGACCCTTTGGTAATGGGACTATCTCAGACTTAGCTTTTCTCTTTACCATTTGGTCAACCAAGTTGACTATGGCCGATCCCTTTCCATTGGGAAGAGAATGCTTTTTCTAGATTTCCAGTGTCATCATTGTCAATGTCCATAAAGTTTTTAGGAAGTTGATCTTAGCAAATAAATAAGATCATTAAGGGTCTTGTCATAGTCTATTTCATAGGTGTTCCAAAAGAACTCATTATGTGACTTAGAAAGTAGTTGAGCCACCAACTTTCTCAAGACTTTGACACCCAATCTTCCGGCTTGTCAATATGTGACTACATCTCCAAGATGTGATCACACATAGACCTTTGCTTGCCAATAGGGCTTGAGTGACCTTAAATGTTTCAGGAACTTATGGGTTAGGAAGAATAATTGGAGGATGTGAAAGAAGTATGATTTCCATGGGACATCATCTTCATTTAGGAAAGCTTGTTTCAAGAGATTTGGGAAGATCATAAATGTCTAAACCAGACATCTTTTGGGAGATATTCAAGATAGTTAATTTAAAGTCCTTAATATAACACCCAATATGAAATATTAAGGCTAGGACCCAACACAATACTTTTATAACTTGGAAGAGGGATGTCGTAATTCAAGCTATAAAATATCTAAAGGTAGGCGAATGACGATTCACCAATTTCCACCATGAAAATGAAATATATATTATTAGGTTTTAATTGGTTTTTGAAACTCCTAGATCTTTGAGATTCATTGAACTGTTCAATGGCATGTTTAAATCTCGAGTGTGCCCTTCAGGGTTTGTGACTGGGATGCGGAGGATCACAAAACAAGGTGTGAAGTAACCATGCAAATTACTTGGTACCCTTAAGTGTTTACCCCTCAGTCGATGTGCCGATTAACCACACACGCTCCATTGATACTATGATAAACATTAAGTTACCCTTTGCCTACCTTGTTAAATATGAGTTAGTGTGCCGGTTAACCACACACGCTCCACTAACCGACTTAAACAAAGTGCAAAGTGTAATTTCATAGATTATGTGACAACCGTCAAATTCTGGTCAATTCAAAGTCAAATAAAGTCAACAAGTCAAACCGGTCAACTCAATTTCACCGTAGGTACTAGAGTTTACGTTATGTAATTTCTAAACAACTCTCTATTCTAATGAGAGATCATAAATCGAAAAGTGCGTACATCTAGATCTCCTCAACCTAAAACTGTGGTACGTGGCGAGCCAAACCGATAAAACAATGTTACATACTCATCGGGAGTATGCAAGATCCTTAAACAAGGCTTAACGGGGTTTACGGACCTTGCAGTGCGAAGCCGGACACTCAAAAAGGTCACCAACGAAACCTCTCTCAATCGTTTTCACTCCATCTCTTCTTATCAGAAATCCCTCCCACTTACCTCTCTGTATGTGAAATCTCTCCAAGTATGTCAAATCTCTCCCAAATCTCTCTAAGAATGTGAAATCTCTCCCACATATCTCTTTGTATGAGAAATCTCTCCAAGTATGTCAAATCTCTCCCAAATCTCTCTAAGAATGTGAAATCTCTCCCACATATCTCTTTGTATGAGAAATCTCTCCAAGTATGTCAAATCTCTCCCAAATCTCTCTAAGAATGTGAAATCTCTCCCAAATATCTCTTTGTATGAGAAATCTCTCCAAGAATGTCAAATCTCTCTAAGAATGTGAAATCTCTCCCACATATCTCTTTGTATGAGAAATCTCTCCAAGTATGTCAAATCTCTCCCAAATCTCTCTAAGAATGTGAAATCTCTCCCAAATATCTCTTTGTATGAGAAATCTCTCCAAGAATGTCAAATCTCTCCTAAATCTCTCTAAGAATATGAAATCTCTCCCAAATATCTCATTGTATGAGAAATCTCTCCAAGAATGTCAAATCTCTCCCAAATCTCTCTAAGTATGTGAAATCTCTCCCAAATATCTCTTGGTATGAGAAATCTCTCCAAGAATGTCAAATCTCTCCCAAATCTCCCTAAGTATGTGAAATCTCTCCCAAATATCTCTTTGTATGAGAAATCTCTCCAAGAATGTCAAATCTCTCCCAAATCTCTCTAAGTATGTGAAATCTCTTCCAAATATCTCTTTGTATGTGAAATCTCTCCAAGAATGTCAAATCTCTCCCAAATCTCTCTGAGTATGTGGAATCTCTCTCAAATCTCTCTCGAAATCTCTCCCAACTTTCTATAATCACTCGGGGCATTCCGACCCTCGAAATTGGCAAAAACAGCCCAAAAGCGGAAGTCTACGTGAAAAACGGGCTTGAGGAACCGAAACCCCTCTTAGGAACCGAACCCTTCTGAGCCGAAGGCTGCTGAACCGAACCCGAAAGGTCCTCTCGGACCCGAACCTCGCATGCCTCAACCGAACCCGAACGTTCGGCACCTTTCGGTTCTGACCATTTCCTCTTCTGATGACTAACCGAACCCTCCCTTCTGATGGCTTGCCGAACCTTCCCTTCTGAGGACCGAGGACCGAGCCCTCGCTTCTGACTTCGGACTGAGCTCCTCGCCCCTTCGTATCCCTCTGTTCGTTTCCGGCTACAATCCTCAGCATGGACCGAGCCTCGGCCTAGGGACCGAACCTCGGCCTAGGACCGAGAGGTCTCGCTGGGAACTCATTTTCTCCCGGTTTTCGCGTAGTTTTGCGTTTAAGGCCCGCTTTTAATTATTTTAACGTGGGATTTTCACCCAAAATCATATTTTAACATAATAAACCCTAAATATTCACAATTTAATCATATTTTCATAAAAATCTTTATTTAAATAATAAAAGCAAGTGGGTAAAGTACAAAGAGGTGGAGTGTTGACTTTGCTTTACCTTATGACACAAGCAACCACTCCCACACCCACTCTATGACCAGCCACACCTCCCCACCTTACCTAGGTCACATCAATGTCCTTTCCACTCAATCATCACTCTTTCCCACGTTTTTGAGAGCTGAATATTCATCCTCTCTCCTCACTTCTCTCATTTGCTCTCATTTCACAAGAAGATCAAACTCTTTTCTCTCTCACTTTCTCTCTCTAGAAATTCGAGATTTCCAGGGCTGATCTTGAGTTTTTCCTCCACATTTGGTAAGCATAATCCATTCACTTTATGATTATCTCAATTATTTCCACTCAAATCATAGATATCTTACACAAACTCCATTATAATTGTGTTAGAGCTTCGAATCTTCAAGGGATTCTTCAAGTGTTCTTGGGTTGAACACTTCTCTTCTTCAACACTTATCTACTGAAATCACTCAAAGTGAGTTCATACCCCTACATTTTCATGTTTTCTCAAGTTTTTAGGGGGGGGGGGGGGGGGGGGGGGGGGAATACAAGTTAAAACACCAAGAACATAACTAAACTTTTCTAACAGCCTTCATCAGAAACGTTCAACCCCATTCACAGACTGTTTTGGACATCTTAAACATTTTAGTTTTCAAAACTGTTTTAGGTGCATGTAGTTCCACTTCTTAGCTTTAAAATGACTACTTGCACATCTCCATACGATTTTTCTACAATTTATGGTGATTTTTACAAAACTGCCTATCATTTCAAACATCAATCCGGACCAGTCTGTGATTATGGACTTTTACACACAAGTAAGAGGTCATTAAAAATTATAATAAAAATTATGAACAAACTAGACTCATAGAAGTTACAGAACTTGATTTGGACATCTTATGATTTTTCTACAAATTTTCCAATAACAGTTACAGAAAACGTTATTAACAGAAAAACACTATAAATTTCATTTCACCTTGTAACATGTTGAGCAAGGTATACATCATTATGTGATTATGTGTTGTTGCAATATATGACAATTTTGTATTCTTATATAGACATACATCAGAAAACAAATGGATCTTTACCTCCACAAGTATGGCAAATATATAGACGATATTACAAGGCTATATCCATTAAAATATAAACATTGGTAAATTATGTCAAGTAAGGCTTATGCTCACTACCCACACACATATTTAATAAACTATAATAGGTATAGTTTAGGGTTATTTTACATAACAAACACATTATTAAAGGTTTACACATACAAAAGGGTTATTACCACTATGGATAATTATGATAAACTATAATAAGTATAGTTAAGCCATTATACCCCCACAAACAAACACGCTAGTTATATTCGGTATAGTTATGGCATATATATATATTACAAACAAAGTGATAAACTATAATAGGTATAGTTTATGTTTCATCTACACTATGAACTTAATTACAAGAAAGGAATTCACCATCACCACCACTTTTGATAAACTATAATATGCATAGTTCATGTTCACTACCACTATCACTATTTGATGAACTATGATATGTATAGGTTATATTCCCCATCACCACCACTTTTGGTAAACTATAATATGCATAGTTCATGTTCACTAGTCACTATCTCTATCCGATGAACTATGATATGTATAGTTTATGTTCAGAGTCACTATTACTATTTCATACACTACACTAGGGTTTGGTTCCGGTTTTTGGATTTAAGTCCACATTAAATTTTCGCATTGTTAGACTTCAACTATAATCGTTGAGCGTATATGCTTGAGTCATATAAGAATTTAGTCTGGATTGGCTTAGAATTGGTGGTGCCCGCCTCATCTCCTGTTCCTCGTCGGGTTGTGGACCTAGGGGCAGACCTACTATATTCAACGTTTTATCTAACTTAAATCTTATATAACTTATATACGTTGGACGATTATAGGGGAAATCTACGGGTCAATCTAGGGTTCATTAACACATCATATAGGAATATTCTGTTTACACTTAACTAAGAAAATATTGGATTTTCTGGAAAATAACTCTATCGATTTTATAAGGAAAACGGTTTCTACTCCAAACAAAACTCTTATGAACTCACCAACTTAATTGTTGACACTCTTTCAAAACTACTTGTATTCTCAGGAAATCAGTGAAACAGGAAAACTTCAGCGCTTTGAGGATGGGACGTTAAACCGTCAACAATTTATTTTTGTCATCATAATGTAATTGATTTAGAAACATGTAAACATGTACTTTGGTGTAACTTTTTCAATTATATTTATGATGGTTGTATTTAGTTTGAGCACTATTATACACGTTGTTGTGATACTGTACATGAAGTCCTCCACCCCCGGACGTTTCCGCCATCCTTGGTTTGGGGGTGTGACAGATTAGCACCTTATTCACTTTTTCCTAAGTAACTAAGATTGGGTATTTATAAAAGGTTTAGTTACTTAGTATTTATCATTAATACTTTTAATGAGGGGAGAATTATAGTCCTTGTCCTACCCGTTTGGCTAACGACCCTCCACCGGTCAAGGAAGCGGTGGGTGAGAGTGGACACCCATTAAACTGCCATTTTATAGGTCAGCTTCGTGAATGAGGCTTACTAACGGTAAGACTGGCTTTGTTCTTATACATACATACATATATATATATATATATATATATATATATATATATATATATAAGTATTAACTTCTAATATTATAATAGTATAAGGGTGTATTTCAAACATTTAAAATACTTGGTGGTTTAATCTATTAATTAAACTATACTCTTAATTTAATTAAACTTAAACCATGTCTTTATGGAATTATTAACTCTTTTAATTAGACACTTTAATTCATTTAATGAAGTCCATAAAGTTTGAACTTTAACTTTTAAAATTCTTGGGTTTGGAATTAAAGTGTATATGGGGTTTGACTTTACAAATTCCAAAACTTGAGGACAAGTTTTGAACAATTCAAAAAACTTATGGTTTCCATAACTTATGAATTTTAAAGTGGTTTAATGGAAAAAACCCTTCAAGTTCCATAACTTGTAGACAAGTTATGGAAGACTTTAAAAGCATTAAAAAATTTGACTCTTCATTTTTTCATAATTTATGTAAATTTTATGAGTTTTTAAAATTCATAAATGTGACTTTTCATGTAACTTGAGGACAAGTTACAAAAACACATATTATGAACAACTTCAAGATTAATTTGGATTGAAAACAACTATCTCATAATTTTTCCTATTAATCTAAACAAACTTATAAACATGAACATTCATAATCAACATTTTTCAAGCATCATATAAACATGTATAAAACTTGAAACTTTGATTATTATCCTTTATTTGGATGAGAATAAACATTACCATAGTATCAAAAAACAAATTTTATGAACAAAAACACCTTGCAGTAATGATTCTAATCCAAAACAGGCCAAAAAACTCGAAGATAAGCTGTCAGGGGGTCCAACTCATCAACTGCATGAACCAACTCGACGAGTTGGATGAATTTCCTCATGGACTTGTCGAGTCTGCTGTCCCGACAGCAAAAAAATCGATTTTTTTTCAGTTTTTTCAGCAACTTGCATCAAGTATAATTGAAAACAACCCATGGCTCTGATACCACTATTGGGTTTTGGTATACTACAACATCCTACGGTGCACATACAACCCTAAATACCTTGGATCTATGTTTTCACTAATTATACATGCAAATGGTTTCCAAGGTATTAATCTTACAACTAGCATGCATTTAACATAAAAATATAATATACTAGTTAGCATGACATACCTTTTGATGGAGCTTGAATTCTTGGTATATTTGGCCTTAAAGAGCTTAGCCCCAATAGTGTGGAAGCCTCAAATGGAATCACAACACTCCATGGACAAAGGATAAACTTGAGAGAGAATTCCATGCACACAAAAGACACCATGAACTCTAAAAGGATACAAGTGGCGATTTTGGTCAATAAAGTATCTATTTATATGTGGGATTTCTAGGGTCATGGATATAACCCAAATCCATACCCATGGGTTTTATGATACATAGTTCATGTGGCCCAACTCTTTATGTATCCATATATAAGCTTGGTCCAACATGAATCATAAGCCCAACACATATAAATATAACTAATTATCATAATTAGTCCCCATAGATTTAACTAGTCTCTTTCGACCACTAAATTAATTCCAAATTAAGTCTTGATCAATACTAATTAAAACATATGATTTCATATTAATATATTATTACTTATAATATATTAATAAACCATAAATAACCTTCTCTCAAAAGTCCATCCTAACAAATTGTCCTGATGATATGCAACCCAAATGGACCATGCTACTCTCGGGTCGAATACATACCAATAATAGTTATGGGTTTAGACACCTAATCCAACAATATCTTGGTAAGTTTTAGGCTTGCTGCAACACTACAATCACTCCCAAACACATGTTGGTCATGTCTCAAATAAATATAGTTGATCAGGCTGTATTCATCATAGACATGATTACATAACTATTCAGGTTTAACCGTAGTGCCCAACTTGACCTAAATACTTTTATGTAATTCTTACTATGTTATAGTTTCTTGTACGTATGTATACTGGTATACTTCTTGTAAAATACTTATATTTTAAAGTATACTTTTAGTTTCAGAGCGCTCCGGCCCCTTTAGTGTTTATAGTTGTATACCATGTAAGGTTCGGTCTATTTAGTTCACTATAAACAATAGCTCTGATATCAATCTGTCACACCCCAAACCAGAACGGCGGAAACGTTCGGGGGTGGATGACGTCATATGTAGTATCATAACAATTGTATCATAGTAATAAAAGTAAACACAACCATTACATTGAATAAATAGAATATTTATTTTAGTTTGATACATAATTTGTATACATCAAAGTATAGCAAAATAAAGATGAGACTCTATACGCTTTGTCTTCTCAAAAGTCTACTGAGGTAGCTGTGTACTGATTTCCTAAGAATACAAGCGGTTTTGAAAGAGAGTATCAACATAAAAGTTAGTGAGTTCATAATCATATTTTTGTAATGAAAACCTGTAAATGAATCAGTGAAAATGTTTGTATATTTCCAAGAAAATCCAATATTTTCTAACATGTGAGTTAGTTACATGTTCCATAAAGTATTTGCTCGTATGTCTAATTACCACCAGATAAGTTGTATAATACTGATTTGAATATAAAATCCCTTTTGTAAGAAAACCATGGCTATCATTAGTATGAATAAAATGTTCTCTTTGAAAACACTGGTTATTACTAGTATGTATAGTAGTTCTATTTCTCGAAAAGAAACCATGTATTTTCCACACTTATGCTAAATAAGCATTGTCCATGTAAAGTATATTACTACGTAAATATATCGTTGTTATCTACTTGCGAGTTTTATGACCATACTAACTGATATGGCACGAATCGGAGGCCAATATCCTTTATGACTTTGTCACCTGTAGACCTGCCAGTCCTACTATACCTAGTAGCAAGGTGTGGGATTGTCAGTCCCGTATAGATCTATAAACAAACTCACGCTCTCCCTCGAGGAGACTCTGGTTCATAAGGGTAGTCTTCCACTAGTACATTTAATTGTACCTAAAGACGTGTCTCTCAACTAGATTAATGACTTCACAAGTAATAATATGGGAAATCCTTTTTATAAATTTCGAAGAAGTTTATAAAATATAAGTTTGTAAATTGTTTAATGAATTCCCAAACTATACCTATTATAGTTTGTATGTTTGTATATGTATAACCATGTATTGAATTCCCAAACTATACTTATTAAAGTTTCTATGCTTGTATATGTATAACCATGTATTGAATTTCCAAACTATACTTATTATAGTTTGTATGTTTGTATATGTATAACCATGTATTGAATTCTCAAACTATACCCATTATAGTTTGTATGCTTGTATATGTATAACCACGTATTGATCTGAAAAATATGAGATTACGCATGTAAGTTGCAAACGTCCCTTATGCTCAGCATGTGACACAAAGTATATATATATATATATATATATATATATATATATATATATATATATATATATATATATATTATAAAACATGGAAAGTCCTTTGGTTTTATAGATTGCATAAGTTTTAAACTTGTTGAAATTGTTATGGTATATTGTTTACAAAATCATTTATATTTGGCTTGTGTTCCCCCCCCCCCCCTGAAAACATGAAAAATAGTAAAAGCTTAGGGGTATGAACTCACATTTAGTCGTGTGCAAGCGTCAAATCAACGAACTGGAAAACAAAGACCATCGAGTTTGTTGTATGTGGCACTTAACGAAATCCTAATAACAATTAAATACATATATGTATCTAAATTAGCGATTTCGTTAGATAAAGTGTTAGAAAAACACTTGCTTTCGGTTAAGGAATGTTACCGGGACTTGATTGAAACGAGGAAAGCGTGTTTTTCACCACTTAAGAGGTGTGTAAGGCCGTGAACAAGGGTTTACGGCCGTGAACTCCTCTTTGAAGGGTTTACGGCCCTTGCAGATTTGAAGGGTGTACGGTCGTACACTCAAGAACAAGGGTGTTTGATTTCGAAGAAAACATGTTCCAGATGTTCCAAATCGACTCCAAATGACGATTTTTGATGATTTTCGGAAGAAAAGATGTGTTTTTAGCGTGTACGGTCAGGGGTTCTAGAGAGAGAATAAGAGAGTTTTTGGCCAAGAGTGTTCAAATGAGGGTGGGGGTCCCGTATATATAGGCTGGGGGTATGGTCGATGGTGGGATCCACCTGGCACCAACCGTGAACGGGTTTAGGGCCGTCAACAGGTGTGCGGCCGTACACTCACTTAGGCCGAAAGCTGTTAGTTTTTCAAGGAATCTTTAGGTTTTTCGCGCAATTTTGGTTCCGACTCATATATAAATTTAATTATATAAAACTAGATGATTTTCTAAATCAAGAAGTTTGATGGAAACTCAATAAAATTCAAATTTTATTAACGGAAATCGGTTAAAGGTAACAGAAAAAGGTTCGGGTTGTCACAAACTTTAATAAGAAGGTGAATGATATTGCATCAAATTTGGTTGGGCTAAAGTCTCACGATCATCACATCCTCATGCAACGATTGTTTCCTATAGGGGTTGAATCATTTCTCCCAGAAAATGTTTCAACAACAATCATTGACTTTTGTACATTCTTCAAAAAAAAATTGTGCATGGTCATTAGATGTTAACGACATGAGAAATGCCAGAAAAGAAGTGGTGAAGATTTTATGCAATGTTGAGTTGATATATCCTCTAGCATTTTTTGACATCATGATTCATCTTATTCTTCATTTACCTAAAGAAGCCATTCTTGGAGGGCCTGTACACATGAGATGGATGTATCCTTTTGAAAGATACATGAAAAAACTAAAAAATTATGTCTAAAACAAATTCAAGCCAGAAGGCTCAATAGCAGAGGGTTATGTTGCAGACAAAGCTTTGACATTCTGCTCTATGTATCTTGAGGGTATGCAAACCAAATTCAAGATCCTGACCTTCCAAAAAGGCAATTTACCGTGTTGTCATCATAATGTTGACCAATGTCCACTAAGAAGCTCGCCGAACTTTGTAAATATGCCAAAAAATCATTGCATTGGTTTGTACTAAACAACTACGATCAGGATGAGCTAAAAGGCTACATATCGTATGTTTTGTGATCTATTAACTACTTTTTTCGATAGTGCTATCATATCTTCACTATTCTAATTGTTTTGTCTAACATCCAGCGAATTCAAATCAGAATCGCCTGAAAGTGATTTGAAAATAGAATTTCCTCGATAGTTCAAAAGAAAGGTAAATACCTTATATTCTAATTTATAATATAAAACTAATTTATATTATTACTTAAATGTACAATATTATATTTCCTTATAGATTTATCGCCTCGAAAGAGAATCGCGTTCGGACTGTACTAACGAATTAAAGGCGTTGTCACATAGTCCGTTAGATGCAACTTCTTACACTGCCTGCATAGTAAATAGTGTTCGATTTGTTGTGCTTAGCCGTGATATTCAACGTACTACTCAAAATAGTGGCATTCTTACATTAGGAGTAGACGGTACACCATTCTACGGTCAACTGAAGGACATCATAGATTTGCAATATTGACATGGTTATTCATTTGTACTCTTTCGTGGTAAATGGTTCAATGCGTCATTCGGTAATGAACGTTTAATTAGTAAAAAGAATATGGTTGTTATCGATACCAGTCATGAATGGTATGTCGGTAAAACATGGTATGACGATCATCAATACATCTTAGCCACTCATCCTAACAAGTGTTTTATCTCCAAGATCCTACTCGAAACAATAACTGGAGAGTTGTGGAAGATGTTCATCATAGAAAACTTTGGGATCAACCAAGTATCGGTGTTAATGAGATAGATGTGGTGAATGACACTCGATCAAATGATTTTCCCTTGGCTATCGATTTATGTGATGATGATGATACATACTCTGTTGACGGTGATGATATGTACTTTTTAGATAATGATGACAATGGTGAATCAAGTATGGCTCCTACTATAAACAATGACAGTTTCTTTAATGATGACAATCATGGTGGTGATACGTACTCTTTAGATAATGATGACGATTTCAATGACGATGACGAATTTATTAATGATGTTGTTGTACATGTATATTGTTCTAGTGATGATTCTGATTGATGGTATGTTACGGCTGTTATACATTTTGATTGCTTAAAATTGTTTATTATTTTTTTAAATTATGTTTAGTATATTTTAATATTCATTAAACAGATGGCTACACATATTGCAAGGGGGCCATGGAGGAGACGGCGGGGAACGACCTCTACATGAGCGTGCAGGCAAGATACCGACGGGTTGTCAATCTTGTAAGTTACATGAAATTCTTAAATATATTGGATATATTTTTAAAGTTTTAATTTTCTAAATTTTTAGTTCTATGTGTCGATGTAGCAAACCCGATGCGTCGGCATGGAAAAGGAAGATGCTTAAATATGCGAAAAAAAGTTCAATCACAACAGTCAACCATTACCTGTGGAAATTGATAGCAATGGGAGGACCTATAGATTCATAAATACAAATGACAAAATGTTGACAAGGTTTATCTCAAACTTTGCGGCAGATCATGTACCACTCCATTATAGGACTTGGAGATGTGTTCCTTTCCATTACTATGATGCTATGTATTGTGAGTTTGAAGTACAAAATCTTTTTTATATGTGAAAAAATTTATATTTTTAAAATATATTTTTTACTAATTAAATTTGTTTTTTTATTGTAGACATATTTTAATCTTGATATGTATCGAGGTACATATATGTGGGAAGACGTTCGAGCGACTGCCAAAGAGCTTCTAAACAACACAAACATGACGTGAAAAAGTATTTGGATGGGTTTCATGGATATAATGATGTGGAAGGTGCAAGACAATGTCTACCGGATGATATGGACGACGAAGCTTGGGATAAGATGATTGATCTTCTTTTTTTGGATGAATATTATAGGACGCAGTGCGACGAAGGTAAAGAAAGCATGTCCAAACTTCAATTTACGAGTTCTCATAGAAGTAGAACATATGCAGACATACAATGCGAGGAGATAATTAAATTTATTTGTATTTTATAAAAATTTTATTACCATTTATATAAATATATTAATTGTTTTCGGCTTCTTATAAGGAGAAAAAGGACAAGACCCACAACATATCGACGGTTGGAGACAGATGCGATTTAAAAAAATACGGGGTTGGTTTACACCGCAAGAAGAAGTAGTTTGATAAATATGTTATTATTATAGTTAGTTTAAGGTATGTTATTATTATTTTAGTGTATAAATTTAGTTATTTTTTTTAATTAATGTATTTTTATTGTTTTTTTTATTTTAGGAGAACATTCAACGAGAGAAGATGTTGATGCAATCACAGCTCGGGGAGAACGAAAACTTAAATGAAGAACAACGCCTCGCTCGTGCCCTCGGTGAGAGACGTGGGCATATTCGCGGAATTGGAAGGAAACCAAGCATCAACAATAATTTATTTTCAAATGAACGTACCAAAAGTTCCAAAGCTTCCACATATCAATCTTCAGATAATCCCCAAGTTGCTGTATTATCCCAACAAATTCAAATCATGCAACAACAAATGCTACAAATGACAAATGTTTAATAACACTTTCACGTATGTTATTCCAAACTTCTAAATACATTCAATGCCACAATTCCAGTTTAATCCCAATATGTTTTCACAAAATAACCTCGAAATATCCAATGAACTCGCGGATGATGATGATGATGATGGTGGTGATGAGGAGGAGAAGAACTAGAATGGTAATGACAACAATATTTGTTAAAACCTTGCATTTTTAGGTATGTTATGTTTATTAAGTGTTTTTGGATTTTAATGGTATGTTAGTTTATGTTTATATTATTCTGCAAATATCTCTTTTGGATTTGTTTTAAATGGCATATATAACAAAATCTATGGAAAATGTTTTTAAAAAAAAGGGGCTATAGAGACGACATGTCATCCGTATAACTTTATAATTGTAAAAACGGTTTTCCCATTCCAGATGACATGTCGTCCGTATTGACCAACTTTTCCTAACGACAACTTTTCGAAAAGGGGCTGTAGAGACGACACTTTTACCGACGACTCCGAATAAAACTTTTTCTTATTTTCTCGAAAATCAATCCCGACGATCCTTTGCAGACGACATGTCGTCTGGACTGGCTAAGCTATACCGACGACTTTTTACAGACCACATGTCGTCGGTATAAGCTTTACAGACGACTTGTCGTCTCGTCTGGACAGAGTCTATAATTGTCGTATGCATAGGGCTCGATCCTTGTAGTGTCACATGAAAAAAAGATAGAATCGGAGAGATGCATTGGGGTTTCACTTTACATTCTTCATTATCTTGTAAATTCTATAACATTTTTCAGATGTTGTTCTAATCATTACAACGTTTAGGCATTGATGCTCATCGATAAACTTGGAGATTACTGATTGTGTTGCTTTTACACGGTAAAAGCATTTCATGTTTTTGGTTTGACAGAAAATATGCTCTTTAGAGATAATTAGCAACGGTCTCATCTGTCATACAATTAATCTAGTAATTAAATTTAATGATGAACTAGGAAAAGGTCCGTGCGTTGCACGGGTCATTCTTTTTAGAAAAAGACCGTGAAAGTTATGTGATGAAATTGAGAAACAATAAACAATAGGGACTAAAATTATCAAAACTTGAAAATTATATCGTCAAACTCTAAAAGCAAAAACATTCCTATTGAAAGAGTTCTTTTAAAAAAAAGATGGTGAAAGTTGTGTGACGAACTTGAGAAAAAATAAACAATAGGGACTAAAATTATCAAAGCTTGAAAATTATATGACATTTTTAAAAAAAGACGGTGAAAGTTGTGTGACGAAACTGAGAAAAAATAAACAATGGGGACTAAAATTATTAAAGTTTGAAAATTATGTGGCCAAACTCCAAAACAATTCTTTAAAAAAAAAGACGGTGAAAGTTGTGTGACGAAATTGAGAAAAAAATAATCAATGGGGACTAAAACTATCAAAGCTTGAAAATTATGTGGCCTTTTTAAAAAAAGACGGTGAAAGTTGTGTGCCGAAATTGAGAAAAAATAAACAATGGGGACTAAAATTATCAAAGTTTGAAAATTATGTGGCCAAACTCCAAAACCAAAAACATTCCTGTTTGGTGAGGAAGATGATCAGGAAGGAGTTAAGAGAAAACCATGTGAAAGTGAATAAGTGAGTAAGCATTTGGGATAAAAGTGTGCAAATATTAATAGACGATGAAAAATTGAGGGTAAAGTGTGAATTAGCTAAACAAACCGTGTAGTCTTGCAAATATATAAAAACAGTGTGACAAAAGTGAGAAATGAAAGAAAGTTACTGTTGAAACATGCCATGAGCTTTAATATATATATATATATATATATATATATATATATATATATATATATATATATATATATATATATATATATATATATATATATATATAATAATAACAGATAGTGAACGACCAGGCCCGGCCCTGACATTTCGGAGGCCTTATGCAAAAACTAAAATTAGGCCCCACAAAAATTTCTTGTAAATATTATTAACTACATTTGCTACCACTAATTCAAAACATAAAGTTGCTAAAAAAACATCTCATAAATTCACTACCACAAAATAATGTATTCATCCCTCATTAGTAATCAAATAAAACTGTAAAATTGTTATAAACAACTTTTCAACAGAAAAAACAACGAATTACTATTTTCTAAACATTGACCTTCTAGCATTTTTAGAAGAAAATTCATCTATGAGACTCATAATCAATATTCTCAAGAAACTCGTTCTCAATTGAAATCAATTCCAAAGCGTTTAATCTCTCTTGAGACATGGTCGAGCACAAATAAGATTTTAAAAGCTTTAATTTTAAGAACTTTTTTCCGCTGATGCAACTGTAATAGGAACAGTGAACAATAATTTGTATGCTAGACAAGAAACTGGATAAGTGTTCATCATTTTTAGGAAATTTAGTATTCCGTTAGCTGTATTGTGTTCAACCGGTAAATGTTTTTGTAACAACTTCAGTTTATTGAATAAATCATCAGCATTAATGTCTGAGATATGACCATTTTGCAGCCTATTTTCCAGATTTTTGCAACATGACTTTAACTCGCTACTATTCATTGACTTCAACTTTTCTATTGTGAATAAGAAACCAAAAATGTCTTCATATTGTTTGTATCGTTCAAACATTCGTTCAAATGAACCAATAGCTTGATCAACTATGTACACAAAATATTGAATCCTAAATGACTCTTGAGGTGAAAGTTCATGTACCGGCTCTGATGACCCAATGTCATTCTCATCAAAATGTCTTTTTTTATCAACTTTTCTTTTATTATTTATCTCAACAAACACCGGATAAATTTCCAAATCATAAGCTATAGCTCTCGCACAATCCAAAGCCTTCCCAAACCCATTCTCTCGATAGTCTTTAAAAAACTCAACAAGTGCTCCCACACTACTCATTGCCTCATCAATACGCATACTCTCAGACTGAAGTTGTTAGCTCAGGTTATTTACTTTAACCAATATATGATACCATATAACCATACCTGTTATAAAGTCAAATCTGTCAAGTTCATACTCTGCTAGACAAGTAGCTTTACTTATGATCTTTATGTATGTCTCTTCTTCAACAAGTTTATGCAGAGCTTTTACTATTTCAAGAGCTTGAGTAACTATTGCTTTCACACTGCTTTCACACTTTCAATCCTACTTTCCCACCTTGTAGTTGACAATGATTTTAAAGTGAGACTTTGTTTCGGTAATTCAAATGCATCGGAGGTCAAATGTTAAAACGCATCTAAAATTGGAACCAAAAGTTATCGGGCTAATTTTATTTATTCATAAAACATAAAAATAGATTTTACAAAAATACCAATACTATAACTATAAATTATCCTAAAAATTGAAGGCCCCCTAAAATCGGAGGCCTGGTGCGACCGCACCGCCGGCACCACCCAAGGGCCGCCACTGTGAACGACAGGTTCAATCTCAATAGATTTTTCTTTTTTATTCCAATTTTTTTTGTTCAATTTAATAAACATACTTGTCTTAGATATTTTTAAAATTTTACTGACGAGTTTGGGAGATTAAACATGGAACAAAGTTGAACAAAGCAATATTTGAGAGAAATAGTACGTAATTGATACTTTTAATCGCACGATGCAGCCATTGGTAAGTTTGTAATAGATTAAAGCTTATGCCGACAGGACTGTTGGTTTAAACGTTGTTGCTAGGAATCAATGGAAACAAAGTAAAAACAATAAAACTTTAACTAGAACAATGGCCGGCAGTAATTTCTCAGATTACAACGCAAATTTGGCTCATGTAGGAAACATATCGTAGTAATTTATCTGAATATTTGGATATAAATATCAATGTCAGGAACTTAGATCAGGTATCCCAGTATCTTCATCTTTTTTGCTAAAGAAGGAACTAAAACTCGATAACACCATGGCCAAGAATGCTTCATTGTTTGTGAAGATGGCAGCAGTACTCTCACTTTTCCTGATGCTCATTGTATTGTCGGAAAGCAGATTCACCCTAATCGGTAAGTCATTTAGTTTCCAACTTGTTAAGTGTTACCAAAATCAGAACGTTTTCTTGTTTCAATTTGCATATGAACACATGGATGAATGTTTTGATTAATGGAATCGTGAACATCCAGATGGTGTCCAGAAGGCAAAATCAGCCCTTGTGTGCAGCCAAGTTGTCGGTGTTGAAGCTGGCGATGACTGCACCATCATTAGCAAAGAGTTTGGGATGAGTTTGGCATCATTTTTGGCAATTAACCCCAACATCAATTGTGAATCCGTCTTTGTGGGTCAATGGGTTTGTATTAATGGAAGTGCCTAATTCATCAAGCTCGAAAACTAGAATTGCATAAATATCCGACCGAATAAATTTCTGGATAGACTTGCGTTTGCTCCTGTTTGATGCTATTGCTTAATTTGTGCTACTAAATAAGAAAAAAAAAACGAATCGTTAGATCCATGATTAATATCTAGAAAGTTTGTGTTTTTCAAGATTTGTGTATGTGACTTTATAGCATATTATACTGAATGTATTTTCCCCGTGCAATTCATTTGCTTTGAAAAAATCTATATTTTACAATTGTCTATTATAATGTTTGGGGGTAAATTACACGGATGGTCCCTATGGTTTAGGGTAATCTGCGTTTTTGGTCCCTAACAACTTTTTTTAACTCGGACGGTCTTTACTTTATATTTTTGTTGCACGTTTAGTCTCTGTCCGTTTTAAAAAGACTAATTTACCCTTACTGATTTCTTTTACCATTTTTAAAATATTAGTTATTAAAAACAAATATTAATATATATGAAAAAAAATATTAATTAGATATGTGGGCCCACTTCCTCATCCCCTCCTATAAAACCCCACCCTCCACCTCCCTCGTTTTCCTGTGCTTCTCAAACGAACCAGCAACACCACCACTTGTATATTCTCCGGCGAGCCACCACCACCAATCAGATGCAATATTAAATAAAACAGAACCTACGTCGAAAGTTGGTGTTTCTTTGGCAAACATAAACTATAAATCGCATAACCTGGTAAGGGATCTAGGGTTTTCACACCTCGTTCTCTCGTTATTATATGTCGGAAATTGTAGAAAGCTCAACCATGGCAGCCGACGATGGGAACTAGGGTTTCTGAACCACCAATTTTTGTTCCTGTTCGTGGGAAAAAAAAAAAACTTTGGCAACGGTGAAGATGGATTCTAGGGTTTCTGAAGATCGGTAGGGTCTTTATTTGTTCCACTCTTTATTCAGTTTCGAACCCATTGAATTCCCTCTTCTCTCACATGGAACGAAAAACGATTTGGTTTATCATAGATATTGTCGATATCTAGACTGGATTTTTGGGTTTCAAACGTTGATTTCCCATCATCGATCTTCTTTATTTTCACTGATTTTCGAGACCACGGTTATTTCTAGGATTCCTCATCGATTGGATAAGCGTTAAGCAATGAAGGCATCAAAAGGTGTTCTTCTGCTATCAACAAAAGGGTAGGGGATTCACTTGAATTTGGTTTTCTTCTAGGACTCATCATCATTTTTTGGTTTTATTTTGGTGTTGAATTTGAGTTACAGGCTTGGTTTTAGATGTATATTCAGATTTAGTGTTGAACGTTAGATGGCTTTATGTTGATTTTTGGGTAATTTATGTGGTATGGATCTTTGGCCGGAGATGATGACCGGATTTGGTGCCGGTGACTGGAGGTGGTGGTAAGAACTGTAGAGGATTAAGTTGGAATCAATCATTTTTCCAACAATATATTAATAATTTAATTTATTAATAATAACTGAATAATATAAAAAGAACTAACAAAATAAAAAATAGTCATTAAGGGCAAAATAGTCTTTTTAGGTTAGATAGGGACTAAGCGTGCAACAAAAATATAAAGTAGAGACGGTCCGAGTTAAAAAAAAAAAGTTGTTAGGGACCAAACACGCAGATTACCCTAAACCACAGGGACCATCCGTGTAATTTACCCTAATGTTTGCTAACCAAAATGCTGAAACTTTGTTCATGCACATCAGGAAGATGAGTCTTAAGGTTATTGTAGATTAATTTCGTCAAATGGTTGAGTTTGAGTTTTGATTTTTTTTTTTTTTTTTTTTTCCTGAACGGCACCTATCTCCTTTAAACCCACATGGTTTTTGCCTTGTAGCCATTTGTGTCTATCGTAACCCAAATGCCCTCACAAAAAAAAAAATCAAATCAAATAATGCACCAGAATAATACATTTCCATACAACAAAATACATTTTATATAAAGATGTTTCTAAAATATGTATATGTTAGTGGGTCATCTTATGTACATGCGTTGTATTAGTTTAGTTAGCCCATAATGTGAGTATATATCTAGTTTGTATAGGCCCATGTAACTTAGTTTTGGCAATTCAATAAAGCGAGGTGAGAATCATTCACCATATCTTGGTATCACATACCTACTCTTTTATCTCCTAAAATTTCTCCTTTCTTTTTTCGTTCTTTTCTTCTTGCCTACTTCATCGTCTTTTCCGATTTGAACCCTAATCGTGCACCATATCAGGCGACAAAACTTCTCCTTCTACCCATAAAGCATATGTTATATCCAATATCAAATCATATGTTCCCTTAGTTATGGATCTTACTACCTTTAATTATCCATGGAAAGACATGTTCACTGGATCGCATATGATGTTGTCGATCACATAAATAATTTTTATGATGCTCCTAGCAAATCTCCCACCAATGAAGAATGGAACATCGACACGATGATCAAACTGTGGGTTTTTTGGTCTATTTCGTAGTCTCTTATCAACTTTGTTCACTCTCCCAACGCTTCTACTAGGCAAATTTGGCTCAACATCAAAGTACTCTTCTATGAAAACATCGATGCCACGGCCCTCCAACTCGAAAGCGAACTCATAAATATCTCAATGGGAGATTTATTGGTTCATGATTACCGCATCAAAGTCAAAAAGATTGTTGATCTATTAGAAGGACTCGGCAAACATGTGAAGGAAAACATGTTGTCATTCACGCTATAAATGGTTTGTCTGGTAAATTCGATACACACCAAACATGTTGTCATTCACGCTATAAATGGTTTGTCATTCACGCTCGAGGTTGAAGAACAGCGCCTTCTACCTGTGTTCCCTCTCCATCTCATGATCATCATACACCTGCTCTGTCTTTGTTACATGATGGAAACTAGTCATCATACCGCAGTAGTGGTAGCTCCAACAATTACCGTCAGAATGAAAGACGAGGCCACAACATCAATTTCAATAACCGCCGTCGCCTACCATAGTCTCCAAACTTCACAGTCGCACCACATTCAAGCGATCGGTATGGGTGGGTATATTTTCTGCCACCAACACATGCTTCAAATGCCACTTGGACATCTCATCCGCCGAATCAGCCAACAATATGGGCCATGCACACAACAACAACAATTTCAGGTTAGGGTAAGTCTGCTTTCCGACATTATTTTTGTTTTTTGGGGGAAGTACACTAATACTTTGTTTTTTGACCATTTTTTTGCTAAGGGCATTATTTTCGTTTCTCATGCCTTCACACTTCTGAAAAAACAAAATTTCGAGTGCTTGATTCGCATCGTCAACAACATTATATGAACCCTCCTTTTTCACTTACACCTTCCACCCACTTTCTGGCCTAAAACCCTACACATGGCCTCTCACCTCCTCAATATTCTTCCTTTTATGTCTATTTCTAATAACACGCCTCACTATCATCTCTTTCACAATCACCCAACCTACGACCATCTTCGTGTCTTTGGATGCTTATGCTTCCCACGTCATTACACTTCTCACAAACTTCATCCTCGTTCCTCTCCTTGCATCTTTCTTGGCTATCTGGTTTTCGTTGCTATGATGTCTCCTCTTGGAAGATCATTATCTTTCGGCACGTCACCTTTGACTCGACCATCTTCCTATATGGTCTGGTTACCCCCACCGAACCACCCTCTTACAACTTCCTTTCTGAAAAGGGTGCCTCCCTGATCCGCTATCCAATTCTTCAATCTCCCAACCAAACACCACCACGCCTCCACTGACTTAGATACTCCTATTCAGGATGAGGCATATTCCCCCTCTCCTATACACTCTCATCCAAAATCTCTTCCACACCTTCCTCCCTCGTCTTCTCCACATGCCCATCCCATGACCGATCGCTTCAAACATGGAATTGTCAACCTTGCCCAATGCCTTAATCTTCACACCTCCTCTGTATCCTATGTCTCGGGGTCACATTTATAGGCTTTGAAAGATCTAAACTGGAATAAATCCATGAATGAGGAATGTAATGCTCTTATTTTAAATGGTATGTGGTTACTTGTGCCTCGAACTCTAGATGATAATGTTGTTCGATCTATGTGGCTTTTTAAACATAAGTTCAATGCAGATGGATATCTATCACGATATAGGGCATGTTTGGTGGCAAACGGCCGCAGTCAGTAGCAAGGAATTGACTATGACGAGACTTTCAGTATGGTTGTTAAATTAGCTGCCATTCGTACTTTTCTTAGTCTCGCTATATCTAGACACTGGCATATCCACTGGCTAGATGTGAAGAATGTGTTTCTTTACGGATACCTCCACGAGACTGTCTACATGTACCATCCACTGGGTTTCAGGGACCCGTATCACCCAAACTTTGTTTGTCACCCCAACGATCATTATACAAACTTAAATAGGCCCCTCTGACCTGGTACCATTGTTTTTCTCAACATGTTCTCCATATGTAATTCCAACACAGTTGGATTGATTCCTCATATGAGCAAGGATGGTATAAGGAAGCTTGTATCTAGTGTGAGGATGCCAGATTCGAAGAATGTGACAGATGCTTCTAAGCCATTTTCTATTGGTAGACAAAAGAAATCAAGTTTTGTGAAGATAGGAAATTCACCTAAGTTTGGGAAGTCGGGTTCAGTTCATTCCGATATTTACAGTCCAACTTCAGATTCTTTAGTGGCAACTTGCATAATTATTCAAAACCTATCTCTGGTCAAAGGATCGGCAGATGTTCAACAAGTAGTGGGAGCTCTAATGATACCGGGTTTGATTTTGCTTTTGTTTCGTCGCCGCTGATACCGGGTCGGGTTGCGCCGCCGCTGATGTTTCCATTGCTGACGAAGACGGGAGTTGTGAGCTGACGCCGCTGCTGTGGGCGAGGCTGGTGACTATCGTTGGTGGTGATCTTGGTTATAGATTGCGGAATCCTCTCCCTCTCTATCTCTCTTATGTTGTTGTGTCATCGCTGCCGCTCTGGCGGCTGTTCCATTGTCCCCATTCTGTTCAACTGTCATGCGTCACCGCAGGGGTGGCTGAGATTGGGTGCTCATTTCAGCAGTGGACTCATGTTTTGTGTATGTGTATTGTGTTTGTATGTAATTTCGCATATTTGTGTGGTTGTTGTTATCTGTTTGCATGGTGGTGAGGCATGGCCGGAAAACGAAGAAGAAACCCACCATGGTAGCCAACCATGGTGGTTGTCCCCTGCTCCCACCACCTGCCGTCGCCGACCACCATTTTTGGTGGTTATCTTGGGCCTTTTCTTATTATTTTGGTGCTAGCGTGTGTGTGTGTTGTAATACATTGTATGTGTGTTGTATTCTTGGATATATTACTCAAACTGTCGCCGTGTGCGAGTGGCTACCGCCTCATGCCGCCATGGATAGCCGCCGACCACAACTGCCCGAGGTGGCAGTGGGTGGTGCCCAATTTATTAATTATATATTTATTTATTTAGATAATCATTTAACTTTAGGGGTTGGAAACCCTAATTAGGGTTTAGAAAACCCTAATATCAAGAAACCCTAATTTTAGAGTTAGTCGGGACCCGCGTTAAAACTATTACTTGAACCTAAAATAATAACTTAATAATTCCCAAAAATTAACTCTATGCAATGTTAGACTTAATGGGATAAGTTCTTAATAGTTGAAGTGAGGAACACTAACCCTAATCATCCTTTATGTAAAAACCCTATAATCGATGAGCTTTATTTCGAGCAATAATCAGGCGCGTATTTGGGATGTTGACTGGATTATTATTTCAACCCAAAACAACTATGTCAAACATTAATCGATCATACCCTTAAGTGATTAAGTCTTTAATGGGTTAAGTGTTCTTACTGAACTCGAATCGTCATTTCATGTGAAAACCTAATCGTCATTTCATGTAAGGTGGTCACTGTTGCATGTGACTATGACCTATGATCGAGTATTGACTCAAGTATCTTCCTGTAGGTGATTGGAAGTGAGTTGAATCTAGTAGAGTCCTTCATTGCTATAGTGGTTTCTATACGCAAATCGAGGTGAGTTTCGCCTCACTGTACCTATGGGTCGAAGGCACCAATACCAGCCCACTAGTATTGATTATCTGCTAGTAAGGGATTCTCTAGGGACTGTATATATTCATGTAGGATAGACTGAGGACTCTTGATCTAATCTCTCTTACTTGTTCCTTGTTTGGTTGTGGTTTTAGAGTAGGATCACCTGTCTGGGTGACTATCTCATCTCTGAGTATATACGATTATAAATTCCTTGGATTGTTGATATTTAGTATTTTGTTATGTTGTAGTGATCTATTATATATATGTTCTGCTATTGAGTATGTTGTTATGTTGTAGTGGTCTATTAGATCTGTGTTCTGGTTTTGAGTATGTTGATATGCTATTGTGATCTGCTAGATTTGTGCTCTTGTATTGAGTTTGTGGCTTTGTGGTAATAACCTATAGAACTGTATGTTATATGTGCTTGCTGGTTATCATCTATGGGGTGCCCTTAGGGACTGTCGGTGGTCACGTAGGATAGCCTAAGAACTCTTGGTCTAGGCTCTCTTGCCTATTCCTTGTTTGGTTGTGGCTCTAGAGTAGGATTGTTTGTTCGAGTGGCTATCTCACCTCTGGTTACATATGGTTACGCATTCAATGGGGGTTAGTTGGTAGCGGGACTGTATGTGGTGAGAGGATTAGTAGGCAGTAGTGAGTTTTATGATTGTTGTTGCATGTATTATGTGCCTACTTGATCATGATTGTTTATATGTCAATATATTGTGGTTGGTTGGGTTGAGTCGGTCCTGCTTTGTGTTGAAGGCCAACAGACCCAGGGCGGACCGAATAGACTGTAGATCCTAGGGGCATATCAGTCAGGTCGAAGGCTCAGAGAACGGTGCAGACATGCTGAAGGCCCGGGTGGGCGGACCAGACATACTGAAGGTTCTGAGAGTGGGCCAGTTAGACTGCAGGCGCGGTAGGAGCAATTCAGTCTTACTGTAGACTCTATACGCATGTTGTTTGTTTATATGATATGGTTATGATTGTATGGCGTTGGCATTTTTTTTTGGGGGGGGGGGGGGGAGGGGAACTCACTAAGCTTCGGGCTTACAGTTGTTGATTTTGTTTCAGGTACATTTGATGATCGTAGGAAGGCGAATGCGTGATCGTGCACCTCCTTATGTTTCATGATTTGATTCTGCGATACTCTAACACCAAACTATTTTGAAAACAAGTTTTGTAATAATTATTGGTTTTGAAATGTTGTAAAAAGTTTAAATTTGGCTTTAATTTTATGGATGTTATGAGTTGGTATCGCCTTGGTTTGAGTGAATTGGAGGAAACACTCGTGTGTCTCCAATATCAAACTAAGGACAAGATTTTAAAATGATTTTTCAAATGGTTTTCAAAATACTAAAGGAGGATGCAAGTGTACGATCAGCTGGGGCTCGCGAATAGACCCCAAAATACCTTACGATTTATTTGATTTTGTGATATGTTATAACATCATGCTAGTACTAGGCTAAGGATCTTAAGGAATTGCATGATAGAATTTTCTAGTTATATGATGCCTGGTAGCCTAGGGTTTTCCATATATGAAATTGGCATAATTACTATAATCTTAGTGTATGCATCATGGTTGTACATAATTAAGATCTTATATCCTGAGAATGTTTGGTTTGGTCTTATGTCCTGTTCTTGTTTGATAAAGGGCTTAGGGTAGGATCAGGTATTCGAAAGTCTACAGGGTCCAGCGTTATGTATGGCTAACATAAATGAGTGTTGCAGGGTTGGTTGAAGTTTCATGGGTGGGTTGTGCGAGGTCGGTAGGCCAGTATGAGATATTTAGCATTCCTCTAGGAATGAGGATTGAGCACTCGCCATATTTATTTATAGTGTTAGGGCATTGTGATGATACTTGAGACAAATATGGGTAGGTGTGGAAGGTAGTATGGGCTTGTACTAATGAAAGCACAAGACCCATATACGTAGCAACAAAGTCACAACCCCTACGGCTTCGTTGGAAGTTGGTTCCCCGTTGTCTATACGGTTTATCTGATATCTTCCTGTTATATTTTCAGTATGGTGGTTACGAGACAATTTGAGGCCGGATCCGGGTCAGAATCAGGAGCTAGCAGCCAGGATAGGCCAGCGTTGATAGAGGATCACGTTAGGGAGATCATACAGGAGGAGGTGGTCGAGATTGTCCGGGGTCAGATTCTAGAGACGTTCGAGTCTATTAAGACTGCCATGGTTGAGTATTTTGACGAGCGCTATGCAACCATTATTGAGACGGTTGCCGCAACAGCTACAACAACTGTAACGGCGGCCTAGGGAGGAGCTAGTCGGGCTTTTCAGTATCGTGACTTCGATAACACGAACCCCCGACCTTCGATGGGGTGCAGGAACCGATCATATCCATGAGGTGGCTATTTGACGTTGAGGGATGTTTCTTCACATGCTCATGTCCTACTGACCAGAAGGTCAGGTGTGCGCTGAACCTGCTGAGGTCCGAAGCAAAGGAATGGTGGAGATTGATGATAGGTTCATATTTTGATGAGTAGAGAGCTGAAGTTACTTGGAATCAGTTCATAGAGATGTTCCACGCTCGCTACATTCCATGGGTTAAGCGAGAGCGGCTGGCATAGGACTTTTTAGATATGAGACAGGGTACTGAGTCGGTGACAGAGATCACACGCATGTTCACTGAGAGGGAGATGTTTTGCCTGGAGTTTGCATCTCAACGGTGTGATAATTTATTGGAGTTACAGGAGGCCGCGAGGAGGCGAGAGATTGAGATAGAGACCCAGGAGCGGGAGTAGTGTTAGGCATCGGATCAGTCCCATCCTGTACCAAAGCGGTTCAAGTCCGTCGGCCAGAATTTAGGACCATTTGGAAGGAAGTGCAGATCAGTTACATGTCGTCGGTGTGGCAAGGAGGGTCATTTTGGAAGAGATTGCAGACAGAGTTACAAGTTTGTTTTCATTGCGGTCAGGAAGGCCACGTCAGGACTCATTACCTGCTTCACAGCGAGGTGATGGATCCTACACCCTTAGCTTGGCAGTTGTCCGATGGTCGTCAGGGGACCACTAGGGTCCCGAGGACCGATATTTGAGTTTGCAGTTCTTCTAGTTAGCGGTTGTGGTAGTATTGGTAATTATTTGTAGTTCTGGTTGTGTTTCAAGGTTCAATTGTAATTTTGGATGATCAGTTAAACGAAATTATCTTATCTAGCTTTGTTTCAGTGGATCTCTTTTTATTTGTGGATTAATTTTCTTTGTCCGTGATTGTATGTGTATCGGAAGTTGTGAATGTTGTGTGGCCTCAGATTCGCCTATGCCTGTGGATATCAATGGTTGGGATCATGTAATAAAGTCTGAGTTAGCCTAAGTATTGAAGGCATACAAAGCTCTTGGATTCTAGCATATTTCAAGTGAGGGAGAGTGGATCCTCACAATAGGAAGGCTTGTTGCCAAGATTTGGTTTCAATCGGATTTCTCCGAGTTTCAGACTTCTACTAAGTCCTCCGGTTTCACAACAAGATCATGGTCAGATGTTGGATTTTCCCTTCGACCCGTATTAGCCTTAGTTGTGATAGCATATGCTAGGAGTGCTTGTGCTTAGACCCTAAGGTGTCAGGAGCTCAGGTTGAGGGTTGCTTATATGTTATCGTCTAATTGGGGGTGAGCCTAGTGTTAACATTGGGTAGTTATGTTGGGCAATCGGAGCAAAGAGAGAGTGTGGTTCAGTTCAATATGAGATCAGTTAGTTTTCATTGTCGGTGATGCTACATTTTGGTGGGGGACCAGGAAGCTCGAAGACTGATTGATTCCATGGATTTTCATTTACCTTGGTTGTTGTGGGGAAGTGCATCTTGAAGTAGAAGAGAGAGTTGATTTCGAGGACAAAATCTATTTTAAGTGGGGGGGGGGGAATTGTAACATTCCGTTTAAAAATAAAATATGTAATAAAATAAATAATGATAATAATAATGATAAATAAAATAAGTAAATAAATATATAATAAGCCCTAAAAACTCGAGATATAGTTTATATATTATTTTATTTTATCCCTAAGTCCGTATTAACTGATTAGAATTAGCAGGGGGTTAAATGTTATAATTTCATGAAAATGGGGGCTATATTGTAACATTGGGACTTGAATTGTGACGGATTTTTGAAGCTGGGGTCCCTTTGGTAATTATTCGGATTAGTTTGAAAAGGATTTGAGGAGGAGGCACTAGAAATGTAAATACGGGATTTTCTTTGAAATGAGAACACGAGACTTAAAACCCGTTCCCCTCCACCTCTTGCTAACGAACACAAAACCCTAACCCTAAATAACCTTCATCCTCCACCTTATCGTCTTGCCCCCCAGCCGCCACCACCCCTCCTTGTTTTTCTGATCAGCTAAGACTCGACGAACCTTGCTGCCGGTGATATCAAAGACCGACGACCCGTGAGACGACATCACATCCATTGAAGACCGCTATTGCTAACATTCCGGTTAGAGGCTGAGCACCTCTCCCTTCTCCATTCATGTTTGTTGTTGTTTTGTCGCCACCGGTATCGGTTCGGGTTGTGCCGCCACTGTTGTTTCCATTGCTAACGAAGATGGAAGCTTTGAGCTGACGTCATTGCTGTGTGCGAGGCCGGTGACTATCGTTGCTGGTGATCTTGGTTATAGGTTGCAGAATCCTCTCCTTCTCCATCTCTCTTCTGTTGTAGTGTCATCGTTGCCGCTCTATCGGTTGTTCCATTGTCCCCATTTCGTTCAACTGCCATATGTCACCATGGGGGTGGCTGAGTTTAGGTGCTCATTTCGGAAGTGAACTCATGTTTTGTATATGTGTATTGTGTTTGTGTGTAATTCTGCATAAGTGTGTGGGTGTTGTTTTTTGTTTGCGTGATGGTGAGGCATGGTTAGAAAACGAAGAAGAAACCCACCATGGCAGCCAACCATGGTGGTTGTTACCTGCTGCCACCTCCTGCCGCCGCCAGCCACCATTTTTTGTGGTTGTCTTGGGCCTTTTCTTATTACTTTTGGTGCCAGTGTGTGTGTGTGCGTGTCTTGTAATACATTGTATGTGTGTTGGATTGTTGGATCTATTACTCAAATTGTCGCCGTGTGCAAGTGGCTGCCGCCTCCTGCTGCCATGGACCGTCGTCGACCACCACTACCCGAGGTGGCAGTGGGTGGTGCCCAATATATTAATTATATATTTATTTAATTAGATAATCATTTAACTTTAGGGTTTGGAAACCCTAATTAGGTTTTAGAAAACCCTAATATCAAGAAACCCTAATTTTAGAGTTGGTCGGGACCCGCGTTAAAACTATTAATTGAACTTAAAATTATAACTTAATAATTCCCTACAATTAACTCGATGCAATATTTGACTTAATGGAATAAGTCATTAATGGGTTGAGTGAGGAACAATAACCCTAATTATCATTTTGTGTAAAAACCCTAAAATCGAGGAGCTTTATTTCAGGCAATAATCGGGCGTGTATTTGGGATGTTGACTGGATTATTATTTCAACAGAAAATGACTAAGTCAAACATTAATCAATCATACCCTTAAGTGATTAAGTCCTTAATGGGTTAAGTGTTCTTACTTAACCCTAATCGTCATTTCATGTGAGACCCTAATCTTCATTTCATGTGAAACCCTAATCGTCATTTCATGT